>NC_080101.1:23626153-24365319 GCF_950005125.1 Chionomys nivalis | reverse complement strand
GACACAGGGACAGAAGTAATCACGGCTGTCACATGTTGGGAGCACACTCTGTTAGCACTCTGATAAGGTGCCAGCCCCTTTAGCGGGGAAGCCAAACACAGCACCCAGGCCAACAGGTACTGAACCTGGATCGATCTGGCTACACAGCCTGAGCCCTTTTCTTTGTGCTGTGTGACTGGAAAAGCCTCTCCTCCTAGTCTGCGATGTCACCTAACATGGGCTGTGTCTCTGCTTCTGTGAGGTGCTGCTCTGGGCATTGTGGTGAGGAAGTCCCGGCTGTGACGTCACAGGGACGTGGAGTGTGCAGGAGTTACTTCTAAGATCTGACGCTGGTCTTCTGTGTCCACAGCTGGGCAAGTCTGTGGTGGCCAAAGTGAAAATCCCAGAAGGCACCATCCTGACCCTGGACATGCTCACCGTGAAGGTGGGAGAGCCCAAAGGCTATCCTCCTGAAGACATCTTCAGCCTCGTGGGCAGAAAGGTGCTGGTCACTGTGGAAGAAGATGACACAATCATGGAAGACTCTGTGGAAAATCACAGCAAGAAAATCAAGTCTTAAAATAAAGTGCCTCTCTCTGGCTTCTCAGCCACCATGCTACTACTGTCCAGTGTGTTGGGTATACCTGTCACAGCAGCCACCTGTGTCCAGCCCATTGGAAAGGAAGGACCAATGAGGCCTTTCTACTCTGAGGTGTCCAGCCAGAGAAGGCAGCCCTGAGCAAACGTAGCTCCTTTAGGGTTTCTGTGAGGCTGTTTTCGTCTTAACCCTTCATGTTCCCACCCTACATAGCAACTCCAGGAACCTCACAGACAGCTGGGTTCCTCAGAGTACCAAATAGTGGTCGCTTACATTAGACTCTCCCGAGGCCTTGTGGGCAGAGGCAAGCGCTCCTGTCTCTGAGTGAAGGTTGGTAGGAAGAGAGCAGTCGATTTTCCCTTTGGCAAACCCTCAGGGCAGCCTTACTCAGAGGGTAGTGCACGCTACACCATGGTACACTTGGTCCATGAGGTGACCCTTAGAAAGGGGATGTGAGCAGGGAGGAACAGTCTGGGTAAGGGGTAGTGGTGTGGGGCGTGGAGCTGGCATGCCGTAAGTGTGAGGGGGGTGCAGAAATCATCTCTGCCATAATCCCCAGTGTCTTGTCACAGATGACAGATGACAACTCAGGCACAAAGCCTCCACTGTTCGACTTCTTTAAGCTGGGTGAACTTTTTATAGAGGTTCATTGTCACGTTGCACTTTGTTCTTTGCTGAATCAGAGCTGGAATTAATTTGTTCTTTTCAAGTGTCTTCTCGTCTACATTTTATTTTTAAAAAATTTACTTGTTTGTTTTTTATTTTTCTGAGACAAGATCTCACTCTATATCCCTGCCTGACCCAGCACTTGCTTTGTAGACCAGACTGGACTCGAACTCCAAGATCCGCCTGCCTCTGCCTCCCGAGGGCTGAGATTAAAGGTGTGCGCCATCACACTTGGCCCGCATTTATTTTTTATATGTGTGTGTGTATGAATTACAAAGAATGGTTTGTGGGAGTCAGGTCTCCCCTCTACCATATTGGTCCCAAGGATCAAACTGAGGCCATCAGGCCTGGCAGCAGTCTCCCTTACCAGCTGACCTGTATCGCTGGCCCGTTGGCCACCCCCTCCCATTTTGTGTGTTTGCAGAGGTCAGTGTCCTGCTTTATCTCTGTCAACTTTATCCAGGGCAGCATTAGCTGTGTAAGTACCTAGTAGGCTCCAAAAATCTGTCTCTGCCAGGCATGGCATTTTGCTTGGGTGTTGAGATCCGAACTCAGGCCCCAGTGTTTAAGCAGCAAGGGCCCTTCTCTATTGAGCCATCTTAAGCCCTTTTCAAGCCCTTTCTCTCTTTTTAAAGGGTTGTCTTTATTCTCTGTGTATGTATATGTGTACAATACCAATGGAAGTCAGAAGAAGGCATCAGATTCCCTTACTGGAATTAGTTATGAGCCTCTACATACGTGATGAGAACTGAACCCAGGATTTCTCTGCAAGAGCAGCAACTGCCCTTAACCGCTGAGATCTCTTCAGCCGCTTCTTTTCAAGGTGGTGGTGGTGTTGTGTGTGTGTGTGTTTTGGTGTTTTTAGACAGGGTTCCTCTGTATAGCTTTGGCTGTCCTGGAACTCACTGTGTACGGGGCTGGCTTCAAACTCAGAGATCCACCTGCCTCTGCTTCCTGAGTGCTGGGATTAAAGATGTTATGTGTGTGTGCATTGGCACGTATGTCTGTGTGAGGGTCTTGGATTCCCTGGAATTGGAGTTACAGACAGTTGTGAGATGCCATGTGGCTGCTAGGAATTGAACCCGGGTCCTCAGAAAGAGCAATGAATTCTTTTAACCTCTGAGTCATCTCTCTAGTGTTGAAAACTAGCTTCCACAAAACTTGACCGTTCCGGGGTAGGAGCCTGAGGATTAGAATCATTAGGCAAAAGGAACAGAGATGTAGGAGAAATAGGAGAAACAGGACAGCATTGGGAGGGACATTCAGCAAATACTGAATCCGCCTCATTTATTTTTCCATACGTTTATATACTTCACTACAAAAGGAGGGGGGGAACAGACATCATTAGCACGACACAAGGAACAGACTTGAGTTCTCCGACCTTTGGTCCAGGGGGAGCAGATCCACTTCAACACTCAAAATACTAATTAACCACACCCTAGGCCAGAATCTCGTGTGTAGCCACACCTGTTAACATCAAGAGAGCAAAAATAAGCTCGAACTCTGACCTTCAGACAAGGTGGAATGGGCTCACATCTGTGTGCCCCAACACTCCAGTTCCCTTTGCAAGTTCTTAATTTTTGTGTTCATACTTAGCCTTATTTTGTTAAGGTGTGTGTGCGTGTACTTGCACATGCGCAGCTGCCTACAGAAGCCAGGGGTGTCAGATCCCAGAGTCAGGGGTATTTGACCTTATTGTTAGGGTGTGTGTGCCTGCCTACAGAGGACAAGGGTGTCAGATCCCCTGGAGCTGGAGTTATAAGCAGTTGTGAGCTGCCTGATATGGGTGCTGGGTCCCAAACTTAGATCCTCTGCAAGAGCAGTTTGAGCTCATAACCTCTGAGCCATCACCTCTCCATGCCCAATCTAACCCTTATTTGCTGCATCAATACTATTGGAAAGTGTATGTTCAAGTCTTTTCTCAGTGCATAGTTAGCCCTGAAAGGCTAATATGTGAATTAGGACTCCCTTTCTCGGAACCTGGACTAACTTCTGGGGTGCTCTGGTTGGTAGCCGGCCTGGGATCTAAGCACATTCCCAGCCCGCTCACAGTTGGAAGACATACCTAAGTGCTTGCAGGTGTGCTGTGGACAGGATCCACTGAGCTGACCTTCACTGGAAAGGGCGGGTGGGGGGAGGGCACTGACCTGGGAAAGCCTCCCAGAAGTTACAGCCAGTTTAAGCCTTGTACACAGAGCAATGACTGAGATGAACCGTGTAAGCTTGGGAAATCCCCAGTGTCGGGAAGTGATTTGAGAGGGGCAGCCCGTGGGGAAGGGGAGTTTAGCCTTCCAGGTTCTCCAGAGAGGGGTAAAACAAGGATTTTTTTTTTTTTTACATTTATTCCATGTGTATGGCTGTGCCTGCATGTATGTCTGCACCACATGTGTGTCTGGTGCCAACAGGAGCCAGAGGAGTGTTCAGTCTCATGAAATCGGCACAGTTGTGAGCTACCATGCGATTGGTGGAAACTGAACTCGGGCCCTCTCCAAGAGCAGCCAGTTCCCTTAAGCTCTGAGACATCGTTCTGGCCTCTGCGTTTGTGTGTGTGTGTGTGTGTGTGTGTGTGTGTATGGCTGGGTGTGCACTCTGTGTAGCAGTCAGAGGACAAGTTTTAGGAGCTGGTCTCTCTTTCCACCACGTGTGCCCTCCCCAGGGTTGAATTCGGATGCCAGGGTGGAAGGCAAGCACCTTGACCTGCTGAATCATCTCACCAGCCTCCCCCCTCCTCATCCCACCTAGAAAACTTCTGATCAGAACATGATGGACTCTGGCCTGGGCCCTCCTCAGTCACTCCCTGTCATAAACTCGGTGCTGTCTTGTGTGAACTTTCTCTCACAACACCAAATGCTTCTATCCACTAGCAACACTTGTATGGAGTTACCAGAGGTCAGTGTCACTGACAAAGTAGAATTTGGGGCAGAAGAGATGTAGGCAAAAGAGCCCCTGAATTCCCTTGTAGAATGAGCTGCGGGCAGCATTCCCGCCCGGCTCCTGCACGGATAGCTTTACACCCAAAATAACAACACGGAAACTGTATTCCTTTAAACACTGCCTAGTCCATTAGCTCTAGCCTCTTACTGGCTAACTCTCACATCTTGACTAACCCATTTCTAATAATCTGTGTGGCTTACCGGGAAGGATTCTAGCCTACGTCCATCTTGGGCGAGAGCTTCATTGCGTCCGTCCTGGAGAGGAGAGGAATGGCGACTGAGCTCACTTCCCTTCTTCCCAGCATTCTGTTCTGTCTACTCCACCCACCCAAGGGGTAGCCTATCAAATGGGCCAAGGCAGTTTCTTTATTAACCAATGAAATCAACAGATTGACATATGACCTTCCTACATCATTCCCTAAAGGCTAGAGACCACCCAAGGCTTCTGTGGTGCTAAAGGGTGGCCACAAACAAGTTTTGCAGTACTGCTGTGGCTGGAGACAGCCGAGAGTTGTGTTTAGGGGCCATTGGGATGGCTCAGAGGTTGATGGTTGTCATCATCCTGATACCCTGAGTTCAATCCTCAGAACCACACGGTGGAAGGAAACCCTTTTCCACCAGTTATCCCCTGACATCCACATGTGTACCAGGCCCCTCTGCCCCCTCAAACTGAATGTTAAAAAGAACTTGGTTATCCTCATGAATGGTGAGCTCCCCATCACTGGGTGAATAGAAAACTATGAAGGGATGGCAGGTACATGAGGTGATAGCCAGGCCTCTATGATAGGTACTTGACTCCCAATAAAGAACAGTTATACGGGAGAGCATTCGTATTTTATTATACAATGCATATTATTAGAGAACTTGTCATTTACAAATATGGTTGTCACTAGCCAACATGGACTGAAACCATGTGCCCAAAGGAAACGATACACAAGCCTCTCTGGGAGGTAGTGTCCAGAAATCACAGCAGCCGGCCCCAGGTCTGAGAACGCTCAGAAGAGTCAGTCCCTGCCGAGCCCAGTCTCAGAAATCTTATGTTCCACGGTCTGGCCCTTGAAGCTGGACATTTGAGACAGGTGTCTGTCCTCCATTCCCCTCAGGGTGGCCTGGACTAAGCCCTTTTCTTACAAAACAAACACCCGCTGGGGTCAGAGTGTAGCTCCGTGGGGCACACACCTGGGATGCGCAAGGCCACTCTGGTTCTAACCCACACACCATGGGAAAACAATTTGTGGTTTACCTTTGAGGTAAATTCTACAAAACCAAGAGCATCAAGACAGATGCCTTCTACCTTCAAGAACATGAATTCCAAGAAAACTGCCCTGAGTGTATTAGGGCAGCCCCGGCGGCTGCCACCCAGCTGCTGGGTATCCATGGTCCCACACTGTGACGGGGTACAGGGGAGAATCTGTTGGAGATCCTAACCCGATACAAAGTAGTTATTAAGGCAATTTCACTAGCTTTGGCTCCCTGGAGTCTTCTGGCACTGGCCCGCATTTCACAGATGGGGGCCATGAGGAGAACGCGTCTTGCCCGAGGCCACACAGCTGATGGGAAACTTTATACTCATAACAATCCCACCCCACACTGTGAAGGGTAGGAAACCCATCTCAGAGACCAGCGGACGTAATCTAGAGGCAGATTCGGCCCAAGGAAAGCAGGTGGGAAAGCTAGGGTGGCCACTGCCAACAGGGAGCCAGGCTGCCGTGTCCACACCACCTGCTGGGAGCACAGACCCTGACTGCAACCGGTTCCGTTACCTTGGGCAGTCAGTCACCTGACTCAAGCGTACCAATTCTGCTGCGTGGACGATGGGCTCATGTCCCACTTTGAAGGGACGTAAGGATCAAGTGTACGGTGGACAACTTGCGTGATAAACGCCTGATACGATTGTTAAGAGATGCCTGGCTTGGCCCCTGCAGTGGTGTGTGTGGGAAAAGCTCTTGTCTTTTGTAGATGAAGATGTAGCATCAAGTGTACATCTCCCATGTTAGCTATGTCCTGTCAAAGAGCAGGCCAGAAAAGCCGGGACGCTAAGAAGGCCTTCCTGATTTTTTCTTGTACATATTTGAGTTCACCCTGGTTTAAGTGTAGAAGATGAAGATGCGAGAGGAGCGGGAGATTAGAAACCCTCTCGGGTTCTCTGGCTCAAGGTGGCCGAGATAAACTGAAGTGGAGAGCAGGTGACTCCCATGGGGTCCTTTAAGGAGATACAGTGCCTCCGCCGGGAATCTTTCAATGAAAATTACTGTGTGCCTGCTGTGTGCCAGGAGGTTCTAAGCGCTGCACGACGGTGTCCCAGACACAGGCAGCGCCTGGGTTGCGTGGGCAGAGCCTGTAGACCAGCCTAGAAAAGGAAGCACGGTCGCCTAGGGCAACCGGGGGATGCTGATGGCCCCCTCCCAGAGGCGCAGGGCCGGGTAGAGTGGTTCCTGGAAGGTGGCATGGAAGGTGTGCAAGTGGCTCATGCCACCGCCCACGTCGTAGAAGGCCAGCACGCCGGCTTCGTAGTCCAGGAAGACGCCGATCCGGTGGGGGTCGCGGCGGGGTCGCAGGCGGCTTCGCTGGCAATCGTGGAAAGCCCAGTACTCGAGGTCGTAGCGCTTCACGCACCACGACTCGCGGTTGCAGCCCAGGCGGGAGGCGGCCGAGGACCCGCGGCGCCGCAGTGACGGGTAGGCCGCGCCCACCCACCAGCCCACGCCCGCCTCCTGCACGTCCACCTCCCAGTAGTGGCGGCCGGCTGCGAAGCCGTCGCGGCCCAGCACCTGACGCAGGGCGTCGAACCGGGGCGCGGGGCGCGGCCCCAGGCGGCCTAGCAGTGCGCAGCGGACAGTCAGTCCGTCTGTCGACAGCCGCAGACGCGAGTGCATCGTGTCCGGGTCCAGAGTGGGCGTGCGGGCGTCTGCGGAAGAGGCGGGAAAGACGAAGGTCAGGGGGCGGCCCCGCCCACCTCGGGCCCTCCGACCCAGCGCGGCCTGGCGGAGGGAGGGGCTGTAGGCGGGGCCACAGGGGCCCACGCCCACCTCGCCGCTTTTGCTGTCCCGATCCCCAGAGCCTGTTGGCCCGGACAAGAGAGAAAGATAGACTTATCACACGCTCTATTACGGCCCGAGTTTCGATCATGGAATTTACTGCTTTAAAAAAAAAAAAAAAAAGGAAGCCAGGAGGAGCATGTCTTAAATCCCAGCACTCTGGAGGCAGAGGCGGGCGGATCTCTGTGAGTTCAAGAGAAACCCTGTCTCAACAACAGCAGCAGCAACAACAACAACAACAACAACAACAACGTGCGTTCCAGGAGAACCAAGGCTACACAGAGAAACCCTGTCTTGAAAAAACAAAACAAACAAAAATTTTACTGCCGAGGAAGCCCTTAATCCCAACACTCGGGAGGCAGGAGGTGGCAGTTCTGTGAGTTTGAGGTCAACATAGGGAGGTCTCCATAGCGTGTTCCTGGACAGCCAGGGCTACACAAAGAGACCCTGTCTCAGAAACAAAAAAAGAGATAGAAAATCCCATAACTATTAGGACTCAGTTGCATCATCCTTTTATTCTTTAATTTTGAGGGTTATGCTTGGTCCTAATATTGGTATCATACCACGCATACTCTTAGGCAATCTGCCTTTTAAAACCTGCCGGCATATTCTTGAACCATATCAAACATGTTTCAGTGGTGATCCTAGTTTGTGCGTGTGTTTAACTTAGGGACCCAAGTCCATCACAGTGTGACGTGTGCAGTACATGTATCTGCCAGAAGAGGGAGCCAGATGCCATGCACTGGAGCCTCCGGGAGCTGGGAACAGAACCTGGTGTCCCTAAGGAGAGCTGTGAATGCTCTCTAACACTGAGCCATCTCTAGTTAGAGTTTCTCTAGGTTAAAGAGTTAGAAATTGGAACAACAGCCATCCTTTTGGCATAGTAAATGAGGGATCATGAGAAAGGCTTCTAGAAGTTTCAAACTTTTGATCTGAAGGAGGTGAAGTAATGTTTACTTTTACAGGAATTGTTCAGGTGTACCCCTTTGTTTTGTGTACTTTTTTTGAATGCATTTTATTTTTCAAATGTTTCTTTTTCTTCTTTTTAAAAAATATGTAGTTCAGGCTGGCCTCGAACTCATGATTCTCCTGCATGAGCCACCACAGGTAGCCAAACATTTCTTTTTTTCTATTTATTTATTTATTTATAATTTTTAATGTAAGAATGCTTTGTCTGTCTGTATGTCTGCAGGCCAGAAGAGGGCATCAGATCTCATTACAGATGATTGTGAGTCACCATATGGGTGCTGGGAATTGAACTCAGGACCTCTGGAAGAGCAGCCAGTGCTCTTAACCAGTGAGCCATCTCTCCAGCCCCAAACATTTCTTTTAAAAATATGTGTTCAAGGCTGGGCGGCGGTGGCGCACGTCTTTAATCCCAGCATTTGGGAGGCAGAAGCAGGTGGATCTCTGTGAGTTCAAGGCCAGTCTCGTCTACAAAAGCTAGTTCCAGGACAGCCTCCAAAGCTACATAGTGAAGCCCTGTCTCAAAAAAAAAAAAAAAAAAAAAAAAAAAGAAAAGAAAAGAAAAGAAAATATATGCTCAGTGATTCTGTTTTGAGAAATCACTCCTGAAGACATACAAAAAATAAGGTATATTTATCCACTCCTTTACTAATTCAGGAAATTGAGCTGGGCAAGGGGAGAGGAGTCCCTGACCATGAAGGGTGGCCTAGGCCAAGTGACTGGCCAAGAGAGTAAAGCATAGGCCAAAAGGGGAGGTAACCAAAATGGCTGGATTGTATGGGGAATTATAAACGGGGGGGAGGGGGACAGAAACTCAGCACTTGGGCTGAAGAAGTTTATGCCAGCCATACCCTGTAACAGGGAGGGATTGAGGCATGCTGGGAGAACCTGGCAGCTAGTGTCCGCTTTGATATTTTATTTTAGTTTATTTATTTTTAAATTTATTTTACTTTATTTTATGTGCATTGATGTGAAGGTGTCAGATCTCCTGGAGTTACAGACAGTTGTGATCTGCCATATGGGTGCTAAGAATTGAACCCAGGTCCTCTGGAAGAGCAGCCAGTGCTCCTAATCCCTGAGCCATCTCCACAGCCCCCATTCCCCCCCCCCGCTTTGATATTTTAATGGGTACCTCAATTAGCCATTTGTTCCAGATTTTGAGACCTAGACCTACTATATAGCCGAGACTAGTCTAGAACTTGAGATCTTCCTTCCTAAGCCTCTGATTACTGGGATTAAAAATTGTGTGGACACCAGGCCTTGATGGTTCTTACCTCTAATCCCAATATTTGAGAGGTAAAGGCAGGTGGATCTTGAGTTCAAGGACAGCCTGATCTACAAAGTAATTTCCAGGACAGGATAGCCAGGGCTACACAGAGAACCCCTGTCTTGAAAACACAAAAAACAAAAAAGTGTGGAACCACACCCAGCAAAAATGTTTTGAAAACAAGTTTGCTAAACAGTAAGAATGTGTGTTGGGGTGGGGGCAGGCTCATTTCCTGTCCTTCTTCCACTTTTGCTCCTCACCCAACTTCCCTCCCCCACTCCCGGTCTTACATTTCAGGAAGAGTGATCTCTCCGGAGAAGGGCTGATTTTCAACAGGGTGCCTGGCTTGGCGCTGGAGGATCCCGAGAGCTGGCAGTTTATGTCTGTAAGGGATGGTAGTTGTGAGATGCCAACATCTGGAGCTCATGCAGGCAGCCCAGACAAACACACCAAAGCCTCCCAAGAATCATGTGCAAACTTAGAAAAAGATACTTTTTGCCCAAGCCCTGAGCCCCTTCTTATCCTGGTTATTTTTTGTCACGTTGACTTAAGATAGAGTTATCTGGGAAGAGGAGCCTCAGCTGAGAAAACGCCGCCATCAGATTGTGTTGTAGGAGCTGCGGCTGCGTTCCCAGCGCCCAGCCGCCCACATGGTTAGCTTTACCCAAAATAATTACATGGAAACTGTATTCTTTTAAACACTGCCTGGCCCATTAGTTCCAGCCTCTTATTGGCTAGCTCTTACATATTGATCTAACCCATTTCTAATATTCTGTGTAGCACCACGAGTTGGCTTACCAGGAAAGATCTTAACCTGCGTCTGTCTGGAGTGGGAGAATCATGGCAACTGCCTGACTCGGCTTCTTTCTCCCAGCATTCAGTTCTGTCTACTCCGCCTACCTAATTTTCTGTCCTATCAGGCCAAGCAGTTTTCTTTATTAGTTAACCAATGAAAGCAACAGATAAGATACAAGACCCACCTCCATCAAGATTGGCCGGTAGAGCAGTTTGTAGGCTTTTTTTTGTGTGTGTGTGTGTCTCCTTTTTCCTCCTTCTTCCCCCCCACTTTTTTTGTTTGTTTTGTTTTGAGACAGGGTTTTTCTGTGTATCCCTGGCTGTCCCAGAACTTGTTAGGTAGAGCAGGATGGCCTCGAACTCACAGCGATCTGTCTGCCTCTGCCCCTCACACACATACACACACACACACACACACACACACACACACACACACACCCCGAGTGCTGGGATTGAAGGTCTGTGTCACCATGCCTGGCACTGTAGGACAGTTTTCTGTAATGATTGATGCAGAATCACCCAGTCCACTGTGGGTGATGCCACCCCGGGCAGGCAGACCTGGGTGGCATAAGAAAGCAGGCTGAACAAGAGATAGGGAGTCAGGCAGTAAGCAGTGTTTCTCCATGGTCTTTGCATCAGTTCCTGCCTTGAGTTCCTGCCCTGGTTTCCCTCAGTAATAGCCTATTAACTGTACTGTGAAATAAACCCTTCCCTCCCCAAGTTGCTTCTGGTCAAGTGTTTATCACAGCAAAAGAAACCAAAGGAAGATACACCTGGTTCTCCCCACCCCAGCTCTCATTACTCCCCTCTAAGCTATGCCCATTCCTGTCAGCTAAGCCTTTTACTGTCCTGCAGCGTGACCAGCTCGCTCTCACTTCACCATAGGCCTTGGTGTTTGTTTTTCCTTCTGTCAAGAGCACATTTCCCCAAGAACGGGGCATCAGTGAGAACAGAGAACCCAGGCGGAGCGGATTGTATCCAACCCTGGACGGCAGCCTCCCAACAGGAGCTCCATCATACAGATGTGCAAACAAGAAAACCTCTGCACAAGGAGGCAGAATGACTTCAGAGCTGTGTGTCACCCCTGTGCTCCTGTCCTTAGAACTCCAGGGCCTACAGAATGCCACTCCAGTTTGCCTCATGACCTTCCTAAAGAGGCCTCCTCAGAGCCTGCTACAAAAGGTTCCTCATCTCTGTCTCCTCTGACTTTATTTTGCCTCACAACAGTTCCCGCGGCCCCAAACACATGCTGTCTGTTTTCCCCTCAGAGAAATGTGGGAGCCACGGAAACAGCAACACACGACAGGCACACAGCCAGTGTGGAGAGCGTATTGCCACCACAGCTGAGGGGATCAGTGCCAGGGACTTCCGAGTTCTCCACAGGCTTTGTGGGCACTTCAGGGCTGGACCCCAAATGGGTACTGAGGTTGAGGAGGGGCTCCTGCAGCCGTCTCATGAGGCCCCAGGCACATGATGGGGCAGGTCCTAGAAGGAGTGGGGCAGAGGTGAGGTGACAGGGAGGGGAGTGAACTGGAGTCGGCAGAAAGGCCTCTGGGTGTGTACAGCTGTGTTAGCCACCTGCAGGGGTATGACTGGCCCTGGGCAGAAGAGGAGGGGTGAGAGCTAGCAAGGTATTGGCGTGAGCAGACCCCAGAAGTGGTGGCTGGAGAGTGGCAAGCAGGACAGGCCGAGGTGGAGTGGGGCATGGTGGCACACACCTATAGTCTACCCGGGGACTGAGTCAGGAGGATTGAAAGGCCAAGGCCAGCCTGAGCAACTTAGGAGGACTCTTTCAAAATAAAGAGAGCTAAGGATGTGCCTCAGTGGCAGAGTGCTTGCTTAGCATGCTCCAGGCCTTAGGTTCCATTCCAAGTAGTGGGGGTGGGGGTGGGGTGGGCACTAAGCCAGGACCTCCCTAACTGCCCAGCTAGGGCATTGTGCAGGAAAGGCATGGCTTAAGTTGTTGGCTACCTCTGACTGTCACATTGTTGGGACGGAAGTCATCACGAAACAAGTCTCTGGGGAGATCTTCGGGAGAGTCTCTAGATGGGGGAGACCCATTCTAACTGTCGGAAATACTGCTCCATCGGCTGGGGTCCCAGAATGGACAGAAAGGTGACAGTGACCCAAGCTCCAGCACCCGGCTGCAAATGCAGCGTGACGCGCAGCCTCCAGCTCCTGCCACCCCGAGTCCCTCACAGGGCAGGCTGCAGGTGCAAGCCAAACCAACCCTTCCTTCCAGAGGCTGAGTGTGTCTGGTCTGTGCTGCTCGACCCTGCAGGGAGTAAGGGCTCCAAGTCCGTCATTGGGCAACTCACTTTCCTTCAGGCGAGTGTCCATTGGTGTCTGTAAAGTGTCCCGGATGGCTTCCATAAACTCCTTAAAGAAGTTCTTGATGGGCTCGAAGGACAGGGGCACAGGGTGGCTCAGCTCCGGGGGGCTCATCTGCTGTCCCATCTCTGACTTAGTGGCTACATATGCCTGTGTAGATGGGCATAGGGTCAGGATGGCTCCAGGGGCTGCAAGCTGAATCTAGCCTCCGCTGTATACCCCATTGTGCCTGGCCACCGTGGTCAGGATGAGCTGTACCACAAAGCAGTGCCCTGGAGAGGCTGCTCAGCCACCTGAGATATAAGGCACCTAGAGTTGTTGGTTGGTTCCCCTTCACCCTTCCTCCCCTTCTTCCCCTTCCCTAGGAGGGCCCAAGCAAGGAGGAATGACCAGGACATTGCTCTAGAGTTCAGGTCACCATGAGGGTCTGCCTCAGGGCTGACCTGAGTTCCATTCTGTTTTATCTTGTTTTCCTGGGACAGAATTTTATGGAGCATAGGCTGACCTTGAACTCCTGATCCTCCTACCTCTACCTCCAAAACACTGGGATTACAGGTACACTTCACCATTCCTGGCCAGGTCCAGGTTCTGATTCTAGCAGAGTGTGAGCCCTGCTGAGTCCTGCGACCCTTACCCCCACATCTCACCTACCAGAAGCCTTGCTGCAGAGCTCCAGTAAACACCTAAGCTAAGATTCGTGTGTTGGGCTGAATAAGAATGGCCCCATAGGCTCACATATTTGGTCATCAAGGAGTGGCACTGCTTGAGAGGGATTTGGGGGTGTGGCCTTATTGGAGTAGGTGTGGCCTTGTTGGAGGAACTATGTCACTGGGGTTGAGCTTTGAGGTTTCAGATGCTCAAGCCAGGCCCAGTGTGTCTTATAGTCTCTTCCTGCTGCCTTTGGGTCCGGGTATCTCCAGCACCACATCTGCCTGCATGCTGTCATGACAATAGGGACTAAACCTCTGAAACGGTCAGCCAGCCCCAATTAAATGCTTTCTTTTCTAAGAGTTGCCATGGTCAGCCAGGCAGTGGTGGCACACACCTTTAATCCCAGCACCCGGAGGTCAGAGGCAGGTGGATCTCCTGTGAGTTGGAGGCCAGTGACCATGGTCATAGTGTCTCTTCACACAATAAAACTGATGAAGACAGTTCACAAAGTGCTTGCAGCCTGGGGGCCCTGGGCAACGGTACTGTTAAGACTATAGTTCAAGATAGATATTAATTGGGGCTGGAGAGATGGCTCAGCGGTTAAGAGCACTGACTGCTCTTCTCAAGGACCCGGGTTCAATTCCCAGCACCCACATGGCAGCTCACAACTGTCTGAAAATCCAGTTCCAGGGGATCTGACACCTTCACACCAATGCACATAAAATAAAGTTAAATAAACCATAAAAATATGCCTTCATAATTTAAAAAAAAAAAAAAAGATAGATATTAATTATTATAACAGTATACTTCCTGACCACATGCGTGCTGGCAGCGAAGTCTACACGCTAGCCAGGGAAATCTCTGTGCACTTCCCCAGTGTGTAAAGATCATGGTCGTTGCCACGGTGACCCAGGTGCATGTGGGTAGCCCGTGGCAGCAGTAAGATGAGGAAGTCCGGCTTTACCTGCAGCAGCTGAACGGGGTTGGGCTCCAGGCTCATGACCCACACCCTAGTGGAGAAATCATCCATGACCTCAATTTGCTTCCTGCAAGACTCGGCCTGCTCCCTGTACACCTGGAGGGTGAGCTCTGTGTTCTTCTCGATGAATTGTCTGGCCAGTACTTCCTCTTCATCAAGGAGTAACCTGAGTTCGGTGAATTTCTGTGTCAGCCAGGCTTTACTTGAGTCTGCGTAAACCTTAAAGGAAAAAGAAAAGTCGACTGTAGACAATACACTTGCCAACCAGGAAGTCTGGAACAGAAAACACCTACAGAGTGAGTCCAGCAAGGTGGCAGTCAACATGTATGCCTGCAGGCCAGAAGAGGGCGCCAGATCTCATTACAGATGGTTGTGAGCCACCAGGTGGTTGCTGGGAATTGAACTCAGGTCCTCTGGAAGAATAGCCAATGCCCTTAACTGCTGAGCCTTCTCTCCTGCCCCTAGCAAGTAGTTTCAAGACAGGATTTCTCTGAGTAACCCTGGCTGTCCTGGAACTCATTCTGTCAACCAGGCTGGTCTCAAACTCATAAAGATCCACCTGCCCCTGCCTCTCAGGTGCTGGGATTAAAGGTGTGTGCCACCATGGCCTGGTCTTTTTCTTTTGTAGTTAATTTTTTAAAAATTACAGTATGTGCATGTTCGTGTGTGGGTATGTACTCATGAGCAGGAGTACAGGGGAGGGACAAAGGCATCAGAGGTCCTGGTACTCGGAACAGACAGAACTCAGGTCATCGGCCACTGAGCCATGTCTCCTGCTGTTTTCAGCCTCGATCTGGTTTTGTTGTTCTTGCTAGGTGGGGTTCTTTGTTTGTTTGTTTGTAATAGGATGTTTCCCTTGGCTGACCTATTGCTTGCTATATACCCCAGGCTGGCCTTGAACTCACAGCTATCCTCCTGCCTTTGTAACAGAGCCCCAGATCTTAGCATAACTGACTCCATGATAGAATTATCACCCTCACCCAGGCCATCAAACTCAGCACGTAGGCAGCACCACCTGACAAAATGAGGGAAAAGACCTGATCTTTCAGAGCCCATGGTTCTGGGAAAGTATCTAATGAACTCACCTTGTTTTTTTTAGCTTCTGTAGTTCTGTTTCTGGCTGACTACTCTTGTTAACTGAAGTATGTCAACCCAGAAGATTTTTTTTTTTTTTTTTTTTTTTTACATACATGCTCACCCTGAGAAAGGCTCGGGGCCACATGGGGATCACCAAAACCCAGGGTAGTCACCAGCTAGTCAATAAAGACTTTCTATTGACTTAAACCCATGTCTGAGCAGTCTTCTCTGGTGGACACTCCGCACCACCTCAGCCTTTCACATGTAGAGATTACAGGCTGTGCTGCCACACCCAGCCAGAGTTGCTATTTGAGAAGCTGCTATATGAATAAGTTCTAGAAATAAATAACGGTCATGTTTGCACACAACATGAGTATTGGTCATGCCCCAGAATGAAGAATCAGCATTTTTTATGTATATTTGTCACTATGAAAGGGTATCAGGGATAGAGATCAGAGGACCGGAGTTCGATTCCCATCACCTACAAGATGGCTCACAAGCCCTGTAACTCCTCTTCTAGCCTCCATGAGCACCAGGCATGCATGTGGTGTGGTGTACAGCCATACATGCAGGCATAACATCATACATGTAGAATAAAGTTTTAAATTAAAAAGTGAAAATACCTTCCTATGTTTCCTTATACAACGGAAAAGCAGAAAAAACTGCAGTAAACATTTGGAAAAATAAAGTCTAAAAACTAGAGCAGTTCCTTCCTCATGCAAACTGTCTTCGGCCCACACAGCAGAGTGGGTCCCGTAAGGACCTGGCTTCCCTGTGACACTGGGTTTTTTGTTTGTTTTTCCAGTACTAGGGATGAATCTCGAGCCTTGCAGAGGCCAGGCCAGCCCTTACCTACTAAGATGTACCCTCTTTTTTTTTTTAAGACAAGGTCACCCTTATGTAGCCCAGGATGGTCTCAAACACAGATCTTCTTGCCACTGCCTCCCAAGTGAGAGGATTACAGCCAGTGACATTGTACATGTCCCCATGTGCTGTCTTGACAGGACAGCTATGGTTTGACGAGAAATGGGAAGTGAGTTTCTATGTGTCTCCTACAGAAGGCTTTAAGCAGTAGCTAGGTGCCGGAGCCAGCTTGAGCGCCCATGGCCTTATTTGTAACATGGCTGCAGAGGGTCTGTGCGCCTGGCGACTGATGTATCCTTAATGAATGACCAAGGAGAGGGAAGAAAATGTGTTCCTGTCCACAGCCATACCACACTGAATGCGACTGACTCAGTGTGATCTCAGAAAGGAGGCAGCTTGGGCCTGGTTGGCACTTGGATGAGGAATATGTGTTAGAGGCAACGGAGAGAATCCGACAGGCCTCTGTAGAGACATCGGCGGGATTCATTGTTCCTTCCAGCTGAGCTGAGTTTCAAGCAGTCCCAAAGATCCATTTTGTCGCAAAGAATATCTCAAGTAGTGGCACTGCACTGTACTGTCTCTGTGGGGGCAGGGGCTACTGAAGGGTCAGCAGAGAAGGTACAGGAAAGGACAGGATGCTGAGTGGTGGCAGGAGATGCAGGGGTGGGGTATGAAGGGGGAGAAGGGGAGGAGAGGGAGATGAGAAAGTAGAGAGACAGAGGGAAAGGGGGAAAGAGAGAAGAGAGGGAAAGGAAATGGCAGAGGGAAGAAAGAGGAAGGGAAAGGGGAGGGGGAAGAGATAGAGTGAGTGAGTGAGGGAGGGAGGCACAGAGAGAGACACAGAGAGAAGGAAGTTGGCTGCCAGTCTGGGTCCCATGGAGTCGAAGGGAAACTGGATGCCCACACTGAACTTTGGAGCTGGGCTGGGTGGGGCTGGTGGAGTCTGGATGAGAAATGCCTAAGAAAGACCAACAAGAAAGAACTTGACCGGCCAGGAAGCCTTGTTCAGGGAGCCCAAGGGACTCAGTGCAAGGGATGCAGGTTGTTCTGTGACTCCACCTTCCTTCCGGGGGCGGGTGGGGCTGTGAGGAGAAGGCAAGAAGCTGTTTCCTGCATGCTGGGCATGACAGGACAACCCTAGGACAACCCCACTGGGGGCTCTTGTGAGTGGTGCAGTCAGGGTGTAAGATAAGTCCTCCAATCCTTCCCAAGCTATTTTAGTTAGAGTGGACATGGCCAGTATAGCGGGCAGAGGAGTGGCTGAGCCTGCCCAGCAGCGTGGTAGAGGTCAGTAGTATGTTCAACGTCAGCAGCAAGGCTACATCCTCATGGCCTCATTTCCAATCTGGCAAAAGTTGGCTCATGTCACCCTGTGTGTCATGTCCACAGACCCACGTTCTGGTTCCGTTCCTGTAGTGCTCAGGACCACGAACGCACAGAGCCGGGAGCTGAGGACAGTTATTTCAGCCTTTATAGGCAGCCAGGTCCAATACCAGCCTCAGACTGTGCCTCAGGTCCCTGTCCTGCCTTTCCTTAGCTTCCTCTGTAGGCTGAGGTTCTCAGACTTCCTTGGGTCAACAGGAAGAGAAACTAGAGGGAAGGCAGGGGGTGAGGGAGCAGCAGGGTGCTTCTCCCAGCAAGGCAATGACCCAGGGGTGGCTCCCATCGAGTCCCTCCCTCCCCTAGGTCCCAGGAGAAGCCTGCTTGTAGTTCTAGATTCAGCTCAGGAGATCCTTGTCATACTGACTGCAGGCAGACAGGCTGGCTGGCTTCCTGTCTGAGCACCTCTGATGGGTCCTTCGACCTTGCACTGAGCATGCTCTTTTCCTCCAGCTGAAACCACAGAGTGTTTCTGTGCTCCTGGGTGGCCCAGGTCCGCCCTGCTATGTGACCCATGATAAAGTACTTCCTTTCCTAGCCTCTCTTTCTATATATATCTCCCCTTCCCTTTTAGGACAGACTCTCACAAAGAGCAGGCTCACCTTGAACTTGTAGCTGAGGATACCTTGAATCCTTGAATTGCCTGCCTTTACTCCCCTAGTTCTGGGATTACAGGCATTCATCGCTGCTATGCCTGGTTTTATGGAGGATTGTGGGGTGCTGGAAGTTGACCTTAGTGGTCTATGCATACTAGGCAAGCACTCGACCGACTGGTCCATATCCCCAGCCCAAGCGTTTGGCCAACCATACTGAGGCAGACTTGTTTGCTTTGCTTTTTGGGTGTTTTGGTTTTTTGTTTATTGGAGTAATCTCTCTCTCTCTCTCTCTCTCTCTCTCTCTCTCTCTCTCTCTCTCTCTAAGATGCGTATTACTGTTGCCTACATTGGCTTGAATGCCATGGCTCAAGCAATCCTCCTGCCTCAACTTCTCATGTAGCATGGACTGCAGGCAGCACCATTTTGTCTGGCTTAGACATGCATCTCCTATGGGCCTTTCAGTTCTAACAGACTGCACATTCTAAGTCTGTTATTATGTTTGCTTCAACAGGCAACAAGCAATCTTCATCCACACAAACTCTCTCTCTCCTCCTACTTTCCCATCCATTTATAAAAGTATCGAAGTATGCGGAGAAGAGGTGGCGCACACCTTTAATCCCAGCACTTGGGAAGCAGAGGAAGGTGGGTTTCTGAGTTCGAGGCCAGCCTGGTCTACAGAGTGAGTTCCAGGACAGCCAGGGCTACACAGAGAAACCCTGTCTCAAAAAGCAAGACAAAGCAAAAAGTATCAAAGTACGATGCGGTGGCACATGCCTGTACTTCCGGCACTTCGGAGGATGAAACAGGAGAATTGAGGCTCAAGACCAACCGGGCATTTCTGTGTATGCTTGGAATCCCAGTAGTCAGAAAGCTGAGGCATGAGATTATCATAAATTCAAGCCTGGTCTACATAGTGAGTTCAAGACCAGCCTAGACTATTTAGAAAGAACCAAAGCTGGGCACAGTGGTGCATGCCTTTAATCCCAGCATTTGGGAGGCAGAGGCAGGTGGATCTCTGAGTTCAAGGTCAGCCTGGTCTACAGAGGGAGTTCCAAGACATCCAGGGCTACCCAGAGAAACCCTGTCTTGAAAAGACAAACAAACAAACAAAACAAAAAGAGAATGACTCAGAAAGACTCTTGAGGTCCTGAGTCCATTCCCAGCAATGACATGGTGGCTCACAATCGTCTATAATGAGATTGGATGGCGTATCATATTATGTATCCATAATAAATAAATAAATAAAATCTTAAAAAAGACGACACTTGAAGTTGACCTCTGGCCCCCTGATCACAGGCACACAGATGCACACTTACCTCATGAATACATGCACACACACACACACACACACACACACACACACACGGGCAACCTACAAGACACATGCTGGTAAAACCCTCTCCCCAAACAACTTCGTTGCCCAAGATGCGGGAGATTCAGAGAGAATGGTGTTGCTGCGTTGCCAATGCTCAGGACTGGCACGAGGAGACATCTAGGGCTGCATCGAGGTGGGGCTACCCCTGCCACATGAACGCCCTGACCGCTGAAGAGCCACGGCAGGGAAGCGCACAGCCTTAGAGGGTGTCGGCTGGAGATTGTTAACCAGGACTTTAACTGTCCCCTGGAAAGGAGTGGTGATTGGCTGGGTCACTGGCTTCTATTCCATAGACTTTGGACTGTATCTGAACTTTATTGATCTGTTTACAAAGCTCCACGGGTTCGTTTCCACACCAAAGAAAACTTTCCTCAGTTAGGCCTCTAAATCCACAGTGGCCCTGTCTGCCACAGTTGACACCTGCGTGTTCACCAGCACGCTTGGGCCCTGTCTCAACGTGAGAACTGGGAAGCGAGTGGGGGATGTGGCTCAGTGGTTGAGTGCTGCTCTCGCAGAGGTCCTGAATTTGGATTCTTGCACCCATCTTGGGCAGCTCACAACCACCTGTAATTCTAGCTCCAAGTGATCTAATGCCCTGTTCTGGCCTTCGTGGGCGACCCAAATACATGTGGCAGACACAAAGTCAAAGACACATACACACAAATGAAACCAAATTGGAAACATACAGAGTTCAACTACTATATGTTGAATATGTTGAATACTAGACACTGATCCAAGAACCTAAATAAACCAAGGGACATCCCATGCTCATGGATTTGGTGCCTTAACACCATGGAGATACGTTGTTCAGACTAGCCTTAGACTTGTGCCCCTTGGGTCTCAGCTGCCTATGTTGTGGAATTATAAATGACAGCACCTCCTGGATCTTTTTTCTTTCTTCCTGAGACAGAATCATCTCACATTGTATGGCCAGACTGTCCTGCAACACACTATGTAGCTCAGGCTATCCTAAGACCTGCACCAAACCTGTTTCACTCTCCTGAGTACTGGGATTACAGGTGTGAGCCCTGCACCCAGCTAAAGAGCCTAAATAATTTTGGAAAGGCAAAGAGGGTTCATCAACTATTTCAAGATCCATTATCAGCTATATTGATCCTAACCATTTAGACACATGGTTCACAGACGCACACAAATATGCATAAATAATAAAAAGAACCTGCTCTGCATGTAGACCCCATGTGCCGAGCTGACATAGACACTGTCAGATTCCATGTGTGGCTCTGAAGGACAGTTATGTGTCATAGAAAGAACCCCCAGTCATCTAGGAGACGGAACAAGGCACTTCTCCACAAGATCTAGAATTGTTCCAAAGTAAACACGTAAGAGTTGCTGACACCCTCCTCTCTCCTCCCTTGGACTCTCCTGCACGCTGCTGTTGTCTGGGGAACACTTTCTGGGATCACTTGCCGGGTCCTTGTGAACTGGTTTATCTCCTTGAGCCCAGCGCCTTGCTTTTTTGAGACTTCTATTTTATTTACTGTTAGTGCATGTGTATGTTGCGGGTGACAACATATGTATGTGGGTGTCAGAGGGCAACTTTCAGCAGTCTGTTCTCTTCTGTGGGATTCTAGGCTTGAACTCAGGTCATCAATCTTGGGCGGCAAGGGCTGAGTCATCTTGCTGGCCACTCTTTTTGATCCTTGTGGTTAAGGTCTGTAATCCCAAACACTCAGGAGGCTAAGGCAGGAGACTCACGAGTTCAAGTTCAGCCTGAGATAGAGTGAGTTCGAGGCTAGTTTGATTAGCTTAATAAGACCCTGTCTCAAAACAGAAATGTTTCCCATGATCCTATAAATAACCATCACTCATTTCTTTTATGTAATACCAATTAAACTCATTGGTACCCACATACACACAGAGGATCACTAGCTGGAAATCAGTGGGATGGGGACAGGGAGGGAAATGAGGTGAGTATGATCAAATACATTATATACATGTCTGAAAACATAGGCAGCCCCTTGTCATGTATAATTCACATATGCCAACAATAAAATTCTTTTCTAAAAGAGATTTTGCAGAGACTCCGATTTTAATAAAAAAATTCACATTTTCAGACACACACCGGCCCATCAAATAAAGAGAAGTCTTAAAATGTATAACTAGGTGGAAAAACACTTGCCTAGCATATGTGTGGCCCTGGGTTCAATCTATAGTACCACCATAAAAGAAAGAAATAATATTGTGCCAGGTGGTGGTGGCAAAAACCCTTAATCCCAACACTTGGGAGGCAGAGGCTGATGGATCTGAGTATGAGGCCAGATTGGTCTACAGAGTGAGTTCCAGGACAGCCAGGGCTACAGAGAGAAACCTTGTCTCAAAAAAAAAAAAAAAAAAAAAAAAAAAAAAAAAAAAAAAACCCAAAACACACAAACAAACAAACAAAAAACCAAGAAGTAATCAAGTAAATAACTAACATTGTATAGGGGGTAAAGCTGAAGAGTGTATATCTATGGATTATATTTAGACTCTGCTTCTCATGGCCAAAACCCTTAAGAATGGTTTGCCTGCCCCGGGAGATATTCTGCATTCCTTAAGGCAGTTTGGGGTGTGGGAGGATGGAGGGCCAGTTCCTCTGGTCTTGCTGAGGAAAGATGGAGTCCTGGCATTGGCAAAGTGAAGGCGCTGGTCTGCTGCCTGGGGGAGAAGGAGGGGCAGAGGCTGAGCCTCCCTCCACAAGGCTGGTAAAACCGACCTTCAGGGCCACTCAACTGCACGCGTGTTTCCTTCGTGATCTTTTACTGAAATTTTTAACTTTGCATTCTTTCCAAGAGGACCCCCAATCCTCAGCAACAGCTCTGACACCTGTTTTGAGGCTAGTCCTTGTTTTTCTGGGTTTCCACAAGGGGAAAGCTCTGCACGGAGAAGGGAAGATGGGTGCACTTGCCTTGAGCTTTTCCCCAGCGTCTTCCAAGTGGGCTATGTTGTCAGCGTGTTGCCGCTTCTTGGTCGCCAAACACTCTAAACAGTCCTGGAAGAGTTTCTGCGATGGGGGTCAGGAGAGAGAGGGAAGCTGTCACTTTCAAGCCCTTGTCCTTGCTCTCCCTTTTACTGGTTTTCCTTAATCACATTTTTCTTTATCTACAGGGTGGGAGTAGGGCACACTGGGGCCATAGGGTACATGGGGAGGTCAGGGGACAATCTGCAGAGTCCCCTCTCTCTTTCCACCTCATGGGTCTCAGGGCTTGAACCCAGGTCGTCAGGCTTGGCAGCAGATACCTTTGCCTGCTGAGTCATCTCGCGGGCCCATCCCTGAATTCCTTTTCAGCAGAGGTACCCGAGGCTCTGAGAGTGGGTAGCTTGCCCAAAGTCATGTGGCTAGGAGGGTGGTGAGCAAATTCTGGCCCTCTCCAGGATGCCTCCAGCCTGGGTGTCTCTCCTCTACCTTCCATGTGTCTGCTTTTAGAAGTTACAATTCTACTAAATGCCTGTTTTGGGTCTTCTTCCTCCGACAATGGCCCTTCTCCACCTTAGCCTTCCTTACAGCTCGTCTTCCACTTGACACCTAGGCCTACCTCATAGGATCAACCAGGATTACCAGGGCATGCCAATTTCCAGAGGAGAGCTGGAAGCCCGAGGAAGTGGGCAGGAGTGTGGGCTCTAGAGTAAGGCTAAGGCTAGGTCGTGGCCCTGCCTCTGCAGCCCTGTGCCTCATACCCATTTCCTTCACTGCAAACAGGGTTGCTGTGGAGACTGAATGAGATTCTCGTGCCTGGCCATCAACACCCAACAAGCTGTAGTGGCCGGCCGTGGTGAATGGCTTTACTGGAAGAGGGAACTGGGGGCAGAGAGGGGGTCAGCCTTGGTCTTAGCTTCTCTATGCATATCTCCTGTGACACCTAAGTCACCTACAGCCCAAGGTGGCCCAAGAATACCCCAGCCTTCTGGCTTGAACCCTCCACCTCCAACAATAAGAATCTGTCTTGGGACCCCAGAAAACCTCCAATACCCTTCAAGGCCATGCCCAGTGGCGCTTCCCTGCCTTGGCTTCCTGCCTCAAGTTCCATCTCTTTTATCCAAGCTCTCACTGACCACCACCTTGGGCTCCCTACTAGGGTATTTACCACAAGGCACTGTTACCATTCTCCCCCTGACAAGCCAAGCAAGGCATCCAGGTAAGAGGAGGATCTGACCTATGACCCACCTCACTGAACAGGTGTTTGATGAGTGAATGGCTCTGTAAGCTCGTAGAGCTGGGGCGTATGTGTATGCACTGATAAGAGGAACCCCGAGACAGACAAAGGAGGGAGACACTTGGGCCACATCTCTGGAAAATAGCCTTGGATGTCCAGGTAGCAGCATCTGGGGATCTCTATTACAGTCATTCACAGGCACCAAAAGGAAGGTTCTGGAAGCGGGGACATTTCTTATGAACCCAGGACTCCACGAGCCAGCCTATGCTCCCATTGGCCTGATTTCAGATTATACTTGTAACAGGTGGTGAAGTCAAAGGAGGTCATAAATGACGTGTGGCCGGGCAGAGGTCAAAAGACGTCTTAGGGATAGAAATAATAAAATCAGCTTTGTGAAGACAGAAGGTTGGGCCTGGCCAGCCTTCCGGTTCTGAAGAGCCAGGCATGCCTGGTGGGGTCCTGCTCAGTGGTTATTTGCAGAGAAGGCTGTGATAGGCTAGAGGGGAGCAGTGGTGTGTTTGCATAGGGGGAGGAGCCGGATTCAAGGCAGGAAGATGGTCTTATTGAGTTTGCAAAGCAATACAGGCCTACAGGCTCCAGTTGAAAATGGCCTATTATGAACTCCAGTGTCCAGAGACTTTTCTAGGCTTCATGATGCGCAATCGTGGAGTTTTCTTTTTCTACACCCACAGCTCCAGTCCGGCCTTTTGACATAGTCTTGCTATGTAGCACGGGTTGGCCTTAAATTCTAGTCTCCCTGCCTCAATCTCCCTGATGCCGAGCGAGCGTTAGGCGAGCGTCCCAGAACCCTTGTCTGTGTTCACTAAACCTCAGGTTTTCTTTAAGCCGGTGGCAGCGTCGGGCACCTGCCCTAGCAGAAGCGGTAAAGGACATCTGAGGATCAGCCTGAGCCTCCCAGTACCCTCAACAAGTATTCTAAAACTTCACTGGTGGCTTGGTCTACCTTCGCACGGGGTTCTGCCTTCAAATCTTCCGTCTACTACCTAGGGGACCGCAGTTTCCAAGTCCTAACGTGATGTGGGAGTGAGACCTGCCCGGCCTGGTGCTCCTTCGTCCGTTATTTCTGTTGTTACTCCTATGTTCAATCTCCGCCCGCCCAGACCTGCGTGAACGCCCCACGCCCCACGTCTCCCCACCTGCACGCTCGCAGCCTCCTCCTGGGCCAGGCCCACCGGGTGGCCGCGGTGGGCACCCAGCACCGGGCACAGCGCGCACACGCAACGGCTGCAGCGGCGACAGAAGAGCTCAGCCGGGCGTTCGCTGTGCTCAGGGCAGCGCCAGCGGCAAGCCCCGTTGGCCTGGACGGGCTCCAGCACGCAGGCTGTCTCACTCGCCATTCGCTGTGGCAACCCCTGTCCCGCAGTGTAGCCGGTGGGATGGCTGCGAGAAACGAAACCTTGCGCGGGGCGGGGTTGGCGACCCAGCACCCAGTGGCGGGCTGGGGCGGAGGGGGCGGGGGACGGTGATGAGCCTTGGTCCCGCCTAGTGCTGGATCCACAGCACAGCACCTTCTCACTCTTCCGCCCTGTGCGGGAGGAGGCTGCCACAGACAGGGAACGCAGGAGCTCGCTCGAATGGATTAACTGGCAGGAGGGCTTCCCCCTTGGTTGCGGTGGTCTTGGGGGTTTCGGCAAACTTCCGGAGTGGAGATGCCTGGTAGGTGTGGCCTGCCCGGAGGGTCCTGCATTTCCCACACTCCCACTTGTCCCTTTTCCTGCAGGGCTTCTTTCCTGGGGTCAGCCTTGGGAGTTTGGAACAGATTTCCAGGAAACCGCAATTAGCCCCAGGCTAAAACTCTGAAGATGTTGGGATCCCTCCTCCCCTGGTGGGTGGTGGCCCACCCTTTGTTTGTAGCCTGGGGGATTGGAGTACAGCTGCTGTTCATGGCCACCCATCCACGTGGGGTTTTGGTTTAGCTCCCTCCTCCTCCAGGAAGCCTCAATTTTCCAGATCAGCCATCACTCACTATATCTCATTCCGTTCCCTACGTTCTCTTAACCACGACTGAAAACACTAGGGTATCAGGACCTTACTGGCCAGTTTGTGAGCAGGGTATCTGTTGCTAAATTGGTACTCGTAGAAGGAATTAACAAAAGAAAATCTCCATGCATTACAATATCGAGCTTGGTGTTTTATTATTATTATTTTGGTTGAGGCAGGGACTCACACTCTGTCCAGGCTGGACTGAAATTCAATCCTTCTGCCTCAGCCTTCCAAACGCTGGGATTACAGGGGGGCAATTATCACCCAGTGTTGATTGTTATATTCTTCCATTGCACAATTTCTGCATCGATTTTTTTACTTTTATTTCTTTATTATTTTGTTTTTACAAAGGTACAAGGAATTTAAGAAACATTAAAACAATCATTCAAACGGCTTCAGGCACGGCTTCAATGACAAGCACAGCTCCTTTCTCACTTCCTGTTTCCCTCTAGGGCAGACCCTCAAGTTTTGTTCCAGGAAACAGATTTATTCTAGAGCTAAGGTGGGTACCAGCCGAAGGCTCACCTCCAAGCGCTCTCCTCATCCACACCACACAAAGTTCCTGAGTCAACAGAAAGGGAGCTCCCAAGGCGTGAGACAGTGAGGCAAGGGCTGCTTTGCCCCTGGGTGGGCACTGCCTTTGTGGGCACGGTTGCTCCATCAACTCAAGAACACAAAAACATAATCTTAAAAAAAAAGATGACTTTAAAAAAATATCTGATAAAAATTACCTATCCCTCTCCCTTGCTATGAAATAATTTAAATAATTTATTCTAGGTGTAAAAAAAAAAAACAACAAATAAATTTGTTCATAGCCACCTGTGACCTGTTCTTGAATGTGAGGTCTGAGTCTGGGTCCCTTACAGTGGGGTGAGTTTCTCTTGGGGTGGGATGGATGGTGTTGTACAGAGATACCACGATGGGGAGCTCTGGAGACCCCACCCTCAGCCACATACAGGAGGCAGTGGCTTTGGACTGGTGTCTTCACTCTGAGGCTGTCCCGCCTTCTGAACATGGGGGATGGGAGCTTGACAAACTAGTCACAAATGAAAGGACAGAGAGCCCTGATCCAGGAGCGCCAGCTCCTGTCAAATGCCTGGGACTTAGCCTTTTTCTCGGGAGCACAAATACGGCAAGCACAGCCGGCTTGTCGTCGTCGTGGTGGTGGATAGAGTCCTGGTCTAGTGATTGATGGATGGAGAATAAACCAAGAAACACGGGACTGTGAGGGGCAAGGCATCATGGGAGGGAGTCTTGAGATTGTCCTACTTTGATTGCCAGCTCAGGTGCAGGAGACCCGCCCAAAGCCTCTGCGTCCTCACTGTATTGAAGTCACCTTGTCTTGTGGCAGCTTGTCCAGAGGGCCACACTTCCCACTGAGGAGTCAGCTGCAGTGGGGGTGGGTCTGGTCATCACTATGTCCATCCAGAGGGATGCTAATCGTTAGCATGGTCAAAGTCTGTTAGCCTGTGGGGCTCCTGCAATTCCCACTTGAGCTCCAGCATGACCCGTGTATGGGAAAAACACTGCCTGCCTGTCCAGAGGGGAGTGGGTGTCTGGTAAACTTTGGGAGTAAGCTCTGTCTCAGATTCTTCTCAGGCAACAGCTGCGCTGCTGTACTGACCACCAAGAGAGAAAGAGCCTCAGAACAGGGCCCAGGACACACAAGGGGGGAGGGCCCAGGCCTGCAGACCAGATGCTGTCTGGCCCCACTTTCTCACCTGGTACAGGCCAACCAGAGCCCTTCCTGGTGGGTGGCCACAGGGCTTGGCCACTTCCAGTGCTGCCCTCCCTCCACATCCCCAACCTCGCAGAGGCCTTTTGATAACCTGGGTGGAAGCCTGTGTCTGCCCTCCTGGAGGCTGCAGGCTCTGGAGTCAACAGATATGGCTGGTGTCCCCAGCTATAGGACTATCTACTCTCACCTGACTGGTTCTGGTTGGAAGGATGGGTTTGGCTACCTGTCTGTAGTTTAGAATTGGGCCCAATCTTCACTCATTCCTTTCAGACTGAGACTCCGCACCAGCCTGAGTTTCTTCATTAAGCACAGGTCACCAACCCACAGGCACGATCAAAATCAAGTATGTGGTGGCAAGTCACAGAGGGGGTGATAGCTCACTGGAACTTTCCCCTTGTTCAGACGGAGAAACTGAGACCAGAGAGAGCAGTACTTGGTAAAGGTCACCAGGGAAGTCCAGACATAGCTGAGGTCAGAAACCAATGGACCCTACTATGGGGACTCAGAACAACACTGTCAGACAGACCCAGGACAGGACCTCAGTCCAGCCCTGCCAGGAAACAGATCTTACGTGTCTCTCTTTGGGCTTCAGAGTTAAGTAAGTCAGATCAGTGGTTTTCAAGCTTCTAAGAGATAATTTAGCAGTCAAAGCATATATTCCAAAGTGGGCTGATGAAGATGGAGGCTATCTGTTAGAATGAGTCCACCGACCAAAACCGCTCCCTACTCTACGACCACAGGGAGGTTGACCTACCCAGTCCTTCCTGAGCTTTCTACCTCTGGGAGGTCATAGGTCCTCCCCGACCCTTAAAACCAGAATTCAGCAGAAGGCAGGGTGCAATCGAAACCAGCCGGGGCAGAAACCACAGCGGTGAGAAGGCAACAGGAAAGTGGCACCATGTCCCACTGGGATCTCTTTCAGCGACCGAGAGTTTTCTGGTATAAAATATAGAAATAGTGGTTGTTCTTGGGGACCTATGGTTCGGTTCTGGACCTCCCCACAGAGCCTCTTGGTGTCCCTGAGGGCAAGGATGGCGGGGACCTCTGTTCAGAACTGTCCTAAGCCCATCCTCAGGTTCTTGATCTCCAGTTCCAGCTGCTTGGTCTGGACCTCCCTCTGCATCAACAGCTCCCGGAGCCTCCGGATCTCCTCCTGTTGCCGGTAGAACATGTGCAGCAGCTGGGGAAGCAGAGGGCAAGGTCATCTGGGTGGCCAGGGTGGGCAACAACACCAAAGTCAGTTGAACTGACTTTCAACTTGAGAGTGGTTAAATTATCAAGGGACAGTCATTGCTTGGCTCGGACACAAAAGCCTTGCTCACTTTACCCATGAAGTTCAAACAGACTGTGTGTGTGTGTGAATGTGTCCCATTTCTCCTTCCAGGGTCCCTCAGGGGTAGAGCAAAGGGTATTTGGGCCTGAGTATGAAAACTTGGGTTTTCACCACCATCGGGCTGTGTAGTTAATATTAAAAACTTGGCAGGGGAGCTAGAGAGATGGCTCAGAGGTTAAGAGCATTGCGGGCTCTTCCAAAGGCCCTGAGTTCAATTCCCAGCAACCACATGGTGGCTCACAACCATCTGTAATGAGGTCTGGTGCCCTCTTCTGGCCTGCAGGCATACATACATACAGAATATTGTATACATAATAAATAAATAAATAAATATTTAAAAAAAAATAAAAACTTGGCAGGATCTAGAATGACCTATGGAGTTTGTAGAATGGGCTAAATGAGAGAAGACACACCCTAACTGTGGGTGACATTATCCCATGGGCTGGGGTCCCGAAGTGAATAGGAATGAGGAAGTGAGCGTTCATCTCTCTCTCTGCTTCTGACTGTGGATGCCATGTGACCGGCTTCCCTGAGCTCCTGCCTTCCTCACCATGCCTTCCTCACCATGATAAACTAACCCCTTACCGTAATTGCTACCTCTGCACCAAACAGCCATTAGATGTGGGGCACCTCTCGAGGGTCTCTGTTGTTCCCCCAAAATGTCTGTGACATCTCTTAGGGTGGCGGTGTTAGTACCTCCTCTCTCGGTGTGGAAACTGAGGCTGAAGCTGTTTCCATTGGCATTTTGCCCACAGCAGCAGGGAAATAACTAGTGTACCAGCAGGTATACAGCAGATGCTTAACATGTACTGGCTCTTAAAAACAGGCCTCAAAATTCCACAGTGCTGGTGCCAGGGCCATAATGGCACCAAGTCCTATCTTCTGCATTTCATAGACTGTCCCCACCACTGTGTGCACATCCATCACCTTGGTATATGGCTGCTAATCAGAGCCCATGAGGTGACTACATTTTGCCAAGAGAGTTAAGGTCCAGGCCAAGAGGTCAGGTCCAGCAGGCTGCCCTTCTGCCCTCATTTCCCTCCCAGCCCACCACGCCCCCCCATCCTGCAGGCCTCTCTCTCCTCCCACCTCATTTTCTGTCTTTGGTGGGGGGCATTCAAAAATATCAGTGCCATTGCTGAGCCGGGACTTCTCCTCCAGCCGCCACTCTGTGGCCCACTTTGGTGTCTTCTCTCCCAGCAGAGAGCGGGGTTTCCGGTCATCATTGGTGGCCAGCTGTGCCATGGGTTCCAAGAGCCCAGGTGAAACTTGGACCATAGAATTGGAGAAAGGTTTCTTCTCTGGAGGCAGTGGCTGGGGCTCCAACGGCTCGGAGCCAGGTCGAAGGGACATCATGATGGGCTCTGGAAGGGATTTAAAAGGCTGTGAAGAGGGCTGAGTGGCCATGAGTAGATGGGCATGCGGGGGCATGGACACGGCAGGCTTGTAGACAGGCATGTACCCGTGCCATGGCAATCAGGAAGCAACATGTGTCGCCCATGTGTGGGGAAGGGAAGCCAGCACAGGGGCACAGCATAGACGTACACTGGAGTGGCATCCGGGTCCCTGAGCTCAAATGAAGCTTGTCCTTGCCTGCTCCCTGCTCCCCTTAGCCAGGGTCTTACTCTGTAGTTCTGGGTGGCTATGAACTCACAATCTTAGGGCATGAGCTGCCTTGGCTTTGCTTTGTAAGGAGAGACCCAGTCATAGGGTCCTCTGCCACCTATGAAGCACAGTCATTTTTCTCACATCTTCAGGAAAATCTTGCAGACACAGAGAGCAGATGGGTGTGTGTTGTGTGAGCAGGGGCTGTTTGAGGGTTACACATAACTGGTAAGTGGCACTGGAGCATGAGGCTGCCCATGCTCTGGGAATACATGAAGTGACCGGCGGGGGGCGGGGGGGGCTGTTGAGGCATGGAGGGAGCCTGCGTAGGAGCAGAGGAAGGTCAGACAGCGATCTGTTGCCTAGAGAATCTTGGGCCATAAAATAACCATGGAGGAAATAGTGAGGGTGGGGAGGAATGTGAATAAGCCACCCAGATAGTCACAGTGGCAGTTTTTCTGTGGAGTGACAGACATTTCCGACCAGGAGGCGTTTAGGAACAAGGCAGGTGAAGCCTCTGTTTCCCTGGCATTTTCTTTAAACAATTACCGGGAGCTGGTTGACAAGGGCCTCTCCCCTCAGCTACTTGGGATCTCTGGGACTCCCATTTTCCTAGGTAGTGGCCTGCTCCCCGCCTCCCTCACCTCTGTTTATTCCGCTGAGCCACTCGTGGGCTGTCAGGGAGGGCTGAGGTGCTGCCGTGGGCGGGTAGATGTCCTCTTGGTAGGATTCTGACTGCGGGAGAAGTGGGGACAGTGAGCGTAGGGCTGAGCCTTGGAGTCTGGCTCTCCTCACCCCTGCTGAATGAGGAGCCCAGCAGCCAGAAAACAAGGGCGCTGGCTCCATGGGTACAGAAGCTTAGGAGCAGAAGCAGGACAATATCCAGTGTTTCAGGATACAGGGCTGTGGTACTGACCATGAGAAGAGCCTTGCCTTGCAGGAGCCACCCTCAGCCATGATCCCCCAGCATGGGCCTGGGATCTGGAATTCTGACATCTGGGGTCTGGTACCCACCACACTTACCCTCCGGGGTACAATCATGGACACGGGCTCAATGAGGCTTTTGGTTGTGATCAGCTTGTAGAAGCGGAAGATCTCACAGGAAGACACATCGAGACCTCTCTTTGGCATGATACCTGTGGCCAGATGGCCAAGAAGAGATGAGAAATCCTGGCTGGGCTAGAGGTGAGATCCAGCAGCTAAGGAAAAAGGCAGACTGTGCACCTGTGATCAGAGACTGCCCTCCCCTGTCATTTCCCCTCAGCCAAGCTCCTGAAGGTCACCTATGCGGGTTGCCTTGAGCAGGGAAACAACCGAAGGATTCCATAACCAGGTACTGCCTCTACCTTCAAAGTTTAAATTTTTTTTGAATATTTATTTTAATTTTATGTGCATTGGTGTTTTGCCTGCATGCATGTCTGTGTGAGGGTGCCAGAGCCCATGGAACTGGAGTTAGAGATAGTTGGGAGCTGCCACGTGGGTGCTGGGAATTGAATCTGGAAGAGCAACCAGTGCTCTTAACCACTGAGCCATCTCTCCAGCCCCAAGGTTGAATTCTTTTATCTGGATCCTGAAGATGGTTTAACCTGCCTAAAGGTCCCCCCTTCCATCCTCATAGACCTAGAACCTAAATGTTTATTTTGTATTTTAGTTTATTTATTTTTTGAGACAGGATCTCATGGAATAAAACTTGCTATGTAGCAGAGAATGGTCTTGAACTCCTGACCCTCCTGCTTTCATCTCTTGAGTGCTCAGATTACAGGTGTATGCCACAACACCAAGCCTCATTTGAGGCAGGGTCTTGCTGTTATACAGCCCAGGCTGGCCATAAGCTCTTAATACTCAAGGCTAGGATTATAGACCTGTGTCTCTGTACCTGGCTTCCTAAACACTCCTAATATGGCCACTCCAGTTCTTCGTTTTTCTTTTCTTTTCTTCCTTTTGTTTACTTGACACAAGGTCCCATATAAACCTGCCACGACCTCAAACTTGTTATATAGATGAGGATGACCTTGAACTCCTGATCCCCTTGCCTCCATCTGCCAAATGCCTATCTTAGTAATCTGTTGACACAGGAAGCACCACCAGATGCAGCCCCTTGGACTTCCAGAGCCAAGAGCCCCACCGCGCCTTGCTCGTCCCAACTCATCCAGTCTGGGGTGCTGATACCGGTATCAAGAAACAGATGGATACAGCCCACAGGTTAGTACCCCTTGGCTATCCCCTTGCTGTCTGATGTCTTCCCATACCAAGACCAAGCCCTGGCGCCCTGGCCATACATGGCTTGGGAGTTCCACTCACCGATCCCCTTCTGTGGGTTGTAGGAGCGGAACTCAGTCAGGTAGCTCAGGTAAGGCTTCTCAACGCTCACCTCATAGTATCGTATGTTCCCATCTCCCTGGGGAGGGGAACCGGGAGGGTCAGAGCTGGGCCATCAGTGTTTCACTGGCCCCCATGAGCGAGTAGTCAGACCCTGACTTTCAGAGTGGACAAGCTGATGAACCCATCCCATACAGGGACACCAGGGAGCCTATGGCTAACAATCAACAACCCCAGCCCACCCATGTTCCTCTAGTGCAGAAGCCCTGGGAACATTCCCACATGACAACCACTGAGGAAGTCAGGATGTCAGAGACCATTGGGGACATTTCTCATTGACAGAGTCACTTGGAGGTATCATTACTGGCATATTGAGCAGGGAACCAGAGGCTCTAGATACTGGACACCCCCACCCATGAACATCTATTCTGCTTCAAATCCAAAGATTCCCCTGTTGAGAACTACCACCTGGACCAGGAATTGGGGAGGAACAAGCTAGGATGGAGGGGGTCACACCAAAGCCCGGGCTAAGGAGCTAGAAAGGGAGGAGCAGGTATTCGCTCAGGGGAGAGGCTAGTCACTAGTGCCTGTCTCCACCCTGTCTCCAAGGACCCTAGGTCGTTTTTTGAGCATACACAGCTAAGCTCAGGCTGTTTCTGCCTCCCGCTGTGCCAGGCTGACCTTTCCCACAATGTACAGCATGCTGGTGTCCGAGTCATAGAAGGGAAACAGCACACCCGAGGAGCCATCCAGGTCCTCCTCTGTGAGGGGCACAGAAAGGTTGTCCTGCAAGGGAAGGGAGACCGTCAAGACATGAGCATCATTCCTGCAGTCTCCAGGGGAGCTGAGATTTGATCTGCTGCCCTTGGCTCTGAATGTGTCCATAAGAGTGCGTGTTAGTATCTGAGACAGAAAGTTTGCTTTTCTGTATTATACACATGTTTTGTAAAGAGGTCCTGGTTCTCAAGATTCAGTCTGTGAATTATGCTCTGGTGGAAATGATATTTCAAAGGCAGTACTGCCCCACCCCAATTTGTCAGCCTTTTACAAAAAGATTTATTTTATTTTATGTATATGGGTGTTTTGCCTGTATGTATGTCTGGGTACCATGTGCAGTGCCCAAGAGGCAAGGGGAAGATGTCAGACTCTCTGAAACTGGAGTTACAGTTGTGAGCTCCAGGGCTAGGAACCAAATCCTGGTCCTCTGCAAGAGCAATGAGTGCTCTCAGCCCCAATCCATCTTTCTATCTTTGCCAGCATTTTGCTTTAACAAAAGTCTTCTTGTTTTGTTTTATAGACAGGGTTTCTTTGTGTAGCCCTGGCTGTCCTGGAATTTGCTCTCAAGTTGGCCTCAAACTCACAGAGATCTGCCTGCCTCTGTCTCCCAAGTGCTGAGATTAATGGCACCTGGCTTTAACAAGTTTTTTTTTTTTTTTTTTTTGAGACAGGGTTTCACTGTGGTTTTGGAGCCTGTCCTGGAACTAGCTCTTGTAGACCAGGCTGGTCTCGAACTCACAGAGATCTGCCTGTCTCTGCCTCCCGAGTGCTGGGATTAAAGGCGTGCGCCACCACCGCCCGGCAACAAGTCTTTTTAAAAATTTTTTGAGACGGGCTTCACTCTGTAGCCCACGCTAGCCGTGCTAGCCCTGAACTCAGAGCAATTCTGCCTGGGATTATAAAAATTACTTACTATACCTGGCTTTTTCCCCCACCCAGGGCTTCATGATACTAGGAAAATACTCTACCACCGAGCCACATCTATAAGTCTCTTTTAAAATAGAAAACTTGGGGATGGTTTTGAGGCTGGCTTTTAGCACACTGTCCCTATACCTAAGCCTCTCCAGGAAACAAGCTTTCCCACACCATACTTGGACTTAATATACAGCAAAAGATGACCTTGATCTCCAAGCTAAGTTTGGTTTCCAGCTTATTTTAACAAATGAAGGAGACCTTGCTTTGTCTAGCAGGTGGGAGGCCCTGCATCTTGTCCTCAAGTCTTCAAAACACCTAACAGAACAGCACTGCTCATCTTCCACCCACAGTGGGTCACAATTACACTCAGCAGCTCTCCAGCTGTTCCTGCCTTACTCTACTCCCTCCCCAGACCCTCTCTTGGGACTTCCACCTCTCTCCCGAATGATGAGAGGCCCAAGGCTAGCTGGTCTGATGGACTACTATCCCATCCCTGGTATTCATTCCCAGCCCCCAGCCCCACTGTCCGCTGACTGTGAGTGCCAGGCTGAATGGGAAAGTACCCAGATGAGTGAAGGGAGGCTGTGCGGGGCTGCAGGGTGGTGGTGAGGATGGGAGACTCACCTGGTCCCACAGGGCCATCTGCCGGTTGTTCCATCTGGATGTACCCGTGGATAGCAGCTTCTTGAGGTTCCCCAGGAACAGCACTTTGTTGGCCCGGTGCCCCTTGTAGCTGGCTTCCTGGAGGGATAAGTGTGGTCACTGTTGAAGAGCTGTGGGGAGGGGACTCACAGCTATAGGTGGGGTTCCTGGCTCCCTGCTTGGCGCCTGATGCAACCCTGGTTGTCCCTTTTGGCACCTGTGGAGTCACTTGGTACACCTCTTCTAGGAAGGCGTCCTGGGTCCTTTCCTTCAAGTGAAACTTCCCAATTCTATTGAGAGCTGCCTCTGAGTAGAGTCAGGCAAACCTTGGCCCTCCACACTCTTTTTTCTTGAGACAGGGCCTCAAGATGTAGCCCAGGCTGGCTTTGAACCCTCACTCCTTCTGTCTCAGGATTACAACACATGCCACCAAACCCTGCCCCACTCCATCCTCGATTCCAGGAGCACAGTGAGCCCTGAGTGAGGCAGAGGGACAGTGGACATTGTCCTTTTTAGCTCCAGTGAGGAAGGATGGATGGTCCATTGTAGCTTCTGAGCAAACAGAGGCTCACAAAGCAGAAGGTGCTGGCCTACGGTGGCTGCTGTCCCCTTCCAGGAACAGAGATGAGGCACTATGGCTAGCTCTGAGGTCAGAACGGTTCACAACCCACCTGTATACATAGTCATTTCCTTTCTCTGGCCTTAGTTTTCTTATCCGTAGAGTGAACGTGGCAAATCTCAGCATCCCCTCCACCCCCACGATGCTGAGGCTACCTAAGGATGCTGCCTCCAGAGGCTGAACCCAGCTGCTGACAACACTGTCACCCCATCCTTAAAGTACCCCTGAATCTTGGCCAGCACCAACCTGGAGGACAGTCCCTAGTCGGGGGTCGACAACACGAATCTTGCGGTCTTTACAGGTGGTGGCCAGTAGGCTGCCGTTGGTGTTGAAGGACATGGAGAGGATCACATCTTGGTGACAGGCGATTGTCTTCACGGGGCTTGCAACTACAGACTCCTTTGTGTCCAGGTTCCACACCATCACCTGCTTGGCAGAGTGCTGGCACTGAGCACAGTGGCCACCCAGCCCCCACAGTCACACAGCAGCAGGCATCGGCGAGAAACACGGTATTCCCAGGAGGGAAGAGGCAGCTGGCAGCCAGGCCACTGAGAGCGAGGGGTGTGGCTGCGGCTGTATGCACAGCCGGGGATGCTGGGAGTCAGGCTGTCTTGTAATAGAAGGAAACCACCACCCACCTCTGAGCCAGAAAACATTATGCTGGGAGGACCTGGCGCGTGGGGGTCACATCCCACTTTCCGGTGCATAACCGGGGATGCCAGAGGAACCCATAGCCAGAGCAGAAGCTGTGAGTAGCATCCCCAGAGAGACATAGCCGCACACACCGTTCACATCAACAGATAAACAAGCATTTCTGACCAGAACTTCCAACAGCTTCTGTCTGTTTTGGATCTGAGAGGTTCCTGAGGTATCGCTGCGAACCCCAATACAGTCAGCAGAGAAAGAGTTGAAAAACCATAGCAATGGTCCCACCAACCCACTCTGTCTGCAGTCTGGTGTTCAAAAAACTAAGACCCAAGGAGAACCATGGGACATTCTCATACAAGTCAGAGATGAATTGCATCAGGTCCCTAGTCTCCAGGGCCCATGGCCTCGAGGCACTAGGAAGGGATGGGAAAGTGTCCGGTGGGCTCAGCCCAGCAACCTGAGGCAAGCTACAGTGGATTGAATTATGTCCTAATCCTGTCTACCTAGAACCTCAAATGGGATTTATTTGGCAACAAGGTCTTGGATGTAATTAGTTAACATGAGGCCACAGCAAATGAAGGAGGGGTCTCAATCTAACAGTAAGTGAGGGGAGGACAAGGCTGTGAAGGCAGAGACAATAGTGACAGGGAGGTGTGGAGGGGTGCTTCCCCAGGCTTGTGGACGCAATAGGCTGCCAGCACCTTGCCTGAGTCTTTCTAGTCTACAGGGCTGTCAGGGAAGTTGAGACAAGCGCCAGACTGTGGTTTTCTCTGCCCAGGAGCCCCAGACTCACCTTGTAGTCATAGCCAGCACTGAAGAGGATGTTGGCAGCCGTGGGGTGCCACTCCACCAGCCCCACCCTGCGTGCATGACCCACCAGCTCCTTCCTGTAGGTAGTGAGGTTCCTTGCCAACAGTTGCTTGGGGATGTTCCAGATCTTAATCTGGAGAGGAGACAAGGACAGGAGTGTGAGCTGGGGACATCTTGGGGATGTTGCTGTCCTCAGCCGTGGCGCAGGTAGTGCCTAGCAGAAGGACCTCGCTGTCGCTCTCTCTTGCCACCACCACCCGATGGAGAGAAAACTGGAGTCTCCTCAGGGTCCTCCATCAAGCAGGGGTGACCTTGATCAGGGGGAGGCTTCATTCTTAAACCTGCCCCAGGGACTTTAACCATTCCCACGACCCGAGGTGAGCAGGTAGGGTGGACTGAGGATAGAAGAGACTGCCACGGTAAAAGGAAGGTCTCTATCATGGGAAGAGCCCCAGGGAGAGCCGCATGGGGCCATAGCACCCGGGAAATGTTGCATGTATATTCCTTCCATTCTGCTGGGGTCTCAGGCTCAAAGTCAGTGTTCAAATCATATCCCCAAGACAGGCAGGTTTCCCAGGAGGTTTTGCTTGCATCTCAGGGACATTTATTTCCTGGTTTTGGTTTTGATAACAGGCCATGAAGTCTAACCTGCTCCATCTGCAGGACACACAGAGCTGAACCTGGGGTGGGGCTGGAGGGAGACAGGTTACAGAGGAGGAGGTGTATCCTGAAGGAGGTGGCAACTACCCCATCTGGGGAGGACGAGCAGGGAACAATTCGCAAGGATGCATTGACATGGACTAGGTCTGTTACCACCTTAGGCTCCATCATCCTGTCTGCCCCCCTGCATCTCCTGGAATCCAGAAGGGACAGCAGCAGGCCAGAGCCTTCTAGGAAGATCTGGCAGGGTGTGGTGGTACACACTTGTATCATAGACCCACTGGGGGTCTAGAGTGGGACGATCCTAAGTTTGACGTCAGTCTGGGTTACGTTGTGAAATTCTAACAAACACCCTCCAAATTAAACAACAGCAACAAAACACTACAATATTTGGCTCCCCCCAAATATCTTTCAGGACAGGCGTCATGAGGCAGGCCCGACCGTCCTTTATTCTTAGGTCTCTTAGCAATCTTCTACATGGAACTTTCTGCTTGAGCTAGTCTTGCTTTACAACCCTGGCGGGGGGGAGAGCTTGAACTTGAGATCTTCCTGCATCAGCGTCTGAAGAGCTAGGGCTGCAGGTATGCACCACCACACCCAGCCCTCAGTTTTCTGCCTTTCTCTCCTGCCTCCTACTCTGCTTCCTTCCATAATGATTTCTCTTTCCCTTTTTGTCTAAGCCGCCAGGCAGTGCTGAGTTTAATCAGGGACTATTTTAGCATCCTGTATCACTGACATTTCTAGTAGTCCCTCACTTCTGCTATATGTGGCCATGTCTCTCGAGAGAATTGGCCTCAGTTTGAAGCCAGCTCCGCTGCCCGGGCTGTGTAACTTGGGACAAGTTGCTGCTCCTTTCTAATCCTCGGCTTTTCCATGGGAGAAATGGGGCACTGGGAAGACCGAGCGAAGGGGTCAGTGTGATGTGGTCAGAATACAGTGGGATCACAAGAAATGCTGACCGTGGCTTTTATCTGTATCTGATTACAGTTTGTTTATTGAGTGCACATACTTGCCCCTGTGTCTATATGGAGGTCTGGGGACAACTTGTAGGAGTCAGTTCTCTCCTTCCACATGGGCCCTTTACCTGATGAGCTGGGTCTCAGGACTGCCCATAATTTAATTATCTGTTCACGACTGGGCCTTTGAAGTCCCCATCACTGTATTTTTGAAGCAGGTGTCTGAGGGATAACAAATGCGAGCATTGTGGGGATGAGGCATGCACTCCTGCATGGGTGGAGCAAAGATGGCTATGCTCCCAACTTTCCAGGAGGCGGGGGGGCAGGAGGATCGCTTGAATCTAGGAGTTTGAGATCACCCTCAGTAACACAGAAAGTTGGTGGGCTTGGTCTCTTGGGGTGTCTTGGGGTCATGTTCATATAAGCCCCTCCCTTTCCGTCACTCATCCACTGTGTCATGAAATGAGCTTCTATTTCCTGGTCCCCTCTCAGCATGTCACAGAGAATGAGTCTCACGGGGTCTTCCTGCGATGGGCAGAAGTAGTACACCCATTTTATGGGAGGGAAAACTGAGACCCGTCGAGAGGCATCATGGGCCCAAGCCCCACACACCCATGACGCCTCCTCCACCTCTCACTTCCTCCCTGTGAAGCCATCAGTGAGATAAAGCCGGGCCCTGGACACTGATGGCTTGGGAACTTTCCTGTCACTCACTTCCTCATGGCATTCTCCCAGAAGCACTGCCTTGGCACTCACTCACCGTGGCATCTTCAGAACAGGAGGCGATCTCAAAGTCATTGAAAGGATTCCACTTGATGTCTAAGACGTTCCCTCTGTGACCGCAGACCTTGGGGTAGTGAGGGTCCAACTTTCCTGTCTGCAAAAGAGTGTCACAGGCATGGGAGAGGAAGCCGGCGGGATGACGTTGGTTCCTCAGCCAGTTGGTCATCACCGAGGAAGCAGGTCATGTAAGGGGCAGCTCCAAGGCAGCACACCTTCCCACACACCCTGTGTGACCCTAGGGGATCACTTCACTTCTCTGAACCTTCCTGTCCTCTTTGGTACATGGGAGGATATGAGTGTTTCACAGCGGTCTGGCCCAGTGCCCAGCAGGTGCTCAGCTCCAGGAACTAATGTGGTATACAGAACCCTTTCTGAAAACGGCCTGGCAGTTCCCCAGGAGTTAAATGCTAAGAGATACCACGTGATCCAGCTGTTCTGTTCCTAGATGTATCCCCGAGAGGAACGAAAACATGGAAACACTCGAGACTCACTCATCCTCAGCATCCACAGCAGCGCTATGACAACCAGAAACTGGAGGCAGCCCAGGCGCCCACCGAGTGACATGCGGAATGCACAGTGTGCGGCACAGTTATGTGGTGGGATATTATTCAGCCAGAAAAAGGGATGCTGTAAAGGCACCTTAAAGCAATATCCTAAGCGAGAGAAACAGGCACGAAAAGCTACTTATCAACAGGTGAGGTGGCACACCCCCGTGACTCCAGCACGGGGGAGGCTGGGCAGACAAATCAAGACGAGTCGAGGTCAGTCTGGACTCACATAAACATAGAGCCAGTTATTAGTTAGGCGCTGGAGGCATGTACCTAGTTTCCCAGCAAATGAGGAGGCTGAGGCAGAAGGATCTTTGGCGCCCAGAAATTGAAAGCCTGGCAGGACAGTGAAATGGTCTCTTCCGCGTACATGCATTACCTAGGGATCCCACTTGGATGATGCTCAGACATAGGTCACTGTGTGAGCAGTTTAGTCCCACCCCGTACCTGGCTCACAGAATCCCAACTACTGCATTTGGAGAGGCCAGTGCCAAGGGTGGGGGTGGCTCCCTCCCTCCCTTCCCCTTTGCTTTCTGTCTTTATTATTATTATTTTAAATTTTCATTTATTTTATGTGTATGGATGTTTTGCCTACATGTCTGTCTGTGCACCATGTACCCAGGGAGACCAGAGACCAGAAAAGGGCACTGAATCCTTTAGCACTGGAGTTTGGATGACTGTGAGCTGCCTGTGGATCCTGGGTTTCACCCAGGTCCTCTGGAAGAACAGTCTGTGCTCTTAACCCCCGAGCTGTCTCTCCAGTCCTGCCCCAGACTTTGTTTTTGTTTTTTTGTTTTTTTTGGTTTTTCGAGACAGGGTTTCTCTGTGGTTTTGGAGCCTGTCCTGGAACTAGCTCTGTAGACCAGGCTGGTCTCGAACTCACAGAGATCCGCCTGCCTCTGCCTCCCAAGTGCTGGGATTAAAGGCGTGCGCCACCACCGCCTGGCGAGACTTTGTTTTTGTTTCAGGCTCCAAGTGTAGCCAGGAAGGATGACCTTGATCTCTGGACCTCCTTATCTCTTCCTTCTGGGAGCTGAGACTGTAGGTGAGCAGGACCAGGCCTGCTCTACCATGCTTAGCTCTTTTTGATTTTTTTTTTTGGTCTAATTATTATTTTATCATTTTGATTATTTTCTTTTGAAACAGTCTCATTCTATAGCCCAAGCTAACCTGGAACTCTCTGTAGACCAGGCTGGCCTTGAACTCACGGCAATCCTCTTGTCACAGTTTCTAGAGTGTTGGGATTACAGGCATATGCCACAGTGCCTCTCTCTCTCCCCCTTCCCCCATCTCTCTAGACATTAGGACATTATTTGACACATATGAAAAATGTTTCATATGAAATATTGCAATGTTAAACTTATTTGCTTTATTTAAGAAATATGCTAAGGAAATTGGTATTATATGTGTAACTTACTCTCAAATGGTTCAGACAAAACAAACATTAAATCAAGCCTGGAAGTACAGGATATTTATGAAGCTGAAGTAGGAAGGTGACAAGTTCAAGGCCAGCCTGGGAAACTTTGTGGGTCTCCAAATTCTACAAAGTGGAAAGCAGGGTAGGGCCTGTAACTCAGAGGCAAAGTCCCTTCCTAGCATGCTGAGGACCCTGGGCTCAGTCCTCTCCACCACCAAAGAATAAAGAAGTGTGCATACACACACTCAACAAACATGAGCTACATCATTTGTTACTTATGTTTGAGAAGCGGGACAAAAGGCTGCCCCTCTCTGTCAAATGACTCTGCCTCTGTTTTCAGAAGTAGGAGCCTCCTGTATAGGACAGACAGGTCATGTGCAACTCAGCTTCCAGGAAGAGGACCAGTCTTAGCTACCAGCACCTTGCCCAGCCTCCAGGTCATTCCATACACTGTCTTCAGAGTGCCCCAGCGCCCCCTCACATGTAGGCTGTGTTGATCAGGCTGGCCTTGAACTCCTGATTCTCCTACCTCCACTTTTCATGAGATAGGATTACAAGGCATTTTAGGTGTACACCACTACAACTGGCTTTCAGGGTAAGGTTTTAAAATTAAAAGCCAACCAAGTCATGTACCCATGTCCACTCCGCAAGCCCCTTCCTCAGGCTTGCGCTGTAACCATCTCTTCCTTGTAGGTCTGCGAAGGGTTAGATGAGACAGCCCAACAGGGAGGGAGGAGCTGAGGTAAATGCTCAGCCAGAGTAGCTACACCTGTGGCAGTCTGTATCTCAAAGCAAAGAAAGAAAAATAAAAAAGCAAACAGAAGAAAACGCACTATAGCTGTACTTGCAGATGGTGAGACACACACAGACTTCTTTTTACATCACTGATTTCTTTTTATTTCTTTTCTTTTTTTTTTTTTTTGAATAGGATCTTTTGTAGCTCAGGACTGGCTTTCAACCTGTTATGTAGACAAGGATGGTTCTGTATTTTTATTTCATTCTATTTTGGCTTTTCAAGATAGGGTTTCTCTGTGTAACAGCTCTGGCTATCCTTGAACTCATTCTGTAGACCAGGGTGGCCTCGAACTCACAGAGATGATACAGCCCAACAGGGAGGGAGGAGCTGAGGTAAATGCTCAGCCAGAGCAGCTACACCTGTGACAGTCTGTGTCTCAAAGCAAAGAAAGAAAAATAGAAAAGCTGCTCTGCCTCCTGAGTGCTGGGATTAAAGGCACGCACCACCATTGCCCGGCTTGGTTTTGTACTTTTTAGTCTCAACTCTGGTTTCTAAATGCTGGGGTTACATGACCACACTATCTTTGCTATTTTTTAAAGCAAATTTTCATTTTTTTCATATCTTTGGCAATTAAAACAAATAGCATTTATTTATGTAATCCCAGCACTTGGGAGGCAGAGGCACGACTGTCCCTAGGCAGCAAGTGCCAGATCAGCTAGGCCTGTGAAATGAGAACTTGTCTTAAACAATACCAACGGAACTATAATATTTCTGAAAAGATGGTCTTTCTAGTATTAGTCAAAAATTTGTCCTACAAGTTCAAAGCATTTTCAGAGAGTAGGAATGGTGGGCACATGGACCAGGCTTTCTAATGCTGACCTGTGGCAGGCATCACTAATGAATCACAGCACAATCAAGCACAGACTAGAGGAGGGACACTCCCAGAGTCATTAGGACTCAGAGGAACAGAGCTAGAGAAAGAGCCCTGGTCTCTGCCCAACAAACTGAAGTGAATCTCTAGTGGACTTCCTGTGCTCTGAGGAGTTCTAGTCTTCTCTGAATTGTGTCCTGACCCCCCCTTCCTACATTCTTTCCCTTTTCTTGTACCATTTCCTGGGTCAAAGGGCATGGCAGTACACAATACAGAATCTTTTGCTATAGGCCTGATTGCTCTGGGCCTTTATCTCTGTTCTCTGGCCCAGAGCCATGCCCTCATTTCTGCCCTGCAGGTTTCTCAGGAAATGCTAATTGTCAGACAGGTCTTGGGCTAACCCTAGGCAAGCTGCCAAGAGCCCGCTGACACTACACCCTCACCTCCTTCAGAGCCTGTGGCTTCAGGGCTAGGCTGACCATGGGAGCTGAGCTCTTCTGGGACCCCCAAAGCAGAAGCACCATCATTCCATTCTCCTCAGGCCTCAGGGGCTGTCTGTGTCATTCAAGACTCAGGCATTGGTGACATTAGTCAGGGCTGCTAAAAGCCTGTCAGGGAGGGACATTTATAATCAGGAAGCCATTTCTACCTTTTTGTAAATTAGATGAGCACTCAGCCAGGGACGGGCCTCTGGTTTACTGGGACACAAGCTTTAATTCAGGGGTGAATCTCAAACCAGAGAAGCCTGGCTGGCCACGGGAGCTGGCTACCAAGAGGCCTACAAGCCACCAGGGGGCTGTCCTGAGGCAGGTGGAGAGGGCAGGAAGTTGCAGTCCCGACAAGGCAGAATGAAGGGGTGGGGGTGGGGGGTAAGGCCCAGCTCCTGGGACGGGAAGGGCTGCCCAGGGCCATGGCACATTGCTACAACAGTAAGCTAACAGCTTCAAACGTCCCCCAGGTGCAAGGTGAAGACGGGAGGCAAGGGTAGGAGAGAAGGTAGAGGAAGGTCACGCTGTACAGTTCATCTGACTCCTGCTTCCTGGGGTTGGACCCCCCACCCCAACCCTACCACTCCTTACTGTTCAAGCTGGGCCTCTGAGCTCTGCTCAGGCCCACAGTTTCTTTCTCTACAGAACAGGGTCAGGAAAAAAATTCACTTGCAGTGGGGGTGAGGGAGGAGATGTACAGATATGGACGGAGAACTTGTCTGGGATGGAACGTTTCACAAACCAGCCTGTTTCCCTTCATCTGGGCTATCAACTACCCAACTAAAGCTCTGTGGGTGAAGGGGAGGAACCCGGGGTGTCATACATGCTAGGCAGCCTTTACTACCACTGGGCTACACCCAAAACACACCCAACTTTAATTGTTGCTTGGTATGTTCCAGGGCCCCGGGATATACTTAGTGTGAGAACATACTGTTCCAGGGGTGAGGGTAGAGTTAAGCATGCACACAAATGTGCATACATGCACGCACGCGTGCACACCCACATGTATCCACACACCAATACACACAGCACACATACATGTGCGTGCACACACAACCACATATGTGCATATATGCAGACATATGTGCACACACATGCATACACACATGCATACACTTGCATACATGCACACAAAAGACACACAGAGACAGACATATGCATGAATATATAATACACAGATAAAAAGACAGACACATGCACACAGATAAACACACACATATGCACATGGACACAGACAGACACACACACGTACATGAGTTCAGGAACAGACACACCACTACCTATGGTGGCTGAAGGAGGGCCAGTCTGCCTCCGAGAACCCAGTGAACTGTCCTATTTCCTCTAGGGCAGCACAGTCATGGGACCCATCTGGTCCCTCAGGCCCTGGGTCTCTTTGATCTGGTCCCTGTGCAGCAATGGCCCAGGACTCACCTCCTTTCTCCTTTCTTCCTCCATACCCCATCCAAAGTCCACATCCCTAGTGCCCTGGGAGGCCCTGGTACAGGCCCAGATCTAGAAGCACATCCCATTCCTGTCTGGAAGCTCCAGGCAGTTTCTGCCCACACCTTGCCATTCCCCTTTGTACCCCAGTAGGCTTTGGTTGCCAAGGCTGCAGGGTAGGTTGTGAAACTCACCCTCTGGCCTTCCTCCAGAGGCTCACTGCACAGGGCACAGGGGAGAGGCACCCTGCCTGAGGTGGCACCCTTTATGAGCCTTGAATCTCTGCTTGGGACAGCCTGGTACTATGGTAACACCTAGTACATACAGGAAGCTGTGGCAATGTCAGACATTTCCCAAGCCAGGCTCTCCCCTGCACTTCCGGTAGGGCACTGGGGCTATGCTGCTTTTCACCCAGGCTCTGGGCCTGACCTGGCTGCAGCCTGAGGAACCCGCGCATAAACAGCCAAAGCTCTGCAGCCGCAGGGGCTTAAGAGAACAGGTGGCTTTCTAGCCATACCCAGTTACAGGCTTCTCATCTATGGTGCACAGGGCGCTGGCAGCCAATCTGGACGAGGAGCAATGCTTCCTCCAAGCAGTGTGGGTGAGGCCCCAGCCTGCACAAATACCCCTGCACACACTATGTTACAAAGGGCTGCCGTGCTGCTGAGTTCTAGGGGAAGGGGCACAGGTGGGTTCCTGTCTCTTTCTCTATCTTTAGTGCCTGCTCAGAAAACCTAGATGTGGCCAGGTGTGGTAGCTCACACCTTGTAATTCAGTCTTTGGGAGGCTGAGGCAAGGAAGACTACAAGCTTGAGGCAAGCCTGGGCTAGGTAGGGAGGCCCTTTCCTAAAGAGAAAAGCAAAACCGCCTACAGAGATAAAGTGTGTTTTCATAGAAGCATCTCAAATAAGGATGTTGAAAGCAAAAAATGAAAGAAAGAAAGAAAGAAAGAAAGAAAGAAAGAAAGAAAGAAAGAAAGGAAAAAGAAAGGGGAGCAAGAGAGAGAGAGAGGTGGGGAAGGAAGGAAGGAAGGAAGGAAGGAAGGAAGGAAGGAAGGAAGGAGAAAGAAAGGAAGGAAGGGAAAAGGGAAGGAAAAAGAAGCCAGATATGGTGGTGGACTCCAGTACTTCCAGCATTTGAGAGGCAGAGGCAGGAAAACTGTCATAAGTACAAGACCAGTGTGGTCTACACAGAGAGTTCCAGGTTAGCCAGGGCTCAAACTAAACCAAAAAAAAGCAACAGCTAGCTGGCCATGGTGGCACAAGCCTTTAATTCCAGCACTCAGGAGGCAGAAGCAGGAGTTCTGTGAGTTCCAGGCCAGCCTAATCTACATACTGAGTTCTAGAACAGCCAAGGCAATGTAGGGACCTGTCTCAACATCGCCCAAAACAAAAAAACAACAAAACAAAACAAGAGCATCAAACAATGAACGCTGTTTACTTAGGGACAGAATGCCTGGGGTCTTGTGTCAGTGCTCGCTCCTCATCTTTTTAAACAACACACCTCAGGATTTTATTTCCAAAAGAAAACTTTTTAAGAAAAGTAAATAACCCTGGTCATATATCTTATTTAGCTTCAAACTTCAAATTTTAAGCTTCGCTACATTTTTAAATCTCATAAATTACACCCTTTGAGAACCGTAACAGCACAAGATCATATACCCAGCTGCCGTAAAGACAGGTGAGGGCAACTTGCCCTGAAAAGCCTTCCACATCTTCGTGGGGGTGTCCTTTCCCTTTCCGATGATAGTCTCCCAGCCAGCGGGCATATGGGTGGATGTCCAGAGAACCTGGGCTGAGTGAAAACAGCCAAGTTCAGGGCCACACTGGAGTGCTTGCTGATGGCCTGGCAGTATGTGTGTGTGTGTGTGTGTGTGTGTGTGAGTCCCCAGTGCCAAATGATTCAAATGCAAAGGTGGCAGGGCTGTCCAGTCCTAGTTACCCAGCCTTATAATGCCAACAGTAATGAAGTGGAGAACGAATTAGCACTCGCCAGGGGTGAAGGAGGAAGTGGGGGTGGTGAGGAGTGTCTGTGCAATAGGCCAAGGAGAGGTCTGTGGGGTGACACACACACCCTCACCAAGGCTGTGATACTGAACTGCAGTACTCTTGGTTGAAGGGAGTCAGTTCAAAGGCAGTCAGGATCTCTGCACTGGCTTCTCGCTCTGCCTAAACATGTTCTTCAGCATCAAAGCCGTTGTCTAGGGGCATCTCCTAAAGAAGGCCTTCCTGAACCATCCTGGGTGAAGCAGGCCCCCCAACCCTTGTCATCATCCACCACACAAACCTGATATGCATTGCCTGAACACGCTGATATTTTCATCAGTAGTAAATGCAAATTAGAATTGGAGTAGTAAACCAATTCGTTTTCTTTTTCCTGCTCTGGGGATCGAACCCACAACCTTGTGGATTCTCCTACCCAGCTACACTCCCAGCCCTAATTAATTCCTTAATTAGTGAAGAATGTAGATCATTTGATGGACAAAACCTTTTAGAAGTACCCAGAGTCGGGAGAAACTTGCGGCAAACGAGGAGCTTCTAGGCCCCTCTATCCCTGACCTGTAGACAGCTCCTCCAGCAGTGACCTGTACATCTCTCTCTGACTCATTCTTCTCCAGCTTGTAAACCTTCATCTCCCTAGAGCACAGTTTTCCACGTCTCGCCCTGGCAGTCAAGGCCCTTTTGGCAAAGCCCAATCTGCTTCTCCAGGGCTCTTTCTTTGCTTCCTCATTTTCAAAGCCTGCTCTTCAGTTCTGGTCAGACTGCGTTTGGAATTGTTCTCAGAGAACTCCACACCTCTGTCGGGGGCCCTTCCTTTGGCCATTGAGAACCACGCTGCTTAGCAGCCTGAACAATGGTTAGGTAATTGGCTCAGTCAATGAAAATCTGGCAGCAACCAGCACAGCAGTAAACAAGGCCCACCCCTCCCCCTCTCTCATAACATTACAGGTGGGAGTGGAGGCACCGAGCCCCCCCTCCACCCCGCACAGAGTCCTAAGCAAGAAACATTCTGTGGGGTGTATTTTAGGAAAGGGGAATGTACTGGGCCTCAGGAATAGGCCTTTATGTAATCCCTGAGCAGGAGAGGGGGAGGCAGGTGGATCTGTTCAAGTCTCATCTTCAGCTACAGAGTGGTTATCCATGAACCTGGTATGTGTTTCCAGTTATTCATGCCGTCTTTTATGAGTCCTTCAATAGTGCTCTGTAATTTTCTCCTAAGCCTGGTTTGTTTGTGTAAAACAAACTTTGTGTCTGTTTGTTTGTTTGAGACAGGGTTTCACTATGTAGTCCTGGCTCTCCTGGAACTCACTGTATAGATCAGGCTGATCTGAAACTCACAGAGATCCTCCTGCCTCGGCCTCCCGAGTGCTGAGATTAAAAGTGTGTGCCACCATGCCCGGCTAGGTGTGCAAGTTTTATTCTACTAGAAATGTTTAGTGACATTTGCTATTTCTGTAATGTACAAATGTAATTCATTTTTAAATTCTGAGTTTTATATTTAGCTATTTTTTTAAAACAATCGACTACATACTCTGTTTACATTTGCATGTCTGGACACATGCCATAGCACACGTGTGGACACGAGAGACGTTTTCAGGAGTCAGTTCTCTCTTTCCACCATTTAGGGGCCAGGGGTTGGACTTAGGTTGCCAGGCTTGATGACAATCAATCACCTTTACCCTCTGAGTCATCTCGGCAGCCATCACGGGCCATTACTTTTCGACAGAACGCTCATGACTGTATCCTTTACGTGTGTCATGCTGGCGTTATTTACCAAGGCTAACAGTCCAACAGTGGGCAAGAGTACACCGCTGACCCATGGTGCAGCGAACCAGAAGGGAACAACACTGTGTATAATATTCCAGCCACAAATACACAAGTGGTCCAATCATGAGGCAAGAGCCTGACAAATCTAAATTTAGTCACGATCTACAAAATCACCAGCCATCGCTCCTTAAATACAAAATATGTAAGATCCTTAAAAGATGACAAGGCGACACGAAAACTCAATGTAATGCGTGGTCCTGAACTGGAGTCTAGATCAGGTAGAAATCAGTGTAAGGGTAGGGACAATGAACGGGAAATTTGAATGTGGACTGCATGCTCTCATTCCTTCACAGATCCTTTAGTTTCCAGGAAGTAGTTCTGTAAAATGGCCCTGTTCTTACAGAGTGTGATTGATGGGCAGTATTTGGGGGTGAAGGGTTAGATCGATAACTGTTTCCAAGCACACGCATATATAAACACGCGCGCACACACACGCACTCACTGCAGTGCGGCAAAGGTTAATAACTGGGAAGCCACATTTTTTTTTCTCCAGTTTTCAAGACAGGGTTTCTCGGTAGCTTTGGAGCCTGTCCTGAACTAGCTCTTGTAGACCAGGCTGGCCTCAAACTCACAGAGATCCGCCTGCCTCTGCCTCTGGAGTGCTGGGATTAAACACATGCACCACCACTGCCCGGCTCACAATTACCTTTGATTCCCAGTGCTACACTTTGGGTATAGAGTGGCTCTCAGAAGGTCTGTGCTGAAGATGATGTCCCCGGTAGGTGTGACTAGGATGTGGGGGAGTCTTGAGGAAGTAGGGCCTAACAGGAGGTGGCTGGGGGCATGCCCCTGGCAGGAGACTGGGGTGGGAACAGTAGAATCTCCCAGTGTTCAGGAGATTGAGGCAGGAGGATTCCAAGTTTGGGCCTAGTGTGGTCTACACTGGGAGATCTGTCTCACAAAAGAAAAGGGATGGTGGGGCTATGGTCTCTTGCTTGTTGGTGATGTGTGAGCAGAGAGAGCTATCTGGCTTGTGCTTCCCCTGAGATGTGCCACCTTCCCAAAGTAACAGTGTATCACTGACTGAAACTGCTCAAATGCAGCCTTAGCCAAGCTCTTTCTGCATCTACAGGGGTCATTGTAAGTGCCCCCTTGCAGCTGTTAAACGATGATTTTCCTAGCAAGCCACCTTTAGATTCTAAAATAAGTCTACCTTAAAGCAGATGTAACTTCTTCCTTTGTTTTTAAAAAATACCGTTTCGGACTGGAGAGATGGCTCAGCGGTTAAGAGCACTGACTGCTCTTCCAGAGGACCCGGGTTCAATTCCCAGCACCCACATGGCAGCTCACAGCATTCTGAAAAGGCAGTTCCACGAGATCTGACACCTTCACACCAATGAACATAAAGTTAAATAAATCATTAAAAAAAATACCGTTTCATTCATGTATCCCAGGTTGGCCCTGAATGCGCTAAGCAACCTTTGAAGCCTGAGCCTCCTGCCTCCATATCCTAAATGCTGGGATTATAGGCGTGTTCCACCATGTCCCGTTTCTGGGGTGCTGAGATTATGGGCATGTTCCACCATGTCCCGTTTCTGGGGTGCTGAGATTATGGGCATGTTCCACCATGTCCCGTTTCTGGGGTGCTGGGATTATGGGCATGTTCCACCATGTCCTGTTTCTGGGGTGCTGGGATTACAGGCATGTTCCACCATGTCCCGTTTCTGGGGTGCTGGGATCGAACCTGGAGATCCAGGAACAGCAGGCAAGCAAGCACTCCCCTAACTGAGCCACTTCTCCAGATCACATGTGCCCCCTCTGTAGGCAGAATATCTTTGCTAGTCAGGTTTCATTCCTCTTCTGGAGGGCAGCTGATCTGTGCATTTCTTGTTCTGTCCTTATGTGGTTTTGGAATTAAGGTTATGCAAACTTCCCAGAACACCAGAGGGAGTAAGTAGCCCCTTTCCCTATTTCTGAAAGAGTTCGGAATAGTTTAGAGGAATCGCTTCCTTGAAAGCTTTGTAGGACTTTTTTTTTTTTTTTTTTTTGGTCTCATTTTCTTCCTCTCTCAGTCCCTCTTTTTAAAAATTATTTATTTTTATGTGCATTGTGTTTTGCCTGCATGAATGTCTGTGTGAGGGTGCCAGATCCCTGGAACTGGAGTTACAGACAGTTGTGAGTTGCCTTGTAGGTGCTGGGAATCGAACCTGAGTCCTCTGGAAGAGCAGCCAGTGCTTTTAATCACAGAGCCATCTCCACCCTGAAGGCTCCGCAGGACTTTGTAATGGTATCTACCCTGGCATTGTTCTTATGTGTATCTGTTTCTGTAAAATGCAACAACCATGCCCCAGAGGGCATGGACTTGAAATGTTCAGTCACATGAACACTTGGGCAATAAGCCAACAGATAAACAGGACCCAGCCCTCCCAGGTCATGACAGGAGCCATCACTAGAGTGTAGGAACCTTTGGGGTGCCTGGCTTCACAGCCACTCCCTGCTGCAGGAGGGAACTAGTGTCTTGGTTCTCATGGTATTCCCTAACTTGGTTTTCTTTGAAAATTTACCACTTAATTACTTGTTCCTTATAGTACAACTGTTTTTAATTTTAGGGAAATGGGATGACAGCATCTGTACTTTGTAATCTCAATGTGAGATTGTTGTATGTGGCTATGTATGCTAAGTACTTTGGACAGCAACTTATCTACTGATACAGGGGTTTTTCCACTTGGTATATAATATGAACAATACTCTCACACTCAATTGCTTGCTAACCCTTATTTTTCCTTCAAGTTTTTTTTTTTGAGACGATCTCATGAAGCCCAGGCTACCCTCAATCTCCTTACCTAGCCGAGGACGATCTTACTTCTAACCCTGGCACCCTCACTTCCGAGTGCTAGGATTATAGGTGTGCATAGTCATGCTGGGTTTATGCAGCACTGGGGGATAGAGCTCACGGCTTCATGCATGTTAGCACGAACTCTACCAACAGAGCCTCATCCTCGACCCCACGAACTGAATTCTTTAGTAAGCAAATACCCTCAGCCAGGTGTGGTGGCTCACATCTGTAATCCCAGCACTCTGGAGGCAGAGGCAGGATGGTTGCCATGAATCTGAGGCCAGCATAGGCTGCAGAGTAAGACCCTGTCTCAAAATGGGATGGTGTTTAAGAGCTGGCTCAATAGTTAAAAGTGAAGATTACTCTCATAGAGGACCCAAGAGTTTGGTTTGCAGCACCCACGTCAGGCAGCTAACAGCTACAATTCCAGTTCCTGGGATTGAGCACCTCTGGTGTCCATGTGCACTTGTGCACAGTGTACTCGAGCTCGTGCATGTGCACACGCACACACACACACACAAAGCAAATATCTTTTTCTTCTACATCACAATTTACCACTTCTTTCCATTGTTTCTTTGAGGGAAGTGTTTTATTGGTCGATTTGTTAATGGTTGCAGGACTGTCCAAGCTTTTGATTCCTACTTGAATCAGAACACCAGGAGTCTGCCCACTTCACCCATGCTTTCAGATTACGGTCCTCGGCTTGCTCGACTTCTGCTTTTTTTTAAATGCATGTGTACATGTGTGTATGTGTGTGTGTATGTGAATGTGTGCAGCTACCTGTGGAGACTGGTTCTAGGCACTGTGAGTTGCCAGGAGTGGACGCTGAGAACCAAACTTGAGTTCCCTGGAACTGCCGATGGTCTCCTAACTGCTGGGCCGTCTCCCCTGACTTCTGCCTTTTATCCCCCCCCCCCTCAGCTTTCTTTGGGTTTGCTCCCTTTGTTTACCCCTAAGGTTGAATGCTCCCTCACTAACTTCAGTCTTCTCCTTCTCTAATGGAAGCATTAGTGTTGTGCCCCCCTGGCTGGATCCATCCCTTGAATGCCTGGTGTTTATAGATTCATCTGATTATCACTCATTTACAAGCATTTGAAATTTGCACTTCACAGGGGATGTGGCTCTGTGGTTGAACACTTAACTAGCAAGTACAAAGTCTGATCTCTAGCACTATTTAAAAAAGTTGATTGGAGGGCGGTGGTAGCGCATGCCTTTAATCCCAGCACTCGGGAGGCAGAGGCAGGCGGATCTCTGTGAGTTCGAGGCCAGCCTGGTCAAAGAGAGCTAGTTCCAGGACAGGAACCAAAAAAGCTACAGAGAAACCCTGTCTCAAAAAAAAAAAAAAGTTGATTGGATGAATTTATATATATATACATACATACATACACACACACACACACACACATACATACATATACACAAAGGGGTTTATTAAAGCAGCTTACAGGCTGTGGCCCAGCTAGTCAGGGGACCCTTTAGGGTGTCCCTTGGTGTTACCATGTCTTGTGATTAAAGCCAATGGAAAACTACAACAACACAATCCAGGCAGAAAAAAAAAGGGCCCAGATGCTTCAGGCTGTGTAAGCTTGACAATCTGAGTTCAATTCTCAAAACCCACATAAAAAGCTAATATGGCCAGGTGGTGGAGGAGCAAACCTTTAATCCCAGCACTAGGGAGGCAGAGGCAGGTGGATCTCTGTGAGTTCGAGGCCAGCCTGGTCTACAGAGTGAGTTTCAGGGTAGCCAGAGCTGCCTGTCTCCAAATAACAAAATAAAACAAAACCTAAAATGCTGGGTGTGATGATCCATAACTCTCATCCCAGCACTGGAGAAACGTAGGCAGGTGAATCTCTGTGACTGAGGTCAGCTTGGTCTATACAGCAAGTACCAGGTGATACAGGGCTACTTAGTGAGACCCTGTCCCAAGGAACTGAAAAACAAAGCAAACAAACCAAAAGCCCACCCCAAACAAAAACAAAAAACTGGTTGTGGCAGTGCTCTTGTGTATTCTAGGAGATGGGAGGAGGAGACAGGAGAATCAGCTAGAAGCTGGAGCGCCAGCTAGCCTGGAGTAAGCTGCATAGCGGTAGAGATAATAATGGGGACCCCACCTCCACAAGCTGCGGGTGAGAACTGACTCCTAGAAGCTGCCCTTTGGCTTTCGCATTTGCGCTGTGGCATGCACGTAAACACACACACACACACACACACACACACACACACACACACACAGGAATGCATGCACACTAAATAAATAAATAACCAAAAACAAAGTAAGCAGATTTTCACTTTGATTCCTCCTCTGGCTTATAAATTTGGAAATGTGGCACACACCTGAAACTCACCCTCGGGGGTGAATTTAGGAGGCGAGGTCAAAGCCGACCTTGGCTACACAGAATTAAAGAGCTGGACTACAGGAGACCCTGTCACGAAGAAGCAAGCAAGCAAACACTCCAAACGAGAGGGGACAGCTGGCCTCATTGAACTTGTCTGTGGTCACTGGTTTCTAAAGCCTCGGTGCCGGGAGGAGGAAAGCAACCTGTGAACTCATGTCACGCGGGGCTTTGACTGCGCAAGTCCTCGGTGCTCCAGGCCTGCTTCTGGCCTTTCAGCAGACTCTTGCTTGCCAGTCTTGGTGACGCCTCAGCTGCCTGATCTAAGTCTGTGGGCTGCTTTGTTTTCCCATGGTTCCCCAGCCCCTTTGGCCATGAGGTAGAAGTGCAGCCTGGGAGCCCCCCTCTCTCCCAGGCCTGCCTCTTCAGGTGGTCTGCCAAAGGCAGGTTCAGCGCTGGTGTCCCACAAAGACCCCGCTATTAGGGTGATCTCTCTGAACCTGTCACTCTGTAAGTTCAAACACTGAGTGACATTAATGGTTCATGGCCCACTGCTGGCTCCAAGGGTAAGTGTTTGCCCTTCTGCCTGTTGGTTCCCTCTCCAATGTAGGTTCTAGCCCAACACTTGTTTCTGTGCCTCCCATCCCCACCTCTCAGGAAGGGGAAGTAGCTTGGGCAAGTTCCCATTTCACACGAGTCCAGCAATGTACTAATAATTATATTTCATTCAAGAGAGAAAACAGGAGTGAGCACTGTTCCGCATGCATGAGAGAAGGTCTTAGAAGGGGCTGGGCCAGCTGCTGAACGTTCACCCAAGAAGGAAAGGTTCTTCCCCAAGAAGGAAACCAAGACTCAAAGAGCTGGCTGACGTAAGCTCACACAACTAGGAAAGCAGGCCAGGCCTTCAATCATACTCAGACTGGGCTCCCTATCTTTTCCATCAGTCCCGTAGGCTCTAGAGATGAGTCGGGGCCCTGGGATCACTAGGGTTCTTACCTGGTGCAAGGGGATGACGAGGAAGGCCCCCCCGCCGGCGCATTCAGTGACCACAGCGATGAAATGGGGGTTCACGGCACAGAAGTGGTTGTCATGGACACTGCGCGTGATGGGCACCGAGTCGTAGCAGTTCTCTTTGCTGGCGGGCTTGCCGTAGACGTGTCGGAACTTGGAGCTGCGGTACTGGGGGTGCCATGACATCTGCAGGGGATGGAGGGACCAACGGGCGTGAGGCTCACTGCCTCATCAAGGGGCATACCTGAGGCTTACTTAACAGGCACAGCTGGAGCAGCGGTCAGGTGTCACTGCTGATTCTGTTTGAGGCAAGGTCTCAGTATGTAGGTCAGGCTGACCTGGAACTCACTGCGTAGGCCAGGATGGCCTTGAACTTGTGATTGTTTTGCCTTAACCTCTTGAGTGTTAGGATTACAGGTTGTGCTACCAAGTCTGGTGACAGGGGCCAGTTCTACAAAGGCAGAGGTCCACTATGAAGGACAGCCAGGTGAGCAGGCTATCCGAGGAGTCATTATTATTGATCTGTTTGCTGATATATTAAGGCTTTTCTGTTTCTTTTTCAAGTACGAGCCCCCCCAAAGCAGAGGGACCACAGAATATCGGCTACAGCCTCCACCCCCAACTCTTCTCTCCAGACAAGCTCTCCTGCCAACTAAGCAAGAACCAGTGCATCTTCTGCAGCCAGCCGGTCTGGCCTCCAGTTCTAACTCTGCCTCACAGGGATGGACAAATGACATAAACCTTGGGGGTCTCCATACTCTTGTCTATAAAATGGGCTGACCTAAGTACCTGTCTCACAGACTTGTGTCTCGCCTCTGGAAAGGGACTTGCTGCTCTCCACGGATGGACGAAACCACCCAGTGCAGAGCAACGCGATCGCCAATACCCATCTGCCCCACCCCAGTCCTTGTTTCCATTATCAAGGTTTGTCCAGACCTTTGCAATGGGGGAGGTGTCTCAGAGGTGGGGGTAAGAGACATCTCATAAGGTCAGGCCCTCTGTGCGCAGCACGGGAGTGTCTGCATTGTGTGACCGTGTACACACATCTGTGCACACAACTTGCCTTCATTCATCAGGGAACTCTTGGGGTGCTGGCATTGTCCCAGGTGTGTTCGGGACCTTCTGCTCAGGGACCCTGCCTTCATGGGTGGCTTTGATGACTCAGCAATTCAGGAGCCACAGTTTAAGTTTCCCTGCTAGTAGGCACTTGTCCCAACAGCAGGCAGGGCCTACATCATCCCTCCAAAGCAGCCTTCTCTCGGGAGGGGCACTGGGACAGCTTCCACTTGGCTGCTATCCTATCCGTGTGTGCCCAGTGGCTTGAGGGCCTGGGATTAGGCTGGGGGCTGGAAATCTCCACCCTGACAAAGCCTTAGTTGACTCTAGGTGTGACAGCCCTGGCGGGTATTTCCCAATGTCTGGCTGTGGACTGGGGGACTGTCTCATTCTCTCCAACCCTCCTGAGAGGAAGATGGGGAGTCCTGGCCCCATCTGACAATGGGGGACGGAGATGCAGGGGAACCACGGGATCAAGATTGTACAGGGATGAGCGGCAACTGTGGAAAGTCAAAGCTGTACCTCTTGCCATGACGGGTGTGCGCAAGTGCACCTGTGTGGGTGACGGTGCTGGTGGGGAACGTGGGGGCAAACAACAGCTTTTCCTGCCTGCTCTCCAAGGCCCCCTTCTTCACCCAGCCCGGCAGGAAGCTGGAATGGAACCCAAGGAGTGAAGGGCACAAATTATCCAATGGAGTATTCCTTAGTGCCACTGTTGGCGATCTCGTGGTGAGCAGGACTTTACCTGATTTGGTTTGAGGATGGGTGGGCTGGGCCGGAGTCTGCTATTGCCAGAGCCATTCCACATCTGAAATCTCAAGTTTTTCTTTTGATTCTTCCTCTTAAGAGTTGACCTTGTGGGCACAGAGGCCGCTCCCTCTAAGTGTTCTGTGGGAGGGTCTGAACCACCACTTTCTATCATAGCCTGGTTATTAAGAGGGAGATTAGAAGGGCAAGATAGGTGTGGTGAAACATGCCAAATTCCAGCGCGCAGGTCAAAAGTTTAAAAGTCAGCTCAGGCGACATGGTGAATCCAAGGCCAGCAGTCTGAGGTACACAGCAAATTCAAAGCTACCCTGGGCTACTTGGCACGACCCTGTCTCACAAAGCCAAACCAAGCCGAAGTATTTCATTTGAAAGTGATCTTCAAAGATCCAGACTGGACACAATAAAACCTGACTAGGGGTGCACCCACACCCAGACTAAAATCCCAACAAGCATCATGACCCCGACCTTGGCCTCAACCCTGATGAGAAAAATCTCTCCATGGAGATCAGAGACCAATTTTTTGGGAGATGGTTCTCTCTTTTCGTCTTGGTGAGGCAGGTGCTGTTTCTTCCAGCTGATTTTCCTGTCTTGGCCTCCCATCTCACCACAGAAGTGCTAGCGTTACAGATGTGCCCGATGGCATCTGGCTTTTTACATGGGTTCCAGCACTGAACTCAAGGCCTTAGCTTCCACAGTCATCTGTTTTACCTGCTAAGACTGTTTGCCAAGTCTCTTTTTACCGCACCCAGAATTCCTAGCGAGGGCCTCCATCCATCCATACCAGACGAGGTGGGGCAGCCCCAGGTAGTCCTTTTGGGGTTAAGGTTAAGCACCCACACCTCTGCTTTCCCAGCTCTTTCTCATGGTGTGCTCTTATCTCACAAGGAAGAAGAAAGCACAGGTTTCCTTCTGGTAAAGGTTCCCTCAACACAGAGTCTCTCAATCTGAGGCCAAACCCTGGCTGAAACCACAACCTCTCGCCACGAGGCATCTTTTAATTCTGCCCTTCTCCAGCCAGCAACCATCTCAAGTGTCACCGAGACACAGGCACTAGGACCTCAGGGTTTCAAAGCAAGAGGAGGCCTGGGGGTTCCTCAGGAGAGTGAGCAACTGTACTCGTCTGCCAGGGACCATGGATGGCTCCCTGGACAAGGGGTTTCTGTGCTGTAACTAAGATGCCAAAGTGGAGGAGGCTTGCAGGGTCAAGGGCAGCCTGGGAAATGAAGTAAGAGCCTGATTCAAAATAAAAACATGAAAAAAGGAGCTGGGCATGGTGGCTTGATTTCTGGATCCCAACACTGGGGAGGCACAGGGACAACTGCCACAATTCGGAGGCTAGCCTGGACTACATAGTGAGATCCTACCTCAGGAAACAAACACAACGACAAGAGGTTTGAGGAGAGCTCAGTGGCAGGACACTTACCTACCATGTACAAGGCCCCGGGTTTAAAGTCTGGGACTGGAAGAAAAACAACAAACAAACAAAACCCCCAAACCTGAGGATGTCCCAGACAGACAGGGACAAGCTGGTCACTCTACCACAGGCAATGGCTAAGTTCCTAGGAGCCCTGACTTGGACAACTTGCCTGTGAAAGAGAAAGCTACGCAAGTGAGCAAGCCCAGCATCCTGAACCAGAGATTAGAACATTCCAAAGCAGAATGTTCCAGAAGGTTTGTAAAGAGAGGTGACTATGATTTCATTCAGCCACCAATCTCTACCCAGGGCAGGTTCAGGGCTTACTTAGTACCCAGGATTTGAGGATAAGGAAGGAATATCTGGGTCACTGCTCTTGGGGGTTACTGCTCTCTCTGAGGTCACCTCTTTTCTAAAGTCCCAAGTATGGGAAGAGAAATTATGGTGAATTTGAGGGCTGATAATAGGGTTGACAGTGGTCAGATGAACACTGGGATGGACTGAATCCCACCAGAAGCTCAAGCCTGTCACCCCAGCATTTGTAAGGATAAGGCCACAGAGACACAAGTTCAAGGCCTGCCTGGGCTGCAGGCAGAATCACCAAAAAAGTAAACAAACAAACAACCGTGTCCCAGTAAGCAGTCAGGTCCTCAGAAAATCCCTGTGTGCATTTAATGAAACCTACAGCGGCTGGGACACAGAGGCTCGCGGTAGAGTCTCCACTGTGACACCACCAGGGAGCTTGCCAAAACTGTAAATTCCTGGGCCCCACCCCACCCCACCCTGACAGAATCTGGCACCCTAGGGTGCAGGGCAGAATCTGCTGTATATTAACTAGCCTTCCTCATGGCTCGCTCTGTAGCCAAGTCTGAGGCTCAAAGGTGTAGCGGAGCCTTGAGACCGTCCGTCTCAGCATCATAAGCGGTAAAAAAGCCGCCATTATTCCTGCTCTTTATAAAGAGGCCTTGCCCAGACACTGAACCCCATGCAGACCAAGTCAGTGTTAGTCTGCACACCAAGCTGGGAGAAACGGGTTCACCAGGAGGCAACTGGCAGGTTCTAGAACACAGGAAATCCCGTGTGTTGAATTTTTGTAGTCCTAAGAACTCAAAATGAACCAAAGAGCCAAAACAAAGGGCTAAAACTATAAAACACTTAGAGAAATTAAAGACCAAACTCAAGATATTAGATTTGGTGGTGACCAAAAGCAGTGGGCAGAAAACCCAGATAAACTGGACTTAATGACTTAGAGAAAATTGAGAACTTTCATGTATCAAGAACTCTATCAGCCGGGCGGTGGTGGCGCACGCCTTTAATCCCAGCACTTGGGAGGCAGAGGCAGGCGGATCTCTGTGAGTTCGAGACCAGCCTGGTCTACAAGAGCTAGTTCCAGGACAGGCTCCAAAACCACAGAGAAACCCTGTCTCGAAAAACCAAAAAAAAAAAAAAAAAAAAAAAAAAAAAAAAAAGAACTCTATCAGTGGGGCAAAAGGCAGCCTGAAGAATGGGGAGTACCTGGGAGGTATATTTGGGAAAGGATTGACAAACAGAACAAATAGAATCCCTCAGACCTAACAACAACCAGGACAGAAAGGTCATCTGGCTTGGTGGCAAACGCATGTATTTCCAACACTCCAGAAGCTAAGGCAGGGGGATTGCTGTGAGTCGAGGCCAACCTGGACTACAGAGTGAGACCCTGTCTCAACAGGACAGAACAGAATTTGAAAAACTGCCTTGTGTCTTTAACAGGTGACAGTGCCAATGCTATCTGTCCAGACTGGAAGAGACGTCACGGGTGACGTGCAACATGAAGTTCCACAGCAAGCAGAATCCTGAGTCACGGCATTCAGCCATGGAAAGTCAATCTGGAGTGGCTGAGCAACTAGAATGACCCCTGAAGGAAAACCAAACACACAGGTTTCCCTGTGTAGCCCTAGCTAGCTCTGTAGACCAGACTGGACTCTGACTCACAGAGATTTGCCTGCCTCTGTCTCCCGAGTGCTGGGATTAAAGGTGTGCCCCTGGCTGACAGGTTTTTTTAAAAAATATATAATGTTGTGAGTAGTGGCGGGTCGCTTCCCGCCACCCGGCTAGCTTTACCCAAAATAATTACACGGAATCGTTGGGTGCCACTCTGTAGTGGGGAACGGCGGGCTACGTTCCTGCCGCCCAGCCGCCTGGCTAGCTTATGTCCCGAAATAACAACACACAAATTGTATTCATTTAAACATTGCTTGGCCCATTAGTTCCAGCCTCTTATTGGCTAACTCTCACATCTCGATTAACCCATTTCTAATAATGTGTATAGCACCACAAGGTGGCTTACCAGGGAAGATTTTTTTTATTAATTTATTTATTTATTAAAGATTTCTGTCTCTTCCCCGCCACCGCCTCCCATATCCCTCCCCGTCCCCCAATCAACTCCCCCTCTCTCATCAGCCCTAAGAGCAGTCAGGGTTCCCTGCCCTGTGGGGAGTCCAAGGACCTCCCACCTCCTTCCAGGTCTATTAAGGTGAACATCCAAACAGCCTAGGCTCCCACAAAGCCAGTATGTGCAGTAGGATCAAAACCCAGGGCCATTGTTCTTGACTTCTCAGCAGTCCTCATTGTCCGCTATGTTCAGTGAGTCCGGTATTATCTACCAGGGAAGATCTTAACCTGCATCTGTGTCAGGTGGGAGAATCATGGTGACTGACTGACTTGGTTTTCTTTCTCCCAGAATTCTGTTCTGTTTACTCCATCCACCTAAGGGCTGGCCTATCAAAGACCAAGGCAGTTTCTTTATTTAACCAATGAAATCAACACAAAACAGAAGACTCTCCCATATCAATTTAATTAGATTCTACTCATGTATTTGGTATGTGCAGGTATGCACGTGTGTGGCGGTCAGAGGACAACTAAGGAGTCCGTTCTCTCTTTCTACCATTTGGGACCCGGACATTAAACTCAAGAACTCAGGTTGTCAGGCTTGGTGGCACCACTGCCTGGAGACCCCCGGTGATATTAAACAACGTCACTAGCTGTCTTCTGGGGTGGCAGCAATATTGTGGTTGCAGTCTGTCTCTTAGAGACAAATGCTTAATAGGCACAGATTAAATGATAGGGCGCCTGGTGCCGACTTTGAAGTAAGCCAGGGGCTAGGGCTGGCTGGCATACCCAAAGCTCTGGGTTCCATCCTCAGCACCACATAAAACCTGGTGTGGGCATCACAGCTGCAATTCAGGGCTCAGGAGGTAAAGGCAGATTCAGGAGTTCAAGATCATGCTTGACTATTTTCTACATTTTTGAGCCAGTCTAGGGTATATGAGACTCTGTCTCAAAAAGAAAATAATAATAAAGAAGAAATTATTGAAAGGCTCCAGGCTCAATCCCCTAGCAGCATCCACACAAATTACAATAAAGTAACCCAGGAGGAGGTGGGGAGGGGAGCCAGCCAAGGACTGCAAGGTTTTCATCCAATTCCCACAGCTCTGCCCAACAGAAGCCTCTGGAGCAGCGGCTCTCAGCCTTTCTGTTGCTGCAACCCCAGCATACAGCTCCTCATGTTGTGGTGACCCCAACCATAAAATTAATTTCATTGCTACTTCATAACTGTAATTTTGCTACTGCTATGAATAATAATGTAAATATGTGATACACAGGATATCAGATATGCAGCCCCCCAAAGGGGCCACAACCCACAGGTTGAGAACCACTGCTTTATATGGCTCTACCTATGTGCTGAGGTCTGGGGAGGTGGAGAGTGAAGGAAGCCCTTTGTTTTGTCCAGCAACACAGCCCAGGGCAAATTTCGGGATCCCTTCATGGCATCAAATATCCTAACGCAGGAACAAGCACCCTGCAGCCAGCAAACGCACACAGAACCCAGTTCTCAGGTCAGCCTGCTGCCTCCCCTCCCCCCATCCTTCTGGTCTGGCACTCTGGCCTCCCACAGGCCCATAGGAAACACAGATTGAGGCTGGCGGTAGCCAAGAGAAAGTCTTCCTGATGAGATTAGGCTGGAGGGAGAGCCTCTTCCTCCCCCACCCAACTGCGCGGGCCAGGGTTAGCTGGCAGGACACCTCCAGAGATGACTGAGGGATCCTCTGCGGGCCTGGCCCCTTGTTCAAGACCCAGGCTCTAATCGCTGTGATCTTCGGCAGGGACCTATTTCTCTCACCCGTGCGGCCCCTCAAGTCCCACCATGAGTTGCCTTTATTCTTCAAAGGTTTCTGCTGGACTTGGGTGGTGGGTCCTATGCTCCCCACTTTCTGTGCTGTCTGCCCTGCCCCCCAGACCACTATGCATTTTGGTTACCCCATCTTGGCACATACTGCTTCTCCCTGCAGAATCTGAAATGAAGCCATGAGGCTGGCACTCGCTAGACTCTGAGGATGCCCCTGCCTCTTGTCCTCCTCGTGCGCCAGGTTCCACCATGACACTCCCCCTCCAGACCACCCCACTGTATGAAATACCTATCTTCATACTTGGGGTGGGGTAGCTAAAGCAGGGAGAGAAGTCCCAGGTTTAAGACTTGCATGCTGTTGGTGGGCCTTAGCATACCCTCTCCCCTAACTTTTTTGAGACAGGCTTTTAATATGTCACCCTGGCGGGCTGGAAACTCACTATGTAGACCAGGTTGGCATTGAACTCACAGAGATCTTCCTGCCTCTGCCTTTACAGTTGGAAATGCCATCGTGTCCAGCTAAGCCTATTAACAGGTTGTTCTAAACGAACTCTGGCAGAATAGTCCTGTAATCTTAGCTACAAGCCAGGAGGATCAAAAGTTCAAGGCCTTAGGCAGGAGAGATGGTTCAGGAATGAAGAATGCACGCTCTCTTCAAGTGGCCGAGTCCCTGGACCCACTCTGGTGACTCACAACAGCCTACAACTCTAGCTCCAAGAGAGCAGGTCTCTGTGAACACCTGCATACATATCACACACACACACACACACACACACACACACGGAGGGAGGGAGGGAGGGAGGGAGGGAGGGAGGGAGGGAGGGAGAGGGAGAGGGAGAGAGAGAGAGAGAGAGAGAGAGAGAGAGAGAGAGAGAGAGAGAGAGAAAGCTTACAGCAGCCAACAGTCACGAAGCACCTCAACAACTACCATGGCACATTAACCCTGGGCAGCAGTGGCGCACAGACCTTGGTGATAACCATTAGCTCTCTAATTGGACTTAAGGCTGGCTTAACAAAAGAGATATTATGCCTGGTACCAGTGAGTTACCCAATTACGCAGTGTTAATGAATCTACTGTTGGAGGAGATCTACAACCACTAATTTACCAACCCAGCACAATCTCTGTAACAACCAACATCTTTAAATATTCGTCTTTATACCCACAGGTAAGAGTACACCACACTTTATCAAGGGAACTTCTCTTTGTAACAGACTGAGACCACTCCAGAAAACCACAACCAGTCAAAATGCAGAGTTGCAGAGCCCTACTCAATGGATGCATCTACAAAACACTCCTGCACCCAAGGCTCAGGGAGCATCATGGAAGAGAGGGCAGAACGATTTTAAGAGTCAAAGGATCAGGGACTTTGCTCTGAGATTGTGTCTCCTAAAAACATCATAAGTTTCCACTCAGGAAATCTCACCAACACGGCTGCCCAAACCCAGGGCAAACAAGGATGACACCAACGAGCATCCCAAACTGGACGGGGAAAAGCCCATGAGGCCTCAACCCTACACAAAGAACTCTAGGCAACTGAGGGAAGCCAGGAGTGGGGAGGTGGTTCTCCCTAGGGAAGAGCACACCAACGGTCATCCCTAAAAACATACATGCAAGTAACATCATATGGACTCAACAGGTTATATTTTGGATATATGTGTATAGCCAAATACATGTAATATGTATACACATATGTATGTAATAACTAATGAAGAAAGGCCATGAATTTGAAGGAGAGCTGAAAGGTTTAGAGGGTAGAAAGGGAAGGGAGAAACATGGTAATTAAATTATAATTAAAAAAAAAGAAACTGAACAAAAAAAAAATCATCAACAAAAATCAAGGCAACCTGGACTAGAGTGAGTTCAAGCCAGCTTGGGCAATTTGGTGAAATCCCGCCTCAAAATAAAAATAGAAAGAGGACTGGGGATGTAGCTTGATGGTAACATGCTTGCTGAGCATGTGCGAAGCTCTGGGTTCCATCCATCCCCTGCACTGCCAACAACGTACCTATCTTACTGTCCCCACAGACTCTGGAGGGCCAGGGCGATGGATGCAACATGTCTTGCACTTGTCAGGCTCATAGAGGATGCTCCTTGCCCTTTCTCTTCCCACCCACAGACTGTCCAGTTCAAATGGTTCCTCCCTCTGCTTTGCTCACCCACAGACCAAAGGGTCCACCAGCAGGGGCTGTTGAACCCTGGCTGGCAATGTCACTCTTCTGGGCCCTCTGAGCAGAGGGGCTGGAACTGTCCACATCATAGCATGCATGCCCGGCAGGTTGGACAGCCCTAACTCTGACACTGATCTGTGACCTTGGGCAGATCCGTGTCCCTCTGCTTTTCCATTCTCTCAATTAATGGTCACAACACTGACTTGTCCACCAGGGAGGATGGTGCACAGAGGGTCTGGAGCCGGCATGGACACAGCCAGATACTCTAAAGCCCACGAGGACAGTACACTGGCCGTCAGCTGTCCCAGTACACAGGGGGCTGATTTCTTGCTACTTCAACCTTCTAGAAACCCAGAACAGAATCATTTCCTATTTATTACCCCAAGACAAACTCTATCCAGGTTTATTGGCCCTCAAGTTCTTTATCTGGGACTTTCAACCACAAGGTCACCAAGAAGCTTCCTAGATGCCTCCTGGAGGTTCAAACCTGCAGGCCCCACCCTCTGCACCCTGTCCAATAGATCGTATATTCTCCGGCTCTACCTTTGGGCAGAGACACCCACAAGTATACACAGGGAAAATGTTTGTTTATTGTTCCACAGAAGGGGTGAGGCCCTGTAGCTTCTGACCGAGGATGGGGATTGAGTCACAGATCCCCACAAGCCCACAAGTCAGTCATTACTTCCTGTTGTGGGGATCAGTGGCCCACAGTCAGTCCTACAGAGGTTACCATTGCCCTCTGAACCTGGTGCCACACTGGGAACCATGGGCCAGAGATAAAGACAAAGTGGAAACAGCCAACTATGGGTGTTCAGTTGACTGGGGTGTGGGAGACAACAGGAAATCGTTAAGCTCGTTTCTGGAGAACACAGCTGAATGGCCTGAGCTGAGATCGGTTTATTTTTTCCTGAGGCTGAACCCAAGGCTTCAAGCATGCTGGCCAAACGCCTTACCACTGAGTTACAGTCCCAGTCCCCAAGCTGCAGTGACCAGAGGACCCTGGAGGAATACTGGGAGGATGCTTCAAGGCAGAAGCGAGCCCTGCAGAAAGGGGAAGGAACCCAGGCGAGAGGGAAGGCTTGCACCGCCGGGCCCAGCATGGTATGTGAGATGCATGTAGGGTTCATGGTATGTAGGCGAGCATGAGAAGCAAGAGGGTCTGGGCATGTACCCAGAGCAGGGTGAGAGCAGGGGGTGCTGCAGCTGGCCAGGGTGCTGAAGGCCAGCCTGGGGATCGGCCTGTAGCAAAAGGGGTCACCCAGGTATGTAACTGGAACTGTCATGTGATCAGAGCTGCAGGGGTCTTAGGCCTGCTCTTAGGGAACCAGAACCCTTGGGCTGAGAGGGGATTTTCTTTCCTCAAGCTAGGCGGGTCTAAAAGGAAATCAGCAGGCTTTACTGCATGCAGGTTAGGTGCTGCATGCAGCTGCTGCAGAGGGCAGAAGTCTGAGGTCATCCTTGGCTGTGCTCAGAGTGACCCTGTGACTACCCTATGACTCGAGACCCCAGATACAAACATCTCAACGCTCAGCGCTCACAAGGAGGGTGATGGGAAGTTTTTCCTTCTTCTTTCTCACCCGATTGTCACCATGGAGATAAATGGTCAGTCTTAATTCCCCAGGCAGGTCAGCAACAGCTGGCAGGACCGTCTGCTGTAGGCCCCCAGGCTCTGCCCAGATCCTCCAAGAAGGCTGGGCCTGCAGGCTTGGAGGGCAGAGGCCAAACAGCTTTTCCTGCCAGATTACAACTGCTAGCAGCCAGGAGCTGGGGGTGAAGAGTTCAGGAAAAAGATAACAGTGTCCCCAGAAGGAGGTGCGTCTGCCCCAGGACCAATGGTTGAGGGAGGTGACAGCACCTGGTTTACATGTGTTTGCTGGGGTCTGACATTTGAAACCCCTGGAGAGCTGATTCTAGTCACATGGGCGCCACATCCCCACCTTACAGTTTCTGACTCAGGGTCTGGGAACTGTACTGGAAGGACCACTGCCCTTCATCCTGTTTAGGATCTGCAAATTCCCTCCAGGTCACTGTCCATCCTCCTCTTTACCACCACCCTACGGGGCAGATTGGGTCATACCCACTTTCCCTTGGTGGGGTGGACAGCATCATTTTTTCCATCCACTTCCCTGCGGAGCTCCCAACCTCCAGCTTTTCCTGGGCCTCAGAGCCAGCTCCTGATGTGGACTTAGAGGTGGGGGCTGAGACAGGTGGCTCCCCACTGATGCTGTCTTATCTTTGTCTTCTTGGCTACTCAGGGCCTTCTTGGGAGTGGAGGGACCCTGGCACAGGGAGCCTGGTGACTGACAGGTCTTCTCTTCCTGAGAAGATGCCCGATGGTCCAGGCAGTGAAGGCTCTTCCCAACCACTGTCCCCTAGAGAAGGAAGATCCCTGGCCCCTGTACTTCATCTAATAAAAGGGAATACATTAGCATTCAGCTTGCCCTCTTGATGTTGCAGGGAGCCTTGAAGGGAGAATGGGAAAAAGGGGCTCGATTTACTTAGGAAACATGGCGGTCCATGTATGTAACCATTAGGGATGTGGTTGGGAGCCCACCTGCCAGGCTCACACTTCATCCCACCACACATGGGCAGGGAGGCCTCTTTTGGTTTCTTCGTTTGGAAGATGCTTTAACATCTATCAAACCCTTGGCATCTTGCCTGGTCCAAAGTGACTCAAAAGCTATAGCTGCTTTAAATAAGGAGCTCTGGGCTGGGGCTGGGGCACAGTTTGGTAGAGCGGTTGCCTAGAATGCATGAAACCCTGGGGTTGGTCACTAGTGCTGCAGAAATCCAAGCGTGGTGGTACACACCTGTTATCTCAGCCACTTGAGTAGAGAGAGGAAGATCAGAATTTCAAGGTCAGCCTCAACTATATAGAGAATTAAAGGCCAAAAATTAAAGGTGTAAAGAATGGAGAATTTTACTGAGTCCTTGCCATGAGCCAGGCTCAGATCTAAGCGGTCTGCAGTAAAAAGTGTCCTGGACTCAGACAGGGATGGAGCAGGACAAAGGTGGCCATGTTCTTTTACTCTGAGGCAGCACTTTGGACGTGCGTGTGTGCGTGCGTGCGTGTGTATGTGTGTGTGTGTGCGCACACGCACACGCTATCTCCCTACAACGAGATGAAATCGGAGAAAGTCTGTTGTATCCTGCACCTCGCCATGCTGACTCACTCAGAATCTAATTCTCTGCAGACCCACTAGCTCTTCCTTTCAGTCGGGCCTGGCATTGCCAAGGAAGCAAAAGGAAGGCCCAGAGTCCCAGATTGGACCAGGCTCAGTCAGGGCCAGCCTGGCTCCCTGCCTCCCATTCCACACCTTTCCTGCTTAACTCTTGAGATTTGGGGGCTTGCATCTTGCCAGTAATGGAGAACTCACTCCTTTGGGAATGGAATTTTCTGGCTTCTGCTGCTGCTATCAGTCCCCGGAGCCCCACCAGCCATCTGTGGCTTCTACAGTGACAGCCTCACAGACATCAGAGTTCCCTGACCACAGACTACGGGGATGGCTCCGATTCAGGCTGGAAATTACCTCCTGGGATTCTCTTTCTCTTTCTGTCTTTCTTTCTTCTTCCTTCCTTCCCTAAGACAGAGTTTCTCTGTGCAGCCCTAGTTGTCCTGGAACTCATTTGTAGACCAGGCTGGCCTCGAATGCACAGAGATTTGTCTGCCAATGCCTCCCAGGTGCTAGAAATAAAGACATGCACCACCACGCCCGGCTTTTGGGACTATTTTTTTTTTTTAATTTCCTCTCATGGTATCTTCCCTTAGTGTGCAGAGCTGTCACCTCACCCAGTCTGGATCCTGGTGTGTTGACACACATCCACACACACAAACACACACACTATGCAACAGCTCCTCTACAACTTAGAATGATCACACTGGCAAGCCCCAGGAGGGGAAACCGAGTCAGCACGCTAGTAGCCACCCAGAGCATTCTGGGAACAGGCCTGGGAGTCTTCTAGGGCAATGAACAAAGTTTTCTTTCATTCTGGGCCTGGTTACAGCACCAAATATTTTCCCTCTTATCTGTCACTCTAAGTCATAGTGGGGACTTGTCTGTGGAGGGCTGAATTCCAAGGATGGCAAGTGAAGGAGAAAAGGCTTTCTGTGGAGAGGTCAGAGGTCATCCACATTATCAGCATCCTCCTGGGGGTCAGATCTCCTTTCCCCTTTAAAGGAAGGGCCTCGTTATGTGGCCCAGGCTGGTCTTGAACACACAGCCCTGCTGCAGGTTCCCACAGGTTGGGGTTACCGGTGGGTGTGTGCCACCTCCCTTGGCTTTGTGCTCAGGCCTTTGAAAGGTGAGATGCTTCAACTGAGAGCGGCTTGTGTTGGAAACATGGGGCTTATGGTGGCCAGGAGAGAAGACAAACCCAAGGATGTCTTTCCTGCTGGCCAGGCCAGCAGCCCTAAGCACTATGGCGTGAACCTGAACACATTGCTTCACCCAGCATCTTCCCAAGGCTGTTCGGTCAGCGCTGGGTTGGGCTCTGCGAACCCAGGGCAGCCAGTGTGAGCGTGTCTGTGTTTGCAAGCATGCACATGTATGCGCATGTGCAAATACGTAACAGCGATGGGGTGAAGCCAAGGAGACCAAGGAGTTTAGAACAGGCTTTGAATTTTTGTTTGTTTTATCTGAAACAGGTTCTCATATATCCTAGGCTGGCCTCACACCGGCTGTGTAGTAGATGGCAGCTCTGCAGTCTGCTCCTCACGTGTGTTTGTGTTACACTTGGGTACCACAAGACTTCCAAACTTTAAAAAGCATTATTTTTATGTGTATAGGTGTTTTGCCTGCATATGCCTGTACGGCATGTGTGTGCCTGGTGGTTTTGGAGGTCAGAAGAGGCATCAGATTCCCTGGAAGTGGAGCTACAGACAGTTGTGAACCCGGTGTGAGTGCTGGGAATCAAAAGCTGGTCCTCTGCGATAGAAGCCAGTGCTCTTTCAAACTGCTGAGCCGGCTCTCCAGCTCCAGCTTCCAAAGTTTCCAGCACCGCTTCTCTAAAGGGCAGAGCCCCTGAGATTGCACTCCAGTGTTTAGTTTTATTATTTTTATTTTATCTATCTATATATCTATTTATTTATTTATTTTGAGACAGGGTTTCTCTGTGTAGCTCTGGCTGTCCCGGAACACACTTTGTAGACCAGGCTGGCCAGAGATCTGCCTATCTCTGCTTCCCAAGTGCTGGGACTTAAAGTGTGTGCCACCACTGCCTGACAGCCAGTATTTCATATTAAATGCCAGAACCCATCACTAAAAGATATGACGCATACATGAGAGCTACTCAGAACAGCTGTCAATCTGCCCTTTGACTACTGTCCCCAAGTGAAAAAGCCACAGGGGTGGTGTGGTCAGGACAATTAAACTGTTTTTAGTTTTGATTGTGTGTGGGGACTGAGGGAAGGAAGAAAGGAGGGTAGGAGGGGGAGAGAGAGACCCTCCTGCCTCGGGCTCCTGACTGCTGTGATTACAGGTATGTTATCAGAACCAGTTCTCTCAAAACCACTTTTCTTAGGTGACTGGCAAGACGGCTCAGTGTGTGAAAGTGACTGCCACCAAGTCTGATAACCTGAGTTCCTGAGTTTAACGTCCAGGCCCCGCATAATAGAAAGAGAGAACGGACTCCTCAGCTGTCCTCTGACCTCCACACACGTGCATACCTCACACACCAAATACATGAGCAGAATATAATTAAACAATACAAACACTTGTGGGGGGTGGGCGGTGGTGCACACCTTTAGTCCCAGCACTCAGGAGCCAGAGACAGACAGATCTCTGAGTCTGAGGCCAGCCTCAAGCTACAGGTCTACACAATGAGTTCTATGACAACCAGGGCTACACAGAGAAACCCTGTTTCAAAAAACAAACAAACAAAAACAGCCAAACAAATAAACAAAAAACTCGTCCCTTGGGAAAGAGTCAGGTCAAATTAGATAAAGGATGGTTAATATATCTGTTAATCTGAGCATTAGTCTGGATTAATCAACCATGGTAAACTAATTGGGCTATCCTACTAAACATAGCAGTCCCCATCACCACTTTTTGGTGTCTCCCCTGCTCCCCAGAGATTCCTGAATCACGAGACAGGCAGATCTGCCAGATACTGACTGGGGAGCTGAGTGTCCACACCTGACAATCAGAAGTGACCCTGGATCTTTTCTTTTTGGTGCTGGGAGTGGAGCCCAGGGCCTCCTGCTTGCCACAATGCCCTTTCACTGTGCCCACACTCAGCCCGGAGTCCTGTCCTTGTTGGTGCGGGTTATACATGGCCTCACTCTGGAAGCCCCTGGAGTGAGAGAGGGTGTTGATGCTATGGGGACTGGACACACCGTCCAGTCTTCATGTGTGAATACAAGAGCCAGGAGCTCATGGCCATATGGGAAGGACACTTCTTTCCAGTTCTAGATGTTGTATGGAGCAGCGGGCTGCGTCCCGCCACCCGGCTAGTTTTACCCGGAATAATTACACCGGAATTTGTATTTTTTTAATCACTGCCTGGCCCATTAGTTTTAGCCTCTTATTGGCTAGTTCTTAGCGGGGGCAAAATAGCCCGACGTTGGACGCCAAAATGTGGCGGCGTAAATGAATGTAGACAGATTATAAAAATATATACAGCTTTAATAAGGAAATAGACTTACAGGATCACAGGTTCCCGCGGAGAACAGGAAAAGCGGAGCAAAAGGCTGCTGGGATCACGCCCGGCAGATTTATCAGTAAACATTAGCCCAAGGCGAACACGCCCCCAATGGGTGGGGCTATATCCCTACATCTAGAGACCCAAAATGCTTTGACCTAGAGACCTGCCTTGCTTTGGAGCTCAGGCTACCAAGTACCCTCGTTAGTTCTCTTCCTGCACTACATGTGGGTCTCTGCATCTCTACTTTACTGTCAAGCCTGACTCCTCACCTCTGAAACAGGATCCATCAGAGCTGGCTTGGTTTGCTCTCAGAGGGCCTATGACGTTTGGTGACAACTGTGAGCTGAGATATAGGGGGTCTAGGACCCAGGTCACCAGCTTCTGCCTGGGCAGCTATGGTCCTGGGACTGGTCAGGCAATGGCCTGAGACCTGTTCCTGTCCATGGCATTCTCCAGTTCTTTCCCGTACCCTCCAGGCTGTCCTGCTCATCAGAGACTGCCTCTCAGGCTGAACCTTCCTGTGGGCTGCTGTCAGAGGGAAGCACCTGTTCCACACCTCCCCACAGTCTCTCCACCTGGCACTGAAATCCAAGGTGCAGTTTAGGGGGAGCCTGGGGGGTTAGAAGAGAGAGTTAGGACAACAGGAGATGGGTCAGATGGGGGCATTTTCTATAGAGAATTTCCAATGGGTGACAGCACTGACCCCAGCCTGACTTCCTGTGGTGATGACCGCTCTGCAGTTCTGGTCCGTGTCAATGAGCAAGCACTCCTAAGTGGCTAGGGTGCAGTTCATAGCGAAGTGTGTACTCAGCATGTGGGAGGCCCCGAGTCTGTTCTCAATACCAAAAGTAAACAGTAACAACAATAAAAATAATTAAAAAAAAAAAAAAAAACACCTCTCCTTTCTAGAGCAGCCCAACCCTTCTTTGTACCCTTCTAGTGACTAAATCAGAGTATAAAGCCACGGTCCCCCAGGCTAAGCAAGTCTCTCCTCCCCAGGCCTGACACGGCACAGGACACAGGACATTCCTTCCCACAACCTTCCTTCTCAGTACTCTGGTCGACTACGGCAGGGAAGGCTTTCTCCTCTGGGAAGCCTCCCACATGCCCATTCTGTGTCTCCTCCAGTGGCCATGACTCTTGCCCATCCTCCGGACTCCTACAGTGTGGACTCAGCAGCGGTTTTCAGCTCCAAAGGAAAATTCAGGAAAGGGACTCAGAGTACAGAGTGCCCTGCAAGACGCTCTACTTCCTAGGTATTGGACCTCAACAAGTCCTACAGCCTCCCTGAGACTCTTTCACCTCTGTAAAGTGTGTTTCATCTCCAAGTCATCTCCCGATGCTGGCCTCCTGTCTGTTGGTCACACGCCAAACTTGGTTCTGTGGGTTGTGACCCCTTTGGGGTCTAATGACCCTTTCATAGGGGTCGCTCAAGACCATCGGAAAACACAGATATTTACATTATGATTCATAACAGTAGCAAAATTAAAGTTATGAAGCAACAATGACCTGGAGGTGAGGGGGTCACCACAACATGAGGAACTGTTGCAGCATTAGGAAGGTTGAGAACCACTGATGAATAGAACACTACCCTGTTTCTAAGGGAATTCCAGAAGCCTCTTGCTGACCTGACCACATCTCACCCACCACAGAGCCCTTGCCAGGATCCCTCCAGGACAAAACGACTCAGTGAGTGACAGCTGACCCCACTAACTTGCTTGGCTCAGGTTGTGTGGAGGAGGCCAGCTCCAGGGGCAGCTTCTGGGCAACAGGATGATCACATTCTTTGGATGCACACTCCTGGGACATCGCGTTTCTTTTATCAACCCGTTAAAGCCTTTTCTCTGCCACTTCCCACAGCGCCTAGAATAACCCTGCACTAGGGGAGCCTCTGTCTCTGCCTCCTTGGTGGTGGCTATGGAAAGGGGCCCAGCCAGGGGCAGGAGGCACTGACGGGGTGCAGGCTGCTTTTTCCACCTGCTCCCCTCTGCAAGCATGGCCTGGAAGGGCACTGAGGGACCAAGTGGAACTCAGACTTTCTATCTGGCTTCTTCCTCCTTGCACCCAAAGCCAAGCCACCGTGGATGGACCCTCCTCTTAGACACCTCTCAAGACATCTGTAACTTCCCTCTCCCAGGACGAAGCCTACCCCTTCACCAGGTCAGCGATCCTCCTCCTCTGCTCTGTTGTTTTGTTTGAGAGAGGGCCTCTTGTAGCTCAAGCTGGCCTTGAACCGACTTTGTAATAGATGATGACCTTCAACTCCTGGTCCTCCCTCCCAAAGGCTGAGATTACTTGGCTCAAGGCCCCTCACGGGTCTTCCCTGTCCCTCTACTTTTTGAAGTATTTGACCTGAAGCACCCCACTCTCCAGCCCCATCTTGCTCAGGAGCTAATGCACAGCCCTTTCTGTTTCCTGGAGGCTCTTCCCCTTTGCCCCAGGCTTTGCCCTGGCTGTCTTTCCTGTCCGCTCTGCCCATTCCCCACCCTCACCCACACACCCTAGCTCGCCTCTCAGAGCTCAGCTCAAAAGCTCTTCCCTCAGGGAAGCCATTTAGTCTTCCAGCTCAGGGCCCGGCCACACTCTACTCCATCCCTCCTTATTCCCCTCCCCTCTCCACACACCTGCCTCAGGTTTTGTGGGACTGTACAATGCCTCTGACACCTTTAGGCCATGAGTCTATAAGGGCAAGGTCTGTTGGATCCCCTTAGTGTCTCTAACTGAGCCCTGGATTATATACCCAGAAAGCTATGGATATGGAGACAAAAATACTATGTAAAAAGTATTTTCCTACTGAAAAAAAAAATACTATTTAAAAGGAAGAAAAAATAGCATCAAAAAAGAAAAGCATGGTGGTACATACTTTAATCCTAGCAAGGGGAAGCAGAGGAAGACAGATTACGGAGTTCAAGGCCAGCCTGATACACATAGCAAGTTCCAAGCTAGCTGGGTCTACACAGTGCAACCTTGTCTCAAAGACAGAACAGAAAAACAGTAACAATGTAGGGAGTGAAGAGTGGATCCAGTCTGGGCCACACTCCAGCACCCCGTGGAGAGTAAATATCCATGCTTTTCTCCAGGTGGGCCACTGGCCAAGCCACTCTGGGTAACAGTGACAGCAGGGGTGAGGCTAGTGGGTGGCTAGCAAGTTCTCCAATCTCCTGCTGGCCATTATCTCTGACCACTGCCGGGATGTTTAATGGGCAGCCCACTGGGCCGTGTGAACTGCTCCAGTGTGGGCATGTTCCTCTGCCCTAAGCTAGGGTGTTTCCATGCAGCTGTCCCTGGAGACAGCACCTGCTGTGGATGAGGAAGCTCTTTAGAGGCAGGACCTAGTGTGAATAGGTGTGAATCCAGTTGTGCCTCTAATCTAGCGTGAAGCTGCTATGGGGATTAGAGAGGAGAGATTTAGGAGTCTAAATGTAGGGCTGAAGAGATGATTCGGTGGTTAAGGGCACTGGCTGCTTTTCCAGAGGACCCGGGTTTAATCCCCGGCACCCACACGGTGGTTTACAACAGTCTGTAATTCCAACAACACCGTCTTCTAGACTCTGCGGGTACAGGTATGAAAGTCATGCACAGATATTCGTGTGTAGACAAAACACTCATCACACACACACACACACACACACACACACACACACACACACACACGTCTAGATGGGAGCCAGGCATGGTAGCATGACCAGCACTCCAGAAGCTGAGGCAAAAGGCTTGCCAGGAGCTCCGGGCTAGCATGGGCTGTATAATAAGTAGCCTATCTGCTAGGGCTATATAGCAAAACCCTGTCTCAAAAACCACATCAAATCAATATAGTAGCTTAGCTTCTTTCTACTGTGCAGAGTGGCTGAAAGTCTGTGTGTTCCAAGGGACAAAGACCCAGGCCCCATGCTGCTCAGGGAACGGGACACCTTTCATTATCCTGGGTTCTGATGCATCAAAGACCCCAAGGCTTGGGCCCCTGCCCACCCTGGTGTCCCCAGATCCGTGCCAGCTATCTCAGCCCCACTCAGAGGAGGGCCCCACTTATAGCAGGACCCCCACCTCCTGGGTCTGGTCTTTCGCTCCTGACTGCAGTTGTGTCTGCAGTCCCAGAGAAGTGAGACCTCTCCTCTGGGTGTTTCCATACAGCCTGGAAATGGCATCGAGGCCTCATGATGTACCCCGTCGCTCTGACCTGAAGAGTACTTCACCTTCTGGCCTGCTGATGCCAACTGGGTCTTATGGCTCGCTGTACCCGTGGTACAGATACAGAGAGCACAACAATTATAGCAGGAAAATGGGTACATGTCTAGAAGATTCAAAACACAGAAAACACCACCTTACCACGGAAGATCCCCAGACAAATGTCTGAATAGTCTTCCTACCCTCCACCCTCCTTGGTACTGAGGATCAAACCTTGGGCATCTTATGGGCCAGGTAAGCGCTCTCCCACTGAGATACACTGGCAGCCCTCTTTGTTGCTGCAGGAGACACAATCTAAATGTCTAGCTTTCAACTCGCAATCCCAGTCTCAGCCTCCCAGACATCTAGGATTATGATCTGTATCACCAAGCCTGGCTCGAATGTTTTTCTACATTTACGTATGCACACATATCCTTTTATCATATCTGAACTCAAACATGCTCTTTCTGCCCCCAGACTGTTCTCTTTCCAACAGCATGCCACCTTGGGCCTGTCTCTGGTAGGCCGGTCCTCATTATGACGTCATGACACCCCACCCCTGTGCCTGGCAGCTCCCTACGGCCCCTCAGGCAGGTTCCAGGGGCCTTCACCTGTAGGGGCAACACTGTGAGCCTCAAGGGTCTTATTGGCACAGACAGAACTCTTCCCCAGGGGGCTGTGATTGGTGACTGAGTGGCAGCGGCCACCAGGGCCCCCTGCAAGTGAACTGTAGCGACATTCTCTGGAACTCTTCAGTCAAGCAGTCTGAGGGCAGTGGTGGACACCTGTCTGTCCAGTTTGGTCACAGAACTTGCAGGACACACTGGAAGCACCCTCTGCCTGGATAGTCCAGAACTCAGGATCAAGCACAATGGGAGGGGTGCCCGGCGCTGTGCAGGTCAAGAGCACCTCCATATCCTTCAAGGCCTGTGGCTCTAAAGAGGCCGGTACACTCGGTGCAACACACACTTATCCGCACGCTCCCAGTTTTTGCGATACTCTCAGGCATCCCACATTGGCCTCAGACTTGCCGTACAGTTCTGAACTTAAAGATCCTCCTGCCTCCATCTCCCAAGTGTTGGGATTAGGACACGGCTACCACACCCAGTTTATGGGATACTGGAAACTGAACCCAGAGTTCCTACACGCTAGATAAGCACTCTGCCAATTAAGCCACATTCCAGCCCAACCATCCCTATTTTTATAAAGGAAGAAACAAAGGTTGGAGAGATGGGCGAGGTACCCCGTGTCTGACCTTTAGAGGTGGCTGACTCCACACCTCCTCCAGGCTGTCTTCCTGGGCTCCCACCCCTCCCAGGCTGGATTGGAAGTCCTAGCTAGGAGATTCCTGGTTCCCAGGTATGGATGGTAGGTAGCCATGGCTCCCCCTGGGGCTATGAGCTACTGAGGGTGGTGCCGATTCTGGCTTATCCCTCCCTCCCTCTAAACTCAGAAGCACCTCAGTGGATGGTGGTACCCACGATCAATAAGCTTGGGAGGAAAACTTCATCTTCCCGAGGGGTACTGCGGCATAACAGAGGCACACCACAGTGGTAAGGCCAAGCCCCTTTCCTAGAGCAAGTGTTCCTTCCACCCCACTGAGCCCTTTATCTACAACCTTGGACTCTGGGTCTCACCCTGAAGCTCACGTTTGTCTTCTCTGGCACAGGCTGGGAGCTTGGCAGGAGATTGAGGGAGCTCAGTCCACCAGCTTGGCCACCCCCCAGGGTAGCGGCAGGACCTGCCCATGTATTGAGCACCCACATACCAAGCCCTGTCAAGTACTCGCCACATATGTCCCCCAAGCCAGTGGTTGGTGTCATCATGATATATTGCAGATGAGCATGCAAAGACCCTGGCCTAAGATCAGTTAAGGCTGAGCTGGATAGAACTGGATGGCTGCACCCTGAGCAGTGGCTGGCTGCCAGGGCGTGTTGGCCCAGTGCTGAAGAGAAATGCAGTCAGGTTGCAGGAGAAAAGTCCTCAGGGGGAGGGGCGGCGTGTCTGTGGCAAAGTTCCGCCCTTTCCCTTTTCCCTGCCACCTCCCAACAAGGGCTGAAGGATGAGACTCTGGCTCAGGCCTCCCTGAAGTCCCTAGGACTCCCTGGGGGACAGGGTCATGACACCTGCCAACTCTCTACCAGCTCTCTGGGCTCCAGGCCAGGCTAGAAGCAGCTGTGGTGAGAATCCCACACAGGTTCTCCTCTGCCTGGTTTCCCTTTGGAATGAGACCCCAGTCTCCGGAACCCTTGGACAAGGTCCCTCTTGCTGCACTTGGGACATGGCTAGGAGTAGGCTGGGTGGGTGGGTGGTGAGGGTGACTCAATAAAACATGCCAATTTGGGCACTCTGGGTTTTGCCGTCAGACACAGAGAACAGTGCCAGATCTGAACTCTGCAGGCAGATGGCACGGTACAAAAGTGAGCCCCTGGGCAACACGGGGGCCTTAGTCTTTCATCTGCAGAATGGGGGTGGCAATATCCAAAAGGAAGGAACCTCCCCACAGGGTGATCACACTGATGACCCAGGACAAGAGGACACGGGACATAAATTTTCTACTTTTCCTCTTTTCTAATGTTTTATCCACATCATCAAATAGGCATAGCAGAAAAACCAAGAGAATGTTCTTTGTAAGTTAACTTTATTGAGATACAGTCTACCTATAACATAACAGATCCATTTAAAAATGAGAATCCAGGCATAGTGGTTCCCACCTGCAATACCAGCACTGGGGAGGCTGAGGCAGGGGGACTGCTGTGAGTCCAGGGGCTGGCCTGGAATACAGAGCAACACACTGTCTCCAAAAAGAATCAAAACCAAACCAAAGGAAGCACAGGAAAGATAAAAACAGATACTAGTATCTACCCTTACCCTGTCCAGACCTATGGCTTCCGAAGGCTGGAGTGAGCTAGGGGTGTAAATCCTTCACCTGCCTAGAATAGTCAGGAAGCCGGGCCAGCCTGGCCTCCTCTCCTGCTGTTTACCTGCTGGGCCCTCTACTGTTCTGCAAACACGGAGATCAACAGTTCCTCTGGCCCTAGCTCACGCCCACCCGCCCACCGTCCCACGCCTAGGTCTGGACTCTGTGACAGTCACCCTGAGACCTGGTAACAAGGTGCCATGAATGGTGGCCTGTGAATCACACAATACAGTTCTCACTGTTACTGTAGCCCAGAGGCCAAGATAAGGCTGCCGACTGGGAGTGTGCAGGAGGGCCAGCTTCCGGGGTCAGGGAAGGGTGCCTGCTGGCTGGTGTGTCTCAGGGGACCTCTTTTGCAGGGACACGAGCCCTCATCAGAAGTGTTCTGTTGCCGGGCCATGGTGGCGCATGCCTTTAATCCCAGCACTCGGGAGGCAGAGGCAGGCGGATCTCTGTGAGTTCGAGGCCAGCCTGGTCTACAAGAGCTAGTTCCAGGACAGGCTCCAAAGCCACAGAGAAACCCTGTCTCGAAAAACAACAACAACAACAAAAAAAAAAAAACAAACAAACAAAAAAAAAACAAAAAAAAGAAGAAGTGTTCTGTCTCCCTGACCCAATTACCTCCTTCCACCTTGGGGGTGCCGGTTCCAACCAATGATCTCGGCAGATCACAGCGATCTTGGGGAATCCCAATAGCGCAAAAACCTGTGTGGCTCCCACTGCCTTGCGCCAGAAGCCTTAGCTTTTCTCTCAGACAGAGCTCGAAGTTTCCAAACCTCTCTGTACCTCTTGTTTGTTTGTTTTAACCGAAAAAGGCATAAAAATAGTACTCTCTCACTGACTTGTAGGATTCCACACTGCACACGGAAGGGGGGTAAGATAATCAGGACTGTGGCCTCTGCCCTTCTTCTCTGCCTCACTCTTTTTACCTGTTTTCCTGGTCTTCGCAGTACCCACCTACCTCAGGGCCTTTTTACTGGCTCCTCCTCCACAGTTCAACCCCGTTTGCCCAAATCACCCTCTTAGCGAGTTCTGCAGACCCCTGCCTAAAATGGCAGTCCCCCTTTCTGTGGTCAAACTCCTTGTTCCTTCCTGATTCCTTTGTTTTCTTTCCTTTGTCACCTTCTGCCTTCTGTCAGACAGACTGCAGACTCCTTCAGGGCATCTTCTTTGAGTGTTTTGTTTACAGTGGAGGTGTTTGGTAAACACTGGGGACAGAGGTCTGGAGTGTCCAACAGAGAGCACAGCAGCCCAGCGGTTGCCAGTACTGTATTGTCTGACTCAAGGCCTCCTTGAGTCTCAAATCACACCTTCCCAGTCCCCTACCACACCCCATGGCTCGCTTATTGTAAGGAACCATAATTACATCTTTAATTATATCCTTTTCTACTTAGGCTGAACCACACAATTTTTTTTTTGTAAGTAAAAAAAAAAGTTGGACATAAGCCTTTCTGGAGAGGTTTAAACTAATGTGTAAGCCCCTTGCAGGTCCCCAGGAGGCATTCAGAGAGAGAGTGAGGGCTCCTAGCCCCGCGGATGCAGCGGCCACCAAGTTCTTCCCTCCAGTCCTAAAGGTGAAGCCTCTGCCTCGTAACGAAAGCAGTAGCATCTGGGGTCCCCCTGTGACTGGCAGAGAAGAGGAAAAGCTCCCCAAGGCCTGAATCAGAGCTATTTCAAAAGAGCAAAAGCTTCAAGCAGAACCCCTTGAGGGGAGCTGGCAACCCTCCCTGAGGGAGGACACTTATCTCTGGGGGAGGGAGGGTGTCACAATCTCAGGACGTCCAGAGCGCTCAGCTCCTCCAGTAAAAGGCTCCATTAGCTGAGCTGGGCAGATGCAGCCACCACCAAGGCCACGCCCACTTCACAAGGGAGAAAGTGAGGTGCAGTTACTGCCAAGGCCACACCCACTTCATAAGGGAGAAAGCGAGGTCCTGAGGAGCAGGGCTGACCTGAGGCCACACAGTGGGGCGGGAGTCTGGATCTGCCACCTTGCTTCAGGGTCTTCCCGCCTGATCATTGGGGCAGTGGTGGGAACTTCACTGTTGTCACTTTGACACCACTTTTCTTCAAATAAAATGTTTCAGAAGCCTCGACCTGCTCTTCAGGGTCAGGCAACTCCGAGATAGTAGTAATAAGTACAAGTCTCTCTAGTGACCGCCTTAGGGTAAAGTCCCCGAGGAAGGAGAAGCCTGGGAGCAAAGGGCAGGCAGATCCACTGAGTAGACTTTTGTTTCGACGGGAGAATGACACACCCCAGGCTAATCCTTGCAGCCCTGCCAGGGCGGAGTTTTAACCTTTTACGTTTATATCTCGCTGCTTTTACAAAGCAATAAGACTGTTTCATTTATGATACGGTTTTACTCCCACCCACTTTAATTTGGAGCAGCACATCCAAGGCTGTCCTAGATCTTGATTGTAGCAGAGGGTGGTCTTGAACTCCCGATCCTCCTTCCTCCACCTCCAAGTGGAAGAATTACAGACGTGAGTCACCATGCTCAGTCTATTCTGAGATGGCACTGGGCTTCACGCAGCTAGATAAGCACTCTACCCGCTGGGCTGCATGCTAGAGGCTAAACGCGCCCTGCTTAGAATTAGGATTCCTGGCTGGTTATTGTGCGGCTTTTACCAGTCACATCCCCTTCAGGGACAGGTGACAGCTACCCATAGAATAAGGAGATTGGATGAGGTGATTTCTAGAGCCCCCTTTCAAGGCAGATAACCCACAACTCCACAGTCTATTTTTAAAGTATGGGATGGCTTTGTAATAACCCGAAACCTGCCTTCCTCAGGCACCATCCAGTGGCCTTGCAGATCACACAGGTACGCAATGACAGGGGACTCAGGTAGTACTTAGGCCTCCAAGCTGGTGCCGGGCTCTGGCACAGCCACACTTATACTTAGCCTCCCTTTATGAGAGGATAATAACCCTCATTGGAAGTGAAGCTCCAGGTTGGGGGCCAAGGTGCAAGGTCCCTGCCACCCTGCCTCAGCCATGGAATACCATGGCACCCTATAATGCCCACCCAGTCCTCTGCCTGTAGACTTAGGATGACACTGGGTTCACCACCTGCCCGGATGCTGGGGGAGGGACAAGTCCCCTCTTTCAGCCCCAAGAAAGCCCTTGAGTGAGGGTCAGAGCACACACTGACGTGAGCCTGTCCCACCTTGACTGGAGGTCAGAGAGTTTGAGCTTATTTTTGCTCTCTCAAAGTTGTTGACAACAGGTGAGATGCTGACCTACGGCGTGGTTAATTAGTATTTTGGAGGTAAAGGTGGATCCTCTCCACTTGGACCAAAGGTTGGAGAATTCAAGTCTATTCTTTATATCATGTTAATGAAATCTGCCGCATCTCCCCTCCCTTTCTGGAGTGAAGTAGACAGGTTTGGGGAAGGCTAAATGAGGAGAATTCAGTATTCTCTGAGCGTCCCTCCCGAGGCTGTTCTGTGTTTCTGTCTCTTATTTCTCCTATATATCTGTTCCTTTTGCTTAATAATTCTAATCTTCACGCTCCTACCCTGGAAGGTATGAGTTTTGTCAAAGCAGGTTTTCGACAGGTGAGGGGGAGGGAGAGAGGAAATCAGCAGGCGCTGAACCTATTCCTTAATCGGGACAAATGCCAGGAAATGAGGCAGAAAGGCCCAGAGATGGTCCTGGTCCTTCTCTCCCACCACATACCACAAGAGATGTCAGAAGGCGAAGACAGCATAAGAACACATTCCTATGCTGAGGCAGATGGTTAGGAACAAGCCTCTGGACCATATGCACAAGGGCAGACTCTGGGGCAGAAGGGCCAGATGCTGTCTAAAGAACACTAGCCAGGGCTACAGCTGCAGCGGGAGCAGGCTTCCCAGTTTCAGCTAATGAGATCCCCATCGCAGGAAGAATGCAACACAAGACCTTCATCCAGGGGCATCTTTATAGAACGGTCCTAGCCCCACAGCAGAGGTCTTCACAGACCTTAGAGCCACTGTACCCGTAGACAAGTGCTCTGTCCCCCAATCCCAGGAGATAGTGCCCTCCTGGACTCTCTGTGGCAGAATCAACCCTGTCCCACCAGACTGGTACACAGAACTGGGCTCCTGCCCCTGAGATCTGGCCACCGCCAGAGCGGGGCTCCTCCTCCAGCTCCAGGCGTGAGGCTGGTCTGGGTGGCAGACTGCTCGCCCCACCCGCGCGCCCAGGTCCCCTCGGCAGGCAGGGACTGGAAGCTGAAGCCCCGCGGATAACCCCTTCAGGACAGGAACAATCACGACTCGGGTTCACGGGGCACCAGGGCCACACTGGGGCCTGTCGGGACTGGCTGCCGCGCCCAGGGCGGGCCGCTCACCGCTGCAGGAGGCGCGGGCGATGCGGACTAGCCCAGAGCCCCTGGAGCCCAAACCTGGTCGCTGCTGCTAGTCACCCGTTGAGGGGGCGGCCGCACCGCTATCCCGTTGGGGAAACTGAGGACCAGACTGGGGCAGGGCTTTGTGTGAGGTTGTGCAGGGGGCTAGAAGACAGGTCTCGTGGTAACGGGGGCAGCATCCCTCCCGCCGCCTAGCCGCAACCCGGGAGCAGCGCGCGTCCCGCGTGGCCCTGTCCCACCCTACCTTGTTGGCGGCCGCGCAAGTGGCGGCGGCGGCGGCTCCAGCTCCCGCTCCGCGCTCCGCGACGCCCGCCGAGTCCCCGCGCCCAGCGCCGCCACCTCCCCGCGCAGCCCGGCGGGCGGGACCGGGCCGGGTGGGGCCGGGGCCGGGGCGGGGCGGGACGGGGAGGCCCCGCCTGTGCGCCGCCCGCCGCCCGCAGCTCGAATCTCGTCCCGCGTGCACACGCTCTCGCCTCCCGCACGCTCTAGCGGCAGGCTTTTGGTGGGACTCGGGTCCCGAGCCTCAGTTTGCCCTTGCTGAGATGGAGACAGTCACCGCGTCTGCCTCCCAGGTGGCTCCTGGCTGGTTCACGCAGCGAGTGCCCGCACCGCGGCTCCGCAGGCGGCGGGAGAACCGGGAAGCTGAGGGCGGCTGCGCACCCGGGAGGGAGACCCTTCTCCCGCGGTTGCCAATAGGGGGCGCTGCTGCCCAGCCTAGTCCACTATCAGCCCTGTGCACACTGAACATGGAAGATGGGATGTTCGCGTCTTTCGTAATAACCACGCCACGCCACTTATCTTGGATAGAGTTCTTCGTGTCTTGTAGTGACGCATTTGGTGGTGGTGGTAGTGTGTGTGTGGGGGGGGGGGAGCGGTGCTAGCGTGGTACCAGGCACATAGTAGGTGCTGTATATATTGAATAAGTAGACGTATTATTACATTGACCTACCACCTCTTCAATCTAGTCATAATAATACCCCCATTTCATAGCTAAGAGGTTGAGACTGGCTAAGTTCTTGGCAGGCTCTATTAACTAATGTGTGTGTGTGTGTGCATTTGTGACAGTGGAATTGAACACAGAGCTTTGTGCATGCCAGACAAGTGTTCTAGTGTTATATTGATCTACATTGTGAGAATCCTCTTTCCGTCTCTCTCTTTGACTTTGAACTAGCTATTTTCCTGCCTCAGCTTCAAGTAGATGGAGTTAGAAGAGTGCACCACCACACTCAGTTCTGGTGGAGTCCCTGGTCACTTTAGAACAGCTTGCCTGGGGGGTCTGAATGACAGTGCTCTGGTTACTCAGCTGTCTAGAGCTGAGGGTTCCCTGCATCAAAGCCTCCCCTGCAGTTCAAACTTGGCCCCTGGGAGCTACATGGCAGAGGCACACAGCACACCTCAGATGTGGCCATACAGCAGTTGGACCTTTGCACTCATGGGTCCATTGCATTTCAAAAGAGTTTTTTATCATTTTTTTTTACATGTGTATTTATGTGTGTGTGTTCCTTTGTGTAGAGGTCAGGAGGAATCTTTCAGGAGTTGGTTCTTTCCTTCCATCTTGTTGAGACAAGGTCTCTCTTGTTTCTGCCATGCTACATATTCTATGGTTTCTAGGGATAGAACTCAGGCTGTTAGGCTTCTGTGGCAAGTACTTTTACCCCCTTAGCCATTTTGCCAGCCTGTTTGCTTTCTTATTCTTTTAGACATGGTCCCCCACATACATAGCCCAGGTTGGTCTTAAACTGTCTATGAACTAAGAAGAACCTTAAACTCACCCCATCTCCACCTCCCAAGAGCTGGGATTGCAGATTTGTACCGTCGTGTTAGGTCAGCTAAGGTGTTATCTGGGAGCGGGCTGAGAGCCACCTGAATGTCCCAGCTCACTAAAGGCTGAAGCCAGGCTCTCTGCTATCTCTCCCAACATCACCCCTCCCCCGAGTCTCTGCTCACACGGTCCACTCTTTCAGAGTCATCTTCTAAGAAACCTTTGTTCATGGGTGCCAGGCCAGTTGGCGGCTGAGGCAGTCTTGGGACAGTCTTGTTTGACAGGAATTCTCTGTGGACCATGAACATATGGACCCACAAATCAGAGGGGAGGCCTGAAACCTGGCATGACCCTTCTGTGCCTGGGGAAGGACCATCCCTGTTTCCTGTTGCCTTCTCCTAGTCCTGCCCCAAGTGTGGAAGACTCTGCCCAAAAACTCAAGTTACACACATGGGAACACTGGGCAAGGACACAACTTACCAGGGCCTGGTTAAACCCACATGGGGTTGGGGTGGGGACAGCGACAATGACTAATTTGAGGCTATGAACCAGGCTCAACTCCATGTTCCTGGGGTGGGGGCATGGAGTCCCAAGGGGAGCTCCTGAGGAGAGTGCTTCTGTCCTGACGGTGGAGAGCCATGGTCACAGGGACATTGTTTATGTCATCTACTGCTTTATTTCCATCTACCTGTTTGTCCCACGTGGAGTTTCCCACAGAATGTGCCTGTCTGTGGGCAGAGGTGGGGGTACCGAGAGAAGACAGCCCCTAGGACGAGGGTCTATAACAAAGTAGTCTGGAAGGGAGTTGGCCCTTCCCACAAGGACCGAGGAGCTTATCATGTCCCCAGGCCCCTCCTTTGACCCAGTCCCTTTGTTCTCTGTGATAAGGCCTGCAGGTCCAGCGATGGGAGGGGTGGAGCCTGGAGTTTCATCCCTGTTGTGGGTAGGAAGGTGAATTGTGGGATCAGATCCCCCAGTCTAGGAAGCAGTGATCCCTGGGGAAGGGGCAGCAGCTGTGGGGCGAGTAAGGAACCTGACACTAGGGGTAGCCCCACGCCCCCGAGGGAGGGGCGGACTCTGCCCAGCAGCAGCCCGATATTCTCAGGCTCGGGACACCCTGTACCCCTTGTCCATCCCTGTTCCAGTTCAAGCAACTCAGACATGCATCTGTTTTCTTTTTATTGTTTTGTTCTTTGCGACACTGTCTGGCTATGTAGCCCAGGGTATAGCCCAGACTGCTGGGACCAGAGGTGTGTACCATCACACATGGCACTCCCTTTTCTCTTCCTAGAGTTAACCTGTGGGTGTGCCTGCAGGCCATCACAGACCAGGCCCGCCCGCCCTCCCCTGCTGTGTGACATTAACTTCTCTGTGCCCCTTCACCAGAGCCAGACCTCGGTGAAAAACCGTAAGACAAGCTGTTCTTAGCCTGCTTCCTCATTCAGGGCTGGAGGAGGCAATTAGTTCCAGAACTCTAACCCTCCCACAGTTATCAGAACGCCATGGCCCCAACAGCATCAGAGGACAAGCCCAGCAACACGGACAGAACAAAGCTTGCTCAGGATTCTAGGGGGTAGCTTGGTAAGAAAGCTGGTCTAGTCCCCCCGAGGAGGAGCACAAGGGCTTGGGCAGAGACCTCCTCTAGGGAGGGGTGAGGAAAAGTGGGGGCAGTGGCTTGGGGGAGGGAGTGGCAGAGAAGGGCAGAAGGAACCGTTTATCCAGCAGCCTGTGCCCACTATTTGGCCTGTTTGGGGGATATCCGGACCCCACCTCGCCAGGTCTCCTCAGGCTGCTTACCGCCTTGGGCACTTCATTGCACCAGGCCCCAGCAACAACTTTAACTCTGCTGCGTGCTCCACAGAGCTGAGCTGCCTCTTCCTCCATGACTCACGCTAGGGTTACTGTGCCTGTCAGGGTACAGCCCAGATCCCAAACCCTCCCTCCTACATCTTCTCCCACTTCCTGGAAACTCTGCAGGTAAGAGGCCTTGGCAGAGGCAGCAGGCAAGCCCCAGTGCAGGGTGCTCACAGGACTCCTTAGCCCAGGAGCTGGTGTGTGCTGTGGGGGTGGGGTGGGGAAGGTACTCTGTGGGTACCAGGCATGCTGTGCCTTCAGGGTCACACCATGGCTCTCAGATGCTACCCTGTATACAATGGGTGTGGCCCCAGCTCCACAGGAACCTTGACTTTGGGAATTTCCAGAACAGCCTCCACAAAGAGCCTCCCGTCCCCCATCCCCAGCCCTCTGAGAGCCAGGCTCAAGGCTCCGATGGCAGCCCCAGTTTGCAGAGATATGGACCCCTTGTGCTCCTTGTCTGTCCGAGGTAGGGAGGACACCGGGCAGGCAGCCCTCTCGACTGAAAAGACAGGAAGAACATGGAGAACAGGGCTACGCTGGGCCAGAAAACTGTGTTCAACTTGCTCTGCTGAGCCAGGTGGGCTGCAGCCCCACCTGCCTTCCCAACCCTGAACTGTTGACCCCATAGACAAGGGCATGTTAGAGTAGATAGCTGTTTGGGCCCACGGTCCTGAGTTCCTCAGGGTGGCAGGCAGGGGTTTCCCCTGGGATGTCCCCAGTAGGCTGTAAACAAAAAGGAAGGAAGGCTCGGGCATGGGGCTCCACAAACAGTCCCCTCGAGCAGGGTGGTCTCAACACGGATCCAGGTGGCACTTTAGAGGGGCTACTGCCCGGAAAGACAGATCCCCTGAAAGTGCAGGTCTTTAATTTGGAATCCACAAAAATAGGGACCAAGGCCCTGAGTCAGAGGGTGCCAGGGAACATTCCTGAAACCTTGGCCTGCCCAGGAACACTGGTAAGGAGAGCATGTCTGTCCTAAAGGTGGAGAGACATCAATCAAAGGGTTGTTGCTTTATGCCCACATGTCTCAGACAGGAAAACCAGAAGGTCAAGGCCAGGCTCAATTATGTAGTGAGTTTGAGGTCAGCTTGAGCTCCACAAAACCCGATCTCAGAAGACCAAACCTAAGCCAAACCGAAACAGTCATGCCTCAGAGAACGCTCCAGGCGATCCCGAGTGTCCTCCTGCCTCCCTACAAGCTAAAGTGCTCTGTGGTGCTGTAATACAGCCTGGTAAGCCTGGGAGGCTTAGAAGAGAGACTCCAAGCAATGACTTCCCAGCAAGCATTGTCCGCACGGGAGGAGATGGGCCTTCTCAGGGGTCACGCAGACCTCTGGCCCGTGCCTGTATTCTGTGTTCCTGCCAGCAAAGGTAAGAAAGGCTTTGGGAAGCAGAGTGGCAGATTAGCCATCGCCTTCCGCTTCGTCCTCGCTGACACAGCTCTCGGGCACCGCTCTGCCCCTGGAAGCCCGTCTCTCCAAGTACTCGGCTTTTAGCACTTCCAGCTCCCGCAGCTCGGCCTCTAGCCGCTCCTGGTGGACTGCCCGCAGCTGCCGCAGCTGCTTCATGGGGAAGGGGTTCATATCATTGAAGGCGATGCTCATGAGCTTCCTGGGAGGAAGGCATAGTCAGCCAGGGTAATGATGGCTACTTCTGGGTCTGCCCTGGGATGGTGGCCCTGCCTTCTGGAACTTATCTTCCAGGAGGCAATAAAGACCATTTCTACCCAGAGCGGGGACTAGAAGGAGCTCAGCAGGCCCCTGACCCAGTAGGGCTCCTGGGGGAGGGGTAAGGGGCTTAGCTTTGAAGAAATGGACCAGGCCCAAGACACGGTGGTGGCAGTGAAGGAAGCGGCCAGGAGGCTCCAAGTAGGAGAAACTAAGGTGGGGTTGGTCGCTCCACACCCTGGTTGTGGATGGCAGGGTGAAGATGGGCTGGAGCTGGCATGCCATACAAGGACACAGATGAACTGAAGGTAGACTGGCCCTCAGGACTCCTAAGCTGGGGGAGGGGTGGGCGAGAGAGAGGTGGGCAGCTCACCGGCTGTCGCAGATGGTCTTGGTGAAGAAGCGTAGGTACTGGTAGATCTCCAGGCTGTCCTGCAGCCGCAGGATCTCCTCCTCGTTGTACTTGAAGATGGCCAGGGCATATCGGAACACCACCTGGGGCAAGGTGGGGGTTCAGGTGGGGTGCAGGAGCCCAGGAAGGTACTGCTCAAGGAGAAGCCCAGAGACTCTGGGAACGTGGTGATTCCTGGCAGGCCAGTGTGGGGAGCCGGGGAGGGGGGAGGGCTAGAAGAGCAGGTGACAGAAGACCCTAAAGGGAACACAGCTTGAAGCATGGCTTTATATCTGGTCTCTGAGTACCTGATCCCTCTACATGGCACAAGGGAGCAGGGCCCTGCTGGAGTCAAGGGGTTAGTATCACCAGCATCTTTGCCAGTGGCAGCCCCCACCGAGATCTCCCGGCAAGGTCACAGGCAAGTTTTGGACCAGAGCCAAGCTTCAAAGGTGGGGCCATCGCTTCCTCTCATATTGCACAGAACACTACGGTTTAGGGAGCTGTGTTCTCAGGTGTCCCAAATGGCTCTGACAGTTGGCAGGCTGTCTATTCCGTGAGACCTGGCTGGGCAGCTGGGCCCAGGCATACCCACCTTTGTCCCTTCGTAGAGGAAAGCATCCCAGACTCGCAGGAGGATGTCACTGATGAGAGAGTCGGCAAAGACCACGAGGAACCAGTTGAAGGTGATGAGGGAGAGGTCTATGTGGTGCTGCCCCAAGTGTGCTGTCAGCCGGGGCAGCTTCTCTGACAGGAGGTCCCGGAGCACCCGCTGGTCCACCTGGAAGGCAGCAGAGACCCTGTCACACCTGCTGTCTCCCTCTCTGCCTGCTCTTCAGACCCCAGAGGTCTATACGCTCAGAGCTGCTTGGGTGGGCCTCTCTTGTACCAGGGGTGGTCTGTGTCTGTGTGTGTGTGTGCGCGCGCACGTGCCTGTGGCGGGTGCATTGGCATCACCATGGCTCCCAGCACAAGTGGAATACCCAGGCGGAACAACAGGCTTTGACATGTGCCTCGTCATGGGTAAGTCCATGGCCCCTCCACTCAGCCAGCGTCCCTGGCAATCAAGGCAATCAGTCTCATGCTCACAGGCACAGAAAGCCAGGAGCATCTTTTCTAGGCTTCTTTTCTGGGCTTCAGACCCATATTGACCTTGGGGTGAGTGCCTGGGACAGATACTGGCGGGGAGAACGGTGTCCTGCCATATCAGACAGCAGGACGCTGAAGACCACTCCTGGTGACTACTCCTGGTGGCGCTGGCTTATTTATTTCTGTGGACTGATTACTCCTCCCCGGCACTGTCCTGATCTGTGTTTCCTCCTGCACCTTCTTGTCTAGAACCATGGCAGCCCCCATGCAGTTTGTCTGGGCTTCAGAGTTGCTGTGTTGAGTACTCAGGGCAGCCTTTCCCCCTTCCCTCAGAAGCATGGTAGTCGCAGAGGCCACGGTCAGTCCAGAGCTCAGGTGAGTCATCAGAGCTGACACAGGGGAGCCAAAGAACTGCCTGTGATCCACACCAAGGCAGTCAAGGCAGGGGACAGGCCTCTTCCCTCTGCTGGTGGCCAGGGACACTGAGTGGGAACCTTCTCTACTGTTCTGAATGTGGCAAATTCTCCACTACCAAAATAAAACCAAAGGTAAGCTTGATGCTGCTGTTCAATGCATTTCCCTTTCAGACATTAAGATCCAGAGGTGAAATATGGTATTTCCTAGGCTGCCTTGTAGTGGGGGGGCAAACCTAAGATATAGTTCTGACCTTAAGAATTAAGGGGGGCATTAAAAAATAGAATTAAACAGGAAGTAGAAACTATGGACTTAAAGGGCCAGTCCCACCTTTGTCTGATTTTTCTGGCATACACCATGGCCACAGGGTTAAGGGAGATGCATCCCTCTTGAAGCCACTCGGAAGTATGAGGATGGTAGAGTAGGGAGCTGGGAGGAGCCTGACCACTGACAGCATGGAGGACCGGGTACCACTCTCGGGCCCTCCCTTTCTGTGAGGCTGGATGCAGTCCCTTCCCTCAGTCCTTCAGAGTCCAAGCTGGCTCTCTCTCCCTGCAGCTGGACATGATCCCTGCCATCCAAAGGACAGCCCAGGAAGTGGGGGATAGGTGTCAGACATGACAGGAGGGGGGCAGAGAGGTGAGGAGGAAGGCTGGGTGTGTCAAAGCTGAAGGCTGCCTCCGTAAAAATGGGGTGGGGGACCGAGGCATGACTTTGCACTGAGAATTTTAAGTCCACAGAGACATTCCTATTGTAGAATAGACCAGCCTGGGATTTAGAGTGGTAATATGCAGAGGAGTGGACTGTGAGCCCTGCTCTGCCTGATTCAGGGTAGCCAAACCCTCCCCAGCGATATGGTATAACCGCGCGTATGTGTAGGGATGGCGGCCATCACCCCCAGCCCGTTGCCTATCCCGCCATCCTGTAGTCTCTCTCAGTTCTTGACTGGCAGATGGCAAGGGACATTAATTTTTTTCTCTCTTCCCCAGGAATCAGCTCTTGCCAGTGGTATGATGTCACCTCTAGACTAACACACCTGCTGGTGGGCAGGACCTCACACTCTTACAGGCCCTCCGCTCAGTACCAGAGAGGGGTTATAGGCCCCTGTGTAGGAGAGGAGGAGACCCAGGATCTGCTGGCCTGAAGGAACCCTCTGGCGGATTGCCTTGATCAGTCACCAGGTTCCACCCCACCCTGAGATGCAGCCAGCTCACCTGGGATGCAGTCAGTGTCTTGCTGTAGTACTCAGCTGGCAGTATGGTCTCCACGATGGCCACCAGGCACCAGAAGGCACTCTCCTCATCCTCCAGGACCAAGAGGGCAATGGCCGCCAACCTGTGGAGAAGGGAGAGGCCTGAGTGACCCATAGCAGCTGTGGTGCTGTATGGTAGAGGCAGCATCCTGGGTCCTGGGGCTGAGCCCTAGTGAACCTGGCCTTAGCTGACCTAGCCCCACTCCCCCTACCAGGCTGGTAGTCATGGCACCTGGTGTGCTTGGAGGAGGATGCCCGGGTTGGCTTTCAGAGCGATGAGGACCAATTCAGAACAGAGGCTCCCAGCCTGGGCTGCCTGGGTGTGAATTATGGCAAGGATTGTTTCCTGGGTGGCCTTGGGTGAACTTAGCCTCTCTGAGCCTCAGCCTCCTTATGGTCACCAGGGCTGGGTGAAGATCAGTGGTCAGCCCTGTGGGTTGTCAGCACGTTTGCTGTCCAACCGTGCATGGCATGCAGTTAGTGCAGGAAATGCTGGCTATCTTCACCTTCATACTGTCAGGCTTTCAGAGTCTCTCAGGGATACTGCCCACCGGACAGAGCTGCGGGGTCCCCAGTGATGGCAGACAGACCTCATGCCCCACTCATCTGCACAGCCTGTGCTCAGCACACACAACCTTCCCTCCTGTGCATGTTCACCCAGTTAGGTCGGCTGAGACCGGGGGCAGGACAGACACGAGCTTAGAGCTCAGTGGGGGCATCTTCCCCAGAGAAGCACTTGGCTCTTCCACCTTCCTTGAGGGGTCACATCCAGGGCCAGCCTCAGCCCCAGCAGGTCTTCCATGGAGCCTGGTAAACACAAGGTCCCACATCTGGGAACACTGCCCGTTCCAGCCACTCTTGGAGGCGCACAGTGCTCAGCATCAGCAAAGCCTCAGGACATTCTACAGCAACAAGCCCCTGGGAGAGTCAGATGAGGGGAGGAGGGACGGAGACTATGGGGCCCTTTTTGTACATTGTACATGAGGCGCAGCCCTCCTCAGGGTACCTATAAGGAAACAGGGGCCTTCATTGGAAGTCATGGGCTCTCTGTGGACTTCAAGAAGCTTTGATTTTTATTTTAAAAAGGTTTTTGTTTTGTTTCGTTTTTTGTTAAGAGTCTCGATATCTAGCCAGTCTGGCCTAGAACTTGGAATTCTTTGGCCTCAGTTTTTGGGTGCTAGGGTCACAGGGGTGCAACCCCACAGTCTGCAGAGCCTTTCAGAGCCGCATTTATGCTTCTGGGGGTCTTAATGGATTGGATTCATGACTTTTAGAACCAGGACTGATTCTCACAAAGTGGGTGGTGTGTATGTGTGTGTGTGTGTGTGGGGGGGGATCCTTTCTCCTTTCCCAGCGGATTGAGAGGGAACTGTTCCCTGCCCTGACTTATGTGTTTATACAAACCCTCCTGAGTCTGAGCTGAGTGCAAAAAGAGAAAAACAGCCTCAGGTCTCCTGGGACACAGGAGGCTCTGCCCTCTCCAAGCTGGGGGAGGGGACCTGCAGAGGTCATTGGGCTCAAGAACAGAAAATGCCCCGTGTGTCAGTACCCACAGTGGTCAGTATTACCAATGCCCAGGGCAGACATATGTAATGGATCATGGAACTGTTTGCTACTGAGCCTGGACACTTCAAACGGGTCTCTAGGAAGCTTCTTCCCATGGGTCACCTCTGATCAAAGCAAACCTCTTACCATACAGATGGGAAACTGGAGCTCAGAAGGCAAAAGTGGCCATCACTTAAGATCATATTGGCAGAGGGGACAGAATCCAGGCCCCCAAAGTCCAGCCTATGGCTGTCTACCCTAGCCCACCTGTCCCCCTGAAGCCCAAGAATGACCCCAGGAACTGCTGTCAGTATTGGTTTAGACTTCTGTATATGTAAGGTCGGTTATCCGAGACTAGTTCATTGGGGCTCACCACAGATCAGGGGCTACCAACAAGCAGGCCTGCAAAGGCGTGTGCAGATAGGGAAGAACTCCATTTAGCGCACTACAATGATTATCATAGGGAAATGGATTTCAAGGGCTTGTTCTAAGTGGGCATTAGACATCTTCACATTATCTGTTACCTCCGGAACAAGCTCCATTGTGTTGCCGCCCTTATTCTGACCCACTGCAAGCAGTACTGAGATTGACCACTAGATGGTGACATAGACAGTCATAAGGTGCTTGCAGCTGCAAAACACATCTCTTGAGATCCAGGTAGGTGCTATTATACATAGCTTTCAATTTAAAGCAATAATATAAATGTTTGTGTAAATACCAACTAAGTGTGCTTGCACATCAATTTAAATAAAGGCAGAACGGAGAGATATACTGAAAGTCACCTGCCCTTTTTGATTCACGTGTCCCTGTGGCCTTCTGTGTTCGTGTTGTTCCCTTCTACACCAGGACATTTTCCTCCCAGGCTGACTTTGACCTTAAGTCCCTCCTACCATCAGACCTTCCCTTGTCCCTCAACCACTGGCCAACCTCTGAAGTCCAGAGCCCCAGTGTGGCTAAGTTCCCTGGTCTCCAAAGAGGACACATGGATCAGGAAGGCTTTGATGTAGCCCAACATCCTCTCTAGCCCAGCTCCCACTTAGACGGTGGTCGTATGAAGGACTGGGTATGGGGCCAACCCAGGCCAGGGGCGGCAGGGCTGCAGTGCATGGTGAAATTCTGGGCAGTTTCTTCAACATCTCAGGTCTCGGCTGGAAATAGGGTGCTCAGCTCATTCCCACCTGCAGGGTCACAGGTAAAACCTGCCACTCGCCCAATCCCAGAGTTTATGGTCCCTCTGGATTGAACCCATGGCCTTACACATGCTGGGCAACCATTCTATCACTAAGCTATATCCTCGGGCATTCCCCCTCACCCCCACCCTCATCCCCCATCCCCACCCCAGACAAGGTACTCACTAAATCATGCAGGCTGTCCTTGTACTCAACAATAGTCTAGACAGGCTTGAACTTGTGATTTTCCTGCTTCAGTCTCTGGAGTAACTAAGATTATAGGTCTCTGACCCATCTTCTTAACTCCTTCTCCTCTATTTTATTATTTATTTGGTCAGGAATTCATTAGCATTTGCTATTTTACTTTAAAGAATTGCTTACTATTTTTATGCACATCTGTGTGTGTGCTTACGTGGGTTTATGCACAGCACATTTATGTGCATGTGTCCATGAAGGCCAGAGGAGGGCATCAGATCCCCTGGAGTTGGAGTTATGGGTGGTTGCAAGCCACCATGTGGGTGCTGGCAACCAAATCCTAGTCCTCTGGAGGAGCAGCAAGCGCTCTTAGCTACCAAACTACCTGTTCTGGCTAGTATTTTATCAACTTGACCCCAGCTACAGACATTTGGGAAAGGGAATTCCAAAAGAGAAAATACTCCCATATAATCCACCTATAGGCAAGTCTGTGGGGCATTTTCTTAATTAGTGTTTGGTGAGGGAGGGCCCATCGCTGGGCAGGCACTCCTGAGTGCTATAAGAAAGCAGGCAGATGAGTAAATTGGGAGCATGGGGATTAAGGAGAGAGGGCAGAAGGGAAAGTAGGGAGGGGAGAAGAGAAAAAAAATATAGCTCAATAAAAATACTAAAAAAAAGAAAGAAAGCAGGCAGAGCAAGTCATGTGATCAGTCAGTAATTGGTGTTTCTCCATGGCCTCTGTATAAGGTCCTGCCTTGAACCCTGCCCTGCCCTGCCTGGATGAGGGACTACAAGCAGCAAAATGAAATAATCTCTGCCCCCCCTAATTTGGTCATGGTGTTTTATCACAATAGAAACACTCACCAGAACACTATCTCTCTAGCCCCTCTTAAACTTTATTTATTTATTTATTTATTTTGGTTTTTCGAGACAGGGTTTCTCTGTAGCTTTGGTGCCTGTCCTGGAACTAGCTCTTGTAGACCATGCTGGCCTCAAACTCCCAGAGATCCGCTTGCCTCTGCCTCCCGAGTGCTGGGATTAAAGGCGTGCGCCACCACCGCCCGGCTTAAACTTTATTTTTAAAATTACATTTATTTCTATGTGTGCTGGGCATTGTTGAATGTGCAGGGGCCATGTGCGTTCCACCCTGGGGCTCGCTCATCAAGTATGGCAGCCAACTCCTTTACTTTCCAGGCCATCATGCAGGTCCCTTCGCAGCTAGCTATTCCTAAAGAAGCTTCACGCGTGTCCCTTCTGGAGTCTGACACATTTAGAAAGCACGGCAGTCTTTCTGGGCGAGGAGTGAGTGGGCAGACTGTCTACAGTCATCTTCTGTCCCAGGCAGAGCGGCAATGCATCCTGACAATCTTGTTGAGGGGTACTGAGCTACGTGACTGCTGGGGTTAACTCACAAATCACAGAAATTACATACGCCTGCTCAATTTTACTCGCATTTGGACTAGAGATGGGCATATCAAAAGTCTCTGCCCTTGGGGCCCACTGAAACCTGAGTGAGGACATTCTGAGCCTGATGCTGTGCTAAACAAATGTCACACATCACCTGTTCGGAAGGGAGAGTAGACAGCTTATGTAAATTCAGCCCAAGAATATGTGTGCTTGAACTAAATTGAGTCAAACTTGCTTTGGGAAATATGTGAGACTATGCAATTTCCATGGCAATAACCAGGGTACCCATGAGAGTCCCCCAGGGTTGGAGGCGACACACACCTCTACCAACTGAGTGGTTCCAGCCTCAGCCTGATCGCTCTCCCTCAGCCACTGACTGGAGCCAGGCAGGCAGTAACCAGGCTGAACCACTCACGCTCCGCTTTTGGAATTCCAAGCCTGGATATGAGGGGCCAAGCGTGGGAAGGGAGGGGTGAAGTAGGCAGGCTGAAGGCGACCCTGATGGAACCTACACGTCCAGAGGTTGCCCCCCTGAGAGGAGGATGAAGAGGTGGAGAGGGAGAGGCCAGGGTCTGTGTGGCTGCAGAGGGGCGAGTGCACGCAGGAAGAATGCAGGCATGCAAGCTGAGGCCTCTGCTGCTAGAGTCTGCTTTCTTTCCTTACCATTTGCAAACTCCTGCTCCTCTGGGCTCCCCTGGGTGGGTTTTATCTGAGCACATGATCTTGACTCGGTCTGTCTGGCCACAGAGAGCCACTTCTGACCGGTCCATGAGTAAAACCTCCCTAGATCAAGTCAGAGGCACACAGGACGAGGACCTGAACCCCAGCCTATCTCAGCCATGACTATGCCCTCTCTCTGTCTCCTGGGCTCTGAGCAGCCAGATAGTGCTGGGAAGAGAGAGCTTTGTTCTCACCTGTTCAGGCCTTGGCAGTAGCCTATGGTGGGGTTTTGCCAGGAAAAGGCCAGGAGCACTCGGCGGAGCTTATCCGGGAAGCTGGAGGTTGGGCAGGTGAAGTGCTTGTTGGTGGGGAAGGTCCGGTTGAGGTCCAGCTCAATCTGGCGGGCAGCGGGGTGTTCGCACGCCCTCCCCCGGGCCAGGAGCTCCTGGTAGCAGCCTGGAGAGTGCAGGTGCCGGACACGGCGGTGGACCAGCCACCTCCAGACACGCGCACGGTGCTCGCGGGGCACACCTGCCCGCAGCAGCTGCTTGAGCTCAGCTGAGGGTGCCAGCTCAGTCAGGGCAGCCCAGCGCTCCCTCAGTGGCCGCTCCACAGCCTCGAGGGCCAGCAGCTGATGGGAGCACACCTCCAAGGCCTGGATCTTGGCTAGCAGTTTCAGGTCCTCCACCTCGTAGTCCGGCACCGTCAGGAAGCCATAGTCATCGTACTCACTGCTGGCAAAAGGGCCGCATCAGCACGGCTGTCTCAGATGGGCGTCCACCCTGGCGGCACTGAGATCACCCCAGGGCCCAGCCTCAGTTTATCTGCACAGTTGGGAGAACTGCTCTGCCTCCTGAAGACATGGGAGACCCCTCTGGTAAACTAGAAGAGCCTGCGTGTGGCCCAGGAGAGATGTACTCACTGATTGCAATTCACTGTGTGTCCTGTGTGTGCCATCTCGGTCATTCCCAGGGAGCCCGAGAGCCAGGGCTCTTTACCCAACTTACACAGGGGCTGAATATGGGATGCAGAAAGGTAAGGTACCTTGCTTGGGGCATACAGCAAAACAAGCAAACTTCTGCCCGTGATCCCCAGAGCCCATCAGGCACAGCTTCCCCCTTTTGCCATGCTCAGCAAGGGTTTGGCTGGAGGAGACAGCTTGGGTGTGATGGGTGTGGTGACTGAGAGGTCTGTGTGCCTCCATTGAGCCTGCCCCTGCCCCAGGTGACACTGCATACTATGTGCCTGAGCCTGGGGAATCCACAGCTATGTAGTGCTGGCATATGTGGCCTTTGGCATTAGCAACAATGATCTCATCATGCCCGCAGCCCCTCCCTCGCTGCCCACTGGGTTCACCTGATGGGTCTCAGCTCCACGCTGCCTGAGGCCTCTCCTGCTTCCCATTGTAATGCCTCCTGGACCAGTTGCTGCAGCAATTCAGAAAGGCCACCAGCCTCAGCCCCCGCTGCCTCCTGCAGCCTCCGCAACCCGGCCAGGTACTTGCTTTCTACTTGGCAGTTCCTGGCTTGGAGGTAGGCACACTGTGGGAATGGAGCAGCTGGTCAGGCTTCTGGGCCACTCATGCTGCCAAAGCCCCGAGCAGCTTCAAACCCTCCCAGCTCTGGGCTCCCTGTCTGCCCCTTCCTGGAGTGACAGATGGAGAAAGGCTTACTGCAAGGGAAGTAAAAGAAACCAGGATCAAGGAGGGAGCTGGGTTCAAAATAGGGGAGGGAAGCAAGGGCCAGCTCGGCTCATGTAGGGTCTGGAACCCCATCCTGGTTCAGACACTGCAAGTGGTGTGGCCTGTGACAGGTCAGCCAGTGTGCTAGTTCACCCTGTACCTCAGGCTCTTCAGAACAGGGGTATCATGGGGTCTCCTCAGGATTCTGTCTGGCAAGGAGCAGTGAGCCCTGTTTGAAGTCCTGCCAGGCACTGGACACAGAGACAGCTCCCTGCAGGTGGTGACCAGCAGGATACTGCTGCCCTTCCTTTGTTCTTCCCTTCCTCGGGCTTCTGGAGACCCTCATCTTCAGCCTAGGGTGTGCCCTGCACTCCCACCCCTGCTCCCACTTCAGTGCACAAGTCAGATGCTTTTGGGTGAGTCAGGTGAGCTCTCTGGGCCTTGCTTTTTGTCTCTGCAGGATGGGGATGGTGGAATTTTGTCTTGATGCATTTGCTGTGATGACTGGGCCAGCTAGGTTCCCATCCTGAGCTCAGGGCTGAGGCTGCAGGCACTGTAGTCCTGCCCAGGAGCCACTTGCTATGGACACTCTAAGCCACTTCAATCCAACCCTGCCTTGGCCTCCCCACACTCCCGTTTCTTCCTGTCCACCTTCTTCTTCTCCTGGAGAACCTGACCCCAGGAGTGCAGGGATTTCTGGTACAGACTCCAAACTGTCCCCTATGCCAAGTCTACCTTCTGAAAAGCAGCCACAGGCGTGAGGGGCTGGAGGGGATTAGGGAAGTAGAGGAGGAAAGCCAAGGGTCAGGGAGGGGACAGACCATAGACGTGGCCATCACTCCCTGTACCTTGGTCAGCAGGGCCTTCTCCTTCTCTGCCACCTTCCTCCAGATCTTGGTGACCTGGTGGATCTCAGAGTTGAGGAACCGGTTCTGGGTCCGATATGCTTCCATGTCGTCCTGGAGAAAAGCAAAGTGAATCAGCAGGGGCGCCACAAACATCCTGGTGGGGAGACGTCTACCCTCAAAGGAGCTGCCAAAGCTTCCTTCCTTGAGGAATGCCCAAAGCTACAGAGAAAGGGGGTCTGAAAGACTCCCCAGCACAATGCGGGGAGAGCCAGAGGCCTGGAGCTCAAGATGGCTGCCATCTCTGAATCGTTCTGACCCTTATTTTCCCACCTGTGAGAGGCAGCCATGACTCTCCAGCCCTCAGCGGCTGGGACAGTACATAGCTAACAGGCAGTGGCAAGGAAGCAAACAGAACCTAGCAAAGCATTCAGCTTGTTCTGTTCAGTTCAGACAGGGTCTCAGGAACCCCGGGCTCGTTCCAGCTCACTAGGTTGCTGTGGGTGACTTGGAATTCCTCCACCCCTCAAACTCTAGGAAAAGGCACCGCCCCTAGAATCGCTTTGGTTGCTCTATGTTCCAAGTATTTGCAGCCGTGTGTGGATTGCTTTGTGCTAAGTATCACTTTGTAAACATGACTGTGTGACGCTCAGGGGGTTCAGTTGCTTGCCTACTTTTGACACTAGGACTCAAATCCAGCCTCTGTGGCATCGGAATATGGGCTCTGCCATGGGGCCACACTCTCCCGGACACGGGACACTAATTTTCTTTTCTTTCTATTTTCCTTTCTGGTTTCGTTTGTTTGTTTGAACAAGGTCTCATATATCGCAGGCTGGTTTCAAATCCGCTCCATAGCTAAAGATGGATTTGAGCTGCAGACCCTCCTGCCTTTGTCTGCCAAGTGCTAAGACCACAGGCTGTGTGGAGTGAGCGAAGTCCTGAGTGCATGTGTACGGCGATGAGTGTTAAAAGTAGCACTGTTCCCATTTTACTGATGAGGAAACATGGATCTAGGTAAAGCCCCAATGCCATAGCAAGGATCCCAACCTGGGAGTGTTCAGCCCACGCCACTGACTGACCAGACCACACCCATTCCTGCTCCTTGCTCGCACCCCTTCTTCACCCAGGCTCAGCGTGGATGGACACCCCTTCAGAATTTGAGAATATGTTATTTGTCATTAAGGGTGCCCATTTCTGGGTCAAAGGAAAGCCAAGCCGTGCCCAGGAGGGGAGGTGGGTATGAACATCCCTCGGAGCACAGTGGGTAAGGAATGGCAGCTGGGCAGCCTCCAATCAGACTGGTGCCCTACCTTGGCTGTGCTCCTTGGCTCAGAACTGTAGGGAGGAAAAAGAGAAACCTCAGAGAAGAAAAAAGCCACACAAAGTCACAAGCAAAGCAAGAGGACAACATGCAGAAGGGGCCCAGGAGGAGAGCCTGCTGCAGCCTGTGCGGGGTCAGATATCACAGGTTCTCACAGGAAATGCTCCTGTAAGGGACCTGAGTCTACCATGATCCTGCTGCCCAAACTGTAAGACCAGGACCTGACTCCCCCTGTGGCTATTGTACCTGCCTGCAGCGCACCTGCACAGCTGGATTCCCCAGCCTTCCCATCTCTGAACCCCTCATATAATCCAGGCTGTCCTCCAACTCTATGCTGAGGATGGCCTTGACCTAATCCTCCTGCCTCCACTTTGCTCCTAGCACTGGGATTACGAGCCTAGTCTGGTAATAGTGGGTTCTCCCCACCCCAGCTCTGAAATTCAAGAGATCAATGACACTGCTCTTGAAATAACAGGATAAGAGGGCCTTTAGCTAAGACTGACATCCTGTCTCAGGCAAGCAGGAAATGTGAGCACTTCTCTGTGGCCACATATGATGAGGCCTGGCATTTGATGGGCCTTCTAAGAGCTATCAACTACGACAGCAGCAGCTCTGTCAGACCCCAGTATGGGCTCGGGAGCATGATCTACAAGCATGAAATCCCACAATGGCGAGTCTCCTCACACCTCACTGATAAGTGATGTTCACGCACATGTGAATGAGGGACATATTTGGGCTCCTAGGGGAGGCAGGATAAAAAGTGGCCCTTGGCAATCCAGAACCATCCAGCTGATCTATGTCTCAGCCCTGTGCTGCTCTAATGGGTCTAGAACAGGGAGGTAAGGAGACCTCTGGCATACAAGGCAACAAGAAGTGTTCCCACCACCCCACGCACGGCCAGCGGCTTTCTAGCAGGCCTCAGCTGTTCTTCATTCTGTAGTCTTTGGCTTCAGGCTAACAGTGGTCCTGTGCTTGCTAGTTTTGCCTGGCAGGGAAGGGAGTAAGGGTCTCAAGTCCTCTTCCTACGTCCCTAGACTCTTTAGCTCAGGAATAGTAAGGCCACTTCCCACACAGAGAGAAGGAACTTGTCTGAAGTCGCTCAGCTTGTAAGGCAGAGCAGGGTCAGCACCAAGGCCAGCTTATGTCACAGGTGGACAGTGGCCACACCTGATTCACTATCGCTTCTCCCGACCTCCTCCTGCCCAGCAGCCCTTTGGCTCAAGGTGTGCAAGAGCATGGGAGGCCATGAGAAGCAGCGTTTGGGACCAGACTGACTCGGTTCTGTGTGCTGTCCTTAGGGACAGTGAGGGGCAAGAGCGCCTATTCTCAGCCTCTCGAATGCTGGTGCTCGGGCAGCCCCGTCACAGCCTTAAGAGCAGCCTGTGGCCCACAGAAGGTATCACACCTCAAATGATAGCCCTAAAGGTTACGGCTGGTCCCTGTGAATTGGGGAGGCTTGAAAAGAGAGGTGAAGACAGAGAAGGGAAGCAGGGTGAGGCCTGAAGGTGGCACAGAGGGGCTGGGAGGTGCAGGGCAGGTTGGCCAGTCAGTTCTGCTCCCACCCCTGTGCCGGCTGCCGGGCAAACATCTCTGCCTCAGCAACCGAAGCTGCAAAAATAGAACCTGCCAGCCACCGCCTCGCAGGGCTGGCACAGGCCACAGTGAGCTGATACAGCAAACACTGGAGACGGGACTGGCATGTGGAGAGCCCTTGCCTTGGGTCAGCTACAGCCAGGACAGGTCATTTGTTCTATGTGTGAGACCACGCTGAGGGCACCTTGGGGATCCTGAGCAGCAGAACGGCATTGAAGGGGGCTGTGCAAACCAGGCTCGAGACTAGTTAGCTTTTTCGGCTCTAAACTGATAAGCTGGGAACCTGCTCGCTTTTCAGAGGCCCTCCCTGCACAGCATGGAAGGTCAAACTGCAGTGGGCTTTCAAAAACTGAAAGAGGGAAGAGAATTTTCCTCTTGCTACCTAGTTCTGGTTTGGATGCTCCAGCATGAGGGGTGACTTCTGCCCCAACTAGAAATCCATTGATGGCACCCAGATGCCAGGAGAGCATGCTGGGCAGAGAGGGGGCCTACCTTCAGGTGCTCTATTCTCTCCTGCTGGTTCAGGAAGTCACCATTGGCAGGCTGCTCTGGCTGGGCGAGGTCTTCCGTGAGCTTCTGCGAGAGCTTGCAGATGACCTGCTGCTTGGCCTGATTCTTATCCATGAGCAGCTGCACGTGCTGCTGGAGCTCCTGCACTTGTTGCTCCAGCAGGCCAGCCTCATGCACCAGGCGCTCTCGGTCCTGCTCTAGAGTCTCCACCCGCTGGCTCAGCTCCACGATCTGCCGCACCTTGTGCCGGACCAGCTCCAGCCGATCCTTGTCTTCAGCGGCTGCCAGGTATGCACTGGATGCTCGCTTCTCTTGCTGGGCAGCCTCCAGTGCCTTGTGTAGGATTATCACCAGCTCCTGGATGGGAAGGGAGCAGCGGTGAGTACTGGAAGCCCTGGTAGGTATGTGCTGTCCTAGACGTCAAAACTCTGAGGTGCCCAGCAGCTCCCCTGGGCATCTTATGCCAGCATTCCTTTCTGCTTTCTTGGTCCAGCAAGAATGGTAGCTGAGCACAGGCTATCTGACCAAAAAACAAACAGACCACCACCACCAACAAAACACATCTCAGCAAGTTCTGCCTTAACATGGATAACCAGAGAGGTAGGCAGCTTCTGGGTCACCTCGGAGACCACTAGAAACAAGTTCTATGGGTCCTGTTCCTTTTCCTTCTGGCTGGGAGGGGACTGGAAGGGAATGGCCACCAGACCCCAGAGTCCATGCTGAGGATAGCAGAGCTGCCCACCTCCACCAGCTTGGACTTGTTTATCTGGATTCTTCAGTGCAAAATAAAAAAAGAAATTCTGAACTTGCTTTAGGCTATGGCATCCTGAGGTTTCTCTGTTCCAGGGGCTGAACCCACACTCTGACTTACACAAGTCTATTTTAGAGAAGAGCAAACTGAAGTCCAGGAAAGGAGAGTTCATTCCTAAGACATCCAGACCCCAAAGCCCAAGCTTAGTGATAAAGTTGGGGTGCAGGTGTATGGCACGCAGGTATGACCTCTCTCTCTCTCTCTCTCTCTCTCTCTCTCTCTCTCTCTCTCTCTCGTCTCCACATATTACTAAAGACTGTGTGACAGCCCTTCTTGCTATGGTAGTGCAAGTCTCAGAATCTTCAAGATGGCATCTGTGATGGCTCACACTATCAATTTGATGGGATTTAGAACCACTATAGAGACACACACACTGGAGGACACTCACCAAGCAGACTCAATCTCTTTGAGTCTAGCCTTCAGCCTAGCAACAATAAACAGTGCCTGCAAGGCCGGTACAGGAAGTAAATGCTGGATAGCTGGATAGCTGGGAAATCGCACTGGCCTTTCCCCCTTTGGCCCTCCAGGTCTACAGTGTGTCACTGGGACGGAGTACTCTAACCTCCCCAGGACTCAGGTTTGCCGTGCCCAAAGCTGGGAATGAATGGATCCAGGGCCAGAATCGGAATTTCAGAAGCCAGGCGGCCCAGCAGCCAGGAGTGGGGAAGCCCCACAGGCCACTATCCTGACCCTGATAGTGCACTCGGAACACACATTCTCTTAGTGACACCTCAACTATGTCCAAGCTGCAGCAGTTCAGTACGTGAATCAGCTGCATGGAATTAATTACTTAGCATGACTCCATCTGGGAGAAGAGCCAGAGACCATGACTGAGCAGCTGATAAGACCACCTCGGGTCTACTGACAATCTCTTCCCCAGCTCTTGATTGCTTTTGAGACAGGACTTCACAGTCAACTTAGGCTGGCCTCAAACTCATGATCCTCCTGCCTCAGGCTTCCACATTCAAGAACCCCACACCGTCATGCCAGGTGCTGCAGTCCAGAAAGGGATAGGTCACTGTTCCCACCTCTAAGTACTGGGAGTACGGATGGACCACTGTAGTGGGATGGTTTGCCAAAGGCATTTGGGTGGGCACAGTGGCTTCTACCTGGGGTGGAGATGAGGGGCGGAAGAGGTCCTTACACCGGACAACATGACAAAGCAATTCAGAGTCCTGAGGAACGAAGAGGGGTCAGAGATGGCCAACAGCACACAGGTGGTGAGGGCAGGGGAGCCTTTCCAGGCTGGGCCCCAGCAAAAGCTCAAAAGACAGCCAGAGCAAAGGTCTGGGGAGCAAAAAGAGAAGATTCAAAGCCTTGGGAGCTCTTGGGAGTGGCCAGAAGGTGGGGGTGGAGACATGACTACACACCAGACCACTATGTATGGAATGTCCCAGAATGGAGACACAGCTTCCTGGGTGAGAGATTAACATTCCTGTGACTCCAGGGTCCAGCTGAAACATGGAGATGGTCCTGGGTCACTGCTGGGTGAAATAGGCCCAGACACCATAGCTGAGTCTTGCTCTGGACCAGAAGCAGGCAAACACCGTCCCCTCCTTCAGAGGGTCTGGAAGCCAGCTCTTTACAGCCAGCGAGTGCCTTCTTTCTCTGATTCTCAGCTTCCAGCCTGAAGCCCCAACTACCACCCCACTCCATCCCTACACAAGTCATGCTTGGGAGAAAGGAGCCTGGGAAGAGGGCACAGCCCACAGGAAATGCAAAGATATGGAAAACCTGGAGGCCAGAGAGACCCCGTGGACCTCCTGCCCAGCCACCATGCTGGCACATAGAGAAAAGCTAAGACTAAATAAAGTGGGTTCGAGCAGGGGACGCCAAGTCTCAATTCAGGAGTCCTGGCTTCTCCATGCCCTTAGCACACAGGTTCTGAAGCAGAATGCTTTCATTCCATTTCTCTTTGAAATGGAAACAGCCCATAAACAGCAATATCAGTCAAGGTAGCCAAGAGTGAAGGGTGGTGGGGCACACCTGCCATGCCAGCTTTTGGGAGGTGGAGGCAGGAGGATCAGAGATTTGAGGCCATCTACAGCGAGACCTCATTACTATAACACAGTCAAAGGGTATCTATCACCAGTGAGTGACTATATAAACAAAATGTGTTGTATACATGCAAAAAAATATTGTTCAACCTTAAAAAGAAGGAACTTTGATATACATCATCACAGGGATGTTTTATTAATTAAAAAAGCTTGTTAAATTTTTAATATTTTAAAAAAAAATTTAATATTTAAAAATATTTTAAAATTTTAGTATTAAAATTTTTTATAGTAGCCAGTTGGTAGTGGCATACATCTTTAATCCCAGCACTTGGGAGACTAAGACAGGCAGATCTCTGTGAGTTCAAGGCCAACCTCAAACTACAGAGTGAGTTCCAGGACAGCCAGAGCTGTTGTACAGAGAAGAAATCCTGTCTCAAAAAATCAAACCAAAACAAAACATTAATGTTTAGCTATTATTTGCGTATGTGTATATGTGTATGCCATGTCTGCCCCTTCATGGATGGGAGTTGGTTCTCTTCTTCCTCCAGTTCCTGGAACTGAACTCAGGTCACTGGGCTTGATGTCAAGTGCTTTTATCCACCGAACTACCTTGTCAGCTCTGAATGCACCTGCGAGGGTGGTGCACTAACGAGCTGTGAATCTGCAGGTCAGGGGTAAACTAGAATGCTCAGACTCAGAGCCCAGCAGAGTGTGGTCCCCAGGGCGGGGAGCAGGAGTGTAGCTGGTAAGTGGCTGATTTGTTGTACAATATGAACGTATACATCATTGCAGGCCTGAATGCTTCAAAATGACTACAGGATGCCACGTGGTAGCATGCATCTAAGGTCCTGGCGCTGGGGAACAGTGACAGGGAGATCCCAACCAACAAAATAAAACAAAACAAACCTAAAATCAGACTGTGATTTTATGGTACTTTTTTTGCTTACTTGTTTTTTTTTTTTTTTTTTTTTTTTTTTTTTTTTTTTTTGTGGTGCTGGGCCTGGAACCCGGGGCCCACCCCTAGTGATCTTGCTATTATTATTATTATTATTATTATTATTATTATTTTTAACTACAAAGTTGGGGGTGCCAAAAGATGCAGTAATTGAACCATTTTAATATAATATTTTTTTTAAACTAAAAATAACCATTCAAGTCCATAACGAACAAACACTCTTAAAAATGCAGATGGCAGGCTGGAGTCAGACAGCACTTGGAGGGCCCACCTAGCATGGGCATGGGCCTCGGCATGGGTTCCAGCCCCAGCACCACAGAACAGTGGTTAAAAAGGCACATGGTTTACTTTTCTTCTGACCAAAGGCTTCATATTTCTTATGCAAATTTTTGATGATTTGGAAAAAAATAATAAAACTACCACTTAGAGCCAGCACTGATTATATGGTCACGAACGGCTCAAACTCTCACCTGCTAAGAAGTTACGATGTGGACACACCTGGGAGAACTCTAGCAGATGAGCCTAGACAGGTGCACAATGAGAGCAGGACCAGCGAGGGCCGGAGAGTGGGCAGAGATGGACAGGTCTGGTGACAGTCACCATAGAGCCAAGTATATAAGCCACATGCCAGGCTTGCAGCCATCCTGTGGAAACGGGATTCGCTCCCCACACATATACCACAGAGAAACGCTGAGGGAAGCTTGCACTTCATCATGTTGGGGACACACTCTCATGGAGCCTCAGGAATTTGCTGTGTGACTAAAGACAGCCTTGAACATCTGATCGTCCAGCCTTTATCTCCTGAGTGCTAGGATTACAAGGGTGTGCTATCAGGCCTGCGTCATTTAGACCTGAACTCCACCAGCCTGGGCTACACCCCAATCCAATACCACAGATTTGAAGCTGCTGTGTCCTTAGGAGGCTGGTTAGCAGCACCCACACGTGACATGTCAGGAACACAAGGATGGATGTGGCACAATTCCTGGCACCCTGGGCCCCTGTGGAGGAACGGCCAGGTGGTTTCCAAGGTCAGAAGGTGTACTGAGGACCAGCTAGAGGAAGCAGAAAGGCTGACTGAGTGATACTTCTCAACCCAACAGTTGTCTGGCCCATCTCAGGTTTTCATACCTGGCCATGAGTTGTTTTATTTTCATTTCTGCAAGCCAGTAAGTCATTTCAATCCAGCCTTTATTCCCTAGAGTGCCAATATGTACATCGCTAAGTGATGCTCAGGAGAGGAACTGGGAGTCAGCACAGGCCTCAGGCTCTGTGTGGCGTGAGTGTGTTTAAGCTTCACGTATTGATCTGTGGTCCCACTGGAAGCTTCTAAGAGGGAGGAAATGGTCCTTGGGCCTCTGGGGTCACCGAGAGGTTATGATGGTGGAGTCCCCACAACTCAGTCCTGCTGGTGAAGACCAAAGGTCACACACATATGAACTCCCTGTCTCCTGCCATGGGATGCCTCGAATTGCCTCAGAACTCTGCCAGCAAGGCCACCCCAGGTATGACACCTCAGCCTGACAGCTCAAGCTAGTGGGGTGCTTGCCTACAAACTATGAGGTTGTATGTGCTTGTAAACCCAGCAATCAGGGGAACCTTGAGACACAACCACCCTTTTCTTCATAAAGCAACCTGCCTTAGGCTAACAGATCCAAGGAGGGTGGCTTTGGGCTGGCCACTTCACAGAGTATCAACTTTCTCCTAATTAGGTTGGTGATAAAGATCTCAGTTCCCTGAAGAGCTGCCTCAAGAATTAAAGAAAGAAGTGTCAAAAGCCTTTCCTCAAGTTGCTTTAGCCAGGGTGCCTCCCACCCTCCCTCCAAATCAAGGACCAGGCCCTGTCTGCAGTACTCTGAAGTTTCTGGTCAGAGTTTCGGGGAAGAGGCTGAAGTACTGCCCCCCATCTAAACAAACAGCCAAGACCTCCTGAGTGAGCCTAAGTGGGCCCACTGGGGTCCAACCTTCCCAGCAACTGACAGATGGCCAACACCAGCCATCTGCCAGGGCGGACATCTTTCAAACTGGGTGTGACTCTCAGCTCAGGGGCCCCAGGCACCCAGTCAGCTAGCCACCTGGAGCTGTCTCCTGGAGTCTAAACCTCTACAGGGCCAGCATGGGATTGTCCAGATGGATAATGGGTACCAGAGTCCCTGTGGACCTACTGACACGGGGAAGCATTCAGAGTGCACTGACGTGTTCCAAGAGCAGCCCTGGCATTTGTGTCTGACGCTAGGCCATGGGATTGGGAAATAAGGGAGCTAGCCTTGGCTGTGGGCAGCATTCCAGGCCTGCAGACAGGGTCTCAGGCAAGTGACCTCTAGGCCCAGCGAAAGGACTCCTCAGTGGTAAAGATCAGACTTGAGGCCTGGTTTGGAGAGGTCTCAGACTTCAGACCTTCCGTTTTCTGTTTAGGAGGGCATCCATGGTTAAGAGCTATAGCTGGCGCTCAGACTGCCCTGTGCTGGGACCACACAACACGGGCAATGAGCATACCTTATTTTCTCTTCCCAGAAGGATGGCAGAGTCTTCAAGGGCAGGGTTTGGTCCCAGCATGTTTTCCACAGCATAAAATTTGAGGTAAATCCTCACAGGGCTTCTGAATCCACTCATGTTCATCTACTTAAGTTGTTCTCGGCCTGCCTAATGCTGTGACCCTTTAACATAGCTCCTCACATTGTGGTGATCCCCAAACATAACATAATTTTTGTTGCTATCTCATAATTGTAATTTTGCTACTGTTAAGAATCATAAATATCTGTATTTTGGGGTGCTCTTAGGTGACCCTTGTGGAAGGGTTGTTCAGTCCCCAAAGGGGTTATTACAACCCACAGGCTGAGAACCACTGGTCTACTTGGACGGCTAAACTTAGACATGTTGCCATTTTTCCTGACGCTAGCACACTTTCCTACCAAACACAGGAAAGCGCCTCGGAGGTGCTGCCCCTGGGAAAGCCAGGAGCCACTTTCCTCCTGATGGGTTCTGTCCCAGTGAGCTTCCGCTGTCAGCTTGACACAAACCTGGTCGCTGGGAAACACAACTTCAACTTTAGAACTGCCCCCATCAGACGGGCCTGTGAAGCTTGTGAGCCTAGACCGCATTAAAAACAAGTGGCTGAGCAAACTAGTGGGGACAAACCAGTAAGTGGCTCTGTGGTGTCCTTCATGTTTTCTACTGTAAGCTCTGCCTTGAGTCCCTGCCATGACTTCCCTTAATGACTGACAGACTGCAATATGTAAGACAAATTAAACCCTTTTCTCCTCAAGTTGCTTTTGGCCATGGAGTTTACCACAGTGACAGAAAGGCAAAGTGCAACAGACCCCGAGGGCCTGAGATGAGCATCTCTCCTCAGAGCCCAAGGGAGGGGACACTGGCAGCTGTGGTGCACTGTGGGGTACCAGGCATTGACCTGAGGGTTCAGACCTGGACCTCTCCAGCAAGAACGGCCATAAGAGGAGCTGGGAAGTTAACAGACACATCACAGTCAGAATGTGGGCCTGTGCTGGGAGTCACCGCTAGACTGCAATGCACGCATCAGACAGGCTGGGAGCAGTAATGTGCACTTAAGCTAAAAGTCAATGGGTGAACCACAAGCCCTTTTCTCCCAACCATCTGTCCCAATAAACTGAAGGCTTCCTGGGAAATTGCCCCATAAAAGTCTACATTTTGAAAGACCCAGACCACTTCCCCATGATCTTCTCCTTTGAATTCATAGCCTGGCAACCCTTAAAGGCCCCTAAGAGTCTTGTCTTCGTTTATGGAAGGCAGGGAGACTCCAGAGGCGCACAGGTCTCCAAGGGCTTTGTGAGTTCCTCTGGCCATTTGTTATACCTTAGAAAGGAAGAACAGGTAAAGGGCGAGCTACCCATATATTCAAGGAAGAAGCGACATGCGGTAACAGGACATGCAGTGTTTACAATCATGGTTCCTTTTCCTTTTTCATCCAAGTTTGGCTGAGAAGCTTCAATGACATGAATCTGGGGATCCAATATGCATTACAGTTCAACTGGACACACTTTTACGACAGATTACGGGGCTCAGGAGAGACCTGAGCTCACACATGGCTGCTGTGTTCTCATAGGATATGTCACATGCAGCAAGTGCATGCCTGGGTGTTCATTTGCCCCACACCTCTGTGATGCAATGCAAGTCCCAGATGGGCTGAGCCTGTGACCTTCACTCTGTTCTTCCAGGACAGCAGTACACTGTGCTGCGTGTGTGCTCACTATGGTCCTGAGGTAAAGACACACCAATGGAAGAAGCCCCTCCAATCACCATCTGCTTTGCGAATTGTGTCAGGCCTGGCCTGTTGTGAAGGGGCAACATTAGGTAGGAGAGAGGGCCTCTCTCAACCGCCTCTCCCCAAACTGGGCAGAGAGCACAAGCAGAATCACAGAAGGGAGTAAAGACTCCGCAGCACAGACCACATGCCCCACCCCAGCCGGAGTCCTGGGCAGACAGGGACCAGGGAAGGAAGCTGGAAGCGCTCTGGGTGGCCAGAGCTCAAACACAAACTTCCGCTTTCCTCACAGGGGCACAGGAGCCCACCAAGGCCCTGCCTGGGCTTTGTGATAACAGCTGTGAGAGCTTCATTTTCATGATGCTGCAGCTCTCCCATGCCCCTGCCTCTACCCCTGCAGCTCACCATGTCAGAGAACGGCCTTTACCCATAAAAACCTGACTTGTTCCAAGTTGAAGCCCTCTGAATGTTAACGCCTCTGGGCATATGCCCTGTGTGCTCCACAATGGCCCCACATCCATCTCCTTTCTGTCTGCTATGGTGAACTCATGTGAAAACTAAGTCACCTTTCCGGCCACTGTTCTCTGCCACACACTGCCAGCATTCTCTGTTCCAGGTCAGTCTCTCGGGTCTCAGTACACATCACCAGGTTCTACCACCCACCCTCCCTGAGACCCCTCCCGAGAACTCGCATTGCGACAGCACCTCCCAGACACTGCCTTGCTTTCGTGTTGGATCAGACTGCCCAAGTTTCTCTAAGAGGCATCCAAAAATCAATTATTAAAGCAAACTCCCAGAGACCCGTGCCTTTGGGGGCCACCTATCACCTAGTTTGTGTGACAGCATGCCTCTGAGAGACTGATAGTGAGGCACCTCTGACCTCCACAGTTGTTCTCTGAAGACCATACACAAGCTGTGTTGGGTTGGGTTGATGTACTGCACAGTTCTCGGCAAGGCTCAGAGGCCAGGGGGCACAAATGGAGTTCCCAGGAAGGGGCTGGGGCTCACCTTCTGTGACTTTAGCTCTTCCGTGAGCATCAGCACCTGCTGTTCCAAGGCTGCCACCTTTTCCTGGGCTGTGCGGCTCCGAGACAGTCCATCAGAAAAGAATGGGAAGGTGTTGCTTTGTCGCTTAGGCTTCTGTATGGGACTTGAGGGCAGAGAGGACCTGGGTGTAGGCTTGGGAGGCTCCTCCGGCTCTTTTCCTGCTCGAGATGAAAAACACAGATGTCAGAATGGGCAGAAACAATGGAATGGTCCATCCACCTACAGGTGCCTCATCCGCACAATGGCACCTTCCTGCTCTTTCCCTATGGGTTAGAAAGGGGGGAATACTCTTTGCTTTATTTATGAATCGTTACTAGGAATTCTGTGGGAAAGATGGCAGCGGCAGTCATTAACAGTGTGAACACACTCAATGCCACAGAATGGTGTGATGGAAAGTAGTCCAACGGTAAGTTTTGTTATGTGTATTTTATTACAATAAAACACACTTGAACCTGGTGTGGTGGTGCACTCCTGTATCCCAGTACAGAGGCAAAGGCAGCAGATCAGAAGTTCAAGGTCACCCTCAGCTATGGAGCAAGTTAAAGGCCTGGGATACATGAGACCCTGTCTCATGGTGGAAACAAGCCAATCCTCTGGAGGCCCAGGAGAACGCTGGAGACCTTCGCCTTTGACACTTCTCCCCAGAGGGAAGGGAGACTCGTAAGACTCAGAATGTAAAAAAAGAAAAAGGTAACTCATTTGGAGAAGAGACGCTTGGAAGACTCTGGAAGCCCCCTCCCCAGTAGTGTAAAACTAGGTAAACTACGGCTGGGGAGGAGACCGATCAAGTCGACCGCACAGATTGCCCATCTGCCTGCAAGGTGTGCAGGGAACTCCGGGTTGCAGCTTTTGGGAGTCTGTACCTGTGTTGGGCTCTTTTGGGTGATGTGGTTGCTTTTCTGATTCATCCCTGACCCTTTTAAATACTGCCCCCCTCCCTGGTCGTGCTTGCCCCTGTTAGTAGCCCCAAACCCACTGGTTCTGCCAATTAGGACTTCGGTGGAATCATTATTTTAGTCTGTCATGGGTTCCCTTTCTGGGGTTAATAGTCGTGTGTGTGTGTGTGTGTGTGTTACAACTCCACAGGAAAAGTCTGTCACACAACACACCCTGCTAAGGACTGAACGTTTGTGTTGCCCATAGCCCCAGGAAGAAGCTCCAGTCCCCTGTGTGATGACATTAGGAGGCAGGGACTTAAGTAATTGAGATGAAGGCATGAGGGCAGAGCCCCATGACGGGGATGAAGATGAGAGGAAGATGAAGATGAGAGTCTCAGCCACCTAGAAGACAGAGCACACAGTCGACAAGCCTGGAAGAGAGAGCCTTGACTAGATCCCAATCTTCAGCATGCTGACCTCGTGTTTCTCAGCCTTCCACTTAACTAGAAGAATTCCAGTAAGAGTGTTATGCGTGAGCCACATACACATGCTCTTGCAGGCAGGGAGGAGACAGGCCAGAGCTCACCTGGAGTGCTGGTGTCAGAGGTCGAGGGCTGCTCACCACCTTGAGGCTCCACACCCTGTGAAGACTCTTCCATTAGTGGTCCATGGCCTATGGCTTGGGCCTGCTTGTTGCCCCGGATACTGTGCATAGTGTTTCTGGAAGGAGAAGCGAGGAGCATGAGGCTGGCAACCTCTCTGCCCTGCTTGCTGCCTGCTGGAGCTCTGACCTCACCAGCATGTCTCCAACTACCCAGATTGTCTCCATCCTCAGCATCCTGTGTGACGCACCTGCCCCCCCAAGCCCCAACCCCCTCACCCTTCTCATTTATCCCCTGCCACACTACACTCCCATATCCTTTTATTCCTGGTTAATTTCACACATATATACCGTGTATTTTTTTTTTTAGATTTATTTTATGAGTGTTTTGCTTGCATGTATGGCTGTCTTAGGGTTTTTATTGCTGTGAAGAGACATTATGACTGGTAACTCTTATAAAGGAAAATATTTAATTGGGGTGGCTTATCATTCAGAGGTTTAGTCCATTACCATCATGGTGTGGCATGCAGGCAGACATGGTGCTGGAGACTTAGCTCAGAGTCCTACATCTTGACTTTCAGGCAACGGGAAGTAGTCTAAGATACTGGATGTGGTTTGAGCATATATAAGACCTCAAAGTCCGCCTCCACAGTGACACACTTCCTCCAACAAGGCCACACCTACTTCAACAAGAGCACACCTCCTAATAGTGCTACTCCCTATGGGGGGGGGTCATTTTCTTTCAAACCACCATATATGTCTGTGAACCATGTGTATTTCTGGTGTCTGTGGAGGTCAGAAGAGGACATCAGATCTCTTAGCAATGGAGTTACAGATGGTTGTGAGCCACCATGTTGGTGCTGGAAACTGAACCCAGGTGATCTTCTACAAGAACAAGTGCTCTTAACCATTGAGCTATTTCCCCAGTTCCCTACAATGTATCTACCCCATCCTCCCCTATTCCTCAGTACCCCCAACATATGCCCTTCCTACTGAGTCCAATGACTGTTGCCAGCTTGAGCATGAAGAACCTACTGTTGGCCATAACCCTGAAGAACAATGACCCCGCCCCCAACAGTCACCAGCTACCAATAGCTCCTCAGCTGGGGGTGGGGCCTCATGAGCCCCTTCCCCCCACTGATGCTGCAATTACTGATGGCTCTATCTTGAACAGGTAACCCCAGCTGCTGCAAGTTCACAAGTGCAATGAACACTGCGTTTCTCACAGGCTTGGTTCCTGCAGCCCCAACCCCGCGCCTGGAGCGGTGTCCGCACTTGTCGTTCTGCTTGCTCGTAGACTTAGAGCAGCGACTGTAATAAGAAACTGCTTCATGTTTACCGAACGAATGTTGAATGCACTTGTCGACCTAACTTCCCTAAATCCTATGGCCAAAGGCCATCAGTGGTTCCCAGCTCTGATCTGCTGAGGCATGTTGTAAGCATTTCCTGGCAGCTTTCTGCTTTTGCTCTCTTCCTGGACCCAGACCCACCCAAGCTTGCAGGTTTCACTGACTCACGGTTTCCAAGGGACTAAATACACTCATGCCCAGGCCAGCTTCAGCCAATAAAGCTTGTTGAGGCTGAGGCCCCATTCCTGAGTCCAGACTTAACCCTTGTTGCAGTTTATAGAAAGGAACCAGGTAGCACCAAAGACTAGCCTGAGAGTACAGAATATAGCAAAATCCACAGTCTACCAATTGAAGAGGTAGCTAAGTGTTTATTTTCCCTGGCAAAGAGATAAAAGCTCATAGATTCTGAAATCAATAGTAAGGGAGAGAAAAAGTGTTCCCTAAGTGAACTGTTTAAAACTCAGGCTATGCAAGATGTATATGTATATATTACGTAGCCTAGGTGCTACAAAAAGAAATAGGCCACGGAGGCACACCTGTCCAGGGAGGGCAGCCACGGCCGGCGTGTGGCAGGGAGGGCGATGGTGTCTGAAAGCCAGCCGCAGAGCACCCGTGCTTCCTAGTGGAGTTCTGGGAGGGGTTCTGAAGGCAGAGAGATTTACTCACTGGCCTTTGAAATTCCCCGAGATCTGTTTCAATGTAAATGCAAACGATGGGGAAGAATCCGGTGCTGAGTGACTGAACCGTACTTTGAATGTTTCTATTGGTGAGTCCACAGTGATCTTACAGTTAAAATCCTTTCGCCATTCAGAAAAAAAAAAGTTAAACTCAGCCCTCCCCACACCGCATGTTTGTGTGCAGGCCACGGCGAACACTGGGACAGCGGGTGTTTTCTTCATTCACTATCTACTTTTTTCTTTGGGACAGGGAGTCTCACTGAACCCAGAGCTGGCTGGTGAGCCCCAGACAGCTTCCTGTCTCTGCTTCCCCAGTGCTCTAGTTAGGGACAGGTGCCCAAGGACCTGAGGTTTCTCCAGCAAGCACTTTACCACTGGGCCATTTCTCTTTCCATTCTTATTATTTTTTATTTTTGAGGCAGGGTCTCATGCATCTCAGACTGCATCACAGGTTTACGGTGTGACAGGGCGACTTTGGACTTCTCATCCTTCTGCTGTGGGTGCTAGGGATCAAACGCAGAGCTTCAGTGAGCCTGAGGGACAAGGGCTCTCTCTACTAACTGAGCCACATCCCCATCCCCACGTTTCTCTTGGCCCAGTCTTACTGAAAATGCTTACTATTACAGAGTATCCACCAACATTTCCTGCCTTAAATAAAGGATAGGAAAAAGTGAAATAGATTTGATATGGTGACTCTTTTTCTAAAAGAGAAAGAAAACAAAGAGAAAAACATTAAGAGTTATCCCACCTAGTGAGGGTTAAGATTTTCTGTGAACCCCAGAAATTTGTTCTGAGCCATAACAGACCACTAGTTTTCACTATGACCCGTTACCACTTTGTGTGACACTGCACCCGGAGGGCATTTACTAAGGAGCAGAGGGGGTTAGGAGGGTGGGGGGTAGTCAGACAAGAGGATACGAAAGTCAATAGACCTGCACGGGCCCCTGGCTCTGTTGAGTCACCCGTGTGAGACACATACTTTGAGGAATATGACAGACAAGTCACTCTGGAAAACCCTCATTCCACAAATCTGCTCAGATGCTGGAGAAGCTCAAAACACAGTCCCAGAAGAAATAAGGGACTGAGCCTAGTAATGGATATGAAACTGGGCCAGGGCAAAAAGGAAAGTGGGTGCACAGATCAGACTAGCGCCTCAGCAAAGGCCACCCCCCAAGGGAGTGCAGCGCCTCTCTTCGGATAGCTGCAGAACTTCCTGGGGAAGCCACCCCATCCCTGCAGGCTCTAGTTGTTAGGTCTACTCAGATTTTGAGTTCTTTCTCAGTCAGTCCCAGCAATCTGTGTCTTTTTAGGAATTTGTCCATTTCATCTAAGATTTCAAATTTATCCCATGGACCCTGTTTATTTTTTGACAGGGACTCAGTAAGTACCCCACGCTACCTTGAACTCAGAATCTTCCTGTCTCAACCTCCTGAGCACTGGATCCTCCCAATCACCACGCCTGGCCTTAGCAATCCTTTTTATCTCTATAACATTGGCAGTAATGACCCTTTGTTGTTGTTGTTCCCAACTTTAGCTTTTTTAATTTTCTCCCTTTCATGACCTAGCTAAAAGTTATCAACCTTGTTAGACTCTTAAAAGAAAAGCCATTTCATTTTATTTGTGTGTGTGTGAACATGCACATATACATCTGCCACAGCACACGTAAGGAGGTCAGAGAACACTTGTGGGAGAGAGTTCTCGCCCTCCACCAAGTGTGTTCCAGAGAGAGAACCCGGGTCATCGGGCTTGGCATCAAACACCGTCACCATCTCACCAGTGGGAAACTCAGTGGTGAAAGAAGATCCAGTCGGCTCGTTTTAAATAGATGGGTTCACAAAAAAAGAGAATGTGATTGTCTTTTCATGGATTGATAAAGAATGCAGTCATCAATTAGATTAAGGTCAGCATTACGATGCTAATAACCAGATCGTGGCATTTGATCATAATTAAAACCCTGTTACAAAAGACTAGCCCTGACTTCTCGGGCTAGTCATTTCCCTTCTTGGTTCTTACACCCCCTATCAGAAACTCACAGTGCAGTGGGCATGCTGGAAAGACCAGCAACCACCACGATGGGGATTAGTGTGTGCTAAGAGCTGCTATGCAGGGGTCTCACAGGTCACAAGCCACAAAAGTTGGAGAGTGACTGAGGGACACACGCCACAGCCAGAGGCACTGGCTGAGTGGGGTGACGGTCACTGCTGCCCACACTTCCTGTTGTCAGGAATTAAGCTTCCCCAGTATGTCACAGGGCTTGTGACTAGTGGTCCTTGGGTGTGGGAGAGCAAGAAAACTCCAACTTTAAGGCAGGAAAGGACCTTTCTGGTCCTGGCTGGTATCTCTCTGGGACAGGGTGCTCTCTCCCTTTTACCACTGTCCAAGCGGCCACTGTCCCTGAAGGAAGCATCTCTCTGCCATCAACCCATCAATTTTGCTTGGAGCAATTTAGATTACTCTCTTTGTACGCTGGCTCCTGGCGTGGCTGACCCTCACTGTCTGCTTTACTAGATCTGACTCACCATGGAAATGCATCTCTCCATGCGCCTGTGAGGGTGTTTCCAGAAGGGAGACAACCCACCTAGAATGGGGTGGGCAGCATCAATGGACAAGGAGGGTTCCAGAAGGAATAAAAAGGAGGAAAGGAGCTGAACACTACCACTCATTTGTGTCTGCTTCCTGACTGTGAATGCCGTGTGCCTGGCTCCCGCCTCCATGCCTACCTGTTCTTAAACCAGAACAAGCCCTGCTTCCTTGAGGTTAGTTAGGGATTTGGTCATAGCAATGAGAAGAGTACCTAACTCAGCTCTGTTCTGCATAGGGGTGAAGGGCAACCTCAGCGAGCAAGCCAGCTATCCTCCAGGGTGGCTTCCTGCCAGCCAGGGGGATTAAGAACAAATCCCAACACATGCTCCCCTGGGGGCTAAGTCCTGAGAGTAACAGGAAGATGCATTCTCCTCGGTTCACCTCCCGACAGCCCTGGAAGTGCCCCTGGGCAGAAGGGGAGGAGAACCCAGTGTCGGGTCTAACACTGGGACACACGGCCGTTTGCTATGGCGGTCAGTGAGAACAGTCTCGGGCGGTGCTCAGTATGCCCCTCATCCTGCGCTCAGGCCGCACAACCGCAAGCTCAAGGCTTACCAGGGCCTATGCAAGGCCCGTGGGCAGGATCTCATTTCACCACATCGTCTGGGGCCCCGGAGGTGCAGGGGGCAGTCTTGCAATGCTGCTGTTGCCTTGCATCTGTGGCCATCACAAGTGACGGGAGGGCACTGCCTGGGCGAGGCTGTGCAACCACCTCCCTTTCTCAGTTTCCACATGCCCTCTGTTCCACTTTTGGGGCTGTGGCCTCCCTCAGGCACAAACCACCCGCTCTGGATACACGGTGGCTAGGAGGCTGGCCTTCCCAGGTTCCTCTTCCCTTTAGCGTGTTGCCAACATATCCAGTTCCTCCCAGAATCTCAGGGGATAAGCCCTGCACCCTGGGTGCTCACCCATGCTCCATGTTCCCTAGGCTTCTCTCTATGGGCTCCATGCCCCTCTGTCCAAATAACTGTAGTTGGCACTTCCTCCAGCCAAGCAGGCCCTAAAAGGTCACATCTCATCTTCTCTCCAAAGCCTGTTTCTCTCTGGGAAGAACATGACTACCCTCTCAAACACACATACACATAAAATAATAAAATAAAATAAAAAATGTGAAGGAGTTAGGACCTGGTGTGGTGGTTCGTGCTTATAATTCCAGCACTCAAAAAGCTGAGACTGGAGGATTGCTGCAAGTTCAAAGCCAGCCAGGGTCACAAAGTGAGTGCCAGGCTAGCCTGGGGCTACAGAGTAAGACCTTATCTCAACACCTTTCACTATAGAGTAGCTGACATGACTGACGTGATAAAGTACAAGTATTAGAAGTAAATAATTTGATACAAATTGATCATTTGATGTGATCTCAGCTATAGTGGATATATAGAGCTATTTACTACTGCTAAACGTGATGAATGATAAAAGTATAGGTAATTTCTAACGATTGTCCTTTTAAGATGTTGTTCATTATTATGAGGCATGGTGTGCCTGTGGGTGCTTGTGCACAGTACACGTGGGGACAGCTCTCTGGAGTTGGTTCTCTCTCTCCCACCTTTGTGCTCATTTCAGGGACTCAGGTCACAAGATCTGAGCAGCAAGTGCTTTACCAGCTGAGCCTTGTTTGTGTATTGTGAAACAAGATCTATGTGGCCCAGGCTGGCCTAGAACTCATGACACTCCTGCCTCTGCCTCCCGAGTGCTGGGACTACAGTACCTGGTCTATTTTTAAATAACAATGTGATTAGTTGAAAATAAGGCAACAATCCCACCGTTGTCCACTCTACACAGAACCCCACCTGATGAAGCTCACAGAAAGGGGGTCTGGTGGGCTGGCTGCCTCTTATCTCCTCGGGTACTTACTGTATTTCCGTTCCGAGATGCTTCAGGGAGATATTCTGAAGGGCTGAGGGCATGGCAGGGACAGGCTGCAAGGCAGCTGCTGCACCCACAAATCCGATGGGTGTTTTCACAGGACACAGGAACTCTTCCAGCTCCGCCTCCTCTTGTTCTAGGGAGCCAAAGGCAGGCAGTCAAGACTGGTGTGAGCTAGCATACTTGATAGGAACGACCTTGTCCTGGGCTGTGGGCTCAGCTCTGACTGACAGCATACAGGGTTGTGACAGCTGCTCGGCTAACGACCTTGATGCAGGCTAACAACGGCAAAGTGCTGCAACATGATCTGTTTTGCTGCTGCAGCCTTTGCAGAGACTCTTCACGAACAAGCAGGCCTGCAGGTTATTCTGTATCTGATGAGCCATTTAGAAGATGTCTGAAATGTACTGAAACCTGATACGTCTCTCCTAGCATCATCTGTAGTACCTTAAAGTGGAAATAACTTTTTCAGGGTTTTGTTGTTTGTTCGTTTGCTTGTTTTGTTTTTTAGCATGTGCATGTATGTGTGGGAGAATATATACATGCTTGAATGTATATTGGACACACGTGCATATGTATGTGCTAGTGTGTGGTGGCCAGAGGTTGACATCAGATTATCTTTCTCCATCTCTGCTTTATTTTTTTATATTTATTTTATTTATTTATTATGTATACAATATTCTGTCTGTGTGTATGCCTGCAGGCCGGAAGAGGGCACCAGACCTCTTCACAGATGGTTGTGAGCCACCATGTGGTTGCCGGGAATTGAACTCAGGACCTTTGGAAGAGCAGGTAATGCTCCTAAACACTGAGCCATCTCTCCAGCCCCCCATCTCTGCTTTATTTACTAACACAGGGTCTCTCACTGCACCCAGAGCTTGCTCTGAATCTCCTGGCTCGAACTTCCCAGAGGCAGAATTACAGGGGCTGAATGCCACACCCACCTGGGTATTCCATGAGTTCTAGGATCCGACTGCTGGTTCTCAGGCTTGCATAGCAACTCTATCTACTGAGCCAGCTCCCCGATTCTTTATTTGGACCTGGAGTCTCGTTAAATTACTCACACCGGCCTTAACCTTGTATTCCACACACACCTGCCTCCAGCTCTAAAGTACTGGGGGTTACAGGTGCGTAACAACAAGCTCAGCTAGAAATGAAGATTTTACAACCCGGGAGCAGGTCGGGTAAACCCTGATACCTCCATACAACTGCCGCTCCACTGTGTAACACAAGAGAAGTGGACAGCTGAAGCAGGAGAACTGCTGTGAGTTCCAGGTCAGCCTTTTCCTCCAGAGAACATAGGAACATACATGGAACATAATATCAAATGGAAAATGCCAGACTTAAAAATGGAGTCACAGTTGGTCTCAATTACACTGAAAAGTTTCAAAATAAACTTGCACGGGTCAGGGATGTTGCCCAGATGCACAAGCTCTGGGATTCAAGGCTCCAACTCTCAAAACAAAACATAATAAACAAATACACTTCTTGATCTTAAGAGTTGCTGGAACCTTCCCATCACTATGGTGCTCTAAACTACGTGGATAGGAACAAGATTTAAGATCGATTAGCAGCAAAGACTTCCAGTCAGTTATCATTTTGAATCTAATCATCAGCCATTTGTCACAGGGCAGTTCAAAACCACCACCTAACAAAAAGTCACCAGGGTCTCAAGGTCTTACCACTCACTCAAGTGACATCAAGCAGGTTATTTTATGGCTGCACTGAACTGTTTTGCTACCAAGTCTCAGTCTCTTTAATCTTCAGTGTTCTCTTGTACCAGTATGTAGATCACTAAGTGAGAAGATCATAGGCTGGCTTCCTGTCTGGGCATCACCACAAGCACCTTAATGGGATTTCAAGGCATAGTATGGCTAAAGGGCATGAATTTTACCATGTGAGTCTCTTTACAAATACCCTCTGCTTATGCTGGGTGGTGGAGCACCTTTTAATCCTAGAACTCGGGAGGCAGAAGCAGGTGGATCTCTGAGTTCAAGGCCAGCCTGGTCTACAGAGTGAGTTCCAGGACAGCCAGAGCTACACAAACTACCCTGTCTTGAAAAACCTACAAAAAAAAAAAAAAAGTCATGTCCTCTACCATTATAAGGGTTGTTCCTAATCAAAATAGTAAGTTTGTAAGAGCTTTAATACTGAGTAGTGATTTCTTCAGATTTCTTCTTTCTGGTTGAAACCCTGGATTTTGAAGATAAGAAAGAATGAGCCGTGCCATGACTCACCGTTCTGGAATCTGCGTGACCTTTCCTATGTTAGCTTTTGAATGTCATGCCAACCTATCTCAGCCATCTCCGGAGACAAACGACAAGCCCTGATAACCGCACAGCTGGTATGCAGCAGTTTGGAGAGCCCTTACCTGACTTACTAAATGCTTGGATACTGGGAAGAAGTGACTGAGGTTTCATGATGGGATTATAGGTGAGCAGGCTATTCTCAATTTATTATTTTTCTCACCAGATTTGCTATTGTAAAAAATCTAGGCCTACCTTCATAACTAGAAAACAAATTTAGATTCATTAAAAATAGGAAGCTACAAAAAGAACTTAAATCACAGAGACATATTAAGATCGCAATCCTAAATACTGAAAACTAAAGATGTTTTACATTGGCACATGGTCCAAAATACACAAAAACAAAGGAGGGTGGAGGTCATAACACAACATTACCACGGGCCTCACTAGAAGATGAACGTGGGCTGCCTTTCTCTCTTTACTGCTTCCCCAATATTCTGACAAGAATTCTTCTAGAGAAAGTGGCTTCAAAATGTTTAATGTTAAGGTAAGTTTCTACACTAAAAAAACCATCATTTGAAATGTAAGAGAGAGGATCCAGCATTCTGGAAGTTAGTATGGAATACTACAGAAAGGAGGAAAGAGCCAGGGCCACTTCTCATGTGGAGCCCTTATCTGGAAGGAGTGAACGATTTGGGGTGTGAGGCTGGAGAGATGGCTCAGCAGTTCAGTGCACTAGCTGCTCTTTCTTCTTTTTCGTTTCCCTTCCCTCCTCTCCTCCGGAGTCTTACCCCCATCCCCTGCTTCCCATCCACCTCCTCCCCTTCCACTCTTCCTCCATCTCCATTGAGAAAGGGGCAGGTCTCCCACCGGCTTGAAGAAAGCATGGCATCAAGTTGAGGAAGGACCTAGCCTCTCACCCCTTGCACAAGGCTGGGTGAGGTCATCCAGCATGGGGAACAGGTTCCCAAAAGTCAGCTAGATGCCAGAGATCAGGTCCTGATCTCACTGTTAGGAGCCTTACAAAGAGACCAAGCTACACAACTGTCACACACATGCAGAGGGCCTAGGTTGGTCCCATGTCAGATCCTCTAACTGTTGGTCCAGGTCCATGAGCTCCCACGAGCTCAGGGCGGCTGTCTCTGTGGGTTCTCCTATTAAGAGCCCCTCTGGCTCATATAATCCTTCCTCCCTTTCTTCAGCAAGACTCCCAGAACTCAGCCCAGTGCTTGTCTGTGAATCTCTGCATCTGCTTCCATCAGTTACTGGACAGAGTATCTCTGATAACAATTAGGGTAGTCACCAATCTGCTTATAGCAGATGGCCCGTTCAGGCACCCTCTGCTCTACTGCTAGGAGTCTTAGCTGGGGTCATCCTTGTGGGTTCCTGGGGGTTTCCCTAGAGCCACACTGACTGCTTTTACTGGGTACTAGAGTTCAGTTCCCAACACCCACCTGCAGCTCACAATTGCCTGTAACTCCAGCTCCAGGTGATCCAAAGCCTTCCGGACTCCAAAGGCATCACACTGATGTGGGGACACACACACTGACACACACACACATAAAATAAAATAACCTATGACTTTAGGGGTGGGGGAACTTTATCTGTGCATAATATCTGTAAAAAAAGATGTGGGTATAAAAACATTCATCATCATAGTGGTGATCATGAGAGGTGGGTAGGGTGGGAGTGGAGGCTGCTCCACTCATCCAAGAAACCTGCAGTCACTTAAACAATAGTGGGTCACACGTTGCTAACCCTCAGCAGGCTCCATCAACGTCACAGGCTGGTCAGTTGACTTGGCAACAACATTCAAAGCCATTCTTCTGAGGCCTCCTCTCTATTCCCCCTCTCCCCAGATAGGAACTGGGCTTCCAGGAAGACCTGGAGGAAGTAAGATGAGGCAAAGCTGCAGGATGCTGAGGCTGTAGGATGCTGAGGCTAAGGATGCTGAGGCTAAGGAGCAGGCAAGGGGAAGAAGTCACAACTCCAGACCCAGTTAGGCAGGAGCTGGGACAGAGAGGGCTGTTCTGGGAGGCCAAGACAGTCCTTCTACCTCAAGCCAGAGCAGACTCCCTGGGGGAAGAACAGTGAGGGAGGGAGGGCTGGAGCTGACTGGACCTGCCTGAGGAGGAAAGGCAAAGGGTCAGGTTCCAGCACCAGAATTGAGCCTGGGGACAAGGACCAGGGTAACAAGACAGGAAGGCCGTGTGTAGGGTATGGCTAGGAGGTTGGATCATGAGGGGTGTGTGTGTGTGTATGTGTGTGTGTGAGGGGGAGTATGTATGTTTGTATGTATGTATGAGGCGGAATGTGTTTATGTGTATACATGCATGTATAAGTGTATATACGTGTGTGTATATATGTTGTTTGTTGTTCAACAAGAGCCGAAATACTAGCTCTGCCTTTGGTTAGAAGATCCATGGCCAGGTCCTATTTCCACAGGGAGGATTCTAAGATCTGTTGGAAATTCCTTACACCAAAACAAGCAAATGAAAATTCAGGAAGGCTCCTCTCTACCCTGTGTTCTTCGAGGTTAGAGTACACGGAAATAGAAAAGGATATGGCCCCATAATGTGGACTCTGACCTTTCAGGTTTTAAACAGATTCAATATAAAGTTGTCTTACTCAGAGATACTTTAATCGCCTTCCCTCTCCTTCATTCAGAGCAAACAAAATCAGTTTCTCTCAGATTTTAGTACCTTAGTGTGTGCTTCTTAGGTGTGTCAGGTCTCCCACAGCTCTCTGCCTGTGGCCCAAGATCAACTCTGTGGCCACACTTAACTGTCCTGTGTGTGTGTGGAGGGGAGGGGGGTATCACCAATAGGGAAAGAGCAGCTGGGAAAGAAGGTCTGTGGGGAAGCCAAAGCCAGCGGGTGACTAGAGCTCAGATGCAATTCATTTTCGCTAAACTCTGTGGCTCACTGGGGCAGAACGAAGTTCCTGAAAAGTGGGGGTGCCCAGAAAGCACAGCCTACTGCAGAGCACTGAAGGAACAGGCACACATAGTGGCCTTACTGCAGCTGAGACCAGCACTTCCCGCTGGAGACAGACTTGATGGCCATGGCCCTGGCTCCTCTTGCCCGAAGAAAAAGGCCTCTGGTGAGATGATCGCGCTAAGCATATCCTGCAGCCCTCAGACTTCTCTGGTCTGAGAGCTTGGACTATTCCTGCACTACAAAGAAGTCCCTGCCTACACACAAAATAGGGCCTAGGGCAGGAGGTTGCTGCTTCTGTGGTGTAGCCCTGAATGCCCCTTCAGCTCTGAGGTATGAACCTATAGGATGCAGTTTGAATTTTAGGGTTGGCATTTCCTTTCCAAGGGGCCTCAGCTTCCTCTGCTATAAAATGAGAATAACACCTAGAAGACTAAGGATTAAGTGTCAGAGCTAGAGCAGTGTTGGTAAATGGGAATTTCTGATGGCAGACAGTTATGAACAACCCCTGTAAGCTGTGGCTTCCTTTGGCAACATACAATTACAGAAATCTGTCCGTCATCCTCATTGTCCTTGGCTCTCTGGGGACCACTATGTAGGTATAAAAGAAAGCTGGAAATGCTATAAAGCTGTAGGGAGAGGCCGTGCCTCCAGATTGCTCAAGGGTGTTGATGGAACTTTTTTTTTTTTTTAAACGGGACCCAGCCTCCGTGACTCAAAGTCAGAAGTGGATCAGGAGGCTTGCACAGCCTTCTGCTTCCTCAGGAAGGATAGGGAAGGGCTAAGGTAGGGCAGCATGTTCCAAACAGTTAATCTCAGGCTCAGCAGCTTGCTCAAGACTCCAGAAAGAAAAGGAGTCAGGCATAGCGGCACAGGCTTATAACCCCAGCATCTGGGAAGCTGAGCCAAGATGATCACTGTGAATATAAAGTCAACCTGGGCTACGTGGTAAGACTGAAGCCATCCTGGGCTACAAAGCAAACAAGCAATGGACTCCATAAAGGGTTTTCTGTGTGTGCAGGCGCATGTGTACGTGTGATGTAAAAGTTTTCACTTAGGCCCTGGGTCCAGCAGGGATAGGCTCGCTACAGGACGGAAAGGCTGATGGAAGGTAAAGTCTGTACCTCTGCTTCCCACATCTCAGGCCAGCGCTCTCCCTAGGATACCACCACCCTGGTTATGGGGACACCATGTGGCCTGCCCCATGAGAAAAACAACGCTAGTCCCAAACAGGCCTAGTCCGTCTACTGAAGCAAAGCTACAGAACTAAGAACCTGGACCAAGACTGGCAGAGCTGAGGCCTTCGGGGTTCCACACCGTGTGGCTCCATACTGTCTTGGAGCCTTGTTCCTCACATTTCAGATCAACTTGTCTTTGCCCTGAAGTTGGTTATGGTGACTGTCAACTCAGGCTATAATCTTCCACATAGACAGGGATGCCTGACTGTGTGATGATGGTGAATGTGAGCTATAGCAGAAGGATGGGTGCCAAGAAACCCTTTAAAACCCTGCTTGAAGCTGTATGGCGGTGCGTATCTGTAGTCCCGGCACCTGAGAAGAGGAGGGGGAAGAGAAGAGGTAGGGGCTCAGGAGTTCCAGAAGAGCCTTAGCTACATAGTGAATTCAAGGTCAGCAGCCTGCATTACACGAGACACTGTCTCACAGAAGAAAAAGAGGCTGCCCAAAGAGGTTAATGGCTATTCACAGCAAGGAGCAGTACTGTTATATTACAGTAGTGATAGCCCACTGATGTGGGTGTACTGTTACAGTAGTCATGGTATGTAGGCACTATTAGGATAGCAATAGTGTGTATATGCTACTACGATAGCTGCAGAACACACATGCATAGTGATAGTGTACTATGGTGTGTGCGTGCTACTGTGATAGTATGTACTATGATAGTGTATACTATGATAGTGTGTATTATGGTGTGTGCTACTGTGATAGTGTCAACATATATGCTATGATAGTACTAGCACACATGTGCTTGTAGGTACTACAATGACAATAATAGCATAAATAATAAATAATGTGTGTGTGTCACACACCAAAATGTATCATTAGTGTCGCTACCGTGTGTGCCCGTGTGCCTGACATTACATGTTACAGTCCTTTTCTTGGGCATAAAATTCAATGCATTTGCTCTCAAATTCACTCTGCAAATAAAAATTGTGCCAGACTAGACACTAGCAAGGACTAGGGACACTAGTCTTAAGGACTAGTGGAGACTGACAAGGACACTGGTCATCGGAACAACATGTGACAGGTCTCCCAGCAATGTTTGAAAAAGTGTCAAGGACTTACACCGAGTCTAGGTGGCAAAGTCCTAGCAGGCATCTGAGGGGAAGCTGACAAGATGAGAGGACATGAGCCTCGCCTTACAGAATAAGCAGGGATTGATCAGGCCAGACAGAGGTACATGAGAACCTCCTGCTAGAGCATGGGCACTGGGGGGCACTGGGGGGCACTGGGGGCTGGCAGAGATGTGATGGGGCTGGGGAGCTAGCCCTAGGCAGTGTGTAAGACCCTGCATATCTTTCATTTTAGAAAGCTCACTCAGACTACAGGGCACAGGCTCGGACACAGGCCTTGAGAGAGGACACTACCGAGGAGAGGAGGATGCTAGGGCTTCCTAGCTGAGAGATCTAACCTAGGAATGGCAGTGAGGGGACCTGGAACTGACAGGCAGTTTAAGGGGCAAGAGGCCCAGGGCAACTCCTGGTTGGACTGGCTGGTAGAAACTGAGGAAGGGTGGGGGTGTTGTGAGTGGGCTCTTGTGAGTGGGCACACACGGGCATCTACCAAGGGAGGGGGAACTCTCACAGGCAGGTGTGCTCAATGTCGGACATGTGACGTGCTATTCTGGCTAACTGGCCTGAAGTTGTGGCATTTTAGACACTGACTCTGTACTGGGACCTAACTGATTATGCATCCTGTTGCCATGGCAGCTGTGGGGTAGTCCATCCCCGTGCTGAAATCTATCAGCACCTGGTGGGAGGAAGTGTGACTTTCAGGTTTCTCCACGTTGAGATATCCTAGAACCTACACCAAGGTGTGATGGCTCATGTTTATTATCCTAGCACTTGGAAGGCTGAGGCAGGGTTGAGAGCTTTGAGGCCAATCTGGGCTACACAGCAAGAACCTGCCTGTCCCCAAATCCAAGGGCAAAGAATGACAGTTTAGTGGCAGAGTGCTTGGCTAGCGTTCATGAGGTCCTGGATTCAACCCCCAGTAAACACACATACACACACACACACACACACACACACACACACACACAGAGACAGAGACAGAGAAAGAGAGTGTGCACTTGTAGGCAATATGAACTTTGATCTCTGAAATCATCAGGGTTAAAGTAACAGATACTCCAAAGTATTACAAAATGCCCTAGAAACCCACTGCATTGGCACTTTTGCTTTTTTGTTGTTGTTTTGTTTTTGTTTTTTCAAGACAAGGTTTCTCTGTAGCTTTGGTGCCTGTCCTGGAACTAGCTCTTGTAGACCAGGCTGGCCTCAAACTCAGAGATCCGCCTGCCTCTGCCTCCCGAGTGCTGGGATTAAAGGTGTGTGCCACCACTGCCCGGCTTGCAAGGCACTTTTGCATCGACCCTTCCTTCTCACAACTCCGGGCAGGTGTAACTTCTTAAGATATTCTCAGGATATCACAATGTTCTATTGAGTTTCGACCATAGGCAGGCATTGTTCTAAGCGTTTGAGGTACGTGGATTCAGCTAAGCCTCTGAAGAGCACTAAGATGGGTGTTTTATTCACTTCATTTAGTAGAGAAGGAAACTGAAGCCCAGGCAGGCTTGGTAACTTGCCTGACATCATCCACAGCTGAGACCTGAACTCAAGTGGCTGATCTTTGAGCCCATATCCCTGTCCTAATTGATCCTATATTCCATTCCTGGTTCCACTCCTTGGCGGACAGAGATCCTCCCATGCTCCCAGCAGTAAGGGAAAGGCCTGGCTATTAAATGCGTGCATATGTGGCAGGAGGTCAGCCCATTGGTACCTAGCTTGAGGTGCAGGGTGGGCCCATTCCCAGACAGGCCGGCAGCAGGGGTGACGGGAAGTGCAGGTGGGCTGTTGTGGAACTCCCAGCGCTTCATCTGCAGCTGCTGTAGCCAGTATAGCATCACTTGTTTGGTGGCGGCCTGAGAAGAACAAGCATTAGTTAGTCAGGTCCCAGGCCTGCAGGGTGGCACCAAGCATGGCCTTCAGAGATCACAGATGTTTAGAAACTTTGTCCTGCCCAGAAAAAAATCCATCAACACTGCAGGCCTGCATCCACTTCTGGAACATCACAGAAAAGAACCAGGCTCTGGTTTCCTGCTTGGGCTCCTCACGTCTGTCTCTGTTTCCTCGAGCATTTTGTAGGGACAGTACTACTGATTTTATAGAGTGCTTATGAAGACAAAATAGGGGGAATAGAGTGCTTGGCACAGTGCCCGGTACACGGCAGGTGCACAAATGCATTCCCTAGACAAAGAAAGAGAGGTACCATGAGAGAGGAGAGAGCTGTGAACTGTGACCTGGCGGGGCCCAGCGACTGCCACTCTCCTTGTGTGACAGCCCCAAATCCTAGCTGCCTTTCTGTGGGATGGAGGTAATCCCACCTACTGCAGGGCTACACCAGCTCAAGACTCTGGATGGGGGCAGGAAAGCCACAAACACACTGTGCTAACACACTGGAAACCTGCACCACTCCAACAAGTCAGCAGTTGATGTCAGTCATTTCTTTCCCAACTAATAGCCCAAACAGTGTTTGTACATCCATTAGCTTGCTGGATCTTCTAGGGAGACGGTAGGAGTGATCGGCCCTTTTCCAGATGGAGACACAAGCGGTCCAGACATGTAGTGGCTATGGCATGCTGGACCAAGAACTAGGTCTTTCCACTGTAGAGCAGAACTAATTTTAAAGGCATGAGCTTATGTGGGCACGAGTGATGGGCAGCTCACGAGAGTAGACAGTGAGCCTCGTGGAGCTACCCACAATCAAGGCTACAAAAGAATGGCAGCAGGCTACAGAGCGACCAGGGCAAGCTCCCTCTTTGGAGAGGGCCACAGATGTGGTGTGACTCGGGTGGGGAGAGAGGTTGCCACAGTAAGCTTCAGCTGACAACATGGCACACAAGCTAAGAGTCACCTGGGAAAAGAGAACCTTAACTGAAGAACTGTCCAGATCAGATTGGCCTGTGGCCATGTCTATGATACAGGAGAGCCCAGCCTAGGTGGTGCCATGCCTAGGCAGGTGTGTCTGTATAAAAAGATAGCAGAGCAGGCTAGAAAGAGCAAGCCAGTCAGTACGGGTCCATTATGGTCTTCACTCTAGTTACTGCTTCCAGGTTCCTGTTTGAGTTCCTGCCCTTCAGTGATGGACCGGGATGTTAAATAATTCAAATAAACCTTTTCTTCCCCCAAATTGCTTTTGGTTGTGGTATTTCTCAAGGCAACAGAAACTCAACTAGAACAAGGGTGTTTCTATGATAGTCCTCTGGCCTGTTACGCAGACATCAGTAGGACAGAATGATGCCTGTCAGTCTTTTCTTTTCATACGCTGTTCCTCCAAAGCTTCAATTACTCTCAGGCTTCAGCAGACCTGATAATCCCCAGCCAAGCACAGGCACCTCATTTTATTCCTGAACTCGCCTGACACGGTCACACTGAGCCGCCACTCTGTCGGAGGCTCTGCTAACACTGGAAACCCTGTGACAGCCCAGCACACGTGATCTTGGTTCACACTGAGGTTCAGAAAGTAGCCCTTAGATCTTCAGGCCAGATTTACTTCAGATAACACAGATCTGAGTGTCCTACAGTTTCTTCACCCTGAGGTCTCTCTCTCCTGTCAGCACTACCCCCATCATGCAACCAGCCAGCTACCATCTCCTCCATCTCCTGGCCACCTCCATCTGCTTTTTCTCCAGGGTCACAGCTCCTGCTTGGCCATCATTCCCCCCTGGTTACTTTCTGAGAGGCTCTCAGACTACCAGTTTCCTCTCCCCCGAATTTGTTCCCTGCCCAACAGCCAGGCTGAGCTCTCTCAACCCCCTAATCTCACTGTACTCCCTTAGTGTAAGGCTCTTAGACAACCTCTACAGCCTGCTGGACAAAGTCTAAGCTCTTGAGCCGAATTCACCAGTGTCTCCTTCTTCACCTCCATCTTCCGGGCCAGGCTCCTGTGGCTTGCCTGGATGGATGCTCAGGGTTACACTGCGTCTTCCCATCTTAGCACACAGGCTCCCTCAGCATCATTGCCTTGATCATTTGCCTGTCCAAAAGCTCATTATTTCTCTCATTTAAGGGGTGCCTTTTAAAAGAGCTCCCCCACCCCCCTGTTACGTGGAGGCGCTGACCCTTCCTGTCTCCACACTCTCACTACCCAGACTCTTCACAGTGTCTCCAAAGGCATTTAAATACACTGCCACCTTATGCTGTTTGAGAAGAAGGGGCAGAGGCAAACAAGTCAGACTTGTTCCACACCCCAGAGCCTAATGCGTGGACTCCCGGAACAGTAAAACCATGTGCTGAGAGAGCGCTTGTCTTATGGAACAAGCCCAAGACCTAAAGCCCACAAGACCTCTAAAACATCCTTTCTGGCCTAAATGTCTGAGTTTCCATTATTTTAACAGCAACCTCCTCCCATCTCCCCTGGAGCCTAGTTAACTAGCCACACCCTTCAAGGAAAGGAGAAGGAAAACCTGTGGGCATCCCAGTGTCTGGACAGCGGCAGGTTGGGGGCATAGGGAGCAGGAGCAGAGGCGGTGGGGAGGAAGATCTTCGTCCTTACACTCTTGAGACTCAAGAACTACCCCCCCGCCCCCCCCATCTGTCTTCCCAGTTAAGCGAAAGGCCATTTCCTCTCAACTTGGTAGAATCTGACCTGGGGCTCCACCACCCTGTGTGTGTGCCTACGTGTTTATTTAAACAACATTTACTAAGAACTCACCAGTTCAGACACGCCTGGACAAACAACTTAGACTGATCGCTAAACTTACATATTTTCCCTCCTAACCCCTGCCCATGTCTGTGTTCGCTCCCGTTGGCCAAACCACCAAGACACGAATCAGATCCGGCCTTAAAGAAGGCAACCACAAATCTTGACTCTTGCTTCAGTACCAAGGAAGTAAGTCAAGGAAACTGGGTGGTTAGGCACCATCAAAGTAAAGTTTTGATACAGCACTGGAAGATTCCAAAAGTGGACCCCATCGTTTGTAAATGCCCGGTCTGAGTCATACCCTTATTGGCTATGACTCAGTTTCTCACTCCATAAAATGAGTCCCTCACCCTTGCCTGTGGGAAGGCAATAAGGAAACGGTGTGAAGACTCTGTGGCAAAGCTCCAGGCTCTGGGCACATGGCAGTAATCACTGTACAGGTCAATTAAGGTGTCCAGGCATTGGCCCCCAAAACTAGCTCAAGCTGGAAAAGAGAGAAAAGTTCCATTTACCTTGAGAGTAATAACCCGGTTGGGAGTCTTGACTTCGAAAGTGCCCTCATCCTCAGCGTCCACCTTGCAATCAAAGACCGCACTGGAGAGGTCGATACTGTCCAATGGGTTAGCATCCTGAGCGGTGCGCGAATAATACAGGTGACACTTCTTCTCGTCGTAGAAGAACCAGCGGCATTTCCAGCCCTTGATGGGCCCTTTGCCACCAAACTTACTTAAATACCCACAGAGTTTCTTGGGGACCGTGTCTAGTGGCCGGGCGCAGCCCTCTGCGTCTCCCGGAGGCACCACTTCGGGCTCCCTGGCCGAGTTGTGCGGTTGTGTGGATTCGGAGGGAGGGGTGCACTCGGGGTCCTTCTGCATCGCTGCTGGCCCGCTGCACAGGCCTGCAGCACCAGAGTCTCGAAGATCCGGCGGGCACCTGGGAACCGGCCGACACCTGGCTGGGGCGGAGTCGGTTCCAGCCCGGCCCCCAGAAGAAGGCGGAGAGCCCCAGTCGGCGGCCGGGAGAGAGCCGCAGACACCTGACTGCAAACCCCGCTCCCCGGCAGGCCGCGCCCCTATTCCCTGTCACGCGAGGGCCCGCCCTCGGCCCCGCCCACGCAACCCACTTCCGGCTTTTCCTCCACGTCGTCGGCCAGCTGGCTACGCGCGTCTGTCGTGTGTGCAGGCGCTTCGGTGTAAAGACAAAGTGGCTCCGAGGTGCTTTAGCCATGGGAGGGGATGCGGGGAGACACGCCACACCCTGGCTATGCAACCGTGAGGCTCGCGTGTTGGCACGGGGGATGGCGTCCCCTATGGCCGCCACCCTACGGGTGCCGCGCGAGCCACCGTTGGACGGCGCATCGCGCAGCCATTGGCGGAGTGAATGCGGGGCGGGGAAGCTCCGTTTCCGGCGCGAGGTTGTCCTCACTGAGAAACTTTGGAATTCTTCTCTTTGCCCTCCCTCTTTCCCTGAGGTCGGCCCACGGCCTTCACCGCCCGGTCCTCGGCTCGCCTTGCCTCGGGCGTCCAGTACGCGGCTGAGGTCGCCGGGACCCAGAGCAGATCTAGGACGTCGCTGAGCCCAGGATCAACTCCCTTATTAGCGATCCTGCCTCAGTTTACAAATACCGTCCCAAGGCGCATTACGGCAAAACAGCTAGACACTTTGTTCCGGTTCACCTCTCTTCTGGGACTTCATCTCGCCTTTTTCGCCGCTCCAGCTCCTGTTGCTTTAACTCACCCCACAACCTCGCCATCCTTAAAAGAAATCCGTGTACAGTCAGGAGTATTAACGGAGCGGAGTGTGGCAGTGGCGGCCTATCTGAGTACCTGTGTACCTTTAAGAGCCTGATTTCCCCAGTCTTGAGAGACTTGCTCTACCAAGGTTTTCTCATGTAAGGAGGGATAGTGCTCAGGCCTCCCCTTGCCGCCACTCCGTAACAAGAGCGGTTTTATGGGAATGCTAAGGAGCCCTCCTAGATTTGCGGAGGCCACTGGGGATTGTTTTCTAGACAGGAACGTTACAGTCAGCCTATCTTCTAAATGCCAGACAGATCTCTTAATTGATTATAATTTCTCATCCCAAATCAACATTGACTATCTAACTTAATTCTTTGTTCTTAATTTTATATTTTTTCAAGAAATTCCTCAATTTTTAGAACTGTTTTTTGATAATATGCAGGAAGCTCTGAAAACAGCAGGTAGAAAGGGGTTAGCGGGAATTAAAGGTCAATAAACCAGACATGAAAGCAGTAGGCAGTAAAGCCACCAAGAGAACAGTAGAATAGTTAGCAGAATTCACACCACTGAAAACTGGAAGCTACTGCAATTTCGTTATCTTTTTAAAGATACGGTCTTGTATAGCCGAGGCTATCAAACTTGCTATGTAGCCAAGTATGGTTTTCAGTTCTGACAGTCCTATTATTGGCAGCTGTGTTGGCTGGGGAGTCCTCGTAAACTTTTCGGGATCTTAGTTTACATGAAACAGAATCCTTGGCTTTTTTGCAGGAAAAGAACTTGAAGATGAACCAGTCAGAATCAGGATTGGAGTTTAAAGGGCACCAAGGAAATCAAGGCACACCCCAGAGCATGGGCGTGGACTTCTCAAAGGAAAGCAGTACTTGCACGTCTTAGCACTAGCCATAGATATTATTTTGGTGGCTTCAAGTAATATCTCCAAGAATTGCTAAGAAAATTTACTTTTGTCCTCTTTTTTGATAAATATGAGTATAGGGTGGCTCTGGAAGTACCTTTGCTGGAATTAACAATCTGAGAAGATAAAATCAGGATCCATCCCGGTTGCACAAGGGAGTTAGGACATCTCTCACCTCAAAGGGGGTTTCTAGTGAGATTCCTAAAAAATTGCAGGCTTTCTGCTAAGAAGGGAGAAAGGCCTGAAGCAATTGTCCTTTATCTCGGGATTCTCAGTGAGGAAAAGACTTGAGCCAGACTCTGGAATGAAGGGCTGCTTTCTCTTCCTGGGTCTAGACTCTGGAATGAAGGGCTGCTTTCTCTTCCTGGGTCTAGACTCTGGAATGAAGGGCTGCTTTCTCTTCCTGGGTCTGAATAATTTTCTCAGTCCTTTTACCCTGCCACCCTCTTGGTTCCACTTCTCAAGTGCTGAGATGACAGGTATACAGTGCCATGCCTGGCTGTCATGGATTTTTAACACTGCTTTCAGTCTCTGTACGTGTCAGTAGACCACTTCCTCCCCCACCCTGTGCCCCTCCCTGCAGAAAAAATATTAAATCTGTAATAAATCTGACATTAGTAGACAAACATCCAATCTCTGATGTTCCAAGTCAGAAGGAGAGTTTTGGTTTCTACCAAGAGTCTGTGCAAATACTTTGACCACAATGACAGAACTCTTAAAAACAGTATAAAACAGTTAATCTCGGGCTGATAAGATAGCTCTGTGGGTAAAGGTGCTTGCTGCCTAAGCTGATAACTTGAGTAATAACTTGAGTTTTGTCCCTGGGCCCCACACGGCGGAAGGAGAGAACAGACTCCCAAAAGTTGTTACCTGACCTTTGTGCAAACACCCACACACACATACACATAATTTTTGAAATTTAAAAAAGTTAATCACAACCTCAAGCTTTTGAAATAAATCCAAATTCTCTGTGTAACTATAGGTAAAAGGGGACACAGCACTGGCTGGATGGCTCTGGATAAAGTGCCCACTGCACAAGTCTGATTGATTTGAGTTAAATCCCCGGATTCCACAAGGTAGAAGGAAAGAACCAACTCCTACAAATCCTGTGACCTCTACATGCAAGTCACGCCACTGTTACACCCACATCCACGTTCTCACACAATCCATATCCTCACCCACAAATTATTTAAAAGGTAGATAGAAGTGGCCATTATAAATCATTTGATGGAGGAGAATAAAAGCCAATAAAACTTGTTTCCAAAATCCACCACTTTCCACTAAGTCACTAGAGCTCATAGACTATCAGAATTTTAGAACCAATGACAATTAACTGTGACCTTTAATTTCTCTGGCTTGTAGTTTTTTGATTTGTGAAATAGGCCTTTAAAAGGCAGAAAATCCTGCTTTTTTTTTTTTTTTTTTTAACAATGTGGGTGAACTTGGACATTATTCTAAGCGAAGGAAGCCAGGCTCAGAGGGCAAATATAAATTGAAAGCAGTTAACTCATGGAAGAGGGGTTGCCAGGGGTCACAAAGGACAGATCTTAAATGACCAGTGAGCCATTGAACATTCTGTAAAAAGCAAAATGTCTTTTTAATCTTGTCATTTTCATTATTACTAAAAGAAAAAGGAAGATAAAATAAGAAAGTTTTAGGAATTTGCATTTAAGTTTAGGAGTTCAGTTGTAAGGATTTGTTGTAAGAAAAAACCCTACACATGCTTACAGGTGTGCTCATCACTGCATCATTATGAAAAATCAAAAGTAGTATAAATGTCCCCAAATCAAGAGTTAGTTAGTTACATAAGGCATTAAGACATGTTGGTTAATCTCAACTGTCGATTTGGGAGACAGGCCTCTGGCAGGCCTGTAGGGGGTTATTTTGATAGCACTAATTGAGGTGGGAAGACCTGCCCACTATGGGCAGCACCATTCCCTGGGTTGCAATGAGTACAGACATTCACTGCCTCCTCCTTCCTCACTATGGGTGCTCTGAGCGCCCCTTGCCTCCATTTCCCCGCTAGGGTAGACTACCTAAAACTAAGCCACAATAAGCTCTTCTTTAAGTTGATTTTTGTCAGAGCAACAGCTAAAGTAACTAGGACAGACATTGAGTAATACGAGAAATATTAGGTAACAAAGTAGGCCATAAACTATTCCCGTAAGACAATTGCTATTTGGTAATGAACAAATGTGTATGTGTGTATACCTGCAATAAAATTGAACCAATAATTGAGAATATTGATAATTATCTCTGAGTGGTGAGATTAAACAATGTCGTAGTTATGTTTTATTGCTGAGAAGAGACACCATAGCCAAAGCTACTTATTAACTGGCAGCTTACTTATAGTTTCAGAGGGCGAGTCCATGGCCATCACAGTGGGATCATGGCAGCTGGCAGGCAGGTCTGGCACTGGGACAGTGGCTGAGCCTTACATCTGATCCACAATCATGAGGCTGTTGTGCGGGGGAGGGTGTCTAAATGGAAATGTGTTGCACTTTTGAGACCCCAAAGCCCACCTTCAGTGACACACCTCCAAAAAGGCCAAACATCATCTCTCCCAAACAGTTCCACCAACTAGGGATCAATCATTCAAATCTATGAGCCTATTTAAACTATCACAAAACATAATTTCCACTCTTTCTCGCTTTTATGTGTTTTTCCACATTTAACAATACAGTCAGTGGTGGGTGTGGTGGTGCATTGGGATGCAGAGGGCTCAAGCATGACCAGGCCTGCACTGTGAGACCCTGTTGTCACAGAGCCAGCAGGAACTGGGGACACGTCTGTGACCTCAGCGCAAGTGGGGCTGAGGCTGGATGATAATGTGTTTGTGGTCAGTCCGGGTTACAGAGTGAGTCTCTGTCACAAAATTCTAAAAAATTCTAAGCCCTAAAAGTTTGCAAACTTTCATCTGTTCCTATGTTTCAGAAATATATAGTTGAAAAGACATTGAACCCAATTCTTTAACTCAAGATCAGAGATCAGAAAATCTCCAAGCTCCACTCCTGAGACACCAGGGAGCCCTACCTCTCGCTCTGTCCTTGGAAGATTGCTGTTAGTGTTGTGATATGCTATTTATGTTTGTAAACACTTATGCTCTTCATTTTCTATAGTAAACACACTGGGGAGGGAGGATGACTTGACTTCCTAATTAGAAGTTTTGACCTCTGCTGCCCATCTTACGTCAGACATAAGGGATATTGGTCAAATCGCCAACCCAACTACCTTCATGCCTGAACCAGACATTCCCTGGACACCTTGAGACAGCTAGGTAAAAGATTGTAGTTGACAGCGCTTAGGAGGTAGGGTTGGGAGGGACAAGAGTTCAAGGCCAGGCACTTCATAGAATGTTCAAACTTTTCTTGGACTTTGCAACAGTCAAGGGCTTGGGGATGCGGCTCAGTAGTAGAGCATCTGTCTAGCAAATGTGCACCTACACACACAAGAGCCTGGGTTCAGTCTCCAGCACTGTGGAATATCAATACCCCCAAACAATCAAGGGGTCACACATCAAATAATTGAGAAGTTTTCTTAGAAAATGAAATTCTATAAAAAGATTTCTCTCTTTAGTTTCAATTATACATATGTGTCTATGTGTGTACATATGTGTGAGTTTTGGATGTATGCAGAGGCCAGAGGTGTTGGATTCCCTGGTGCTTGAGCTGTAGGCAGGTGTGAGCTGCCCCTGTGGGTGCTGGGAACTGAATGTGGGTCCTCTGCACTTAGCTGCTGGGCCAAGCTCTTCAGCCACCCTTAAGAATAGAAATTTATGGATTTGGACATACTTCAGTTGGTAGAGTGACTGCTTTGCATGCCCAAGACTCTGGGTTCAAAGTCCTGGCCCTGGCTTCCATTCCCAGTATTACATAAAGCAGACATGGGAGCACATTCATGTAATCCCAGCAGCTGAGAAGGGAAGCTGGGGAGATGGAAATTCAAGATGATCCCCAGTTACAAGGTGGGTTTGGGCCAGACTGGAACACAGCAGACTCCATCTCAAAAAAACCATCTATATCTGTATCTGTATATCTCAACCAACACCCCGTGGTACAGGCATACAACACAACCTAGACTAGCTTCATCTTCATGGGAGAGTCAGAAAGAAGAACTCCGGCTTCTCACTTTCTGGCCCGCTGTGCCTGAATTCTGTCCTCTCTTTAAATTCGTAAGAAGGCCTGCCCTCTAGTGCCTCCAAATAGCACTATAATTGAAGATTGGCTTTAAAGAGTTAAGTTGCATAAAATAATCTAATTTAATCTGACCTTATGAAATTTGATCAGGAGGCACACACATGCACACACACACAGAGGGCAGACCACCTGAGGACACAGGAGAAAGCAGCCATCTGCCGGACAAGGTGGCGGGACGATGAGAAGAAAGCAACCCAGTTGAGACCTCATCCTGACTCCCAGACTTTAAAACAGTGAAGGACCTGTTTCTGTTGCTTCAACCATGGCCCTCACAAACCTACATCCCCGGATCAACAAAGAACCATGCCAGGAGCACCTCAAAGTGGCTTAGCATACCCAGGCAATTCCTTGGAAGCCATGTTGAGCAAGGATAAATGTGAGTCACATTACAAAACTTAGTTTAAAGTATTCTAAATTAATTTCCAAGTTGGAGAGGTTGAATGGATTCAGCAGCAGAAACGGAGAAAGCAGCAGGAGACACACTCAGAGATGTGCAGGTTTGCAAGCTATGTGCAAGGACGAGAAAGAAGCTTCTAGGAGAATTTTGTCCAGACAAAAAATGAAGCGCTCAGTCCTACAGTGGAGTTTTGCCACCGCTGACTGAGCTGGAGGAGGAAGGGCCCTAGAACCTATGGCTGAACATCCAGAGATACACACCCGGGTTCTGACTTAAAGAACGGTGCTGTTCATCCCCTCCCCCACTTCAGGTCTTCCTGTCATATTTTGTGTGGGTTAGATCAGGAGGAGACAAGGTCCAGGTGTGGGTGGGGGTGGGGGATCGCTGTAAACAGGAGCCTGTCAGAAAGCGACACCTTGTGGCTTTCGTGGGTACTATCCTCCTGCTCAAGGGTTCCTATAATCTTTCCTAAGTACTTAAAAGCCACCAGGTGTAACCTTTCACCCATATGTATTCCAACCAGACATGCCACTAATTTGACCCCTTTAAAATCTTTAGAATACCTCCACCCAATTTATTTAGTGAAAGCCAGATAAACTCTCTATCCAAATCACATGTTCCTGTTCAGAATTGTATTATATGTATTAATAAAGAATTTAAGCTGGGCTTAGTGGCATCCATCTTTAATCCCAGAACTTGGGAAGCAAAGGCAGGCAGAGCCCTCTGGGTTCAAGGTCTGTCTGGTCTATGTGAGTTCCAGGACAGCCAGAGCCACTGAAATGACTATGGTAATACCATCTAGCTCTGACTCCATTTTGTGTTTGTTTAGACAGTTCTCAGCCGTATATGTACCTCTCTCCCTGAAACAGTCACGGCTGGCTGCGTTGGCAAAACTTTTGAGATTCCTGTGTATTAAACAAAATAATTAAACTAGAATAACTAAAGAATATATAATTAAAAAAATTTTATTTCTGAAATAATTACTGTACATTTCACTCCAAAGAGAGACCTGTCTGAAAAAAGCAAAGCAAGAAACACAAGCTTCAGGTTATTTTAAGTTATCTTTTTTGCTATTTTTTCTTTATGGAATAGGAGTACCTTACATGAATGTGATTATAGAGTAGAATTGGAAATATGTTTAAAGCCAGGTGGTGGTGGCGCACACCTTCAATCCCAACATCCGGGAGGCAGAGGCAGGGAGATCTCAGTGAAGTTTGAGACCAGCCTGATCTACAGAATGAGACCCAGGACAGTCAGGACTGTTACACAGAGAAACCCTGTATCAAAAAACCAATATATATATTTTAAATGTGTGTGTGTGAAAGACAGAGAGAGAGAGAGAGAGAGAGAGAGAGAGAGAGAGAGAGAGAGAGAGAATACATGAAGTATGGAGCAGGAAACCTGCAGAAGTTCTTTCTTTCCTTTCTACCACATGAATCTCAGGGACTAAACTGGGTTATCAGATTTAGCAGTAAATGCCCTTATCCACTACGCATGTCACTAACCCCCCCTCCTCTCCCTCCCTCCCTCCCTCCCTCCCTCCCTCCCTCCCTCCCTCTCTCCCTCCCTCCCTCTCTCCTTCCCTTCCCCTTCCTTCCTTCCTTCTTTCCTTCTTTCCTTCCTTCCTTCCTTCCTTCCTTCCTTCCTTCCTTCCTTCCCTCCAGAGAATCAACTTTATTTAAAGCCACACATCCTCTGCAAATAGGTGTTCTGTAAAATATTGAACGAGGTAACCAGTGAGTGCTGGAAATGAAGGACAGAGTATCGTCATCATCTGTGCATGCTCATGGCATGATGGGGTCTCCGAGGACAGGACAGGCTCCCTGCACCACCCGGCGGGACCTTGGAATAAGTGGTGCTGTCATCAGTCACATCTCGCTCGATTGAGCATAATGGAAATTTAGTTTCATGTTGAATTTGGAATGTGAAATAGGTTCTGCAAGAAAAACTTAACTCAGAATTATTTTCTAGTACATATATAGGTTTTTATATTTATTTATTTAGTACGTGTGCATATGTGCATGCCATGGCATTGTGTGTGTGTGTGTGTGTGTGTGTGCGCATGTCATGGCACACACATGGAAGTCACCATGTATATTCTGGTGATTGAACAGGTCTCATCAGCTAACAAGTGCCTTTACCCCACTGAGCCATCTTGCCTTGCTGGTCCTAGAGTGTTTTCTCTTTCTTTCTTTCTTTCTTTCTTTCTTTCTTTCTTTCTTTCTTTCTTTCTTTCTTTCTTTCGTTCGTTCTTTCTTTCTCTCTCTCTCTCTCTCTTCTTTCTTCTCTCCCTCCCTCTTTCTTTCTTTCTTTCTTTCTTTCTTTCTTTCTTTCTTTCTTTCTTTCTTTCTTTCTTTCTTTCTTCTTTTCTTTCAGGCAGGGCTTCATGTAGCCCAGCCTACCCTTGCTATAGCCAAGGAATGGCCTTGAATTTCTGGTCCTCCTAGCCTCTGTCTCTCAAAGGCTGAGGTTCCATATTGCAGGTGTGTACCATCATGCCTGGTTAATTTGTCTTTTTAGGTCTTTTAGCTTTTTCTTTCTAATACTGGGGATTGAACCCAAGGCCTTACATACGCCTGGCATGTGTTGTACCATGGAGCCACAGTCCTCGGCCACTTATTTTGTATTTTAAAGAATGAGGAAATGTGAAATAATGTCAGGCAGTGGTGGTGCACATCTTTAGTCCCAGCACTTAGGAGGTAGAGGCAGGTGAATCTCAGTGAGTTTGAGGCCAGCCTAGTCTACAGAGCGAGTTCCCAGGGCAACCAGGACTATTACACAGAGAAATCTTGTCTCGAAAAAAACCAAAACCAAACAAAAAGTGGAATACTTTCATTTCCAGACTTCATTTCATTTCACACAGCACCGAAAGCTCTAGACTCTGTGTTCTATGTTCTTGGTTTGCTTAGTAAGAAATGCAGTAAGGCCATTTTCTGAGAGAAGATGGGAAATCCTTGGTTTTTGAGGATCTGAATATTTGAAATATTGATTCCACCAGTGTCCAGACTCTGTTGTTTGTATCCCAGATCAGCAGACTAGAGAGCTTTGAGCTCTCACAGAAGTCAACAGTATGAATGGGGGATGGGAAGGGGAGGGAGGGAGCAGGGTAAGGGAAGGGAGGGGGAACTGGGGTTGGTATGTAAAATGAAAAGTAAAATTTTTAAACAGAAAAGCATGAAAAAAGAAAAAAGAGAAGTCAACAGTAAGGCGAGCAATGCACTGTTCTGGTGTGCAATATTCCTCCCTGAGTGACCCTCTGTCACCTCACATCCCAGGAGTCGCCTCTCCTGGCCTTCTGGGATCCCAGGGCCACATGAGGACCGCCTCCGTGTTGTTCAGACACGCCGCAAAGCTGCAGGGCAGCTGTCTGTGCTCACAGATGTATGATGGGGTGGCCTGGGGAGGGAGGGCGGACTGGCTCGCACACAGCTCCATGCTGTTGTCTCCAGGTGAAGCCCAAGAGCCACAGCAAGAAGGCGGCCGGGTCTGAGCTAAGTGGGCTGGTGTGAGGGGAAAACGCCAGCTCAGGCAGAACACTACCTGGAAATGACCGCTTGGATGTGGGTATTAGCAAGGATCTCACACCGCAAATGTGCCAGAAAAGCCACTGCTGCAGAGCTATCCATGGAAAGAAATCAGAGGAGACACAGAGTGTAGAAGAGGTGCAGAATTTGTTATGAAATAACGAGTGCTTCGAAGCCATGTGGCCTAGGAGACCCCTATGCTCTGGATTCTTGGTGGGCTGCAGACGATCTTCTAAACTCTCTACGATCTTCTAAACTCTCTACGTAAGCAGCCTTTCCCCAGACACTGTCCTGTGCAGGGGTGGACAGCCCGTCTTGCCTGGCCTACGCGGGAAGGTGAAGTGGCCTGCCATTGTTCTCACCAGAATATCTGCTGCGGGCGGGGCTGGGAATCTGGTAAACTGTAGAGCTGGGGCCAAGGTTAGAGAGCCCGCAATACTGCAATAGTGACTTTTGGTTAACCCAAGATATCATCTCTTCTTCCAGGACCAGAGACAGGACTCCGGTTCCCAGTCTTCTGACTAGCAATTAAAGGCCTCGGTTTCACAACTTATTGGTTGTGGGGGAGGAGTCTGCCCTAGTGCCTTCCAAGTCAAGATTCCTAACTAGTTATTTAATTAACATCCACATCTGTAGTCTCCGCAAGGCTCTTCAGGCTTGCTCATTTCAATCTGGTACCCCCTGGAGCAAAGGTCTCTCACTCCCCGCCTCTGAACGCTTCCTCACACAGCACCCCATTCCATTGTGTGACCCGTTTACTAAGTCAAAAGCCAAAATGAATGTCTTTGTGGGATTTGTTGTCGTTTGTCCATGTTTGTCCCTTTGGAGAGATCTTAGCTCTATCGCTGTAACAATATCCAAGGCTGGACACTTTGTAAAGAAGGCTTATTTAGTTCATAGATTTGGAGGCAGAAAGTCTGGCCCCATCTCTTCTCTGGCAAGGGGCTCTCTGGTTACTCCAGTTCATGGTGGAATAGCAGGGGGAAAAATGGCTGTGTTTAAAAGGTGTGGAGCCTGTGAGATGACCTTACTTTATAACCCACTGTTTGTGTGTGTGTGTGTGTGTGAGTGTGTAGGTGTACATGCCACAGAACACGTAGTTTGAGGATCTCCACCATGTGGATCCCAAAGATTGAAATCAGGTCATCAGGCTTAGTGGCAAGGGCTTTTTTGTTTGGTTGGTTTTGTCTGTTTTTGTTGTTTTTCTTCCTTCCTGAAAAGTTTCTGTACCCCAATAAACCTCTCCGCTGATGCAACGATGCAAATCAAACTGAATTAGAGAAAACCCAGGTTTAGTGGATACCAATGCTCCTGGATAGATTTCCAGCCCCCCAGAGAGGAGACAGGAAAGGAAGACTGGAAAACCACCTGTTTGTTCTCTGGGGTACAATTTAAATACCCTGTGGGCGTGGTCTTGAGCATCTCTGGGGAGGGGTCATCATTTGGTGGGATTTCTTGGAGGTGGAGTCTGGACCCAGGCAACTCCTAGGGGAGGGGGCTTAGGATGGAACTTCCACCCGAACATTCCAGACTCTTTGGGTATAGGGATGCCAGGGGCTGGGATGACACCTCCAACCTCCTTCTCCTCCTCCTCCTTCTCTTCTTCTTCTTCTTCTTCTTCTTCTTCTTCTTCTTCTTCTTCTTCTTCTTCTTCTTCTTCTTCTTCTTCTTCTTCTTCTTCTTCTTCTTCTTCCTCCTCCTCCTCCTCCTCCTCCTCCTCCTCCTCCTCCTCCTCCTTCTTCTCCTTTTCCTCCTTCTTCACAGAATGTGGGTTCTGGGGATGGAACGCAGGTCCTCACGCTTGTACAGCAAGAACTTTTCTTACTGAACTAGAGTTCTTCGAGAACTCCATCCTTTCCAAGGTCAGCCTCCTCGGGGACATAGCCATCATTCACCAGGTCGCTTCCTTGCAGTTCTATTTCTGTCACATCACATGCTGGTCATTGAGCTTCTAGTACAGGTATCTTTGAGGACACAACAGGCCAACTCAGGCAGGTCTTTCATGTATGGTGACAAGCCACACACAGGAGGTAACATTGTCATGCCATGTTGTTCCACCGAACCCTAAGTCTTGGTGGCACTAAGGAAATGGCTTCTCAGTTTGCTGCTCCGCAGTCCCCTTCTTCAGATCTGTCCTTCACAAACCTCATGACAAACAGACTCTTGGATCTTTTCATTTCCCAGAAGTTGAGCAAGCCTACATCTGTTCTGCCAGGTTATGCCTCCCTTTCTTTGATTGGAGTTGCTGGAAATGGAACCTACGGCCCCACACATGCTGGGCAAGGGCTCTACTCCTGAACTAGACCCCCAGCCCTGGGTGACTTCTGACGGAACAGAGACAGCCCTGCCTCTTCAGCCAGTTCTGACCAGTTCCACCCCCATCTGTGTGCTACCCTATCAAGGAACTGATGCTTTCAGACAGGTGGCCACCAAGGCCGTGGCAAGCCTCTGCTGTGACAGTTGCCCCGAGGTCCGCTACCAACACTAGTCAAAGCAGACTTGCCCTCAGTCTCCCAAGGGCCCCTCCAAAGCAGATGTCCCGAGACCCTGCATCTCCAAGGGACTATTTTATGCCTCTGACAGGCACAATTCCAAACTACTGGCTGGTCTCTGTTTCTCTAGGTCACTGGGCTTGGGCCAGAGGTTCTCAGTCTGGGGCCTGGATCCTTAGGACATGCCTCAGGTCGATCTGATCTCAGGTGTCTGTAACTCTATTGTAACACTAAGAAAAGGTAAGTTTTCATTTCAATAGAATCTAAAATAAACAAGAATAAAAACAAAAAATAAAGAAGACACACTGGGGTGGTGTGTGTGTCCAGTTCCTCCCTCACATCCTGGCTGTACATCCCAGGACTTATCCTCTGAGCCGAGAACTTTCATCTGGTTGAGGGTGGCTTGAGAGTTACGTGCCTTCCATGGAGACGCTCAGCCTCAGCCTTAAGGGCTCATTGACATTGCAATCACAGTTGCTATTGTCTGTTACTTGGCCAGGGCTGCCACAGGTGCAGAAATGAACAGCAGAGGTGAGCTTCCTGTGGGGTTCTGTGTCAGAGATGTTCATTGTGGCTTAAGTAGAGAAAAACAGTGTGACGGTGGAGTCCTCACACCAGGCTGGACAGCCTAGAATGATCCCTGAGCCACACTGGGCTTACTGGCTCCACAAACCACTATTTACTCCTCAGGAAACCACATCTAGCCCTCCACACCAAGGTGGCTAATATGTTTTGTTTTGTTTTTTAAACCAGATTTGTCATTCTGTTTGTGCTTAATCTACACATTTGTTTGGCTTTTCCTCGAAGGCTCTTAGCATGGGTTTGTATTTAGCTGGAACATGTGCGTAGGTGACTTTATACAAAGGATTCAAGTCTGGGCTGGCCCAGTGCTCGCTTAGCATGTACAGAGCTGTGGTCTTGAACCTCAGCACCCCCCAAACCTTGCCTGGTAGCACATGCTGTAGCCTAGTGCTTGAGGCATGGAGGCAGAGAGATCAGAAGTTCAAGGTCACCCTTGGCTAGTAGTGAATTCAAGGTTACAGGAGACCCTGTCTCGAGCAAACAAACAAACAACAACAAGAAGATTTAAGTCAGTGGCATTCTTTAAAAGCTGTCCACCCGTCAGTTCACAACTGTCTGGAACTCCAGTTGTAGGGGATCCAGTGCCTTCCTCTGGCCTCCATAGGCATCACACACACATGATGCATAAATGCACATGCAGTGAAAACACCCATACATAGAAAAACGGAAAAAAAAGCTATCTGTATGTTTTTCAAGACTAAGGATCCTGCTCCAGGTTTTTCTATCAGACTTTTGTTTGTTTTTTTTGAGACAGGGTTTCTCTGCACAGTCCTGGCTGTCCTGACAGTAGCTGTGGCCTTAAACTCACAGAGGTCCACTTGCTTCTGTTTCCCCAGTGCTGGGATTAAAGGCCTGTGCCACCAGCGCCTGGCTCACTCAGTCAGAGGGAATTCGCACATCTCTCACCTGCACAGAGTCTCTCATTTCCTGACTATTCCAGAAGGCTCCCTTTGCAGGTGTGGAGAACAATGGAGTCGTAGCGCACTGGAGAGCAAAGGTAGCCCAGTGAATTGCTCCTAAGCTCCAGCCGAGCCTTTGGGTTGGCTTCTAGCTGCCTGGTTCTGGAAGCTTTCTGTGTAGAGTCCAATTTTCAATCCAGGTGACCACAGTGTTCTCGGCCTGGTTCCCTTAGGCCCTTGGGCTGGAAGATCAGTTCCCAGGGCAGCAGGCTGAGTGGTGGAATCTCCGACAGATGGGGCTGGTGAAGGTAGTTAAGCTACGGGGCATTACCTTTGGAAGAGATGCATGCTGGTCCTGAGGAGTGAGGGAGCTCTCATGAGAATGGGGTAATAGAAAGTAGGGCCTCTCATGTTCTTGGCTCCTTCCCACTCAGGCAGATCCCTTTTCACTCTTCAACCATCTGGTGACTCAACCAAGAAAGCTCTCGTCACAAGCAGACCGGATAGGACAGTCCAACCTTGGACTCTCAGCCCTTCGCACTGTGAGCTAAATAACCCTCAGGAGCTCACAGTGTGGGCTAGAGGAGTGTGTGCAAGCATGCACAGAGAAGAGGAAGTGAGAGTGAGTGTTTCCTGGGGGAGACTTGGAGGACGGCTGGAGCTGCAGGCTCTAGGGCTTGGGAGAAAGTGCAAGCATACATTGGATGGCACCCTGGGATGCAGGAAGGACTTGGCCACCAGTCTGAGCTAGGTCTAGGATTTGAGGAAGGCCTAACCAAGCAGCAGATGAAGAAGCAGGATGCCGCTGAACTCTACAAACAATTCCCTGAAGGTGTGCACTCTGCCAGCACTTAGCGCCTCATCTCCTGTTCAGTGGACTCTATTTTTCTATTTGTGGCAGAGTAAATTCCTCTTTATGGAAGGAAGGGGTTTACTGACATAGCTTAGGTCAGGTTCCAACCCTTGGGACAATCAGAAGCTGAGGTCAAGATGACTGTGGCAGGAAGCAGGAGGAAGCAGGAGGATCATGAGTTCAAGGCTAACCTTGGAATAAATAGTGAGAGAGACTCAAACCTAAAAAGGAAGGAAGGAAGGAAGGAAGGAAGGAAGGAAGGAAGGAAGGAAGGAAGGAAGGAAGGAAGGAAGCTGGGGGTCACAAGGCTGCAGACTCCTCTGTGACTGTCAATAGAACGCAAATGAAAGAACATCAGTGCCCAGCAGCCCCTCAGAGTCACTCCTGAGTTTCAGACCCCAGGAAAGAACAGACATTAAAACCAACAGGATTTTCCCCCCTTTTATTCATAAAAACAAATTTGCAACAATTTATTAAAAATCGATACCATGCAGTGGGGTGAGAGAAACTCCTCATTTACATTTGATTCTGCCAGTTCCGGTCTAATTGAAAGCAGGTGTGTGTGTGTGTATGTGTGTGTGTGTGTGTGTGTGTGTGTGTGCACTAACATCATTGGAAGATGCCCTCGGGCGGAAGCCTCTAGGAAATGGACCAAGTGTTTGCTGCATATAAAAGAACAGAACCAGTAGATAGCCAGAATCATTTTGTGGGGCTTGTTAATTGCAGAGAAATTAAAAAAAAAATGGTGAACCTACAGGATCAGTAGACAGAGATGTACCTTGTGGGTTTACCTAGAAGACAGAGCACGGATCGGAGTCACAAGGGATTACAGACACACGCTCACCTCCGACAATCCAATACTTTTGTTTTTGTTTTTTTTTTCCTGCTATGCTGGAGTAATATTTCTACAGGTTTTTTTTTTGTCTGTATACATTATGTACAGTTAATTATCTCTTTCCCTTTGAAAAAAATTAATGTGATCTTTTAAATGAAATTTGGTTTCGGTGAAATCAAAAGAGCAAGGAAATACTGGTTAACACACAGTGAGTGACAGCAGGGAGTTTTAGTGCCTAAACAGAGAATGACATCAACTTGACCTGTGATGTGTTGACATTTTTTCCCCCTTAAAAGCTACAGAACCTCCGTAACCTCTCTTTGAGGGAGGGAAAGGGAGAGCTATGCTCCGTGAATTAGGGTGTCTTGAAATGTTGGTGATGGTCATTCCCGCGGGCTCTTTTGTCACAGCCTGGTAGCTGACAGCAGTGTGTTCCTGACTGCCATGGTCTGGGAAGAGATTATTGCCTGCTTGTGGAAGCTGCCGTTAGGATTCTTTAGGGCGTGAGTGAGCCGCTCAGTGGTGCAGACGCCCCTGGACATTGCCATTCAGGCCTTTAGCAAGGGATGAACCTGTCTAGGAATGTCAGGAGAGTCCTGAGCCTCCCTCCCGCTGGGCTGTCCCTGGGGGAGACGGCCTTGCTGAAAGCTTCTCTGGGCCACACCGCACCCCCGGCTTGTGGGAGGGCTGAAGGTCATGGTCACACTAATACCTCACGGGTCGGGGCTGCTTCACAGTGCAAAGCTCCTGGATGAGTGTCCATCCCCAGAGTGACCCTGTGAGGTAGGCAGGATGGGTGTTATTTCAACCCCAGTCTGTTACACGGAGTGGAAACTGAGGCTCAGAGTGACACTGGTGACTTGCCCAAGGTCACGTAGGGAGCCTGAGGGGACTGAAGACTCAAATCCAGGTCTGACTCTCGGGCCAGTGCTCTTTGGGGTTCAATGACAAAGGAAATGTGATGTGGAAGGTGAAAACCAGCCTGCTGACTGACCACCCCAGTGACACCGGAGGGGTCACACACACGGGCTGGGCTGGAGGGGCACTGGAAAGCAACTCTCCCCTGGAACACAGGGGTGACTTGTAGTAGAATGCCCCTGATTCACTTTGGTCAGAAACAAAGACAATGGGGGGGAAAATCCCAGCAGCCCTTGGGCCCCCACGGGAGAGGTTAAAGTGCACAATCTTTCTTTATCGTGTTTTCTGGGAGCAGACATTCCATGATTAGCTTGGGTGGTTCCCCTTATTACCGGGAACCCTAAAATTGAACACAAGGACATGGCCGACACGATGGGAGCATGACAGACTGTCGGTTGAACACTGCAGTTTCTGCAGTGAGGTGCCCTGAATCCCCACAGTCCCCAGAACGGGTGTTATTGTGTTAATGTGTGGCATTTATCAGAGAGTAACAAACATCTCTCTTCCGATCAGTGTCCCCTGGGAGCATGCACAGCTGCCGGCTCTGGTCCCCCAGCCCCAGGGCTGTGTCTGTCCGTCTGTCTATCTGCCCTTCCCGCGGCGGACTCCCTGTTCCAGGGAGCCTGAGGTGGGCTGGACCAGCTGCTGGGGACCTAGTGGCCCTGCTCACCTTCTTCCCCAGAGTGGAGAAGGGCTGGTGTGCGGGGGCGGGCACCGCCGATGATGCGCGTGTGCAGAGTGCAGAGGCCATTTCTGCCGAGCCCTTGCTCTGGCCACTTGGTGAGGATGGCTGGAGTCCGTGACCTCTCTCCTTTGTCTAGATTTTGATTTGTTTTTGCAAGTTTCAGGCGTCCCAACTCCTCTTTGCTTGCAGACACCAAGGAGAAGTCATCGCCTCCCTCGCGAGAGTAAGACCTTCCGCAGATAAGGCTCGCGGTCGGTGCCGAGTCCCTCTGCCTGAGCGCTGTTCCAGCCCTGGAGAGGCAGCGTAGTGCTCAGCTTCTCACCGCCGTCAGCGCGCCAGCGGCGGGTGCCTTGGCCCAGCATGGTGCTGTCCCCGGGGAGGCCCCGGCCCCAGGCCTCCTACCCCTACAGGCCCGAGACCATGACTCGGAAGGAGGGTGGCACATGTCTGTGGCGGGGGCTGGCGGTAGGGCTGACACAGGGGCTCACACAGCTGGCGTCCACGCCTCCAATGGACGGAAGGTAGGCGTGGTGGAGGATCGGGAGCTGGAGGGACAACCGGCGCTGGATGCTGCAGGAAAGAGAGACACAGTGAGGGGTACTTGCTCCCACTCTGGCTAATCTATTCTGAGTGTAGGGATCTGTGTCCCCTTAAATCCAAGACCTGTTGGCTCAATAGTCTAAACCTTCAGACACAAAGCAGGCATTTGACAGAAGCTCACAGGTACCTACTATCCGTCTTGGGACTAGCAGGAACAAGATTGCATCTTGCCAACTCCCTATCGTCCCCATGGAGGGGGATCGCTGACTACTGTAATTACCATGGCAACTTTATAAGGACTCAACCAATGCTTCCCACATAGGTACCACTCATCTTGAATTGCACAAGGCTCTGTGTGGTATGGCTTTCAATTCCAGCCCCTAGCTTTCAATCCTGGGCTTCCCCACTGCCTACTCCCTCCTCCCCTCCCCTCTGCCACTGCTGTACCCAGCAACTCAGCTCTCCCAGAGGCTCCTTCTTGGCCTTACAGCTTCTTTGGTGATTAACCCTGCCATCCTAGCATTGGGAAGTCACAGAAGGTGGGGGACACACACCCACCCACCCTGATATGACCCTTAAGGTCATTTCTCCAAATGCTCTGGATGAACCATCTGTCTTTTCGCCCCTAAGTGCTGCCCTCTGGTGGCTCATTTCTGACAACGCACCCTGGTTGCTCCTTGCGGTTTTGCTTTTAAGTTTCCCACCTGGAATTTGATTCCTCTGGAGCTCATGACCCAGTTTAAGTACCACCCTCTTTGTGCTACCTTCTCTGGGAGTGAGTCCCTTCCTCATCAAAGACTCCAGAACTCTTGGAAGGAAGCCAGAAGCTGGAGATGGGATGAGCTGGCAGTGGGAGGAGGCATACTCATGGTACTGATGGAGTAGGGATGAGGTAGCTGCCCCCTGGCTCCCTTCTCCTGGCCACATCCTTAAAGTCTTAATAGAAAGTCAAGTCCGTGAGTCACTTTAGTTTCTAAAAGGGCTGTTTACAGGGAATGTGCCCAGGGGATGGCTTCCTGCTCCCAGAGGCATTTTTGCCGGATTTGCATTGCAGTGCCTCCAGGGGTACGTTCCACATCTGAGTTCTCAGGGGCAAACCACTCCAAATCAAACAGAGATCCTCTTGGAGAGAAACATAAAACAAAGAGCAAAGCATCACTACCCCTGTTACAAAGACAAAGAGAGCTGGGCGGTGGTGGCACACGCCTTTAATCCCAGCACTTGGGAGGCAGAGGCAGGCAGATCTCTGTGAGTTCGAGACCAGCCTGGTCTACAAGAGCTAGTTCCAGGACAGGCTCCAAAACCACAGAGAAACCCTGTCTCGAAAAACAAACAAACAAAAAAAAACAAAACAAAACAACAAAAAAAACCACACACACAAAAAAACCAAAACAAGGCCGGGCGGTGGTGGCGCACGCCTTTAATCCCAGCACTTGGGAGGCAGAGGCAGGCGGATCTCTGTGAGTTCGAGACCAGCCTGGTCTACAAGAGCTAGTTCCAGGACAGGCTCCAAAACCACAGAGAAACCCTGTCTCGAAAAACCAAAAAAAAAAAAAAAAAAAAAAAAAAAACCAAAACAAACAAACAAAAAACAAAAAACAAAGACAAAGAGAGACAGAGCACTTCTGGTGAAGCTGAACCCCGGGGAGGCTGGGTCCTAGCTTCTGCGGAGTCACATGGCATAGGGGTGAAGGCACTCAATCCCAACAGGGTGTTTCTCAGAGTTTACTCAGGCCCTGGTGGCCTCTGAGATCTGTGGGTGCATATGAAGCATACCCCTGTCCCCCAAGGACCTGTTACTCAGGAAGACTCCTCAGAAGTTCACAGAAGAGAGGACTAAAAACTTTGTAGTTGTCATCCTGTGCTGAGAACAGGCTGGGGTCCTGGCTGGCAGAAGGGACTTTCAAAATTCATAGGGAGAAAAACACCTGGGCTCTCCTTGCTGAGAGCAGAGACGATGGAGGGAGCCTTGAACCACTCACCTTCCTCTCCAAGGGCTAAACCATCTCACACTAAAGCTGCATTGCTCTGCCCTTTGCCTCAGGGTTTTCCATAATCCTCAGACAGCCACCAGCACATTGGAGGGAAAGTGGGCTCTTTCTCCCTTCAGTTTGACCAAATTATAAATCAGTCCACTTTCTGTTACCTAATTTATAGTTTTAAATTTCTTTTGGGATCCAGGGTAACAAAGCCAGCAATTTAGGGACCTGAGTAACTGATAATAGCTTCATGTTTGAAATGAAGTTAACCATGTATGATGTCAGCCATGATCATTCCTTGGGGCAAGATCTGTTGGCTGAGCATCTGCGAGAAAGAGGAATTGAAGAACACACGGATACAGGGAAGGTGCCGTTCGAGCAGCCTGGGCAAGGCAGTCTGTCTAGGTAAGGGGGTGCACCCAGTGTTTTAAGAGCCAATGTGTCCTCCTGTCTGCTAATTAATTAATGAGCCTACCAAAGAAAATAGAGACTCCATAAATATGGACTCACTGGAAATAAGGGGTCTCTGTTTTGGATACTGTTGTGTCTCCAGCATCTGTCTGACACTAACTGGTTTCAACTATCATGGAGCACATGAATTTCATAAGGTTACATACAGTATGCACACAACAAAAGCAGTGAGCTCTGGTGGAGAACATGGGATTTAAAGTGGGGTAGTATCGAGTTCAAATCCTATGTCCTGCACTCAAGCACTAGGTGAGCTTGTATGGGTCACCTCCCCCCTTTTGGACATTAGCTTTCCCGCCTGTAAAAGGAGCATTGTGATATGGCTGCATTGTGATATGGCTGCAGAGCTCAGGTGAAATAATTGCTGCGCACATTGTAGACAGCTGTGCTGGGGCAATGTGTTCTTGGGCATAGTTCTCGTGGTGAAGGTACTTACTGCTCTGGGGAGTTGATGTCTTCTATGGGATCTTTGCATGTTCTCGAGGGCTCTGTTGTGTTCCACTGTAGCTGGGGATTTTGATCGAGGTGATTTTTTAGAATGGTCTTTCCTCCATCTGTTGAAAAGAACAGCACACATTTTGTTAAGTTAGTTTTTAAAAATCAACCGTGGGACCTTTGAGGATGCTGTCCATGGAATAACATTCTCCGAGCCAGGGTCTGTCCCCCAGCCCTTGTGAACCCTGCCATCCATGGACAACAGCAAGGGGAAGTGTGTGACTGATCTGTCCTCTTTTAATTGGGGAGGGGGGTAGCGTGGGAATCAAGTGAACTGATTAGGGTTTGTTTTTTGCTGTCATGGGGGATGGTATAGGTGTGTGATTTTCCATCTGTGTGATTTGATCCACATTATTCATGGATTCTGCATTTGCAAACTCATTTGCTTTCTCAAATGGACTTGTCAGCCTGCAATCAATACTTCAGATGCACCATGGTCTTTTTTTAATGCATATGGCACGTGAGCAATTTTGAGCTGCTGTCTGAGTAATTTTGAGTTGCCTGGCATATATATTCCAGCCCGAGGTGGCCTCTTTTGGGTAGCGTCTGCACCACTCTATCCTTGAAGTTGCTTTAGAGCCGCTTGACAGGTGTTTTTTTTTTTTTTTTTTTTTTTTTTTCCGAGACTTTCATGTTTAAAATGGTCCCCAAGTGTAGTGCTGAGTGTTCCTAAAACACAGGTGTCAGGCAAGTTCCCTTCAGGCACAAGCTGTAGTGCTGCCGGCCATGCGCACAGTGCTGCTAAATGCAGTGTGTGCTAGGACGGTGACATGCACAGAAAGCAAGACATTCATTGATTGACAATAAGTGCCAACCTAGGAGGAGCTCACAGGAGCCTCCCCTGTGCTTCCCCCAGAGCAGTGGTGTTTGTCACTATTCATGGTGACCTTACAGAACACAACCACACCAGTGCCGTGACTCCCAAGAGTCAACTGTATAGTGAAGAGTCCAAGAATAAGAATATAGAAATGGGCCGGGCGGTGGTGGCGCACGCCTTTAATCCCAGCACTTGGGAGGCAGAGGCAGGCGGATATCTCTGTGAGTTCGAGACCAGCCTGGTCTACAAGAGCTAGTTCCAGGACAGGCTCCAAAACCACAGAGAAACCCTGTCTCGAAAAACAAAACAAAACAAAACAAAAAAAAAAAGAATATAGAAATGTAGAGTCCCAAAATAAGAATGTATAAATAAAGAAATACAATGTTGTAAGCCTAGAATGAGAGCAGGCTGTCAGAAGCTTTCTCAGCAGCTTAAGGATTAACTATTAACAGTGGGTTACTTTGTTTTACAACCAACTGCTCTGTTTACAAGACCGAAGCTTCACTCTATAAACTGAGGGTCAACTCTGCAAACTGAGAGTTCGTCCTAACATAACCCCCTTGACCACTAGTGACCAGTAATTGATGTGAGCTGAGTTAACTTTTAAATGATGGGCTGTAGGCAATTTTTGACTTTTTGGTTTTGCATTGTCCATGCAAAAGTGGCCGTATCAGGGGAATGCAGAGCTTCGGTAAATACCATCAGCAAGTACCAGGCAGAAACAATGGGTTAGATACAAACAATAGTTTAACTGAAAAAAACCTGTTAATGGAAATTGTAAAGAAGGGCAATTTGTATCTGAGTTTTACCTCGAGATTGTAAAATTTCCTTTGTTATTGCCTAATGCTTGTTGCTTCTTACTATAAAAAAGGGAGTTCAGAAACTGTTTTTTGCTACAGTCTTACAAGTCCATCTCTGGCTGTGGTCTCAGCTAGCCAATAAGCTTTTTGTGCCCCATGGAGATTTCTTTTTCTTTTTTTTCCTGAAATAAAGTTTGCTTCTGGTTTACTTGACTCTGGTTGTCTGTCCCGTCTTTGCGCAGCCCCCATGGACCAATGTATAGCCCCAGTGCTGGGTCTGAACATGTCCTTTTAAGTTCATGGTTCCATTTTTATTTATTTATTTGACATAGGGATATCATTATGTTGCCCAGGCTGGTCTAGGATGATCTAGGCTCAGATGATCCCCCTGCCTCAGCCATCTGGGTTACTGAGTAATTATTGTGGTGGGTTAAAAGGTGGTGCCTTCAGGTGACTGAGTTTCGAAGGAAATCTCTTAGGGAAGGCTTTAGTGTCCTTCTAAGGGGCCCAAGGGACAGAGTTTGAGCCTTTTCTGTCCCTTCCACTTGTGAAGGCATTGTTCTCTTCTGCAGAATGGAAGTGTTTCTGAGGCACCATCTCAGAAACAGAGGCAAGGACCGCTCTAGACACTGAGCCTACCAATACCCTTGTTCAGGACTCAGTCTCCAGAGCTGCAAGAAAATACATTATGTTACAGATTTTCTTTCTCCTTCCTTCCTTCCTTCCTTCCTTCCTTCCTTCCTTCCTTCCTTCCTTCCTTCCTTCCTTCCTTCCTTCCTCCTTTGTGTGTGTGTGTGTGTGTGTGTGTGTGATGTGCTCATATTGTGGGTGTCACTCTTTGGGCACCCTGTCATACACCTTTGGTGTTCCTCAGGTGCCTCTGCCTCCAGAGTGCTGGGATTAAAGGTGTGTGCCACTATGGTTGGCCCAGAAGTAATTTTTATTCTTTAAAATTCTTTGTAACTATTTTAATTTAAATATTTCTTTACAGTTAACTTTTCTGTAAGCTGTGTGTATACATGTGTATGACTTCAAAACCCTGCACATACTTTTGATATTTTGTTATTTTGATACCTGTACTTTTAGGTGGAGGCGGGAAGAGCAAGAGTTCAAGATCATCCTTGGCTAAACACATTGAAAATTCTAGGCTAACCTGGGCTAAATGTGACCTTCTCACAAATATGAATATAGATTTTTCTATAGTAAGAACACTGGAAGGGAAGGGGAGGGTGGCGAAAAAGGAAAATAGGAGAATAAAAGAAACAAAATATTTTCATTGATTTAAACATAGATTTTGTGTGTGTCATTGGAGGTTGAACCTGGAGCCCGGCTAGGCAAGTCCTCTACAGTGAGCTGCAGCCACAGCTCCTGAAACAACTTTGTAACAAATGATGCCCCTGTGCCAGCAGAAGCTGAACAGCAGGGGAGTGTATCCATGAAAAGTCAGAGAATGCTTGCCCAGCTCGCCCACTGTGCCCTGCAGTATCAGCCTTCCTTTCCCGGAGGACACTGCTGACAGCCGGCTTGTTCTCTGGTCCTTTAAAAGCTGCACTCACACCAACATTCACACACGACTGTGTGCTGGTTTGAGCAGGAATGATCTCCACAGGCTCAAAGTTTGCATGCTTGGCCTATAGGGAATGGCACTATTAGGAGGTGTGGCCTTGTTGGAGGAAGTGTCACTGTGGGGGTGAGCTTTGACTTTGTTTATGCTTGAGCTATGTCCAGGGTGGCATAGCAGCCTTCTTCTGCTGCCTGTGGATCCAGATGTAGAACTCTCAGCTCTTTCTCCAGCACCATGTCTGCCTGCATGCCACCATGTCTGCCTGCACGCCACCATGTCTGCCTGCATGCCACCATATCTGCCTGCACCGCCATCATGTCCCACCATGATGAGAATGGATTGAACCTTTGAAACTGTAAGCCAGCCCAATGAAATCTTTTTTGGTTTTATTTTTAGTGTAGTTATTTTTTTGTTTTTGTTTTTTTGAGACAGGGTTTCTCTGTGTAGCTTTGGAACCTGTCCTGGAACTTACTCTGTAGACCAGGCTGGCCTCAAATTCACAGAGATCCACCTGTCTCTGCCTCCTGAGTGCTGGAATTAAAGGCATGCTCTACCACCGCCCAGCTAAAGTTTTCTTTTTAAGAGTTGCCATGGTCATGATGTCTCTTCACAGCAACTGAAACCCTAACTAAGACAGGCTGCATGCCTCTGTATGTATGTACACCGTAATGCTGGCTTCTCGCACTTGGAGATCTCTCTCATATCTTTTTTAAATTTTAAAGAGATTTTTTTATTTTAATGTATATGTGTGTGCCTGTATGAGTTTATGTGATCCGCAGGCATGCCCAAGGAGTCCAGGAGAGGGCATCAGACCCCTGGAAACTAGAGCTATGGCTGGTTATGAGCTGCTCAGTGTGGGTGCTGGGAATTGAACCCAGGTCCTCTCAAGGCATGTTCTTAGCCATTGAGCCATTTCTCCAGACCCTTTACTACCTCCCATCATCGCTAGGGATGGAAACCAGGGCCTCAAACATGATAAGTAGACTCTACCCTGCCCCTCAGCTGTCCTCCTATCCCTTACCGCACTCCTAAGTGGCTATACAATGGCTCTGTTGTTTCATAATCAATGAGGTCACTCTAAATGATGTGCATGTACATTAGTGGGAGTCTTTACTACCTACCAATAATGTTGTGTTGAGCACGTAGCATGTATTTCCTACGTGGATGTATTTCCAAGGGTGGGTGCCTGCTTGGGAAGCTGCCAACTCAAGTTTAACAGTTCGTATTTGCAGAGGGCTGGCGTGATTTCCAACATCAAAGGCAAACGTCCTCTTCCAAACATCCCCCCACACTGGCTTTTGCTGAGAGGTAGCTAGAGCGGCCATGTCATGGTGACCTACTCTTCTCAGGTGGTTGGTAAGAGGGACACTGTAACACAGTCACCTGACTGTTCTTTTCCTGTACACAGATGAGCTGCTTCTTGAACTGTGAAATACTGTTTAAGGAGTAACTATAAATGAGCTCCGAGGAACAGAGAGGGAAATAGAGTGTCCCTGTGAGAACACTGGGGCGCCGCTGTGCTGTGTACAAGTGGACACGGTGCCTGAGGGTAAGAAGTTAAAGCTCAGGGCTGGGGATGTGGGGAGCAGGCTCTGGAGAGACTCGAAGCTGTAGGCAGGAGACAAGGACCCAGTGTGTCAGCCTGGCCTGTGTGCATGGCTCCAGACCAGGTGCCCCCCCCCCCCGCTTTTTCTGAGCTTCACTTTCATCTACAAAGTGATGGGTTCCATCTCTGGACCCCGTCTCTTCTCACCTGAGCTCTCTGTGAAGTTGCCCATGCTGAGGATGTCGTTGAGTTCTTGGTAGTGATTCTGTTTGATGTATGTGGTCTTCTCTGGGGTGTCTTGTAGCTGCATGGTGACTTCTTCCAAGTCTTTGTCCAGCTGGAAGACAAGGCTCCATTTGAGACTGAGTCCCCAGGCCCGGTCCCCCCACCCCCAGGGTTCTGCTTCTGCATCTTTTTTTTTTCCTTTTGTTTTTTTGAGACAGGGTTTCTCTGTGTAGCCCTAGCTGTCTTGGAGCTTGCTCTGTAGACCAGGCCGACCTCCAACTCAGAGGTCCACTTGCCTCTGAGTGCCAAGACTAAAAGGCATGTACTACCACCACTCGGCATGACCTCTGTATGTAGAAGGACTTTGTCGCACTCATTCAAGCATGAGCTGACATGAGATGGATCAGGGCTGTCTGGACTTGAGCTTTGAGAGGCACCAAGCAAGCCCAGGAGGCAAGACAAGGACCAGGGACAAGGTACTAGGCCAGTTCAGGCCAGCAGGAGGAGCCAGGCTGCGCTTTGTGGCTCTGTACTGAGTCTGGGTCTCTGTTTGTAGCACAAGGGCATCACAGTTCCTCCCTCACAGGGCGGATGGAAACTCCGTGAGATGACGGATGGGGACTTTAGCCCAGTGCCTGACTCATAAGGGGACCAGCTGCTAGAGGACTGTCAGTGTTAGAGGACTGTCATCATAGCGACCCATCAGTCCCCAGCCAGCAGGCCTGAAGGCAGAGCTCCGTATCTCTGAGTCCCACACTATCATCCAGGCTCCAGCCAGCTTGGGGTCACCTGGGGGAGTTGAGTATAATGGGGCTCAGTCACACCCAGGTTACTGAAGAATCCGGGTTACTAAGCCAGGGGGGTATGTTGGAGGTAGGCAGTGGGAGTTGGGATGGCTAGTGTGTATCCTTCTGTAGAACAGGAAGGGAGTCATGTTAACTGTCAATCATGCTTCTGAGGTCAGGGGCAAACTTAATGCTTAATAAGTTTCTACATGAAAGAAAAAAAAAAAAAGACTCTTATTTGTGCTACACAGTAGCAGGGCTGGGAGTGGAGGATGGGCCCAATGGGAAGTCAGACTGTGGCCCAATTCTAGGGCAAACAATGTTACATTGGGGCTGTCAGCGGTGGCTCAGGCTTCCTGCAGTGGGAGATTGCATTGCTGGAAGGATGTGGAAGGCTTAGCATGGTGCTACCTATTGTTTGCTATAGATGTCTGCTATTCAGAGAGGACTAGCAATGGGCTCAGAGGGGCAAATGCTGATTCCTCCTTGCCACAGAGGCGGGTGTGGGATGCCTTGTCTTAAAGCATTGCAGGTGCATGGACCGAGTGTGTTGATTCTCTCCCTGTGTGGCAGGGTTCTATGAACCCTATTAGAGGTCACTGGATCTAGCAAATGAAAACACAGAAGTCCCAGAGGAATTTAAATCTCAAAGAGCAAAAACCCCCCTTGCAGTTTAGGTATAGCCTGCACTCGGTATGGAGTATGCTGTTACAGAAAACACGATCGGTCATTTATTTGAAACACAGATTTAACTGGGCAGCCATATCTGATCTAGCAGCTGGCTTCTTCCCTGCAAGTGTCTAGCAGGAGGCTACATTTCTCAGCATCCTCTGTCGCTAAGCAAGCTTATGAACATTTGGCAGCAGAGGGAGGCAGAACCAAACTGCATTTTTTGGGGGGTATAGATGTGTGTAATTGTCTTAAGAGGTGATCCCTTGTGTGGGCTTTCTATGTTTCCCCTTCCTGAGAATCTATACCTACACCCTGCTGTGCCTGGGGAGTGGCAGGGAGCAGGAGAAGGGCCTTCACCCCACAAATGACTCTGCTGGCACCCCGTCCTCGGGGCCATTAGGTGAGAAAGAAATAAACGCTTTTTTTTTTTTTTTTTTTTAGACAGGGTCTCTCTCTCTATATATATAGCCCTGGCTGTCAGGGAACTCTGCAGACCAGGCTGGCCTCAAACTCACAATGATCTACACTTGCCTCTGCCTCCCAAGTGCCAGGATCAATGGCATGTGCTACTATGACCCGGCTAATACACTTTCTTTGGCTCACTTTCCTTTTTGAGATGTGCCCCTGCTATGGAACCCAGGCTGGCCTCAAACCCGTGACCCTCCTTCCTCAGCTTCCCTTTTGGGGCTTCTTGTGTTTGAAGTCTCTTTGCTGCTGTTACATCCTGATCTGACTCAGCCCAGAAATAAATTCAGCCAGACCCCTGACCCTAGGCAGTGAGAGAGAGATGGGTTCCATTCTAGGGTGTGGCTTAGACACGAAGCACCCTAACTATGGCCTCTCTGGACTATTCAAAAAGCAGTTCCGACCTTGGGGACAGGGTCATGGCAGCACAGCCTGGGGCACCTGTCCTTGTACCCTCTTTTCATGTTGGGCATCAGAGAGTTATGTGGGCCAAAGATTCCTCTCTGAATGTGTCCTGGATCAGGGGAATTTGTATTCTAGGAGTCCAGGCCAACTGGGCACTAAGTTTGGGTCAGATGTGACCAACTCCCTGCTGTCATGACCCGGGGTGTTTTGGAGGACAGTGGAGGCCAGGCAGAGGGGCCAGGACAGGAGGAGGCGTGGCCTCCAGATGGGACCCCGCACCTCTGTGATCTTCATCCGTAGGCGGTGGTTTTCTGACTGCAACCCTTCTAGGCGTGACGTGCTCGCCTGGTTTACGCTGGTGACCGAAGTGGAAGTCTTCGAATCTTCTTTCTTCTGGTTCTGTGTGAACTGGAATCGCCTGTTCTGAGTGGCTGCGTCGGGGTTTGTCCTCAGAGTGATGAGCTGAAGGCACAGAGGGGATTTGATGTGAGACTCCTGCCGCGTTCCTCTCTCCCCAACCACGCCCCCCCCCCCCTGGACCAACAGGGGCCCTGGGAAAGAGGCAGGCTGGGGCTCGTGCTCCGTTCTGGCACAGCCTTGAGCACGACAGTGGGCAGGCAGCTTCAGCTCACTGAGCCTTAGAGTCCTTCTGGGACAGGACAGAGCAGTCCTCGGCCGCGGGTGGAGTCCCGCTGTGGAGCGTTTTTTTACAGCGGTGAGATGGAAAGTAAAGACTTCCACAACCATGGTGAATTTAGTGATCAGTCACGACCTGTTTGCCCGGGCAAAGTCATTTAACGGCTTAAAGCCCTCACACCTGTTACAGTACAGCTTCCACGGGGCAGGGGTCTGGTGTGCTTGAACAATTAATGAAGATTTTCATTTTACTTTTAATTATGTGTATATGTGTACATGTATGTAGGGGTGGTTGTGTGTGTGCATGTGATGCAGGTGCCTGTGGAGGCCAGAAGAGGGAGCTGGATCTTCTGGAGCTGGAGTTAGAGGCAGAGCTATGAGCCACCTGATTGGGTGCGTGGACCTGAACCTGGTCTCCCTGGAAGCACAGTTTGGGCCGTGAGCTATACAGTAGCACACCCCCAGCCCCATGAAAAATAATTCTTAAAAAGCTGAGAAGAAAAGTTGTGACTTGGCCCTGATCTTACCCATGCATTCTAGAATTTTCCCCAGCCCATGGTGGGCTCTGGGCCTAAGAGCTCTGGTGGAATTACCATGCCTCCATCAGGACTCCTTAGATTTGGGGTGTGGGTATGAAGAGGGGCTTGATTGTCATCAGGCCCGAAGGGATTAAGGATAGAGTGGCTACCAGGAGCTGCTGCGCTGTGGGTGGCACAGACTGGGGTGGGGGCTGGGGTGGGGGCCGGGGTGGGGATGGGGGCTTGTCTGGAAGGGACAGTGCGGGAGGCAATTCCAAGGATGGGGGAGACCCAGTATAGGCAAAGGGGTCTGGGTCTCAGGATACTTAGGGTGGAACAATTATTATTATTATTATTATTATTATTATTATTATTATTATTATATTTATTATGGTGTGTGGGCACATTGCAAGGCATGCATGCGAGGGTCGGAGAACAGGAGCCCATTCTTTCTTCCCACTTTTTATGTGGGTTCGGAGGCTCCAACTCAGGCTGTCAAGCCTTTGTGTTAAGGGCTTTAGCCTCTGACTCATCTTGCCAGCTTTTATTTTTAAGACAAGTTCTTCTACAGCCCAGGTTGAACTCAATTTACTATGTAGCCCAGCCTGGTCTTGAACTTCTGGTCCTCCTGTGTCTATCTACCAGACGCTGGGATTGCAGGCTTGTGCTACCATGGGAAGGGAGGGTGGAATGGAAGATGGGGTTCTTGGGGTACTGGAAGAGCCCCCAGAGAGCTGAAACACAACTCAGCATTGGGAGTTTGGCTTCTGTGCTCAGAGATCAATGAGATGCTGTCAAAGCTGACATGACAAATGGCTCATTCAGAGCTGGGCTTACAGAATCTGGCACACTTTTCAGGATGCAGAATATTCGGGTGCAGGCAGGGAGGTGCTGATGCTGGCCTGGGACTTGCGTAGGGAGTGAACAATTAGAGATGGAGACTACACACTGGAGGATCTCTGGGTCCATCCTGGTTGAAAGAATGTGCCCGGGGATGGAGGTACCCCAGTAACCCCAGGAACCTCTCTTCTCTCCTTCTCTGCTTTTAACACTCCTGTCTCAGGGGTGACTTTCCCGGACTGTCTTCTGGCCCTTGGGGCCACTGAGGTCAGGTTGCACGGGTCCCTAAGAGGTTAAGGCCTCTTCATTTATGGATGTGAAAGATAGTTCTTGCCAAATATCTCTCCAAGCTGGTCCTCCGGACTGGTGTGACAGATACGTTCCACTATGACTACAGGCCAAATGTGGCTGAACAGAGCTATGGGTGCTGCCCAATGCAGAATCATAAGCTTACTTGAAGCTATGTACTTTTGTGTGATCTCTAAACCCTCCACTGAGTTAAGAAACTGCCTCTCGAGCATGATCTTTGCGGATGACACTGTCGTGTCACAGGGTCAAAGGGCTGGGAGTGCTTGTGCTCTGAGATGCAAGTGGACACTGAGCATGGCTGTTCCTTTGGACCCCGAAATATCACTTCCAAGACCACTTCAGCAGATAATTGGAAACAAGAAAAATGTGTTACGTAGAAAAAAAAAGTTCTTTAAAAAGATCTACAATAGGCCAGGTGGTGGTAGTGGTGGTGGTGGCGCGTGCCTTTAATCCCAGTACTTTGGAGGCAGAGATAGGTGTATTTCTGTGAGTTCGAGGCCAGCCTGGTCTACAGAGTGAGTTCTAGGATAGCCAAGGCTACACGGAGAAACCCTGTCTCAAAAAAGAAAAATCTGTAATAATCGAAATGTTCAGCAAAAAGGGACCAAGTGCTCTTGAAAGCAATGGACCCGCCCTCCGGGACACAGTGGGTGTGGGAAAAGATGAAGGGTGGGAAGCTAAGCTAAAGACACAAAGGAAAAGAAGGTGTGCACTGTAGTTACAGCCTGGTTTTCAGAGGCAAGGCTTCCAGTCTTTCAAAAAACAGAGACCAGGAGGTCGGAAAGATCCCAGCACCCACACGGTGGAAGGAGAAAACTGACTCCTGGCGTGTATATGACACGGCACTCATGCAACCCCTCCTCCCCTCACCACATAGACAGGACGCACATCAACAGCAGGAGTACCAAAGTAAACACTAAGAGCTTGATAGTTCGGGGGTGATGAGAGTGTGAAGTTTCGGGGGATCTTGTTCTTCTCTTTCTTTCCTAGTTTTTCCCCCTGTGTGCCCCCAGGTATGGTGGGTTCTGCAATCGCCTTGTGTGGGGCAGAGGCAGAGGCAGGGGCAGGGGCAGGGGCAGAGGCAGGGGCAGGGGCAGAGGCAGGGGCAGGTACCTTTGGCACAAACACCAGGCAGAGCGTGATCGTGCTGCAGAAGATGATCACCAGGGCCACGATACAGAACTGCACGTTGGGCTGGTCCCGTGTCAGGAAGGAGACGGCAGCCCCGATGATGCACATGATGCCCACGTTGTACACGCTCATCCCGATGTACTTGCTGTCGTTGAGGGCAGGGATGCTCACGTTGCGTGTTTCCCACGCTAAGAAGCAACCGAACAACTGAAATGGTGACAGAAAGGGGAGGTGGTCACTACCTGGCAGAGGCCCCTCTCCCTGCTCAGCAAACTGCAGGGGCGTCGGGTTGCTACCAACTGCCTATGTGTGTGGCCCCAAGTTGCATCCTGAGGAAATGCAGACCGGGGGTGTGTGAGCCCCCCAGTTCTCCTTCACACTCACGACTGGCTCCTGCAGAGACCTATGAGAGGCCACGGGTGAAGGAACCTCACATAAGACCTTGAGTGTTTTCCCTCACTCTCTGTTGAGCACTGAGGTACCAAGAGGAAAGATGGCTGCCACACAGTACTGGAGTGGCAGGAGCGGGCTGTGTTTATAGAACTCCAGGAGAGGCTGGGCGGTGGTGGCGCACGCCTTTAATCCCAGCACTTGGGAGGCAGAGGCAGGCGGATCTCTGTGAGTTCGAGACCAGCCTGGTCTACAAGAGCTAGTTCCAGGACAGGCTCCAAAACCACAGAGAAACCCTGTCTCGAGAAACCAAAAAAAAAAAAAAAAAAAAAAAAAAAGAGTTGCCATGGTCATGGTGTCACTTCACAGCAATAAAAACCCTAACTAAGCTATGGGACAGGCGGGATAGTCCCAAGTGAGCTTCTCTGATGGATGGAGGCATCCTCTTCCCAACCAAGTGTGTCCTCTAGCAGCCTGATCGATTATTTTATTTATTTATTTATTTTAGCCCAGGCTGGCCATGAAGTCTCGGTCTCCTGAGCGCTGGTTTACCCATCCAGGGAGGGACAGAGGTACCCAAAGAGACACTTTGACTCTCAGACTATTCAAACAATGGACCTCAAGGAACTAGATTTCCTCCAGGAATCTCAGGAAGAAGAGAAGGCCTGGCCAGCCTGAGAGGAATAGCAATGAAAAGAGATTTATAACTTCTCAGACAGCTCAGGGTCAAGGGTGGGCAGGACTGCACCTTGGCCGGGACTGTTTAGGTGTGTATGGCTTCTTAAACCTAAACCTCCCTTCCAGACCTTGGAGATGGACTTAGAATGGGTGGGGTGGGGTTTCAGGGGAGTTAGGATGGGGTGGGATGGGGTGTCAGGGGACTTAGGATTGGGTGTCAGGGGACTTAGGATGGGGTGGGATAGGTGTCAGGGGACTTAGGATTGGGTGTCAGGGGACTTAGGATGGGGTGGGGTGGGTGTCAGGGGACTTAGGATGGGGTGGGGTGGGTGTCAGGGGACTTAGGATGGGGTGGGGTGGGATATCTGGGGTGGTCTTTCGCCATCTTCCCAATGTTTTTACATAGAAAACTCTCCCCTTTCTGCTTTTCATAAAGCTTCAACTGTTCTAATTGGTTTATAGAGGATGGGTGGCTGTCTGGGGCACAGGCTGTACCTCGAGTTCAGTAACACTGGGATTACAGGTTTGTGCCCCACACCATGCTGACGGGTTCTTTCTCAGATCCATTTACTAGGAAAGGGAAGCCTTGGAAGCAGCACCAGGTGAGGCAAGGAAGCCATCGTCTGCTGGAAACCTTCCCTGGGCAGGTCCTTCATGCATTATCCTGTCAGTCCCCAGAGGTCACCTCTCAGAGGAAGAAGCACAGGATGGACCAGACGCGGGGACCTGCCTGGGTGGGGCCCATGGTGGCGAGTGGCAGGGCCTGGTGGGAGCCTAAGACTGTAGCTCTGACTGGGATGCACCGACCAGCACGGGCTTGTCTGGAGACCTGGCGGTTGGCTGCAGAGCTCTGGAGAGCATCAGTGTCAGGAGGGACAGAGTCACGTGTTCTTAGACCTTCAAGGAGTGGAATGAGGACTCAGGGTGCTGAGCTGAGACTAGGAAGAGCTTTCTTGCCGTCTGTAATCTGCAATAGTGGCCCTCACAGGTATATCCACATCCAGAGCCGTGGGAGTGATGAATGTGGCCTTACTGGTGGCGGTGCGTGGCGTGGGTGGGCGAGAGAATCTTTGGAGGTACAATTAGGGACCTGTGAATGGAATTTTTCCAGATCATCTAGTTGGTCCCTAAATCCAATGATAAGGATTAAGAGAGAAGAGGGGAATGAGTTAGAGATAAATCACCAATCACAAGTCAAGGACTGCCTGGAGCCACCTTCACTGGAGGAGTCCCGGAAGGGCTCTTCCTTAGAGCCTGCAGAGGAAACACAACCTTGCTTCAGGAGGGAAATGGGCATCATTTCTGCCTGTCTCCCAGGACTGTGGTGGGGTCTGAGACCAGGGTGTAGAGACTAAGGGTTTAGTCATATGGAGGATGCTCTGTTTATTTTCATGTTGTGAAGGCCCCTAGGAGAAACAGGCCTGGCAAAGCAGCCTCCCCAAACTCTGCCTCCCGCTTGGCACTTACCATGAGGAGCCCCTTGTAGGCGTAGACGATGCCGAGCCAGATGGTCATGTGGGTGTTTTCACAGTGTTCCAGCAGCGGGCGGATGGAGATGTCCCGGCCTGCTGGGTCCGGCTGCATCAAGAGAAAACAAAAACCCCAGGGATGGGCTGGCTATCTTCCAGCAGCGGAGTCCCTAGCCGAGGCCCCCTTTCCTCCTGTACTCCACAACCAGTGATGCATCAGGAGACCTCGCATTCCCATGCTGGGATGGAAGTGCCAGCTGACACCATTTTCTGCTTGATGGTTGTTCATTCAAGCCTGGCCAAACCTGGCTGATGGGGCTGCCAGGGCCCAGGTTCTGACTCTTGATTGTAGTAACAGTGGCAGCACAGATCTCAAAACTGGAATGGTACTGATGGGATTAGCATGGCCCCTGCTCAAAGACAAGCAAATTCCTGAAGTGTTCCATATTTGTGCTGAGGAGCTATGGACAGTCAATGGCCTCTGGGAGACAGAGTCAGTTTTCTTTAAGGGTGTGGTCCCTGGCTGTGTTCTAGTGGCTGGCTCCACACTCAGAAATGTATGGACAGCACAAACTGGATTCTGGGGTTATATAAAATGGGGGAGGGGGCACAAAATTAGGGGGAATAGAAGATGGGGTATGGGAGAAGTTAGGGGGAAGAGTGTGTGTACGGAATATGATCAAAATCCATTGTAAGAAATTCTCAAGGAATCAACAAAAATATTATAGTAAGAAAATTCCAGTAACAACTCAGCCCAGAGGAGGTACGTGTAAGGCTTGTTGAAAGAGCAAGTGAGCAAGGGCTGTAAGTTGGGCAGGGAGGTCTGGAGGAGTCCCTGGAGTGGGCTTGGGCAGCTGAGATTGCAGGACAGCTTGGCTCACCCATACATAGGGTCCATTACGAGCCCATCTAGGAAAACATACATTGAAGAAGCTGTCACGGCAGCCATGTTATGTATCACAGGACACAGCCTGGGCCAAAGCCGATTGGACAAGAGGTGGGTACCTGACTCCAGGCAGCCAATCCTGAGGCAGGTCAGAGATCTACGGTGGTTGCGCACGCAATTTGATGGTGCTCTTCCCACAGAGATGCTAGGGACTGGAATAAGCTATCCTGGGCACTCGTCTTTCCTGAGTCACTTGAAGACAAGCTGCAGACTTAACTCTCCACTCTTAAATATCTCAGCGTGTGTTTGCTAAGAGTGAGGACACTGTCTGGCGGCCACACGTTCACATTTTCCAGCTGGAACAGTGGGCACTCTCTGTTCGCCATTCCCACACTTCACCAGTGGGCCCAACTTTAAGGAATCTTACATTTTTTCCCCCCAAATCAGGATTCACCCCAGGACCAGTCCACAGCGTTTTCTTGTGTCTCCCTCACTTGCTTTTGTCTCAAACAACACCCCGGCTCACTTTGGTCTTTCATTTCAACAGCTTGGTTAACCGTTAACTGTTGTTAACTCTTCCTTGATGTGAATTTACTAGCTGTTGTCATTACTGGCTTCAGGTCATGCATGTGGGGCAGGAACCCTGCAGAAGAGATGTCCCTTCCGCGTGTCACCTCAGGGCATAAGATGACACTTTGTCCAATGGCTGGGGATAGCAACTGTGCTCACATGGCTGTGGTGGCCTCACCACTTGAAAGGTAGCCTTGCCCCTCTGTGATTAAGCAGTCACCTGTTGGAGCCGCTGGGAGACCCTGTGAAGATCCTGTGTCCCACAAACATCAGCTCGGGGCTAGTGACTCTGGGAACTGAGAACCAGGGATTTGCTGTCACCCCATCTGGACAGAACACATTCTGCTCGAAACAGCCCTTTCTCTCTTCCCTTGTTACTGTTGGCCTCGTGAGTTCTTTTAAATGCAGCGTCTCACAGCCCGTTGCTATCATTATGCATTTTGACTCGCTTATGCAGATCTGGCCAGAGAAAACGCCGGCATGTTGCCGCCAATGCTTTCTCCCACATGTTCCTGTCATCTTTATTTTTTGAACACTTTCTTATTTCTTGGCACAGGATGTTCTCAGCTCGCCTGGCATTTCCCTTGCCCCAGCATCGGAACTGGTTATTTTTCCTTTCAGTGCAATGGTGTTTAGAAACCAACATCTGAGAAGTTTATGGGCTGCCTGAGGGTATCATTACTTTTAGTCCTATGTATGTATGTGTGTACATGTATGTATATATGCATGCATATATCTATCATCTATTAGTTTTATCTATTAAGTATCAATTATCATCTGTCACTTTTCAAAGATCTATTTATCATTTATCTTTCTTTATTATTTAAGCATCTATCAATTATTTGTCTATTTATCTATCTATCATCTATGTATTATTCACCTATCAACTATGAATCCTTTATCTCACATCTACCAGTCATCTATCAATCATCCATGTATCTATCATAGGTCATCTACTTATCCCCCATCTATCATCTAGTCCATATCTGTTCATTTATGTTTTTTTTTTTTTTTGGTTTTTTGAGACAGGGTTTCTGGTTTCTCTGTGGTTTTGGAGCCTGTCCTGGAACTAGCTCTTGTAGACCAGGCTGGCCTCAAACTCCCAGAGACCCACCTGCCTCTGCCTCCCGAGTGCTGGGATTAAAGGCGTGCGCCACCACCGCCCAGCTCATTTATGTTTTTTCAGATAAATCTATGCCTCCGAGATCTTTCCTTTCTCTCCCATTCCCTAATCTCACCTCTCTTCTTGCAATGAGATTTGACTTCCAACCAACTCACCATATTTACTGACTTGCTTTTCCACAACACAGCTTCATACTCCACTCATAGATAGATACTAACAAGAAGCTTACTTAGTAAAGTTGACCTTTCTTAGCAAATCTGTTTGCCAGTTCAGTGGGTCCCCCGTGAGCACATTGTCAAAGAAAGGTGTTCAGGCTGCTGTTTTCTTCTGAAGGTGTTCCTGACAGTAAGAGATGGGCATGCCCAGGGTCAATCATAGGAAGAAAGGGCACTTTGATGGGACTCATGGTGTGGAAGGCACGCGAGACTAGAAATCCTCTTTTACCTAGCTATTCTCTAGGCTTGGCTTTGGAGGCAGGTACTGCCTGGGTTCCTGTGGGTGAGAAAAGATGGTGTTACCATAAGGAAACAGGAAGAGGTTGGGGGTCTATGGGTTCAGGGCATCGTATTTTCAGATTGCTCGCCTGCATGCTCTTTTGGGCTCTATGTCCCCTTCCTTAGCTGTGCCAAGGCACGAAAGACATTAGCTTCATTTCTTCAAGTCCATGGGGTTGGAGTCCACATGTGAGCAGGAGTGTTAGAAGGGACAGGAGGTTCCTGAGGTGGCCTGGGCTGGAGACGACCCCTTCACAGCACCCTCAGGGACTGGGCTGCATCCATCATGAGCTATGGTTTCCAGATAAGTTTCCTGGTTTAATTAAGGAGACAGAATGAACTTGCTCCCAAGGCCAGCAGTGACAACCACGCAGACATCAGGATGCAGGAGCAGAGGCTTTTCACATCATCCTCTTGCTACCCTCTCTCCGTCAGGAGCAACGAGGTTCCTGTCCTTGGGAGGTTAGGCGATGATGGGAGTCTTTGAACACAGTCGAGGGACCCTGGTACCGAATCTCAAGGCAAACTAAGCAAGCCATTGTTGGGTTATCCAGATCCTACTTGGGACTTGGGTCCTCAAGTAGACTTGCGGAGTCACACCCGTGGGGGAGGAAGAGTCGCCACCTGAGAATTTTTGAGGTATCATTGTCACGCACCAAACTGCCACTAGAGGTCAGCAGAGAATTGTGCGGTGTGTGGTGGATTAATCTACCTGCTTCTGGGAACACAGAATCACGAGTTCAGCGAGGCTGAAAATGGGGAAGCTGTCAGAGGCATTCCCTGAGACACAGGGAAGTATTGATTGGCCTAACAGAGGCCACTGAGGCCAGATGTCCAAGCACTGTGGTAGAGCCACTCAGCTTCCAGGGCAGCTATGAGGGGTTGCTGGGGGATGCGGCACTGCCCTGGGCTCATCTTACTGTGGGCTGTCCACACAGTCCAGGGCCTGTGTGCCTGGTCCTTGGGTCTGCCTCTCTTCCAAGGACTGCATTTCCTCTGGCTTAACAGAGCTGCTCTTGCTTGGGATGACGGACTGTGAAGATTTGCCGTCTGCTCCATTCTCTCTCGATTTCTCCCTTCCTTCCATTTCTCTCACCTGGCAATTAGCCAGGTGCTTATCCGTCCATCCAACCATCCATCCCATAACTACCAAAGCAACCTTATTTTCCAGGTACTGCTGTGGGCATAGGAATGTCACCGCCAGCAGGACAGAAGAGGGTCCTGCTCTCACGGATCTCCCATTCAGGACTGGGTGGCTTCAATGAGAGGTGGTCCAGGGCTGTGAGACCTCCTCCCATGCAATGGTAATGGATAAACAAGGGATAAACAACAGTAAGGCTACGACTCACCTCCTGCTGGTTGCTAGGGTAAGAACGCCACTCTCAGAATGCAGCAAGATCTTATGCTCACTCTACAGGACGCAGAGGCACAGAAAACTGAGTAACCAGCCCAGGCCCTCCAGCTGCTAAGTCACGGGGATTTCTGGTATTTCTCCCAACCTCACCATTTGCCCTTCTAACCTAACCCACACTGCCCTGCTTCTCCTAAGCATCCCGCTAAACTCTAAGGAGACCATAGGTATGAACCTGTTTGGTGCTTCAGTGGGGAACAACTTCACTGTTGAGCATTCGGTAGAAGATTTTAAAAGCCCTGGTACTCCGAGAAGGCTGAACCCAAGCTAAGGATATGCTTGCCTGTGTGGCAGGGCTCTGTGGACACCTGCCTGGAATGGCCGGAGGGCAGACATGTTGGCTCCTGGTCCAGCACTGCTCAGCAGGAGGGATCCACAAGCTGTCCGGGAAAGCCTACCTCATCTGTGCACGGGAAGGAGAGCAGCTGACCCGAGTCCCTCTGTAGGATGCAGTTGCTGACAATGTAGGTCAGTGGCCCCTGGGCACATCCTGCATTATCAGGAAGCACATGTGGGCAGGCAGGTCAGCACCTGGGTCCACCCACGTGGGCCTGGAAGGATAAAGACCTTGGTCCTGGCCCAGTCTTATTAGGAGAACTTTGGCAAGCCTTTTTTTCAAGTTTTAGCATCCTAGCTGCAAAGGGAGACCCTTATTGGTGCTTGCATGTGTGTGTGTGTTTGTGTGTGTGTGTACATACATGCATGTGTATATTTCTGTTTATGTCAGTACAGAGGTCAGAGGTCACTCTTGGACCCATCCACTTTGTTTTTCTGAGAAAGGGTCTCTTGTCTCTCTGTTGGACCTGGGACTTGTCAGTTTAGGCTGAGCTGGCTGGCCAGGGAGCCTCAGGAGTTTGTCTTTCTCCACCTCCCTAGTTCTGAGGTTGCAAGCATGTGAGCCCTGTGCCTGACTTTTTACGTAGGTGCTGGAGGCGAATTCGTGTGTTCACACTTACTGTCTCCCAGCGCCATTGCCCTCACCGCTCAGTTCACTGCATAGTGAATGGGAGCTGGGTCACTGGCGGGTAGTTATTCCTGTCCATCATTTACTCCTTCATAGGAGCTCTTCCTGTATTTCCCTGCTGTACACCATGCAGGCACTAGAGCCTGGGTGTTCAAGACCACTCTGATGCCAGTGTCCTAGCCAACCCAGATGTTGGGCAAGCCACACAGAACTACTGTAAAGAGCAGAGGTAACAGGTGCTCCCCAAAGAACCCCAACATCCTGTGGGAAGCTCAGATGGAAGGCCTGTCTCAGGTCAGCCCCTCTGGAGTAACAAAATATTACTCCGTAATGTTGGAAAGAGTGTTCCAACTCCTCCAGAGTTGTCCTCTGGCCTCCACATGCACTCACATATACATACGGAGTAATATTTTTTTTTTTTTAAATTTCATTGTAACCCTTTAGAGGTTGTGCTGCCCCCAGAGCTGTCCTGGAGCCAGCAGGTAGATTTTCTTCTTACTGTATGTATAGATGTATGTGTGTGTGCCTGTGTGTGTGCCTGAGTGTGTGTGTGTGTGCTGGTGGGCATGTAACTTTTGGGGGATTTATTTTCAGTGCCTTGAGATGCCTTCTTTTCTGGGGCAGGTTAGTCGATGCTACCTCTTTTGGGGGAAGATGGAGAATCCTAACAAGAAACCTGGGTAGAGAGAGAGAGCATGGTCTCCATCACTCCGCAGCTGGTGAGTTTGAACATAGGCCTCTCTGAGCCCTGGTTTCCTCACCTGCAGACTCCCAGGGCTAGCAGGGAGATGAAGGGGGTAACTAACAGGTGTGTTTACCACCCGCAGAAGCTGAGAGGCCTCCTGATGTGTCAACCGTCATTATTATCTTCAACTGCGAGAGTCTCAGAGTGCTGCAGCCAGGAGGAACCTTCCAGAAGCCTCAGGGGCTAGGCTGCTTATCTCAGCAGCAGGCTAGAAGTTGTCACTTCAGGTAAGAATTCTCTCTCTCTCTCCCTCTTTCCCTTCCCTTCCCTTCCCTTCCCTTCCCTTCCCTTCCTTTCCTTTCCTTTCCTTTCCGTCTTTTCTTTTCCTTTTCCTTCTTTTCTTTTCTCTGTGTAGCCCTGGCTGGCCTAGAACTCACTCTGGAGACCACGCTGGCCTCAAACTCAGAGATCCGCCTGCCTCTGCCTCCTGAGTGCTGGGATTAAAGGCGTGCGCCACCACCAGCAGGAAGAAGAATTACGTTTTGAACATTTTGATTACAAGTTTTTACCTGCCCCCAGAATCACAGATCGGACAGGGAAGTATGACATCATCCCCAGGTACCCTTGAGGGTACTTCTGGTAGCTTTTCCTTTGTGGGTGCAGAGTGCGGGTCTTTATGGTGAGGGGTTATCTGTGCTTTGAAGGATACCCTGAGCCTACGCACTAAACACCACTGTGCCCTTTAGTCTCGTGACAGCCACTCTCTTCCCTGACTCAGTTTGCAAACACTAAGAAGTTTATGTACAAATCTAGCTCTTCTTTTCATATTAGAGAAACCGAGGTTCAGAAAAAGACTCGCGGCAAGTATTGGCGCAATGTTCTGGCCTCTGTCCTGTGTGCTGGAGGGAACAGCCTGGGCAAAAGCAGAGGCCAGATCATTGAACTGTGTCCAGAAAGTAATGAGGGAAGGCACTAACAATCAGGGGATGTGAAGTGGGACAGTGGGGGGCTTGGCTGAGGCAGCAAGGACCTCTCCATTCTCAGAGGTATCCTGAGTATGACCTTGGGGTCCAGTGGACATTCCAAGGCTCTGTAAGCCACAGTAGTGGGGGGATTGAGGCTGACGGTGCAGCCACCTGTGCTGCAGCAGCTGCAGGCGTTCATCTAGCAGGTTTTCCTGGACTGACCTCAGGGCAGTATGACAAGGAATAGGAGTTTTATATCCATGTAGAGCAGAGCAGACAAGACACTTGTGTGAGAGGACCTAGCAAGAGAGACAGCAAGACAGAGGCAGAATCTAGGCCAGAGAGCCTTCCCACAGAGTACGTGGGAAATCTCCACTGCCTTCCGCATCTCTTCTCAGAGAGGGCGGCCTTCTGCACAGCACGGTGTAGGGTTGCGCACCTGTGCACTTCCCTGCTGGTCTCGCATCCTGGGAGGCAAAAGACATCCTTGGCACAGCCAATGATTCTGAGCCAACCAGCACTCCTCAAGGGGGACTTTCATGAGGGGCTGTGGGTTTGTTGTCTCCTAGGGGGTCTGCAGGGCCTGAACACCCTTCAGCGAACTCGCTAAGTCAAGGGAGACCAGTGTCTTCACCTAGACTCCCCACCCTACCACCACTACAAATGCAAGGATGACCTAGCAACCAGGAATGGGAGGCAAGGGACTTGTAGAGACAGTCCTTATGCTTCAGAGGAGAGAGATAGATTGGTGGTCTGCAGACACACATCACGTCATTTGGACCATGTTTAACTTCGCTAGGCCTCATTACCAGTGGGTAAAACTCTAGTGACTTCATATGGCACACAGATTTCCAGCTTTCTTTGGAATACACAAGCCCCTTGGCAACATGGGGTATCCTTGGCTTGGGGTAGCCTTGGCTCAGTGCTGCCATAGTGAGGGTGGGCTGCTTGCACTTCAAGTGTAGCCTTTATGGGGACTGATGTCTCCATTCATGTCTTAGAGTCAAGAGGAAGCCTGAAGGAGCCTTTGCTTCTCTGTGTGTCCATGTATGTGTGTGTGTGTGTGTGGTGCATGTGCCCATACCTGTACATGCATGTGGAGATGTGGAGGCCAGAGGAAAAGCTTGGATGCTGTTCCTCAGGAGCTGTCAAGCTTAGTTTTTGACGCAGTATTTCTCATTTGGCCTGGGGCTTGCCAATTGGGCTGAGAGGCCAGAGAACCCTAGGGATCCTCTTGTTTCTGTCTCCCCAGTCATGGGATTATAGGCGTTGACATGCTTGGCTTTGTTTGTTTTTCTGGAGACAGGGTTCTCTATGTAGCTCTGGCTGTCCTGAGACTAGATCTGTAGACCAGGCTGGCCTTGAACTCAAGAGATCTGCCTACCTCTGCCTCCTGAGTGCTGGGATTAAAGGTTTGCACCATCACTGCCCAGCTTGGCTTAAAAAAAAAATAGGTTGTAGAGATTGAATCTGTAGTGACATTTCATTTGTATTTTAATAAATAAAGCTTGCCTGAAGACCAGAGAGTAAAACAGTCCCAATGGTCAGCCTTACAGACCAGACAGTGATAACACACACCTTTAAAATTGCCACAGAAACTGGTCGGTGCACGCCTTTAATCTCAGGGTAGAGAGGATTATAAAATGGGAGGAGACAACTCTCATACACAGTCTTATTCTGAGATAACTGGAGGCAGGACAGCCATTTTCAGACTGAGGTCGAGGTAAAAGCTGGCTGCTTTGCTTTTCTGGTTTTCAGGTTAAACCCCAATTTCTGTCTCTGAGTTTTTATTAATCATGCATGCTTCAAGATCCACATCCTCATGCTTACAAGGCTGGCTTTACCAGCTGAGCTATCTCCCCAGCTCTTAGGAGCTTTTTTTCCCAGGTTTTCTTACTGAAGTGCTAGAACCTGGTGTGAGCAGCCAGAGATGAAGTCTGTGGATGGGAAGCAGGCAGCCCCCCTTCCCTCCCAGGTACAAAGTGCTGGGGAACGTGCTGCACCAGAAGCTGGAGGGAAGTCCCTTTAGGAACACCACCCTCTGTGGATACTTGTTCAAGAATTTCTACCAATATCCAGGGAGGGCTGGAGGCATGTATAGGGTGCTGGGACTGTGAGCAGGAACTGGCCCAGGAGCCAACAGGAAAGGCAGACATTTAGCTGACTCAGGATTTCCAGACCTCGATCTTGGGGTTGGAGGCAGACCTTCCTGGGAGGTCTCTGCTGCCGTGGGGAATATAATTAGCCACATGGTCACCTGAAGTGACAATACTGAACGGAAAGTATCCCTGCTGACCTTGGGAAAGCAAGTCCATTTCCTCCTACGTCCTATAAGGGCAGCTCTGGGGATGCCAAGGCAGCAGCTCCCAGCAGGCAGCAAACACCTGGCTCTGCTGCTGCAGTTTGACCTCACAGGTGTGTTCAGGGGACCCCTGAGGGTAGGGTCCCCTCCCACTTGCTGTCTGTGAGCCAAGGACAAATAGCAGCCAGAGACAGAGACAGCAGGAACGAGGAGAAACGTGGGTTCCTCAGGCGCTGAGGCAGCACAGCCCTAACCAAGGTGACAGTACCAAGTCCTGAGCACAGGTCGTTTGTCCTGTACCCAGCACTGACGGAATCTGACCACAGGGAAGAAAACAGCAAGCTATTTGCTTCCGAGATCACCTCAGACCCACCTCACTGTCACACCTGTCTCCTGTCTCTCTCTTTCCACTCTCTCGGGTCTTCTCTTCTGTTCCTGGGCCTGAGACGGAGCCTGTGATCTTTGCCTCCTGCAGTTTCACACCCAGTTCTGTGGGCACTGGTTCTGATGTTCCCCTAAGCTAGGAAAGCTCCCAGTGGCCCCTGGGCAACTCCAAGAGACCCAGTGCAGGGCGCCTTTGAGCATTACAGGTCTCCAGCTTCTTCTCACCCTGTCCTTCCCGCTTTGGGTCCTTCTTAGGGATCTCCACTTACATCCTGTCCCCTTCCTGCCCATGGGCACCCCTCTAGCCCAGCATTCGCCAACGTGAGCTCACCACCTTCTCCCTTCAACTTGCCACTGCTCCTTGATTTGCTGGTCCAAGAGTGGCCACAGTCACTATCTACCAGGTGAGACCTTGACCAGGTGTCTCCCTAATCCTTCTGGTTCCTTCATGATACCCACCTACCCCTCACCGAGCAGCTACATGGGGTGGCTAGTTCACAAACCTGGGTGGAGGTTTGACCCCTGGCAACTCCTTCCTGTCCCAGGCTCCTGAGGCCTTTAGTACCTGGTCACTTCTAAATGTCCCTCACCACCCAGCTCCTCCAGCCGCACCAGTGGCTTCCATGTTGCAGGAAAGTTCTTAATCCTCTTGTCTGCCTCGGTGACAGTCCCATTACCCATGCAACCACATCCCCGGCTTAGATTCAGCCCGGGTTGGGTCCTGCCTTTATTCTCCAGGTACTGCGGCCATCACAATTGTTCTCCAGGCCTTTCTTTCCGACAGTGGTGCATGTCCCCTGTGCTTTGCTCTCTCCTTTGTCCCCACCGCTTGTCCCTCCTCCTGCCAATCCCTGCCCTGACTGACCACTTGCTTTGGGCCAGATTCTAGACTAAGTGTGTCACATGACGAGCTCACTTTATTCATCCATCATCCTGGGCTTGGCTCCAGGACACCCTCCGTGCTAGGGGACACTGTGAGGCTCAGAGAGGTTGAGTAACAAGCTCCAGGCCACAGAGGCATAACAAGGGACAGAGTTGGCACTGGCACCAGGGTCACAGGAGCTCTGAACCTCTGCTCTAACACAGGGTACCCGACAGTGTTACCACACTGCCAGGAGGAGATCTCAAATGCCCCTGGATGGTTCTCCCTTTCAGACATTTTCCATGTACCTGCAGCCAGGGTAGCCTCTGCAGCCGCTGGTACTGCCCAGTGCAGTATCTTATCCTTTGTGCTTATGACTCAGGGGAGGATGGGAACCCCACCCTAAGCTGGCCAGGGCTATCCCATCTTTTCCATATTTTCCTCCTGCTTTGCTAAACCCTTAAGTTACAAGGTCTTTGATGGGACAATTGCCTCTGACTTTGGGTGACATGAGACAAGCTATGTCCAGGCTTTCCTGCCCCATAGTTGGCAGGGCTGAGCTCTCTCCTACCCAGTCTCTGACCTTGAGGCAATGGGGATACACAGCTCAGCCAGGGCCTGGCCACACAGCCCCATCAGCTTCTCACTCAGTACTCGCCCTGGCGACGTACAGACTACGCTGGCTGTCAAGTTCCAGTCCAGTCTACCGTGAAGAGGGAAGTGACAGAACTAGGGTGTGAAGAGGCTTACAATCAGGACACTGTGCCAGGGGACTAGGACAGAGCCTGGCCACGCTACTCTGGCTGCGTGCAAGCTCTGTGTTACATTGGTCATTGCATCAGTTCCTTGCTCTGCCACCCACCCTGATCATTCCATAGCCATTAGCCTTGGTCCCATCTGAACAGGAAAGCACCGAGCCCAGAGCCCGGTGGACCTCAGCCAAGGTCACACAGCTGACGCTTGAGCCCCTCCTTGCACGTCATGTTCTTCTCTGCCACTCTGGGCATTCCTGCTCACCAAGGAGAAAGGAAGGGCGCTGCTTGGTGGAGTCGGATTGCCCCCTCTCCTAGTTCCTGCTTCTGCTCCAAATCGACAGTTTGCATGCAGCTAAAGGTAGCCTGGAATTCCCTTGGGGCCCTGGTGTGATGGCGGGCTGGTGTGCTGGACCGGGGCTGCCGTGCCAGGACCACTGCATGCTCACTTGTCTTTGGAGAAATGTTGGCATCACCTGCTAGAGGGTTGTTCTGAGCATTTAAGTAAGTACACGAGGAGACAAAAGACGACAAGGCCATGAGACATGCACGCCCGTGTAACATGGGCGAGAACAATGCAGGCATTTGATTTTCCCGTTGTCATTCCATGAAGCATCATCCTGGGAGCCCCAAAGTGTGCTGCCGTAGAGACAGCTCCAAAAATAGCTGCTGTGGCTGCTGCCACGTTGGGTGGAAGTGGGGATCCCCGTGTGGCCAGAGGCCACAGAGTGTGCACCCCTTCCTACTGCGCACTGAGGCTCATTGTTCCGAGCCTGCTGGGGTTGTCAGCTCCACACTGTTGCCAGAGTCACTAGGGATGACAAGGTGCTCCCGGGTCAGAGCACGAAGCTGCTCGCCCCTCGTCTCTACCATCCCCTTCAGCAAGGAACGGAGAGCAGAGAGCATGTGAAGGTGTTGCATATCCTGCGGGGAATGGTCTAAAAGGCAGCACTGTGCCTCTGAACAGAATCTTCCTGCACTCCCCAGCCTTTCTCTGCATACCTCTAGTGGTGAGGAGCTCACTGCCTCCTAAGGGAGCCCAGTTTACTTGTCCTTAGGCAGGGCTTCAGAAGAAACGTTCTCTTCTGCCTAAGCTGGATCCAGGGGCTTCTCCACATGCCTCCACTCCGTCCTTGGGGCCTCTTCCTTCAGTTTTGCACAGCCCCTCTGAGGTTAGGGACAGAGCTCGTCCACCCTGCCTGCTCTTTTCTGGGTAAATGTCAACTCTGCCTGCACAGGACAGTGTCTAATTCTTTCTCTATTGAGCTCCCCTTAACTGTTAACATTACTTACTATTTCCATGGGCCATGGGGTCTAACCTGATGTTCCCTCTGCATGCCTAGCATCCTATTTACCTGGAGCTGTCCCCTGAGCTTGCATTGGTTATGTAACAACACACATTGAAGAGGCTCACGGCACAATACACATACACACTCATACACACACACACATACACACTTGCACACATGGATGCCCATGCACATAGAAGAAGGGGCCCCTTGGCCTCCCATCACCCCTCCTGACTTTTCCATATCTCCTTTCTGAGGCAGGATGTATCACTCAGCATGCTATTTCAAAACTAGGTCACAAGGGCTATTGATAAATGACCTTAATGATCTGGGGCCAGAAGGATGACAGAGGCCCAACCTGAGAGAAGAGCAACAATGCAGGAGGAGATGAGTAGGGATGAGATCTGGGAAGTTAGACTTATAAAAGACCCAGAAAATGTACCTGCCTTTGGCCCAGTGAGAAGGCCAGTCTGTAACATTAGCCTAATTTTCACCATTACGATCTTCCGGGACTCTGAGCCAGTGTGGTTGGACAGGAAGTATCTGTGCTAATTATAGATGGGGGGATCTGGGCTGAGGGGGGCAAAAGGGGCTGACAGGAGGGGTCAGAGGCAGCACAGGTGCACACTGACATCCCCCTACGCACCCACATCTTAGCCCCCGATAGCCAGCTGAGGGGCCTATCACTAAGCCTGGCCAATGGGCTGTAGGTGGACGTGTCAGCTGACCCACCTGGGCTGAAGTACGGAGAGCCGTTGTGAGAGCCATGCTGCTTTATTTGTGGTCCAGATGGCAAATTGCCTCCGGGAAGAAGATGGCTGTCCGGGACAGCCACCTGGACTCACAGCTGGACCGAGTCTCTGCTGTGTCAGCTATGGAGACACTGTGGCTCTTTGTTACTGTGGCCTTGCTGAGCTTTGCCAACACGGGAGCGCAGTGAGACTGGCCCTGCACTCAGTGCTTTGCCCAGTCACCGTATTCACTCTTGGAAAGGGTTCCCTTGGCATCCCATGGCATGCATAGAGGATCCCGTGAGGACTCAGAGCCACAGATACCCAAGCCCCCGTGTAGAACAGCCGATGCTCATGCAGCTTTCACGCATCCTCCCATGCACGGGAACATATTTATGTTACTTATAGTTTTTTTCTTGCTATATAGGGAAACGGAGGCACAGAGTAGGGAAGCCATTTGTTCAGGATCCCAGCGTCTTAGGTCTGGTAGGCCTGGGATTGGAAAGCTTCGGGAGGCCAGTGGTTCGGGGTGCTGGCAGAAGCAGGCAGCCATGATATCCCGAGCCTCTGTCGGGCTAAGCGCTCTCAGCCATGATGGGAGACTGAACAGATCACATTCAGATTTTATGGGCAAGCAAATCCTTGTGTTGTGATTTATTTTACAGCAATGCCGAGTTCCTGATTTTAAGTCAACACAGCCTCAAGTGAGACGGAAGGAAAACAGCGGAGCATTTGAGACTTTCAGTTTAGCTCGTCATGTTTTCCCGGAACAGCTCAGCGGATTCCCTTCTGCCCCAGTCTCCCCGTTTTGGTTCTCTGTAGCTTTCTGAGGTAGAGGGGTTCAGGCCTCCCTGAACCCATGGGGAGATGCTGCCCTTCAGGTGCGTGGTGTAGAGAATGGACCTCAGCACGTGGAAATGTAAACAAACGGCAAGCTGGTCCCAGGACCAGAGGATTGGCGAATGCTAATTAAGAGATTTTCCTACTGTAAAACATTAAAAATAATGGACTAATTCAAAAATTTAAATTGTAGAACTTTCTAGACTCTTCAACTTGCAAAAGATACACATATACGCTTTGCAAGAGGCAGAGATGGCTCCTAGGAGTTCTTCAACTTCAGACCATGAAACCCACGACTCTACTGATTTTGAGACATGTGATGGGGTCTTCTGTATTCTGTGTCATTCACTGTGTCTTTTTTCTTACCATGAGACAAGGGACGCCTGATCCTCCTGTCTGTCTGCTGCGTACTGCCTGGGATGTCTGGGATGTCACCTGCTCATATACTTTGGGAGGTGACTGGCTGTTAGAACAAAGTCTGCCGGTCTTAGCCTATGCTGGAGGCCTCCTGGGATGTGTTCCTAGACCCCATTCCGCTTCTTCATGCTGCACTCCTCGGTCCATTCCTGCCTCCTCAGTCCTCCCCCAGATTTCTTAGTGGTTGTCACCTCTCTCAGTGCTAGGCTCTAGGGTTCTCTGAGCTGTGATCTGGGGAGAAAACAAAGCATGGGGGACAATGTCTGAAGCCCCCCAACATGGGCCTGGGTTGTGGGGTTAAAGTAAAATCACTGGTCCTGACGCGGTGGGGATGAGAACAGGAAGACTGAATTCCTTGAGACTAATCGAAAGGCACGTGTTTACTGAGGATCAAAGATGCTCTTCCAGAAGTGAGCGGGCCCGTGTGTGCCAGTGGGCACAGCAGAATGGGTGTGCGCTGGTGACAAAGCTCACGGAGATCTGCCAGGAAGCACCACGGATATGAGTGTAATTAATAGAGTAATTAGCATGCACAGGAAGTGAGGAGGCTGCCAGGAGACTGATAAGAGCAGTTATTAAATAGAGCGAGTGTGTGGAAGAGAGGCCGGGGGTGGCTGTATTTCCTTTTGTCCTGGGTCCCCCAAACACCACAGGAGTCACAGACAGACCTGCAGTAGCACTAAGGCTGGGACCAGCATTCACAGTTATCCCCGCCCTGGCCAAATGAATCAGCCAGTTGATTGCTGCTGCTAGGTCAGGTGACACTGCTGTCCCCTACACCAGGTGGGTGGTGTAGTTGATAGCGAGGTGACCTCGGGGTCAGCTGCCTGGGCTCCAGGCTCAACTATGTCTTTAGAAATATGACTTACAGATGGTCACTTCTCTTCTCCCCTCCCCATACCCAGCTAACCACACTTTGATTCCCAGTGACTTACCCTGTTCTAGAAACTCCTTGTCAACGGACTATTTACTAAGTGGCCTTTGGTGAATGGCTTCTTTCACTGAACAAGCTTCACAAGTGCACTCGTGTGTGTCAGGTGTGAGCGCATAGTTGTATAATATTCCCTTGCGTTGATACACCACTTTTGCTTGTCTGTTTACAGCTGATAGATATGTGCGCTCTTCTGGTCTCTGGAAGACAGCACTGTGGCACGCAGGCGCACTTTTCTACGTGATGCATATTTTCATATCTCCTGCGTGTCTACGGGCAGATTTCCCAGTCACATGGTGACTGTTTAATGTTGTGAGGGGCGGGACTTGATGTTTTGTTTCAGTTCCGTTTCCCAAAATCCTACTTGTGCTTTCAGGATGTGTGCTTTGCATACGAATTCTTTCTCAGGGCAGGACAGGAAGACACCTCCTCCAGTCTTCCGCAGACTCAGGCTGAGCTGTTACGGTTCTTGTCATCCACACCCGCATCCCCAATGGCTTCTTTGTCCCCAGTCTGGGACTAGGGTCAGGGCCTCACCCATCACCGTGGCATCCATCACCTTGGCTCTGTGGCTGGCGGAGTGATGATTTATGTAGGGTTGGGAGATGAATGAATGATCTCTCATGTGCCTCAGTGGGCAGCTGAGTTCCACGAGGCATCTTGAAGGTAGGAGACAGGCATGGTGAGTCCTCTAAGCCACAAGAGCATGTGAGTGTGGCCAGCAGAGGGTGTGGATGCTCTAGCAGTCCCGGGGTGGCGGTGGGGTGTGCCGCTGCCACCTGTCCTCAGGTTGACAAACTGCCTGGGACTGAGTCACAAGAAGCTGGTCCAAGGGGATCATACCTGGAGAAGGGGAGGGATGGAAAACGAGTTCGGAGGGCAGGTGTGGGAGAGATGGGAAGGGACCTTTGCCAGGGAGGCACTCTGCCCAGAAGCCCTCTGTCACCCTTTGTCCTTCTTCTCAGGCAACTCGGAGTGTGAACAGGCCTGGCTTCAGGGAGCGTGGACTAGGAACCCAGTTTCTTCCTGAACTGGCACATATATGGATGTCCAATGGGAATGGAAAATTCTGCAGGACGACGCTCATTCATCTCCAAGATGGCATGAGAGGATGTCCATGGAAGGCACTAGGAGATCCATTCCCATGCTGGCACGCAGCATCACTGTGCCTCAGGATGCCAGGATAGTTAACTTGCTTATGGAGTCAGGACACTCTGGGTCAGGGTCTGGAAGATGACGTCATGCTGATCTATCGCCTTCTGTGTGCCAGGGTCAGGTCTAGGTGCTTTCACGTTAACCTCAGTTCATGTTCACAGCAAATCTAGAAGAGAGGATGCACCTCTCCTGTGGGCACAGGAGCTCAGAGAGGGCAAGTCTTTGATCCAGGTCACACAGCCGGGAGGTGGTAGACAATGAAGTTAAACCTGTCGAGGCGTTTTTGGTGGCGCTATCACTCCTCAGAAGCCCAGGATGGGGATATGGTCCATTTCCTAAGCAAGTGAATGCATCCTCAGAAGCCTGCCACATATTTTTAATAATTGGTAAGAACAAGCAATCCACTGTCAGCTGGTATGCTACTGTGAGAAGTAGATAAGAAAGAACCAGGTGGAGGGATGCAGGACAATCCTTTCCCAGCGGCAGAAATTGCTCTGGCCTCCAAACATTGCTGGTTTTAATTTTCCAAGCCTTCAGTGCCTGACTTATACAAGGCAAGTTCCCATGTGAGATATTCACTGCCAGCAAGCTGCCGGTCTTACTCCGGGGCGGGGGGCTTGGATGGTAACAGCTCAGAGGGTCTGCTTCTCACTCTGGCCTGGGAGTCAGTTCCAGTCTTGGGAGGTTCCTGAGTCAGTGCCATGCCAGACTGGATTGGTGTGATGTGGCAGCAGGAGGGGCTGGCATGGTGGGCCTAGAGAAGACTGAGGGACAGGATAGTCAAGGGCTTGATGACAAGCAGGGCTCCGCAGTTGATGTTCATAGTCAGGTCTCTCCAGGCTCTTCGCTTGGGGTAGACCCTTCCCCAAATCCAATGTATGTTTATATTTTCCATTTTTGATAATACAAGTGGGATAGGACCTCCACATGTAGCCCAGGCTGGCTCTGAACTCGTGACCCTCCTGTCTCAGCTACTCAATGCTGGGGTGTGAGTTACTGTGTGAATTTAGGTGAGTGTATTCATATCTGAATCCATTTTAAAGATGGAGAAACTGTGGCTCTCAGAACAGAAGCCACTATCTCATTTCCTGGGGCTGCTGGGGCAAATGACCACAATTTGAGAAGGGTTCTGATTTCAAACAACAGGAATTTGCTCACATAGAGATGTAGAGACCAGAAATACGTGGGCCAAATTCCCTCTTCTCTGGAGGGCCCTCTTTTGATTCTGTCTGCTTTGGGAACCCCAGGCATTCCTCTGCTTGTGGCTGCATCTCTCGGATTCCTGCCTCCAGCTTTCTCTGCCCCATGTTTGTTTCTTTTAAGAACATGTGTCATTGGGTGATAGCCCATCCCTCACCCAGAATGACCTCCTCTTATATACAGTTCCTTCATATCCATAAAGACTCTTTCCCAGATGAGGCTGTAGCCATGGGTTCCAAGAATCATGGTGCTCACCTGACTAACCCCTGTACAGACCTAACTTCATACAGGAAGTGGCTGACTTGAGTTTCAAAGTCAAGCCCCAATCCAGAGTGCTTGCTTAGCCAATTTGGCTACCTGCTGGATGTTGACGTGCATATTAGTTGACCTCTCTGTGCCTCCGGTTCCTTGACTGTAAACTGAAGGCAGTATTTGTCACGGACACCAGGGTTTGGGGAGCCTTACATGAGTGGCAGAGTGCAGCCCCGGGAGTGGAGCCTGGAACACAGAGCATGCACCAAAAAGCCCCTGCTCTTCTGACTCTCCCCATGGTTGCCAAGATGATTGGAATCATACAATGAGCAGACGTGTTCCGAAGGATTGCATGGCCTGGGAGGGGTTTCTCAGGCTTGGGTCGCGGGTTTGAATATCTGCTCACACACTCATTCAGCTGTGCAAGCATGCATGCGTGGAGGTCAGAGGACAACTTTTGGGAGTCAGTTTTCTCCCACCGTGGGGGTTCTGGGAACTCAGACTCAGGTCGTCAGGCTTGGTGGCAGGTGCCTTTACCCACTGAGCTGTCTCACAGTCAACAGCACCCTGTTCATTACAGACATGAGAGACATACACATATTCCTAAGAGGCCATCGGGCACAAGCGGTTGCCCAAGAGGAACACGAAGCTCCTGTGAAGAATGGGAAGGAGATTCCAAGCTTCACACAGAAGCAGCAGCGAGCATGCATGGACCAGAGTGCAAATCTGGTGAAAAGAGGCTAAGCTATAAAGCCGCGGAGCAAGGCTAAGTAGAGCGGATCAGGCAAGGCCGTCCCTGGCCAGCCGGGGCATATGGCCTTGCTTTCTTGTCTCTTAACAAGGGACATAGGGTGCTGCAGCTGTTACTATGAATGTGCCTGCTCTCTGCAATGCTCAGGTGGGGTGCTGCTGGTGCAAGTGGGGTGCGGGTGGCCTGGCCAGGAATAGAGACAATGCTGCTTCTCTGCCTGTTGTCACCTCCTCTGTCAGTCTCCTTCACATGAACTGAGCATCCCTGGGGCATTCAAAATGTCCTGTGCTGTGTCAAGGGCAAGCATTTGAAGCATTCCACAGTGCATGGGGAAGAGACTCCAGTGCTCACGGGAAGCATTTTTTCAAGAACTCCACAGTTCCATGGTGGTGCTCCATGGTCTGCTGTGAAAGCTTGTGTCTGCCTGTCAGTCAAGATGCGCTCTGCAGTTGGTGGTGTCTTCTTGTTCTTCTTGTTCTTCTTGTTCTTGTTCTCCTCCTCCTCCTCCTCTTCCTCCTCCTCCTCTTCCTCCTCCTCCTCTTCTTCTAGGCCAGTTTCTTTTATATAAACCCAGCCCCCACTCCCTACCTCTTTCAGACTCACCATGTAGCCTAGGCTACCCTGCAACTCACAATCTTCTTCCTCAGCCTTCCCAAATCCAGGCACCACAGTGCTCGGCTGGCAGGTGGCATTCTGTCATCAGGATACTATTTTTTGGCGGGGGGGGGGGGAACTACCTAAAGTTCTGGTGTGGAACTCACTCCCCAACCTGTCCTTTCTGGCAAGTGATGCTCCAGAGACTGGCACCTCCTTCTCTTCTCTTCTCTGTGGGGTTTGCAGTCAGTTTCAAGTCCAGAGCATACATCCCTGTCATTCCCCTTTCCCAGCCTCGAGTCAAGCAGGGCTGTGGGGACCCTGGCTCCAGCTCCATCTTCTTTCCTGCCTCTCTTCCTCAGGTTTCCTGGAGTCTCCCTCTATATTAGTGGGGATCATGTCTGGAGGAGTTCAACCCTTAGCCTGGCTTTTTTCTAGAACCGACAGAAATTCTCAAAAACTCCTGATGACCAGGACCTCTGTGAATGAATCATTTCAGGCTTGGGGGTGGGGAGGGCAGGACCCAGGACCAGCACTCACGGGACAGCTGGGATTGAGAACCCCAAGCCCCGCCTCCTTTTGAACCTTAAAGCATTTCTGGTTTTCCTTTCTGGTCTCAGCACACTCATTCTGGTTTAACCCAGCTGTGGGTATGGGGCAGAGCTTGAATGTTGATGCTGGGAAGTCGAGGGACCAGTGCTGTGCCTCTATTCGCTTAGCATCATCTCCTCTTCCTTTGGGGACAAACTCACTGGCCATTCTATCTGCCAAACCCTGGAAGAGACCCCGAGAAAGGCAGGGATGGGTCTCCTCCCTTGGGAGGAGGAAGACAGAGGACAGAGACTGAGGGCAGGGCGAGTCCAAGGTTGGGATTCTTTGTGGCTTGTGGTCAGGGAGTGGAGTTTACACTGAGACCCCAATGACAAGAAAGATCTGGTATGGGAGAGTCAGGAGAAAGCATCTAGGCAGATGGAGCAGGAGTGGAGTCAAGAGTAGGGATGGCGTTTGAATGTGGGAGTCACAGAGGCGAAGCCTGTGGGGCTGCAGACAGGGTACCAGATACACAGGCAGGGGCTGTGTTCTTCAGGGCCAAGATCAGGGCAGGACTTTGGAATTTCATTCCTAATTGAAGAATTTTAAGTGGAGAACAGCAAGATATACAGACTATGGCCCTGTCAAGGCTCTCTTTTAGAATGGTGGATGTAATCCTCACCTTATCACTAATTGCCTTAAATAGACTCAGTGCTCCAATTAAAGAGCAGAGATCGGCACACTGGATTAAAAGACATGATCCAACTGTATTTGTTGGGCAGAAGAGATTCACTTAGATTCAAAGAAACAGATAGGCTAAAAATATATTAAACTTATTTTGGCTATCCAAGAAATGTAAATAAAATATATTAAAGTGGAAAGGGAGAAGTGAGACTGCCACAAATAACATGATCATGGGATCAGGGAGAAACTGGAGTGATGGAGAGAAATATGCAGCACATCTGCACCCCTTAGTCATGAACACATCTGCACCCCTGTAGTCATGAACACATCTGCACCCCCGTAGTCATGAACATACCTGCACCCCCGTGTCATGAACACATCTGCACCCCCGTAGTCATGAACACCCCTGCACCCCTTAGTCATGAACACATTTGCACCTCTTAGTCATGAACACATCTGTACCCCTTAGTCATGAACACATCTGCACCCCCGTAGTCATGAACACACCTGCACCCCCGTGTCATGAACACATCTGCACCCCCGTAGTCATGAACACACCTGCACCCCTTAGTCTTGAACACATCTGCACCCCCGTAGTCATGAACACATCTGCACCCCTGTAGTCATAAACACATCTGCACCCCTGTAGTCATGAACACACCTGCACCCCCGTAGTCATGAACACATCTGCACCCCTTAGTCTTGAACACATCTGCACCCCTGTAGTCATGAACACATCTGCACCCTGTAGACATAAACACATCTGCACCCCCGTAGTCATGAACACACCTGCACCTCCGTAGTCATGAACACATCTGCACCCCTTAGTCATGAACACATCTGCACCCCCGTAGTCATGAACACATCTTCACCCCTGTAGTCATGAACACATCTGCACCCCTTAGTGTTGAACACACCTGCACCCCTGTAGTCATGAACACACCTGCACCCCCGTAGTCATGAACACACCTGCACCCCCGTAGTCATGAACACATCTGCACCCCTTAGTCTTGAACGCATCTGCACTCCTTAGTCATGAACACATCTGCACCCCTTAGTCATGAACACATCTGCACCCCTTAGTCATGAACACATCTGCACCCCTTAGTCATGAACACATCTGCACCCCTTAGTCATGAACACATCTGCACTTCTTGGTCATGAACAGCAGAAACGAAGATAGTCATCAAACCAATGATGGCACCAGAGAGAATGAATACTTAGAAATAAATTTATCCAAGGAAGTGTGAGACTTACAACTTACACACAAAAAATTACAAGACATAGACGAAAGAATTAGAAGTTGACTAAATAGTTAAGGAAAGTCAGGTGTGGCGGCGCACATTTAATCACGGCACTCAGGAAACAGAGGCAGGTGGATCTCTGAATTGGGGGCGAGCCTGGTCTACAGAGTTCCAGAGCACCAGACCTGTTAAACAGAGAAACCCTGTCTAGAAATTCTCTCTCTCTCTCTCTCTCTCTCTCTCTCTCTCTCTCTCTCTCTCTCCCTCCCTCACGTGCGCACGCACACACACAAGGGAAAGGAAGGAAGGAAGGAAGCAAGCAAGCAAGCAAGCAAGCAAGCAAGCAAGCAAGCCTGATAAATAGGATGGCAGCTCCCACCCTTGCAGCTCCCACCTGGGCTGGATGGTTTAGGTGACAAGGTAGCAATACTCCCCAAACTGACTGAGAGTCTCAGTCCATCCCTGTGACACTGGCACTCCCAACAGCCCTTTCTGTAGACACAGAAATCCAGGAAAAGAGGAAGAGAGCTGGAAGACTCACTTTTCTGTTTCAGCTTACTACCAGGTCCAGCAGCCATGGCAGTGTGGGGCTGGCATGAGGACAGACACACAGACAGTGGGAAAGATGGAGAGCTCAGGACCCAACCATATGCCTTGGCCAACTAGTTTCAACAGGATTGTGGGACTTTTCCAGAGAAGGTATTCTTTTCAATGAAGTGTTTAAGCAACTAAATATCCATGAGTAAAGTAACAGATCTGGGACATTGCCTCCTATGATGTTCAAAATTAGCTCAGAATGGTCCCACCACCTAAATGTAAGGCCTACTACTAGCAAACACTCAGGAGAAAACACTAGTGTAAATCTTCACGACCCTGGCTCGGACAATGGTTTTTGTCAAAGGGAAGAATAGATAAATCAGATTAAAAATTGTTGTGTATCACAGGCCACTGATGAGAAAGCAAAGGAATAACTCAAAGAGCAGGGCACGATGTTTGCATATCTTCTATCTGATAAGGGTCTGGCTTCAGAAGACATAAAGAGTTCTTACAAATCGACATTAAAGAAAGAAGTCCAATTAAATTAAAAATGAGCCAAGGCTCTGAGCAGTTATTTCTCTAAGGAAGAAGCACAGTGGTCCCTACACACATGTGGGCATGTTCTCCCTACACACATGTAGTGTAGGCTTACACGTGTGTAGGCATGTTCTCTCTACACACATGTGGGCATGTTTTTCCAACACACACGTAGCATGTTCTCCACCATTGTCCACTGTTATTTGATAGTCATTCTCATATAAATCACGGGATAACCCTTTATACCCACCAGACATTCCAAGAAACAATGTGGAGACATCATAGCTCTGTTTAGCGTTGGTGGAAACTGGTTAGCTCTTAAAAATACAAAATGCAAGGTTACAGAACTTCCCAGAAATTCCACCCTTAGGTATATATGTAAGAGAACTGGAAACACAGGCTGACCTAAAATGCCCTTGAGCCCTGAGAGAGAGGGAAAGTCAGAGGTGAGGGCAAAGGGACAGGATTTCTCCTTGGGTGATGAAGGGCTTCTGGGATCAGTTGTTGACAGCTGTGTGCCTCGTGAAGGTTCTGGAACCCTCAAAGTGTACTTTCTAAGAATAGGAATTTTTTTTTTTTGGGTTTTTTCGAGACAGGGTTTCTCTGTGGTTTTGGAGCCTGTCCTGGAACTAGCTCTTGTAGACCAGGCTGGTCTCGAACTCACAGAGATCCGCCTGCCTCTGCCTCCCAAGTGCTGGGATTAAAGGTGTGCGCCACCACCGCCCGGCTAAGAATAGGAATTTTATATTAACTGCCTTTCAATAGACAATAATAATAAAAATGATGATAATAATGATAATGATGTTAATAATAAAACTAACCTGTGTCTGTCAGGTTGAGAATGGCCTAGAAGGAGCAGGGGGCTGGAGCCTGAGACACTGGAGCCAGCGGTCACCCTCAGCACTATGGATGGATCTGTGTAGCACCCGCAAGGTCAGTGTGGTAGTGCCTGCCCCCACCCACCTGTGGTGCTCCAGAGAGCTGGTGCAAACTTCAGGAGGTGTGGCCCAGCAGAAGAGAATTAGGCCTCTGAAGGGGACATGGAGGTCCAAGCCCATTTCTTACACTCTCCACTTCCTGGCTGCCAAGAGATGAACAGTCCCCTTCTTCATGTGCTTCTGTCATGGCGCAATGGCTTTCATGAGCCCCAAACGAGGCCAAGCGACTGGACACAGCCCCTGGGACTATAGGCCAAATCAAGCCTTCCTTGTTTTTTAGTTGCTTATCTCAGGTGTGTGTGTGTGTGTGTTCATGCATGTATGGGTACACATGCCTGTGTGTGTACATATGCTGTGGAGGCCAGAAGTTAACCTCAGCTGTCATTACTCAGAGGTTTTCCTCTCGTAGGCCTGGAGCTCATCATTTAATTACTCTAGACTTCCTATCAGGGGGCCGCAGGGCTCTGCTTGCCTCAGTCTTTCTAGCACTGGGGTTTCTGTGAGCATCACACACAGCTTGTCCTTGGGTCTCAGGGATTTACCTCAGGTCCTTGCGCGTGCACAGCAAACACTTTACTTTACCACAGCCCCACCTAAGTACCTGTCGGGGGTGGGCCTGACACAGCCACCTTCTAGCCAGGGTCTGGGCGGCAGAGTTCTCTGCTCGTCTTGCTGCAGGCACGTCACATGCTATAGCTGTGCCCACAATGTCTCCCACTCCAGGGTGTCAGGTGATGAATGACAGGGGCTGTTTGGAGAGCAGTGGAGACAGAAATGACTGGATGGAATGGGATCTGGCAAGTGTAGAGCAGACTGTCTCAGAGACTATCCTGTGGAGCCTCTAACACGACTGCCCTGAGGCTAGACCCACTGGGCAGGTACTTTCTCAGGCACCGTAGATGTGACAGGGGATACAAACTAGTCCTTCTTCTTGCTCTGCTCTCATGAGCCTACATCTTAGTGGCACAGGCGTTATTTGCGACAGCAACGAAAAGCCGGATGGGGCAGTGTCATAGTTGTTATGACTGGCCAGCACTGCCTGCTGTGTTCTTATCTTCCGGGCATTGTAGGGTCTCTTTCCAGCCACACTGAATTCAGGCCTGGACACAAGGCACATTTTAGAGAATGAAAAAAAAAAAAAACCCTAAAAACTGAGTGGCAGTAGTAAAAGGTATAGAGATAGAAGTTTTTAAACTCAGTTACATGCCTTGCCTGAAGTTCTTCCCTTTGCTATGAAAATGATCCCAGAAGGGCATTGCCAGCTGTGTCCCAGAAGGAGGACACCATGGGGGAGCCACTCTTGATCCTCAATGGGCAAGAGCTAAGTAACAGGCTCTCATTTGCTTTAATTCACTGAGGGTTGTTTTGTTATGCAGCAAAACCTAATCTGCCCTGACTAGTGCATACTCTCATTCTTTTTATGTACCCTCTAAGGGACATTAATTCACACCCACTGTAGTATGTTAGACTCTTAAGCCTTCTCTCTTAGTACAGTAATCCAGGCATAAAGCCAAGATTCTGCAGGCCCATGCTATCAGGAGGGAGCTGTTGTTCTAAATGACTCTGGATGTGTTCTCTTACAACCCAGTCACACAACACTGGTGCATCCTGGGACTCGGACCAAGTCTTGAGTTCTAACATTTGTGACCTAACCTGGAATTTCTGCCTTGCTTCTTTTTCCAAAGGGCTGGAAGCAATACATAATAACCACCCAAACACAATGGGAGATTTAAAAATAAATGTCAGATATAAGAGGGCAAAATAATCCTCCAGAAACCCCACGGAAGATGTGACTGCCCTTGATGGTGACTGAATTTGGCTTTGACTTGCTGGCAGTCAAGGTTAAAAATTTGCACGTATGATCATGCATGCACACATACACACAAATAAATAAATATAATTTAAAAACTAAAGCGACTACTCCACTAAGACTTCCTGATCTCAGGAAGGAAGCACACTCAGACAAGTAGAGGTTCATGGGTGAGTGGGGCCCATTCTTGGCAGCACACTACTCAGGTCTCTGGTGGACCCTTATCTCGGGGCCATGGGTCCAGCAGCAGAACCACCGTCCCTCCTAGAGATGCCGAGTCATCCTCTTGGCAGCCTTGGCCCCAGAAGTGGGCTCTTGACAAAAAGCGAGGGTGTGACATTAAATTAAATTGCAACTCGGCAGAGAGGTGTCTTTGAGACGCTGGCTTAATGGCTCCAGCCAGATGGTTTGAATGTGGACATATGGGGCATGGGGAGAGAGGTCCAGGTGGAGGGAGCGGTTCAGTCGGTAAATATTTACCAAGAGCCTGCTTTGAGCCAGGGCCTGGTGGTGGGTGCTGGGGACACACAGATGGCCTTGGCCTCTGAGGAGGTCACAGACAAGGGGGACAGGTGCAGAGATAGTCGCCAGTGCTGTGACCAGAATGAGCGAGTGCACAGGGTGAGAGGCATGGGATGGGCAGAGACCTCCAAGGCCTCAGACTTGGCCCCACAGCTCCTGGGGAAAATCCTCCTGAGCAGCTTCTCACAGATGGAGGTGCGGTTTTTACGAGGGACAATGACACACTGGGGCAGGAAGGAGGGTGCTCCGTGTAGAGTGGACAGAGGCCCCAGAGAAAGAAGCACATAGGTTGGAGTAGCCAATCAGGTTTGAGGAAGGATTGCGTCACCACCCTGAGACTGGAGGCCAATCCCCAGATCACCAGAGGCCTCTGGCCTATTTGAAGAATGCAGACTTCTGTCTCTGATGTAGGATGGTGTGGTCTGAACTTCCTAAGGGGCAGCTGCCCTGGGAGGACTCATCCAGGCAACCTGAGCCATGTACTCCCTGACCTAGGCCTGGCTAGTTAGGATGACTGTGTGTGACAGAGATTTGCCCTGCTGTCCAGGGCTATCACTTCAGCAGTGACTCTCTGCCACTTGGAGAATGTGATCTTAGCCTTAAAAGCCATGGGCCAGCCGGGCGGTGGTGGCGCACGCCTTTAATCCCAGCACTTGGGAGGCAGAGGCAGGCGGATCTCTGTGAGTTCGAGACCAGCCTGGTCTACAGAGCTAGTTCCAGGACAGGCTCCAAAGCCACAGAGAAACCCTGTCTCGAAAAAACAAAAAACAAAACAAAAACAAAACCAAACAAAACAAACAAACAAACAAAAAAAAAGCCATGGGCCACCAGGCTGTGGGCAGCTTAAGGAGCCGCTGGCCAGCACTCTCCCTCCTCTGCCATGTGCTGTCTGCTTTACAGTAGCACCCAGAGGTGGGGCTTGGTTAGCTTTGTGAAGATCCCAGCTGTTACCAGAAAGCTCCGAGTGGCTCCCCCCTCCTTTACCCAGACATCTGTGGAGGGAGGTAGAAGGTAAGGGTTAAAATTCCTTAAAATTCCATGTGTTTGCCTCTTCCAATATCTGTTTCCATAGAAACATTATTGGTATAAGTCACTCATTTCAAAGCCAAGTGCAGGTCCCTCATCCCCCCCAATCCCCGTTTGCCTCTGCGAATACAGAATGGTAAGGCCACAGAGTCTGGAGGGAAGTTTGAAGCACCCCTGTGTGCCAAACTGCCTGTTAACCCGATTACGCCAGAATGGCCAGCAAGTCACAGACACCCGAATATAGGGAGCTCCTGAGGTAGCTCCTGACTGGGCAGCCTATGGGGATGGCTAGCATTTCAGCAAATGCGTCCCCCACACATGGCTCCCATGGGTGACAGCAGCATGTGTGATTCTCTCTCATTGCAACCTGCCAGTGAGGCAGACTGGGGGAGACCTTGGGTGGTGACCTCAGGGTGCTATGACAGTGGCCCCCAGTGGCTTGTCTGAATGTCTACACTCAGCAAGTGTGAGGGCTTCCATTGGGTTTCTCCATATCAAAACCATCTCCCACCCCTGCCCACCAAGGCTTGAGGCCACAAGAGTGCGAGAGCTGTCCCTGCATCCCACCAGCTGTAGCACTCAGGAGAGTGGCCCCTGCACCTTGCCTGGGCAACACAGTAGAGTTGGCCTTGAAGGGGGAGAGTTGACCCTGGGGTCGGGAAAGCAAGAGAACTGGCCCCACCCCTCACTCATTGCTGTAAGAGTGAATTAGTGGGGGGTGGGATGGGGTAGGGCGGGGGTGGGGGAGTGGGATAGAGAAGTGGGGAGGGGGAATGCTGGTGAGAGCAGGGGAGAACTAGCAGGCTGACCAACCCTGTAGCTGCCCAGGCAGAACCAGAGTTATGACTTGGCCTGCCCCAATATCCACTCCATCTATGATCTGCTGGAGCACATGAAGGTGCCTGACCTGCACACCCAAAGCTGGAGGCTCTCCACAACACAGGCAACCACAGGATATCCAAGAAGAGTCTCAGTGAGGGCCCAGCATGGATGGTGTAACAGAAACCAGAGGCCTCGAACAAGATCAGTGACTCTGCCAGGAACACTTACTTGCAAAGGGGACGAAGGGGTTTACTGCATAACTCCCGGTGTCACACGACGGTTTCCACAAAGAGATTTTTAATTTTTCCTTTTTTTTCTCTTAAATTTTGTTTTAAGGGGGGTGTTGTAGGGGCAGAGGGCAGTTGCAAAGGGATGGGGACATAAATGGGATCAAGATGCAGGATGTGAAAGACGCATTGAATAAATAAAAAGAAAGAGAAACAACAACAACAAAAACCCCTTTGTGATGATCAGGTGGATGAACGGCTCAACACAGAGGGCTCAACACAGAGGGAAGGGGAAAAGAACCCTTCCCTTCAGGGCAGCGACAACTACATTGTTACTACAGGCTGAGCTTCATAGCAAACTCATTTCAAACCATTTTTCTCCAATGAAAAAAATAAATTCTCTCTCTCTCTCTCTCTCTCTCTCTCTCTCTCTCTCTCTCTCTCTCTCTCTGTATGTGTGAGCGTGAGTGAGTGTACACATGCACACTGTCAATTCTTGGTCCTCATCTTACTTGATCTAAAAGCAGCACTTGGCATGGCTCATCAAAACTTCCTTCTTGAAGTGTTTTCTTCCTTTGGTTTCCAAGGCACTGAACCCATGTGATTTTCTTCTCATCCGCCTCATGAGTCTCCTGCCAGGTATCCTTTGTTGCCTCCTGCCTACATCCCCAGATGCTGAGCATCACTGTTCCTGGATACCTCCTCGGTCCCAACTCCATTCCATCCCTATGCCCTGAGCTGAGGTCTTTGTATGGAGCTTTTGATGTCACCTGTGTGTTGACCTCTCTCAGGTCTCGTCTGCACCCTACCTGTCCCCCTGAAGTCCAGAACTGTATATTCTACACTCTCACCATCATTACTAGCAATGCAAGGCACTTGAAAAAATGCTATTTTCCTTTCTGCCAAGAATCCAAATCATATTTTACAAGCGTTTCAAACATCCTTGGCAGGTTCATCAACACCTCTGGTGTCTGAATTGCAGAAACAAGGACTCTTCCCATGACTGTGCAGGCAGAGGTGTGGCGGAGACACCAGGAGCCCTCAGCACGCGCCTGGGACACCCGCCAGCCTGTGCCTCGCTCTGGAGATGCCTTCCTTCTTCACATCCTCTCTGGGTGGTGCAGTTCTGACACCCTGCCTGTGGACAGCTCTGCCTCTGACCACCAGCCCCACACGGACACTTCTTCCCCAGTGTCTTCCGTCTGTCTGAAGGCCATTTCCAGCTTTCTTCCCTGGGTCTCCTCTGGTATCCACACTCACTCAGTGGCTCCCCCAGGGCTCCCGGAAGCGCTTTCTTCTCCTTGTACCCACATTCTCTGAGGCTCCACAGCTGTCCTCATGACTCCCAGCTTCCATGTGCTGACCTCCCCACCTGTACCCTCTACTGGATAAATGACCACCATGTGTCCCCAGTCCCTTGAGTCCCACCTTCTGGGTTCCTTTGCCCAGGAGGTTCAAGCACACAGGCATTTCAAAAACCATGACCAGAAGTGAGACTCTCAATTCTTCCTCAAGCCCACTTCTCATTCTGCACCCTTACTCAGTGATGAAGCTGCCATCTACCACCCCAGCAGAAATCTGGATATGGCCTTGCTGCTTTTCTGTGTCCCTATCCCCTGGACTCAATCAATTACTAACTCTGTTCTCAAATGCTCCCTGAATCTATCCACATGTCACACTCTTCTATGTCCTTTTTTGCTCACCTTGGTTCAGGTCACCACCAACTCACGGCTGAATCACTGTCTTTTTGATCCTCAAGCTGCACCCTCCACCTGTTCTCACCCTGCAGCTGTGAAAAATGTGACCATGTCATTCCTGAGATAAAATCTCCTTCATTTTGAAGTCTAAATTCATCGGCTTAGCATTCAAGGCCCCTCACAATCTGGGCTCTTGCCTATGTAATTATTCACTTTCTTATTACTTCCCCAAAGGCAGTTTCAACTTGACCATCAAAACTATTTCATAGTTTTTTTAAGTTATAAAAAACCCCCACTCTATTTAACGTATTGCAGCAGAAACCCTAACCAATGTAATACTTCAAAAAAAGAAAATAATGTTATACAGATTAGAAATGGGAAAAAAAAGTATATCGCGGACAACAATGTTTTCTAGATAGCATGTCCTGATAGAGTTAACACAAAACTACGCTAATGAACAGTTCTAGCTGCTGTAGTTGCTTTTGTGTGTGTGCGTGTGTGTTTGTGTATTCCTTATACTCTATATATCAGCAAACTGGAATGAAAATCACGGCACCATTTACATTAGCATCCAGTACAACAGTACAATGCAGTAGACAGAGATGTGTTGACTCGTTTTCAACATCTGAATGAAGAACTAGACAACAGATGAAAAGGCTAAAGACATTCTGAAGAAACGGAGAGGTTGTGTTTCATGTTCATGGACAAAAGATCTAACATCAGTTGATGTCAGTGCCTCCCAGCTTGATCAATGAATTTAGTGCTGTATTCGACAAATGTAAATGCAGAAAGCTACTTTGCAGATATTAATAAACTGGTTTTAGATTTTGAGGCACACAAGACCCAGAAGATCCAATGCAACACTGAGAAAGTGAACTTGGGTCTGTACAGAAATCTGCCCATAAACTCTTACAGCAGCTTTAGCTGTGACTGTCTAAGTCTAGAAGCAACTAAAATGGTTGTCAGAGATGGGAAGGATGCAGGTGGCCCAGACGGGAAGTAGAGGCTCGTCACCCACAGAATGTGAGCTGTGAACAGACATGCATAATGAAATGCATATTGCCACACAGAAGAAGCTGGTAAGAGAAAACTGATTTCAGCAGTGTGGCATTGTGGAGAGGCAAGGGTGGACAAGTGGTTGTCAAGGAGGGAACGGAGGGTGGTTAAGACATGAGACTGCAGTCTTATTCTGTGACAGGGTCCACAGGACATCACATGTGCAGCAAGGCCCACAGTGGCCTCACTGGATTGTACATTAGGGCATCAGTGAGAAAGCACCTTCTCTAAGGCACCAAGTAGAGGATGTCTACCTAGGACCACATGTTCATCCCAGCACCCGGGAGGGTACAGCAATGCAGGACTTTTATGAAAGCTTTCTGGAAACCTAAAACCGATCTAATGAAGTGCCAAGAATTCTAAACTGATATATGTTCTAAACTGATATATATATATATATGTGTGTGTGTGTGTGTGTGTGTATCCACACACACACATTTCTGAAAAGTAGATAAAATACGTCTGCAAAAGGTGAAGAGTGGCCTTGCCAGAACCTCCTATGTGCCTGTGTGCCTTTTCCAATGACGCCCTCTTACCTCAACCAGAGGTAACACTGATCTTGGATTTCAAATGAACAATTACCTGCCTTTTATTTTAAGATGGTGTCATTACTTTTATGGATCCTTAAAGAGTATTAAATAGCTTCCATCTTTGAACTTGAAGTATGTGAAAAAAAATGCTTTAAATCTCACCCAAGCCTTACTACTGCTGGTATGTGTGTGTGTGCGCGCAGGTGTGTGCATGCGTGCATGCCTGCGTGTGTGTGTTTGTGAGCACACACGAATATGTGTGTGGATGAGAGTCATCCTCTTCCTTATTTTGTGAGACATGGTCTCTCACTGAACGTGCAGGAAACTAATTCAACTAGCCAGGCTGACCCGCGAGCTCCAGGACCCACACATCTCTTCTCTCCCAGGGCTGGGTTTAAGAAGCGCGCTACTACACTTGGCTTCTACGGCAGGTCCCAGGATTCAGGTATTCATGCTCGTAAGGCAGCTTGTCATTAAGCCATTTCCCCAACCCTGCTGGCTGCTTCTGCCCATCTGCACTGAGGTGCGTATCTCTAGCGGTTGTTTGGGTACCATATGTGTTGCTGAGACAAACAGGTGCTCTCAGCTCTACATTCTCCTGAACACCCACATGAGAGTACCCCAGGCACAATGTGAGGTTTTCTCGATGTCCCCTTGAAATGTCTTCACTGGGCTATAGGCTGTGCATGCCAAACTGTTGCCTGAGGTTGGGCCAATGTGTCCACCAACCTACCGTACACAACCTCCCACAGCTCCATGCCTCCGGGTACCTGACCAACCCAATGAGTTGTTTCTTCCCCAGTACACCTGCCTGGGTCCTTCCCACCTCCTTCATTGCCATGTCTCTGAGCTTTCCCAACCTAGGAGGCCATCTCTGCCCTCACCCACTGCACCCCAGCACCTTGAACTCCCCAGCATGCTGTTCAAGGGGAACTGTGAGTTAGCCACAAACGTATCCATCTCCCCTGCCTCTGTGATGGTCCCTGAAGATAGGGCCACACCTCAGTTATCAGGGAGTCCAGCTAATGGACAGATGCCCCAAACAATGATTTGTGTCAGTCCGGGGCACATAGGGAGGCCAGGGGCTAGATGGTGGGCACAGAGGTCAAATGCTCAGCCTGCCCTGAGGGATTGTTATGTGCAGTCTTGAAAGGGGGGATGAGGCAGGGAAGAAAGAATTCAGATCCCCCCTCGCCCCCAAGCCCCAAGGCAGCCTTCCCACTTTTGAGCAGGGACAGCGGGCTGAAGGCAGACTACCCACTGTTTGTGTGACTTTGGGCATGCACTGAACCTTTCGGTGCATATAATAGTTTTCTCATCTTCAAAGTCGGGAAAATATGAGCTCACTTCTCAGAGTTCTGTTACAAGGCTTAAATTAAGTGAGTTCTGATTTATAACATGTTTAGCATGGTTCCTGGCATGTGACAGGTGAGATATCAATATTTATTACAGAAAAATGAAGGCGAACGGGAATCAGACTGCTCTCTGGAGGGCTGTGGGGTGTTTTATCTTCTTGGACCTTACGTGCAGTCTCTGGGGAAGTATGTGCTCATGGGGCCATCCCTGTCACTCTCCAGCTGTTTGTCCTTTTGCTTCTTCCTTACTGCAACCTGAAGGGACGGTGTAAGTGGGCATGTGAGTTTAGTCCACTCCCAACACAGTAGCCCGTGGCTATTGTGAGACCAAGGCTGGTAGCTTTGAATCCTGTGTCCCTGTGGAAGATGTCCTTGGGTGCTGGACTGGGCAGTTCGGGGCTAGCTCAACTGCTGTGATCATGTCCTAGGAGGCCAGTGTTGAGGCTGGGTGTTGGCAGAGTTTGAGGAGAGTTCAGAGAGGCTGGGGAGGTCTGGTAGGGCCAGGGAAGTCATCGACACAGCCCTGTAATAAATGACCGTGGTGCTGAAGCTCAAACCATTTATTTGGGTAGAGAAGGTCCCAGAAGGGGGCAGGACCCTCGTGAGAGCTTGGATCATAATGGTATTAGAGAGCTCAGAGCAAACCGAAATGCTTTTGGGGTAGGGGGAGGAAAAAGGGACAGACCACAAAGACCTTCAATCAACGAATTCCCTTCAGCCCAGAGTTCCATCCTGGCTGACCTGAAAATCCTGCCCCTGCAATGAGCCCTTAGCACCCCGCAGCCTGGACACATTGTTTCACCACTGCATTGCGCTGTACCTGGCAGGCAGTCTGGGAGAAACCTCTGGACAGCTTAGTATCCTTCCTGGGAAACTATAGGGACCCTGCTGTGGGTTGACACATGAAAGGGTTCTGCTACCATGGCAACAGAGCAGCCGGGCAAGCTGCTCCCAAATCAGAGCAGAAAAGGAGGAATGTCCTAGGAAGAGGTGTGAGAAAAGTTTCAACAGGCACCCGGGGCGGGGGTGGGGGGGGTGGGGGTGGGGGTGGGGTGGGTGTGGGGTGAGATGGGAGGGAGTGGGGGTGGGGGAAAGAGTAGGAAGATCAGAGAGTGGGAACAGAGTCAGTCTGGACTTTTGTCTTGGACAAACTGGATGGCCCTGGGTAGCATTCTATCCCTCCCAGACTCAGTTTCCTCATCTGTGCTGACAGCTTGGAACACTAACCTAACAGGTCTAAATGAGCGGAGCCACTGACAGCAGACAGGCAGGAGGCAGAAAGACCCCAGCAAGCAAGCCGTCAGTCACAGGGCAAGTGGCATGAGAAAGATTCCATTTGAATGGTACTGAGGACACACTTTCCGTTTCCAAAATCCGCCGCTTGGGCTGACTCCTACCCTGCATGCTTGTCCCTGCCCCAGTCTCAGTCCTAGGAGCCCTGGATCATCCTCACTCCACCGCAGACACAGGGAATGATGCAGCCTTCGGGTCTTTGGGACACCCCAAACCTGGTCTCCAGTGACCTGCCCCAGCTCAAGCCTGCCCTGGGCTCCCCTGCCTCATTTTCTTTAGCCCCCTCCCCTGCTTTCCTGGGCCCTCTGTCTTCCCTGGCCGGTGGGATGGACATACCTTGCTCCTTCCATTTTCACAAGATACGTGGCCGGTGATCAAAGCTCCAAGGCAATAACTTGGATAACTGCAAAGCATTTATCCAGGGGTTCAAGGGCACAGAAGGTGGGTGAGGGATCCCCTAGGGCACTGAGTGGGTGGACCATGTTCTTTTGTTAGTTATGCCTGACGGAGTGCCTGAGGTACCAGATGTACCTCCATACAGGTGTGGAAGAACCTGTCTGACTGGGTGCCCTGATGGCTGTCCCTCTGACCCACAAGCACAACTGATATTGGCCCACCTGTCACTCCTGCACTTTTCCAGGGAGCGTGCAGATTGGTACGGTCGGTCTCCAGTCTCTTTCCTAAATGACATTCTGATTGTACGACTCCTCACTGGCTTGAAGAAAGCCCCGGTCCACTTCCACCTCAGTGTGGCTGGGCATCTTATTTGCCTGAAGGACATAAACCCCTGCTCCTAGCTCATAGAACCACCACTTCTGGTTTAGTTTAAGAAGACACATGACATTTTGTAAAAAGTGATTCCCCTGATAATGGAGCAAGGGGTGTGGAGACTCTCAGGGGCTTTTGAAATTTGCTATACTGAAATGACAGTAAATATCACCTGCCAGTCAGCACCCCACAAAGCCAAGCTGACATGTGTGAGGAGAGAGCCAGCAGACACCAGGGGACTCAGGCTCCCCAAACTGGGGCACCTCACAATGATCAGTGGAAGGCTTCGAGCAAGACAATTAAAACCTCTATGTACATACAGCGAAAAAGGATCTACCATATATAGCCTGGGTTGGTCTTGACCTTGGATGCCCTGCCTTCCCTTCTGTTGTGCTGGGATTACAAACCTGGGCTGCCATACCTGGCTCACAATGGATAAGCCACGAGACTTTTCTGTAAGGCTCTTTATCTTAACAACCAATATGGAATGTGTGGAAAGAACTTCATTGCTCAGTGCCCTTGGCTATCATACGGTAAGCACAAGCTCTCCGAGTGTGCGTCCCTGCTCAAAGGTGGGACACAGGCAGGGTAATCTCTCATGTGAATGAGCTGATACACGGGTGCTTCCCTGGTTACGACAATAGACTCCTTCAAGTAGTCCAACCTTTATCCTGCATTCATTAGTATGATATTAAGTTGTTCCATGCTACCTTCGATTTGCCCTTCCTGAAATAACCTATGCCTCAAATGGAAGGAGGCAGAGTTGAGTTGCGGAGGAAACCACGTGGCGCAGAGCCTACCACCGTCCGTCATGTCCGGAAGTGCCCATGGTACCTCCTGCCCCCCTCCTGCCTTGACCTCTCACCTCCATGCTGTACCTCTCCACCGTCCTCCGCAGGGGGTCCACCGCCTGCCAACAGATCAGGATGCACAGGTCGATCAGTAGCATGCCCCCCACAATCACAAGCAGCTTCTGGTCTTTGATGATCTGCAGAGGGAAAGAGCAAAGGGAGGCAGACATGAGAGCTGCCCAGACAGGGGGAGCTCAGCCCAGTCATTGTTTGGCAGGCAAGGTCTTTCCTGAGGAAGACCAGCATCTGAACACACACCTGGACTTGCTGGAACCTGGCCTCTTTTAGTCTCTGCTCAATGGTGGTTTCCACCCTCCAGGTCTTCAGTGTGAAACACCAGTTGTTACGGTCTGGCAAACTATTTTCTCCTCTTCCTCTCTTCCTCGTTCTCATTCTCCCTTTCCCCCTTCTCTCCTCCTAGCCCCCCTTCCTCCTCCAGACACACTCTCCTGCAGCCTAGGCTGGCTTCCAACTACCTATGTTGCCAGGAGTGGGTTTGAACTTCTGATCCTCCTGCTTCCAACTCCACTTTCCATCTGCTAACAGGGAGGGACCTGGGGGACAAACCTTGGCAGTGACCAGTGTATTTCACTGACTGCAGGTCCCCCCCCCCCCCACAGCCACCACATAAATAAAAAAGCTAATGCAATGAAGTCCATCTGGAAAAGACTAATGGGAAAATAAACAAAGCTGCGACGTAAGCTCGAGAAACATCGCCAGCTCCGACTTCTAGGGAGGAAATAATAACTGAGGAGCCTCACCATAGCTGAATAAAAACAAACAAACAACAATGACAACAAGTGCTGCTGATGAAATTCACAAGAATAGTTTTACCTGGGGATGGAACCTGGGGCATTGCCCCCACCCCGGCTGCTGAGGCTTTGTGGGAATGTGGCCTAACCTTTGCCTCTGGGGAGCCAGCAACTCCATACCAGGCTTGAGAAAGTGTCTCAGGAACCTGAGGTTCAGGAAAGGCAGGAAGGAGCCTCTGCTCCTGTGCTGGAAGTAGTGGTGCATGCACCTTCCAGGGTGCTCCCCACTTTCCCACTAGTGGAACCAAGCAGTTTCCCGGGACCCCATGCCTCTGGCACACATTGTGCAAGCTCAGCTGACCTTAGACGACCAAGGATGCCTCTCATTGGTGCAGTAGGGCAAATCCCTTTCCCTGAAGGCTCAAGGAGGAAGTTGGGGATGACACCAGGCAGTGGGAGCTGGGTGGAATCCTGGCTCCCCTTTCGCTGCTTGTGTAGTGACAGCCAGAGGGAGAGAGGGGAGGAAGGAGGCTCATGTTTCATCCTCTGAGGATGGCATAGAGGAATGAACAAAGACCTCATCTTAACCCCAGGTGCTGCCAAGTGCTTCTTTATTGGGCTTCTGTTTCCTCTTTAATAAAGGGGGTCACTGACTCCCAAGTAACACAGTTGGCATTAGAATCAAGTGAGATGAAATGTGGAAAGCACTTATTGTGGGGTCTGCTTAGACAAGATGCCCAAGGAATGGTACCTGGCTACCATTATTCTGGGTTTGATTATTAGTGATGCTGTGTTTGTGTGTAGGACTGTGACACTTAAGGGCAAAGTGTGATATGACACCTCAGCTCTAGTAGACAATGCTGTCAATCTACGGGGGACACATGGTGGAAAGGCCCTGAGGATAGGGGAAGACAACATTATAATTTCTGTTTGGAAATTATAAATGCATTATGCTGTGGGATAATGTTTTTGTACATTGTAAACATTTGTCACTTGTATTGATTTAATAAAATGCTGATTGGCCAATAGTCAGGCGGGAAGTATAGGTGGGGTGACCAGACTTGGAGAATTCTGGGAAGAGGAAAAGCAGAGACACAGTCACCAGTCAGACACAGAGGAAGCAAGATGAGAATGCCTCACTGAGAAAAGGTACCAAGCCACATGGCTAAACATAGACAAGAATTTAGGTTAATTTAAGTTATAAGAGCTACTTAATAATAAGCCTGAGCTAATAGGTCAAACAGTTTATAATTAATATAAGCCTCTGTGTGTTTCTTTGGGACTGAATGGCTGTAGGACCCAGTGGGACAGAAACTTCTGTCTACAGCATTATAATGAGGAAGACTAACAGTGAAAGATTGAACAAACTTGCCTGCACATATCACAGAGTGACAAAGAAAATGATTCAAAACAATCCCAAGAAATGAAAACAGGGGAGAGAACAGGCATGGTGTCACCCTGGCTGCAAGCAGAGCCCCAGAGAATACCTCTCAGTGCTCAAGATTTCTCTCGTCCTTCTTTTTTAGATTTCTCTTAGTAGCTGCCTATAACCCTCTGGGTTCTGCCAATGCTCATGACATCATCACCTGCTGCCTGTCTTTTAACACTCATGACATCATTACCTGTTGCCTGTCTGCCAACACTCAAGACTTCATCACCTGTTGTCTGTCTTCCAACGCTCATGACTTCATCACCTGTTGTCTGTCTTCCAACGCTCATGACATCATCACCTGCTGCCTGTCTTTTAACACTCATGACATCATCACTTGCTGCCTGTCTTCCAATGCTCATGACATCATCATCTGCTGCCTGTCTTTTAACACTCATGACATCATCACCTGCTGCCTGTCTGCCAATAATCATGACATCATCGCCTGCTGCCTGTCTGCCAACACTCATAACATCATCACCTTCTGCCTGTCTGCCAACGCTCATGACTTCATCACCTGTTGCCCGTCTGAACTAGTGTGTCACAGTGCCACATTCTCTCTACATGGCATCAAGGCACCAGCAGTGACCAAGTATTTGGTTCTAGATCTAAGTCGGACATGGACTAACTAGTTGCCATCTTGGATATGGCCCTGCCCCTCTGAGCTGCTTTCACCGTCTGTGACACGGTGTGATATGCTCCCAGTTCACACGTGATGTACAAAGTCTGGCTTATGGTGACTGCTCCACAGAGGCAGAAGCCGGCTGTCTTTTGTGAATGTCACCTCTCACCGCTGTTCTGAGCAGGAGTTGGGAAGCCCACCACTTGCTTTTGTAGGCAATGTTTTATGGGAATGTAACCATACCTATCCATGGGCACATCTGTCCCAAGCTGCCTTCATTTGTCAGGCAGAGAAGAGTCCCTGCACATGAGACAGCAGGGCCCACAAGGTTGAAGCATTTACCACCTGGTTCTTTACAGGAGAAACCTGGCTGACCTCTAGTTTAAAAAAGGGAGCATTTTTTATTGCTTAAAAACAAGAACAAAATGAAGAAAACCTTAAATTATTTTTTTTCAGACAAAGGCTTGTTCTGTAGCCCAGAGTGGCCTAAATTTGGAATCCTCCTGCCTCAGCCTCCTAGGAGCTGACATTACAGGTGTGTGCCATCACATGGGGCTTGACTTCAGATTTTTGTCTGGTACTGACTGGTTTAGCTGGGCTGACACTCTGCTCTACAGTGCCCCCTTCCTGGGAAAAGCAGCATGGGGGGCTGGTGTCCCCTCACCCCACCCTCTCACCCTGCAGTCCCTCACAACCGAACTGTCCAGGTAGCTGCTGGAAGCCCTCTGAAGTTAGCTCTTTGGGTGAGTCAGGTAACCGTCTGCACAATGACCTCAGATGTTTTGTTGCTTGTGTTATCTTGTTGGGGATGGAGCTAAGATATATTCGTCCTCAGAAAACATCTGCCCCAGCACAGAAAATTCCCTCCCTGGGCGGCTGCCTCCTTTCCACACTTCGCTTTGCTTCGTGCGAGGCAGAAGGAAGGCTGTCATGAGTTTCTCCGTGTAAGACTTTATGATTGGTCTTTAGAAAAATAGTAACATGCTATGAAAACGCCGAATTTGGAACATGAAGTCACCGTGTGCCGATGCTCTCTTAATAGGCTCCCTTCCCTGAGTGCCTGTGACAATAGGGGCATGTGAGGTGAAGCCTGCACGTATGTTTGGGGAGGGCCCACCGCCCCAGGTGGAAGGGGGGAGTAGAGGGTGTTCAGAGAGAAAGGGAGGTGTAAGAAGCCTGTAATGAAAAAGGCATGCGATTGCATTTTTATGTTTCTGAAAGTCTAGTGTACGTGTTGTTAGAGGAAAATGAAGGGGTCCTCAAAACAGAATCCAAACGCAGCAGAAGCCTAATAAAACGGGTCAATTATTCAAAACACACACCGCGTGATTCAATTTACGTGAGGCTGCCTGGTGTCAGATTCAGAGGGGCAGTGTAAGGTGGTCCCTGGCTGCAGGAGGGAATGGGGGCTGGTGGCGGATGGGTGTGCAGCTTTGGCTTGTGTTTTGGCGGTGGATGGTGGTGAAGGTCACAGAATATAAACACAGTGTGAGGTGCTGTGGTCTTTGGGGACAAGAACTGGGCACTGGTTTTGTTGTGGGAAAGCTGGAGGATGTGATGTCCTCAGAGGGATCGCTCTGAGTTTAAAGCTGATTCCTCGAGCAGGTGGAGAAGGGTACAGGAGAGAGGAGAAACAGGCTTCCAACTGGCCTGCCAAGCATACAGTGGGGAGCCAGATCATGTTGAAGGACAGGCAATAGTGGCTCCAATGAGGTTGAGTTTTGTTATATCAGCTTTTTTGGTTTGTTTGATTTTTGAGACAAGGTCTCACTCTGTAGCTTAGGCTGGCCTTGAACTCACTATTTAGCCCAGACTCGATTTGGTCTCATGGCAATCCTCCCACCTTGGCAGCCCAAGTGTTGGGATTACAGGCAGAAGTCATCATGCCCTGGATTTTGTTGACTTTTAAAATTATGGCAAAATACATCTAGTTTCTCATTTTAGCTGCTTTCAAGTGGGCCGTTTAGCCTGGTTAACCGGATGGAGGTGGCTCCGTATGATTGGGCCCCTGATGTCATCAGTCTCCTCCCTGAGGGCAAAGCTATCTTCATTCCTATCCAGGAAGATTGTCCCCTTCCTGTCTGTGACTCTTGACACCCTTGATGTCACTTTCCCCACTGGTTTCTCCAAAGGTGTCTTTCAGGTCTCCAAGGACACAATTAATGCCTTCTCCTGAGTCTAACGTCGTACCCCAAGGACCCTAGCGTCTGCTCTCCCTCACAGCATTGCCTTTTTAAAAGGTAGGAAAAAACACAAAAGAAAATGAAAAAAAAAGCGAAAGGTACCTCTCCAGAGTTAAAAAAAAGAATAAAGAATGAGAAAAAAAGTAATGGGGGGCCTTGTGTGTCAAAGAAGCCCCTCCTGTGAACAGGCTGCCGGATTTTCTCTCTCAGTGGCGTGCATTCTGCTTTGGGCTCCGGCACCGGGCAATGCTGTCAAATGTGACCAGAGCTTGGGGTCCCTGGAGACATCCCATTGTCACCGCTCAGGGGTGTGCACCACTAACTCCCAAGCTTCTCATGACGTGTTCATTGGGCTGCTGCCCGTTGGTGTGTTCTCTGTAGTCACTCCATAAACATGGTGGTCAGCTCTTGGCTGCAGGTGACAATGTGGATAACCCCCCAGTAGCACACAGAATCAATGCTGGGTTGCATTAGTGATAGAGCAGCTCAAAGCAGAGCCTCAGAGCAGGAGAGCCTGGGTCAGCAGCCCTTAGCTCCGGGAAAGGCTGGTGCAAGCATGGCAGCCTGGGCCCCATGCAAGCACTCTGCTTCCTTAGGGCTTCCTAGCCCCAAGAGCCTGCATCGCTAAGGCTCTCAGGTAAGGATAGCCCACACAGGACAGCCCCAAGGCAAGCCAGAGGGCCTTTGCTCTGGCTGTAGATCAGCACAATCCTCCTTCCTTTGTGCTGCTATGCTACATTCACAGATTCCACCAACCAAGGCAGTTCACCAGGCAGCAGGCCCCTGGTGTTTGCATTTGTAAGGAAAATATGCAAACTGTCTTCTCTTACAATGATTTGTAACCATACCGTGTAACAATGTTTACACAGCATTTGCATTGCATTAGTTACTGGACACAGTGTGGAGATGATTTAAGGTATATGTGAGGATAGTGGGGTATGTTGATGAGTACTCCATTTTATACAAAGGTACCAAGCGCCTGTGGATTTGGTTGTTTTGAGTGGTGTGTGTGTGTGTGTGTGTGAACCCAGTGCCAAAAGGAAGCAGAGGGACAGCTGTATCACCCGAGAAAGTCTAGAAACACTGATGTTCAGCTACATCCTCGGAGCTTTGAGCTAAAGCGACCTGAGCTGGATGGCCTGTGTTTGTAATCACCCACTGGACTGAAATCCATAACCAGGACCAGAAAAGGATGGGATGGCTGAGCCACTTCCATCTCACAGAAGGAAACGGTCACATGATCTGTGGGGACAGAGGCTGGAGGAGCACAGGGAGATGGCAGTACTGTGTGTCCCTCTGTCCCTCTCTCTGAGAGCAGCCTGCGTCTGTCTGAGGAGGTCTGGGTGTCTGACAGATGGGGTTAGGGAGTAGGCAGGGTCCAGACTGTCCCGTCCATCCAGGGTGGGGACTGCAGCTTGGAAAGTGGCTCTGACAGTGGGGATGGGGTGGTGGCACTGAAGGTGAAGGGTGCCATAGGCCTCAGGCAGGAGAGGGAGTGGCAGCTTAGGAGACGATGCCTGCTTGAATTCTGCCCGACCAGCAAGCCCACAACAGGAATTTAAAGAACAGCATTGGGATTCATCTATGGCCAGATGCCCAGTCATGCTTGGTTGATATCATGGTCACCCACAACATGGGGCAAATGCCCTCTACCCGCCTCGAGGCAGAGCTCCTGCCCTCTAGGCCAACTCTATTAAGTTGGGGGCCTGGCCCTGCTTCTCTCCCCTCTTTCAAAGAGGTTCCCGTGAGCCCTAAGTTGCAGTTTTGGTTCCCTAATGCCACCCCTGCCTTTTCCTCTAGCCTCTTCTTGCACCCTGTCCATGTGAAGCCTAAATCCTGACCATGTCAAGCCTTTCAGTTCCTAGAGCACCCATTCCCTTCCACTATTATCAGGATCCCCTCTACAGGTATGCAGTCCCCACCCATCCTTGTCGCCTGATGACTCCCACTTACCCCCAGGTCCTAACATGGGTGTCACTTCTTACATGAAGCCTTCCCTGAGCACCTCGCTCCCCAGAACACCCTACATGTCCCTAAACAGCTCCTGCCACTGTGAGTTGTAAAGGCATTGTGAACAGATTCCTGGGGAAGCTGAATTTCTCTTGACTCTCCACCAAGTTGCTCAGTACCCGTACACAGTAGGCGCCTAATGCCTGTTTACACAAGAAAAGTCAAATGAACACAGCCAAACGAAGCGGAAGCTCTCATTACCTTCTTCTTCATCTTTACATTTTTAAAGATGGCATGGACCCTCCAGGTCTTTGCAAACATGGCCCCAAAGGCGGTTGTGTAGCCCACGGTGAGAATCCAGGTCCGGACCTAGAAGCCAGAACAACACGGCAGAGTTAACATCACCCAGGTGACTGACCACCCAGCAAGTGGAACCTAGGTGCTGGGTACAGACACTGCCATGCATGCTTGTGATCTCCTGAGCATCCTGCAGTTGGATTCTGATTTCATAGATGGCTAGTACTATTGGGCACTCATCAGGTCCTGGGCACTAGGTGCAGAGATCAAAAAGGTTCAAATCCTGCCTCCAAATGGACCCTAGCTCAGAGAGCGCCACCCACTGGCAAGAAGCAGAAATCTCTGCACTGTTGAGGACTCACTAGGGAAGTGAAGACCCAGGCATCTTCCCTTCTGCTCTCTCCTCCTCCTTCCTCTCCCCTTCCTTTGGGTGGTGCTAGTCTCATGCTTTGAGTGACCTTGGGGAGCAGGACTAAGGTCCTGTCTGACTCTGACATGCTCCCCAAGTCTGAGATGTGCGTTGGTTACCAGTCCCGGCTGATGACTGATGGGAACAGCCAGTCTGAAGGAGCCTACACTCTGGGTTCCTGGAGGTTGAGACCGGATGGCCACCATCTGATGTCCACCAGGGGGCCTCTAGGATGTCCAATTTCTGCCAGGACTGTAATGACAGCCAGATGCTACCTTCACTGGCTGACTTGGATGCCCCCAACACACAGGACCTTGGCTTCCCAGTACAGCTTCTAACCCCCATTTTTGGTGCCTGCTTCTGCCTTTCCAGCGATGTGGGTCACAGGTGTCCCAGTCCCACTTGATTGGATGAGGACATGGCAAGGCCAATCCCTAAGCTAGGGAAGTCAGCAGCAGTCTAGCCACTGTTGAGAGACGCATGCGACATATGAGTGGGGACCCAGCACAGGTGGGAACGCAGCCTTCAATAGGTAGGAAATTAGGTGGGCAATAAGTGACAGTGTTTTTTCGGGTGGGGGATGGCCACATCGTCACCTACATTGTAATGTGGATATGTAGCATCCATGTTATAAGCCAAGGATGCTAAGGAAAGCGGAGAACATGGAGGAAGGAGTAGCTGATCCCTGTGGACTGAGACCCGAGTTCCTCCCATGACTCAGAGCATCACTGTCCTCTATCTTAATCACTGGGGCACCCACACAGCGTTCGCTCAGCCAGACACTTGAAGGTGCATCTGGTCCTTCAACATGGACCATGAGGTCAGAGGCCGTGTGGACGATGCTAACTCTACTAGTAACCAGGATGACTAGGGAGCTGCAAGGTGAGGGAATCACTCTATAAATGAGGAGACAGAGGCCCACACTTACACAGTTCCTTACCAGCCCACCGGTTCCCCAGAACTCCAATTCAGCGCCTTGAGCCAGAGTGGCCTTCTTTCTCTGACAGTATTTTTCTCCTATCTAGACAGTCTGCTTAACTCAAGTCAGCTTTGTCTACACTCGGGAGCTGGCCCACCAGCCAGGACAAGCTCCGCCAGGCTCTCTGGAATGCTTTGATTGCACTGTCCTTACAGGCTCAAGTGCTGAAGCTGGTGCTATCTGGGGAGGTCGTGGAAGCCTTATGAGGTAGGCTCTTGGAGGAAGGGGGTCACTAGTGACTGGCCTTTGAAGGTTGGACCTGGTGCCTGGCTCTCTCTGTCTCTGCTTCCTGCCCACCACGGGGGCGAGCTGCTCTGCTGGGCCACGCATTCCTTACTACGGTGGACAGAGTGGAACTGTCAGCCCAAAGACATTCCTATCCCTTGAGCTGTTTTTCCAGCTCCTTCATCACAGAGATGAAAGTCTGACGCATCAGGACCTTTCATCTCAATTGTCAACTTGAGGGGGAATCAGAATCACCATGGAAACAAACCCCTGGGTGTGTCTGGGATGAAGTTTTTTGATTAGGTTTGTACCCTCAAACTGTGAGGCGGCGTAAACTCTTCCTTTCTTAGGCTGTTTTCGTCAGGTGATTGAGATGGCACAGAGAAAAAGAACTCTCAGCCTCCACACACTTGAAAGTGACTGTCCACCCCAGATCACGCTATTAGAAAGGAACTCTTAGGGACTGGAGAGATGGCTCAGTGGGTGAGAGCGCTGACCGCTCCTCCATAGGACCTGTGTTCAATTCCCAGCACCCACAGGACAGTTCACAACTGACTGTAACTCCTCTTCCAGGAGATCCGATACCTTCATACCAATGCACATAAAATAAAGTTAAATGACTTACTAAAAAAAGGAAAGTAACTCTTAATTGTAAACATACACAGAACAATGTCATTTTTAATACTTTATTGGTTTTAATTGAGTTATACATTTTTCTCCACACCCTTTCCATCCTCCCCTCAATTTTTTTAAAAATAAAGTATGGAAAAGATGAAACAATGCCATTCTGTTGTTCTGTGGCCAACAAAGACCTTATTTGGAGGCCACATGCCACTGCCCTGGGCCTGGCTTACTCACGCTCCTTTTGACCCATGCTTTCTCTGAAGCCATCATTACTGGGCCACTCGTCTCTTCTGAGAGAGCCGATTTCATTAAGATTCAATAACATAAATTAAGTGAGTTAAAACTCGATGAGAGAAATTTAATCTGGTATCTGGAAGCTGCAATGTGTTACAGTGAATTGGAAGCAGAGAAGGCCAAGGGCGCCTGGGCAGAGCGCCCCACAGACACTTTTTCACTCGCTGGAGATGCTGGCCCTGGCTGGCGTCTGCAAACTTGAACTTGGGGACCCATTCACTCCGTGATGTAGGGTCTCACTATGCCTAAGCAATCTATGCAAAAGGTGTAATTTGTGCTTTATTCAGAATTCCAGGCAGCTGTGTTCTTTCTGCCTAGAATGTGGGTGTATTGCAGGCCTGGTACTTATGTAGCTGGGCCTTGGATTGCCCTGGGAGCTCTCCTGTTTGTCCTAGGTCCCTGGAGAAGGTTCTGGATGCTCACCAGGTCTTCCCAGGATGTGCTCTCAGGGGTCTATGCCTTGACTAGTTTTGGTAATTGATCAGAACCGTGACTATGACTGGATGTTCAGGCGTGAGAATCTCAGTGAATCACTGGGCTGGGGCTGTGACTGTTGAATATAATGATGGCCTGACCAACAGCCTGAGCAGTTCTGTGTCATTGGGAGGGCTTCTGTGTGTCACCAGACCAGCAGATCTTCCATCCCATCTGCAGCAAATTCTCGATAAGGGCAAGCCAGCAGCAGAGAACAGAGCAGCAAGAAGGACAGCAGAATGATCCCAGCAGGGTGGCCTCCGCAGGCTGGCTCACCCATGAGGGACTCTGCTGGAGAGAATGTCCATTTCTTTTCTCTTCCTCTATCTGTGAGAAGGAAGCCGCTCAGGATGGGGCTTCCTCTGCCCACCCAAGGCTGTCCCTGGATGTCATCTTGACTCCTAGACTCATCTTCGGGGCTCTAAAGCGCTACATGCTGCTGTCACAGGAGGCCTCAGTGACAAGGAGGTGTCCCACGAAACCCTCACTTTCACAGCCAGGCTTCACACTCTTCTCTGAGCTGCTGCTTCCTCAGACACAGGGAGTTTTGCCACCACACACTTGTCACCCAAGTTAGAGGCCTCGAGAACGACGCCAACCCCTTCCTGCCCTCCCTCTCCTGTTCATCTCCAGGGATCACTCACAGACTGGTGGTGATCAGCTACCCCAAAGGGAAACCCCACAGGACAAAACAAGCAAGCAAACCCCTTTCAACAAAAATATCTCACTAATTCTATAAGACTTGAATTTACTAGGAGGCAAAGTGGGGGTTTCTTGGGTAACCTCTACCTTATTTAAGAGAAAAATCCAGGATTTCTGGAAGGACCCAAAGAAGGCTCCTCTGCCCCACCTTTGCCCAGCTGCTGCCCATGCTGAGCACACAGCTCCCTGTAAACAAGGGGGGCACTAAGATCACCTGCAGGACTCAACCCTGCACACCAGGACAGGGCTGCTCTGCTCCTGGAGACTTGAGGGAGGGGGCGCAAGCCAGCATCTCCCATTCTCGAGCTCCGTGCTTCCACGGCTGGTGTTCAGAGCATGTTATTTCTGGGTTTCCAGAATCCCTGGATCCCTGGTCCCCAAGGGATCCACCGCAGCACAGCCCCAGGGACTACAGCTCCTTTAGGTGTGCACCTGTGGCTTGCCGTGTGGAGTCCTGCAGATATCCATCAGAATCTGTTCATGGTGGGCATGTGTCTGAATGCACGTGTATGTTTTAAGTGAGGCAGTGAATCAGGCTTCTCCTGTTCCAGTCAGGGAGCTGCAATGCTGAGTCTGGTTCCTTGAGAGTTCACTGAGCAGCCCCTGGCTGGACGGGCTTTTAACTAGAGTCCAGCAACTGGGGATTCCCGGAGAGGATATTCACAGAGGTCCCTGCTGGTTACTCTTACTGTCCTATGGCCTGCCCCCGGGCCCTCCACACTGCAGGTGGCAGAGGCTCACTGCAGCTTCTCTTGTCTCCATTCCAGTTCTAGCAGAGCAAGGCCACAGCGGGTCAGAGTTGCCATGGAAACACCTGCACCAAAACTCCCAGCACCCACCCCAGGTTCCCGGCTCTTCTCACTCTGCCTTCTAGAAGTGACCACGGTTATCCTAATAGTCTATCACTCATTCATAAGTGATTTGCCCTGCTATTCATTCATTCACAAGCATCCGCTGGGACCTAGAGCTTTAATACATGCTCTCATTTAACCCTTACAAGCCTCACCAGTGGTGGTGGCACACACCTTTAATACCAGCACTTGGGAGGCAGAGGTAGGCGGATCTGTGAGTTCAAGGCCAGCCTGGTCTATGAGAGCTAGTTCCAGGACAGGCTCCAAAGCTACAGAGAAACCCTGTCTCAAAAAACCAAACCAAACCAAAACTCCAACCAACCAAGCAAACAAAAACCCCCAAAGCTTAGTATAGCCCCACTTTCACAGGGGAGTGAATGAACTAAGGTTCAGAGATGTTAGTAACCGAGGCAAAGTCACACAGCTAGGAAGTCATGTGGTAGAGTTTTGGACACAGACATTTGCCAATGGCCTTTCTAGAATACTCTGGGGACACACTAGAAATGAATGCACACACTAAAACCGCTCAAATATACATCATAAAGGGTAGATTTTCTTTTCTTTCACTATCTCATTTTTTTTTTTTAAGGTCCAAATGGGCAAACATTTATCTGGGATACTCGTTTGGTAGACAGACCTTAGCTGGCCTGCTGGCCTGTTCTTCCTGGTAAAATGCAGTCGACAGCTTAGTGGCAAGTGACCGTGAAGGCCTGATGCCCGAGCTTGGTCCCTGGAACTCACAAGGTAGGAGAGAGTGGATCCCACAATGTCCTCTGACCTCCACATGTGTGTCTTGGCACATGTGCCCCCCACACCCCCGCAATGAATAAATGTACTAGATTAAAAAAGAACATTCAATGTGGGTGTTTTTTGTTTGTTTGCTTGTTTATGTTTTTTGAGAAGAAGACACACGGCATGCATCCCTTTAGTCTCCTGGTGTTTGGACCCTTACCCTTGTCAAGTATTGCAGGGCAGGGTCTGGGCTTGCTCTCAGGACAGGTGGGGGGTTAGTTTTGTTTTGCCTGGTGACCTGCCTCCAGGTTGGAGGGAGGGGCTGCACCAGGGTAGAGCAATGTTGATAGTGTTGAATTCCGACATGGAGTGGGCTTGTGTGTGTGTGTGTGCAGCGCTACACAGAGCTGCTGGCTTGCTTCCATCCTCAGCCATGCTGCGGAGGCTGGGAGCGCGGCAGGTCCTATGGGGCTCGTTGTCCACCAGGCCTCTGGGTCCTCTCTCTCTGCGGCTCTCTCTTTCCCTCTGGGTCCTCTCTTTGGCTCTCTCTCCCTCTCTGGATTGTTCTATCACTTCCCATGCCCTGGGTGTGGTTCCTGCCTAACGTTCACAGGACGGCAACTGTCATTTCTGCCACCTGGCTGGCTCCTGCTGGAGCTGGGGTTCCTGAGCCAGGTGGGCTTGTTATCTGGAAGGAAGACCGAGGTTTCCTTCCCCCAACACCAGGGCCTTGCCCACACCCAGCATCCGTCTCCCAGCGACTCTGCCCACAGGGGCCGTGTTGCTATGGTGACTCTACTTCTGACAGTGTCCAGGGAGACAGCACCATGGAGCTGGAGCTACCTGCAGGCCTTGCTGAAGCTGGCACTGAAGGCTGGGAAGATTCCAGAAAGGATGGAAGGTGGGGGATGGGAGCTGCGTGTGGCTGCTTCCCCAGCAGTAGCATCTGTGTGTGTGCACACATGCATGCTCACACTGTCCCTGCAGGGATGCTAATGGCCTTCCTGAGCAGAGGCCTGACCCTGGGGTTGTCACAGCTTCTTGCTGAGGTACTGTCACCGTTGTCTATATTAAGATCTGAAGGGTAGAAAAGGGCCACGTGTGGGGAGGCAGAACAGAGTGACCCTGGAAAGATGTTCAGGATGGAGGCTGACTTCAGGGTCCACCTCACCCATCCACTGACTTTGAGGATGTCACTGGTCTGGAGGCCAGGTTGTCATCAATATGGTAGAAATGAAGATATTCTAAAGAGACACTTGTGTCCTTTAACCTCTCTGTCAGACTATTGAAACACCGGATCCCAAGAAGTGGAAATTTCCCCAGGAATCTCAATCTGGGAGAAGGGAAAGGCCTCAGCCAGAGAGCTTGTCTCCTGGAAGGAGATCTAACACAGTTCTGAGAACTTCTCAGACCGTGTCTCAGGATGAGACTGCAGCTGATGTTGGCAATGAAGGGTCAGTGTTGGGAGGGACCACTCCTTGACTGCTCAGAGGGCGGTACCCCGGTCCTCTATCTAATTTTTTCCGAAAAGATTTACTTTTTGTTTTATGTGTATATATGTGTGCCTGCACGTATGCATGTGAACATATATGTGTGCAGGTGCCCACGGAGGCCGGAAAAGGCCATTGGATCTTCTGGAACTGGAGAACGGGTGGTTGTGAGCCACCAGTGCGGGATTGTGGATCAAACCCGAGCACTCTGCAGGAGCAGCCAGGGCTCTTAGCGGCTGCACCATCGCCCCAGCCGATCTGCTTGCTCTTCCCACAGCACCCTGAAGACTGGCTGGCAGGTGTCACTGGATCTCTGTGTCCTTCTTTCCAATGTGGCCACATTAACTGAGTCCACTTTTCCTGCTTTTTACTATTAACTTGACTGTTTTAACTGATTCTTAAGGACAGGTGGCTGGACTTGACTTCCTGGGGCATTCTCTGCGACCCCAAGTTTGATAACAAAAGTGACACACTGTGATGTCTGCCTTTCTTCCCACATTTGTCCCTGCCCCACCAGAGAGAGCTGGCATGCCCATTTTACAGATGACAAAAGTGAGGTGAAATTTCAGGCCCTGATTCTCCTTTCTGCATCCCGTTTCCTGCTCCTTGCTTGCTCAGGGTGGCGGGAGGGCACTGGGAGCGGCCAGCAGGTCTCAAGATAGAATAGAGCCCAACTCTTGACATCAATGGGTTGAGGAAGGAGGCTTCTTGCAATAGAACAAGTGCCCCCTCCGCACCCCCTGCATGGTATTTGGGCTCTGCTGTCAAGAGTAGCTAGCTCCTCTTCTTGAGCGACAGAAGGAATTATTCTGGAAGTGATCCTGGTCATGCATTTGGGCTGAACCGGTTCAATCCGGAGGAGGCTGTTTCTCCCAGTCACATGTGGGCTCGCTCCATGCAGTTCCCACTGCTGATAAAGGAATTCTGGGCAAGAGAATTGTCATTTCCCCAGCCCCGGAGCTCAGGCTCAGGTCGATTTGTAAAGCACGTCATGATTTATTCATGCCGCCTCCCCGGGCTTCCCAGGACGACCTTCCTCTCACACAAATGAGCGCGACTCCCAGAATAGAATGTCAGGCTTCATTAAGGAAAACGCCCCAGTGTGGGGATGGCCCTTTCCTTGCTCCCTAGCTCCCTAGCCTGTCATTAGCACTTGAAGAATTCAGGTCAAATCCCAGAAAACCCCAGCTGGGAAGTGCCTTCAGGGGTGGGGTACAGGGTGACATGTATGGAGGGCCTGCCTCTGGGAAGGACGCTCCTGGACGCCGGCTCTCAGAGTTTCTCTGCATCCAGGACTTAACTCCCCCACAGGAGGCAATGCCAAGGGGCCAGCAGAATCTCAGAAGGGACTGGGGCAGCTGTAGAACCGGGGGTACAGTTCAGCAGTAGACTTGGGGAACAGTGACGGATTGGGTCGGTGTACAGCCTAGAGGTCCCCAGGAGGACCCTGGAACTAGTTTCATATTGTTGTCATCACGGTTCCTGGACTTGGGGAGGGCAGGGCTCTAAGCCCTTTGGAGCAAAAGTTTAGGGCATTTTTGCTCTTTCCCAAGTACTTAGTGAGGTGCCGCAGGGCGTGCACCTGGCACCTGGCTAGGTTCTTACCATCTGATGAGCTCAGCACAGGCCAAGATAACATCCAAGAAGGGCAGGACATTGCTGACTTGGGAACAGTAGGGGCGGGGCACTGTTACCTGGGGCTTAAGGCTTTTCCGGAGCTGCCCCCACAGCAGGGGACATGTGTGATCCTAAAAAGTTTGACATACGGTGTGTGTGTGTGTGTGTTTGTGTATGTGTGTGTGTGCTCATGTGTGTGTGTGTGTGCATGTTTTGCGCATGTTTTAAGGTGCTCTCTAGTGTACCCTTCACTCCCTATTTCTATCCTATTCATGGCCGGCCGGTGGGTGACCTGAAGCTTCAGAGCAGTAGGCAGGACCTGGAAGAGGTGGCTTTGCAGAGGGCTACCTTACTCTCACACCATGCGGAAGCAACCACAGGTAGGGCTGCCCATCCATCATCCGTTAATACTGACGCACTCATTGCCCCCCCCTCCAGTTATTTGAGGGACACAGCAGGACCAGTGACTGCCCTGGGTGGCTGCAAAGAACCCAAGGCCTCACCCAGTTCTTTTGTGTTTGCTTGTTTTGTTTTGTAAGACCCCACATAAAAAACCCAACATGGTGGCACATGTCTGGGACCCCAGCACTGGGGAGGGGATGACAGAAGGGTCCCTGAGACCTGCTGGTTAACCAGTCTAGTTTAGTTGGCAAGCCTCAAGTTCTAGTGAGACACTCTGTCTGCTCCAAGGAACAACACCCAAGTCTGATCTCTGGCCTCTGTACACACCAACACACACCTCACCTACCGACCCCCACTCACACGTATAATTTCACCGGCACACACACATATTTATCTATACATATCTATCCATTCACATATATATCCACGTGTACATACCCATCTACACACACATTTGCACACACATGCATACATACTCTTTACCTCTCACATAAACACATGTACACACATATGCATCAGTGTATAACACATTCACATATCTTCCTTCACCTTACACACACACACACACACACACGCACACACACACGCGCGCTTTCAGGAAGGATAATTTGGGGGAAAAATACTTCCCAACAGATCCCTGGGTTGAGCAGTAATGAAGAGATTGTTTTGAAACATCACTGACAGAAGGAATAAGACAGCGCTTTTCTCGGACTCCAGGTCACCACACCAAAGCCCGCAGGCCACGGATGTATCCTCTCCCTGCTCCTGCGGCTCTGGGTGCTGATGCTTTTGATCCTGGTGGGAGGCCGGGCTCTTCTGCCCCTTTCTAGTATCGCTCCTTTCTGTGTTGGCCGTTACCTGGCATTGGCCTGTCACCTGGTCATCTCAGTGGGACAGCCGCTGTCTATGCTCACTGCAGTCAGGCACCGCCTCTGCCTTTCTGGCCTGGTTGCAGACCTGTTGACCCGTCCTGTGTTTCCATACAGCTTTGTCTGAGGATAAGGTCACCAAGAGCTCTTTATGTCACGTCGGACTGGCACATACCAAAGGGCTTACCGTGCAGAGTGTTTCAAAGGTCTTTTCCGAGACGAAGGATCCATCGAGGCCGAAGAGGAAGATGGATGCGTAGGACAGCATTCCGCCCAGGATGATGAGGTTGTTCATGTAGGGACTCGACATCTTGATCAGCCTGGTGGGTAAGAGACACAGCATCTTCCAAGTGCTCTGGGTGAGCGCTGCTGCTAAGTCTTCAGGGATGAGGGAAATGCCCGTCCCCCAACCCCCAGCTATTCTGCTTCCAGGTTGATACCTCGCTACTTCTGGAGAGGAATCCCATAACTGCGCATTTTCCCACCTTCTTCCTCCAGTCTTCCTTCCTATCACTTCTCAAGGGACACTGGCTACAACAGCTTCGTCTATCTGAACTTCCGGTTTATAGGATTTGGGGCCAGGATTGGGAATAGAGTTAAATCTAACGATTATAGTGAGGAGGGTGGTGCTCATACCACACTCTCCTGCCTGAGAGGGGATGTTGCAGAGCCCTGCAGTGAGTATCCAGGCTTCCTCAGGGACTGCTCATCAGGCCTTGAGCCTCCCTTGGAGCACCCAGAAAGCTCCCATTGTTCGACGTGCAAAGGGGGACAGGAGTAGCAACACCTCAGTCACAACCCTTACCCCAGGAGTTGGCAGCTGGGCCTCCTGCCATCTGTCCTCATCTTCACTGACTACAGGCGAAAGGCATTCCCTAGGCCCAGCAAACCAGTGCTGAGTTAAGCCCCAAGAGGGCTAGGCTTTCTACCCAACCCAGAGGCCCTTGACCCTCTGAGCACAACTGGCTTGGAATAGTTTTGTAGACTGCAGCTATGGCCAATTGTTCTCCAGACATTTTCTTTGTGTTCTGCAGGTCTACAAGTGAATCAGTCTTAGGCTCAGAGTGCTTCCTGGAGGAGGCGGTTTGCGAAAGTGTGATTGGAGAAGTGAGAAAGGAGGGAGATTTAGTTCCCACAATTTTTGCAGATTTTTTCCAATGGCTGAGCCAGCCGTATAAATCATTCGGGTAACTGAATGATTTGGCCACGAGGGGAAAATTAGAGAATTAATCTTGAGAGGCAGTTTGCAGCTCTAAGATCTCCTTAGACGTGTGGGAAGGCTGTAGGGCACGGAGAAAAGACTATGTGCCTAGGTCTTGAGCCAAACGCTACCAGGTGCAGCCCTCACTCAGGACTGTTCCAATAGCTGTGTAAATTGCAGGTGCTTAGGAAAAAGACCCTAGGTGAATTGCTTTTACTTTTTAGGAAATGGGTTTGACCTAAGCAATTACTTAAACAAACAAACAAACAATCAGAGCTCGGAGCCTCCAAGTTCCTCTTTGGCAAGCAGAAAAAGAAGCAACATCAGAGCAAAACCCATTCCCTGGAATTGCCCTGCTCCCTACAAGTCTGTGGGTAATACAATGTGGCTTTGGGGGACAATGGCAAAGGTCCCATGTCCTGTGGACACATGTAGGGGCTCCCCCAATGCACACACGCTTCTAGCTTTGGTCCAGCCTCTCTCACGACAAGGCAGGAGCTGGGTTTAGTGATTTGCTATGGAAACTGGCAAAGGTCATGATCAAGGCATGGTGGCCTGGCTACCCACAGCTGAGCATGGTACCTCAGAGTGAGGACTTCCTGGGGAGAGCTGAGGGTGCTCAGTTATGCAAAGTACCTGACACAGATGGCACAGGCTATGTCCCCTGGACAGCAGACCCCTGGTTATACTGGGAGTCAGGAGAAGGGTCAAATGGATGATGTGAGGGAGGGGCTTCCTGGGCTGCCATGTGCTGTACCAATGGGAGCCTCTGTGACTGAACCTGGAAGTCCTTTTCACCAGCTCTACCTAAAGGTATTGAGAGTAGGGATGAGAAGCTGGGGACTCTGGGGTCTTCTGTGTTATTGCTGGACTTACAAGGTGATGATCATGTCCAGAGTGCTGAGAAGGTCCATGGACTTGGACTTCCCATTTCCACTTTATTTAACTTGGTCCTCCAGCGGTCCAGCTTCCCCCTCCCTACCCCTCCCTCTGTGCGCGTGTCCTAAATCATCTTAATGACTAGGTAGCCCACTTCAGGAACCCCATCCAAAAATTTCAGTGCTCCCAGAGAATCTGCCATGCTGATGGTGGAGCAAGGACCTGGTCCATCCAGAAATCATTCTCCCAGCACGGGGCAGGGCTGCTTACTTCTGGTTCCGGTTCTTGATGTTGAAGAAGAGGAAGGCGCTGGCCATGATCATGCCGAGGATGGTGAGGGCCGATAGGATGCTGTACAGCGGAAGGGAGATCTTTCGCAGCTGTTCCAGGATGATGGTCTTGTCCTTGGGTGGCTCAGACCCTGCAAGGTCAAGGAGAAGCTATCAGATTCCGGTGCAGTCATTCTCCAAGGACGTTCGGCCTCTGTGTCCTTCGTATCTGGCCAAACACAACACCTGTACCCCACACCAGGCCTGTCGACCCACTGGGTGAGAGGCTCTAGTGACTGCCCAGCCTTCCCAGCAGGAGCCTGAGCCAGGACTTATTTCTTTCTCTAAATAGAATCAATAAGGGGTCTGCGATGCATTTAACAGCCATTAGGAGACTAGAATTTGATTTGGTCTAATTATGCTGTTGAAAAACCATCACCATTTATCCCCGAAGGTAACCATGTCTGGGAAGGCAGAGAGGTACCGTAGCTGGGTGCCACTGGGCGGGGGTGAGGGGGGGGGTGGGGAAGCGGTGGTAAAGAACTTGGCACGGGTCTCAAGGACTCCTCTCCTACCTGAACATGATAAACGATCTTGCTCACTAGGGCAGACACCTGGTCTGTCAATTCTAGGGTGACAGATATGTGCTCCAGCTGCAGATTCTCAGCCTCAAGGTCATTATCACAAAAGCTCTTTGGTTTTCTGTTTCCTAAGACCTGGCTAACTGTGGGAGGTGGAAGCTAACCCCCTTTCACATGGAGCCAGGGCCAGGCTGAAGCTACGGGGTTCCGTTTCTCTCTGTGCCTGCCAGGCTGCCTACTTCATTCTTCAAGGGCACGAGGAACTCAGGGGGTGGGCACTGAAAGGCTCAGAACAAATGCATCGTCCTGCATGGCTACCTGTTTGCTCTCTTAGGTGACCTTGTATGGGATGGTCTGGGATGGAGGGAGGCAGGAGCTTCCCCACCCTGGCTTCCTGGAAATCCTCTTCTCTCGTGTGCTATCTCAAGTCAGGTGTCTGCTGTGAGATTATAAACCATCAAGACCTTCCTCTCCAGTGGACAGATGTGAGATCTGCCAGATGCAGAGGAGTGGCCAAGACTGGAGCCCTGTCAAGGATGATGGTGACCCGGTGGCAGAGCCTCAGTTAGGCCTCCGTTTCCAGGGGACAAGCTGGGGGATAGGCAGGCAGCAGTGGAGTAGAGAACACACTGCCTCACTTGGGCTGGAAACCTGTGCTTGCAAGTTCAAATGTGTGTAGAGACAGTCAGTGGGGGCAGTGGAGATCTCTGTCTAAGAGACCCAGAAAAACTGTGGGTTCTAAAGGATCTAGGGATGGTCCAGAGTGTTAAGGAAAAGCTTCAAGGAGGGAGGGAGGGAGGGAGGGAGGGAGAGAGGGAGATAGACAGACAGACAGACAGACAGATCCATGAGAGGGAGGCCTAAGGCAGGCAGACAGACAGACAGACAGCATTTTCCACTTCCAGAAGCCAGAGCTTCATATCCAGGAACTTCCTCCTTATACCCCCACCTCCACCCCAGAATGTGCTGTGCTGGGGCTGGTTCAGGGGTCTTCCTGCTCCTAAACTCAAGGACAGTCCTTAGGGTTCCTGGCTGAAAATAAGTCCCTCTCAAGGCCCTGAGTCCTGGATCAATGATGGTATGATCACTAGTGGGTTTGGGTCTATTGTTCAGCTACAACTTCACCATCCCCTCCTGCACCATCTCTTTACACACAGCTTCCTCTCTCCAGCTCCCTTCTCTACTGAATGGCACCTCCACTAAGTGTATCTCGGCTAGAATCACGGGAGCGTGATGGAGATGCTGAGCAGCTGTGCTGGATGCAGCCCTGAATTTTGTTTTCGTTCATTCCTCATTCATCCATGCACCATTGAGAATCACCTCCCATCAGTCAGGCCTGATGCTGGACATTAAGGATACATAATGAACAAGATACAGTCTCTGCCCTCGGGGGTGGGGTCCAGCCTTGGGGAAAGAGCAGAGCAATATAAGGCAACACCAATTTCTGAATGCTGGCTTCAGGATGATGCGGAGACGAGAGATGAACAGATGGAGGCTTTAATGTATGGACGCTCAGCTTATCTGCACACTATAAATAAGATATAAATATTAGAGCCTTCTCAATCGAATCATCCATCACCCTTATGGGTGGTGGGCTGAACAGTCTTCTAGGTGTTTTGTGACTTCTAGAGCTAGTAAGTGGCTGGCTGGCAGAACTGAGACCCAGATCTGCCTGGCTCTAAAGCTGGTGCAAACAGTTCCTGTGGATACAGCCTGGGGTGGGCATCCCCCAGGCTCTCAGGCCTAGGATAATCTGAGTACCCAGCAGGCAGCAGAGAGCAGCTCCCCAGGATGGAGTCAGGAGATGCTTCCTAGAGTGGGGAGTGGGAAGCAACTGTTGGAGGGTGAGAAGAGTGGCTGGCGGTCACCAGATGAGAAGGAAGGCTTCCGGGGACATAGCCTGGGGATAGGACATAGCCTGGGGATAGGCACCAATGTGTCCCAACATTGGAGGAACTGAAGCCGTTTGGCCAGGCAGATTTCTTTCTTTTTTTTTTTTTAGATTTATTTATTTATTATGTATACAGTGCACAGATCTCATTACAGATGGTTGTGAGCCACCATGTGGTTCCTGGGACTTGAACTCAGGACCTCTAGAAGAGCAGTCAGTGCTCTTAACCTCTGAGCCAGGCAGATTTCTGAGAGAAGATGGAGAACTGCGGAGAGGGTCCCCTCATGGATGTCTTAGGGACACAGCACAGAGCAAGGCGCCTCTCTGAACCCTGGGACCACAGTGAAAATGCTCTCTGCTACCAGCCTGTGTCTTTTCTTTATTTTGTACTTGATACTTTCTCTCTATTGTCTTCCCCAGGGCTGGGGGCAGAGCCTGGGCCTCCTGCGTGCTGGGCCAGCACCCTATCAGGAGCTCAGTACCCAGAATCCTTATTCCAAAAGCCGCCCTCTCCTCAGTCTAGGAGCAGACAGATCTCTCACGATATCAGGACTCTAGCGGATAAGACAGTCTGTGTCCTTCACAGGTGGTATAAATTTGGTGTGACACCATTTCTGAGCTCTTTTCTGTTTCCTTTTTTTGGTTTTTCCAGACAAGATTTCTCTGTGTATCCCTGGTTGTCTTGGAGCTTGCTCCATAGACTAGGCTAGCCTCGAACTCACAGAGATCCACCTGCCTCTGCCTCCTCAGAGCTGGGATTAAAGACAGGCTCCACCAATGTCTGGCCTGAGCTGTTTTCTTAAATGTACAAAAAGACAAACCCATCGATTTTCAGTGGGGGTGTGAACCATAACATGCCATTATGTACCCGGTGTTGGTTCCCTCAGGTGGTGTGGGAAGGATGGCCGACAGTGGAGGACACACTCAGGTGACACATGTGGACACTAACTGAATCTCTGCGACGTTCTAGGAGCTGAGATCCTATCTCAGATCTATAGATCCATAGATGGACACAACCAAGTCCCACCTAAGGCACCATAAGAGAGCTCTTATGGTGGTCTTGGGTTTAATGATTAACTCTGGGCACAGAAAAATTCCTGATGACCTAATATGATTTAAGCAACAACTGTCTGGGTGCCACAGACTTCCAGTTTCCTCGACTGCTATCCAGAGACTAGGCCGTTCGTCCAGTTTACCTATCCATGTATCTCTCCGCGCATCTATGCTTTCGTCACTAATTACTCATCCATATCTGTATGCATATTTGCATGCATGCAGCTGTCCATACATCCATGCAGGCCTACTAGTTCATCCGTGCGTCCATCTATGCATCCAGTTATTTATGTATTCATGCATCCATTCATTTATCCATATATATCTATCTACCCTCTTATCTATATACCCACCCAACTCATTTCCAGGCTTTTATCTGTCCTATCTGCTTATATGCTCAGCCACCATTAACCAGCCTATTCTTTCATCCATCCATCCATCCATCCATCCATCCATCCATCCACCCACTCACCACTTATCCACCGACCCACGCATTCATCCATATCCATCCACTCATCCACTTACCCACCTACTCATCCATACACCTATGTATCCATTTACTCAGACATCTACTTGATGTTTTAGTTTTTTTCATTAACTACCAAGTTTCCAACATGGCAGATCCTGGCTGACAGCAGGAATTTAGAGAGAAATAGAACTCAGAAAGAGGCTCATGGTCTCTTCCAATATAAAGCAATGGTGGTCATAGAAAAGGCACAAACGAAGACAAAAGACCAGAAGCAAAGAGAAGGGAGCGATTAGCTCCCAAACTCCACAGGTTCGCCCCAGGAGCTGGACCCCACGGAGTGGGTGGGGAACTGTGCTCAGTGAGTGAGTAGTTGTGTCGAGGAGTCTCTTGACCTCACAAAGCCGAAGACGCTAAGCGCCTGGTGTGCCCTCCGGGAAGTCTGCGAGCCTTACCCTGGAACCTGATGGTGTCGTTGATGATCTCCAGCGTGTCAGCCACTGCGTTGTACTCGCCCACCTTCACCTCCTTTTTGTCTGTGGAGAATGAGAGACAGAGGCCAGTCAGCTGGGGTCCCAGGCTCGTGTCTGGGGGCTCTCATGGACCCTGGCTGTCCGTAGTTTCCCCTTCTTCTCACACCAACTCCAGTTAGGATCACAGAGCTTGTCACTGTCCTGGGCTGGCACCTCAGCAGGTATTTCCCCCCACCCCCTGTGTAGCATCTCTCAAGATGGGAAGCCCATTTCTAACCCACAATCTCCTGAAGACCCTGATAAGTGAGGACCCCAAAGCACTGTAGGCATTCCACCAGCTGTAGGTAGTGGGGACCACCTCTTCCTTCATTCTGGATAGGACCAGCCTGCGAGTGCATCCTGAGGCAGAACCAGGATGGTTCAATAGCCAGGCTGCTCTGTCGAGACATTGAGCGGTACCCCAATACTCTTATTTCCCTGCACAACTGTTCAGTGTATTCTCCTGTCTCACTGGTCAATTCTGGATGCCTTCATCCTCATTATTATTTCTTGGCTTTAGTTCACTGTATTGGCCATCGTCAAGGATAAAGATGGCAATGACTGCTCAGGAAGGTATCAGGAAAAAAGGCTTTCTTTTCCCAAGTAACATAGGACACTGGGTGACAAATGGTGATTCCTGTGTGACAGTGTTGAGGTGGCGGGACCTTTAAGAAGAGGCCTGGTGGGAGGCATTTGGGTCACTGGAGGTGTCCCTTTCTAGTGACATGGACGCCATTCTTAATGGGGTGTGGTTTCTTCTGTGAGAGTGATTTGATGGGAGGGCAGGTACCTGCTGAACTGTCTGCCAAGCAAGTCTCTTTTCTTTAGAAAACACTCAGCCTCAGGTATTTTGTTACAGTAACAGATAATGACCAACAGTGGCTAGACGTAGGCTCCTTTATGTCTATTCTCTGTGTGATACCTTCAGTGTGTGGTGAAGGGGCTCTTAGTGCTCCTTTGCTGGCAACAAAACTAAGTCTTGAGAGTTGGCCAGCAGCACTAGGCCCCAGCAGCACTAGGAACGGAGCTCAATTCCAACCCTGGGCTTTTCTCATGACTTCTGCTCTTCCTGACTATGGTGCCGTGATGGGATTTCTGAGTGATGGCTCTGTGCCTGGCTACGGAGTGGCTGGCTCCATGGCTCACCCCTAGAGGAGCTCATCGACTGCTCTAAAGCCACCAAGGTGCAGGTGGGTCCCCGAAGCTGCAGACTCCAGCCAGCAAAGTGTCTGGAGCTTATAAAGGGACCCAAGGGGACCCCAGGGAGACAGAGCCTGGGCTGAGTTTGCAGAAATACAGAAGCCCTGCTCATCCCTTGTAAGCATTCGGAAGGCAGACTGGAGGATTTCTTAGGCCACACTTCTGCCTGCTTCCTAGACTTCAGGGAAAGAGAATGGTAAAAGTCACGGGGGAGGGGATTCACACCGTGTAGGTGGCTGCTGCTTGCTTGGGTCACCTAGGTCTTAAATGTCGTATTAACACACTCTGAAGGGGGCTCCGGGTTCCCCATTGTCACCTTTGGAAGTTCTGAGTCCCACAGGCTCCCCTGTCAGCTCCCATCACCAGAAGGAGGAGGCCTTAATTTATTTATTCAGCATAGGAAGGTAGCACATGAAATATGCAGACCCATTGGAACAAACCCTCAGGACTGGGGAAGTGGCACTGCAGGGACCCCATGGCGCCCACAGTCACACAGTCAGCTACAGACTCATACAACCTGCCGAATGCACTGCCCCATGGAAATGAAATAATCAACTTCCCATGAAGATCATAATCACCATAGTTTCTCCCAGGAGGTAATACTGGGAGGCTCCAGGACCTAGCAAGTTTCTGCATTGCGTGATTGGAACCATGACCTAACTCCCCTGTCCAGAGAGAAGAGATGGGCCTCAGACAGGCAAAGGAAGGGCTTGAAGTCACATGGGCCAGTGCCCAAGGAGTACCTGATAGGATTGCCCTGCTTCTGCTTCAGGGTACCTCTCCTGCTCATGCTGAGCCGGGATGCCCATCATCCTGCCTCCATTTGTTGAGTACTTATTTGCATGCTGAGCCCAGCTCAGGGGCTCAAACCATCACTAATTTTCCACAAGCAGTTCAAAGTCAAAGTTACTCCCACGTCCTTTACTAGGGCGGCGTGGGACATCTTTGATGTCACAGAAGTGTTTACACTAAGTCCCTGAGTTTGTCAAGTACCTGCAATGGACCAGGCTCCAAGCTGGGGGCTGGAGACACAAAGATGTAAAACATACAGTGTGCATGTATGTACCTGCCGCCTCAGCATTAGGGAGGCTGCGGCAGGAGAATAGCAAGGTGGTCAGGGCCAGCCTGGGCTACATAATGAGAGCCTGTCTCAGAACATTTACCAAGCGCCTCACCGCTGGCTCAACTACCAGGAAATGGTAGTTATTTAACCCATGAAGAGAGCGAGTGAGCCTTGCGGAACTCAGACACTCCATGCATTCTCTTACTGCAATCGCTGTCTCTCCTTCATGCTTTCCTTATCCCCAACCAAGTTTATTTTGTTTTTAACACAGTCTCACTAAGTTGCACGGGCTGGCTTTGAACTTCTAAGTTGCCGAGGCTGGCCTTGAATTTGTGGTCCTGCTGCTTCAGTCTGCCTGGCCGCTGGGATCACAAGCGTGAACAAGACACTTGCCCCTTTCTGTTTTTCCATCTATTGGCTATGTGTCAGCTTGACATGAAGCCAACACTTGTAGCAAAAATCTTTTATTTATTATCATTAGTGTGTAGGTGTGTAAGGGTCAGGGTCAATTGTTGCGGGTTGGTTCTTTCCTTTCACAGTGGGTTTTGGGTGGCAAATTCAGGCTGTCAGTTTGCAACGGCAAGTGATTTTACCCACTGAGCCATATCGCTGGCCCAGCACTTCCAGATTTTCAGCCTGGGCCTCTACTCTAAAAGCATGTGGCAATTCTACGCAGGGGTAGGGGCCATTACAATGGCTGTCACTGGCTGGTTTCCTGTCCCCGTGCTTGGCTGTGTTTGCTATCAGCTCTTTCTCCAGCAGTGTTGAGTGGCTCTGGTGGCTCTCAGCCTTACTGGGGCCTTAGAGGCCTGGGGTTCTGAAACTTTCAGATTTCTGAGTACCAGCCTATTCATCATAGAATCCCAGATGTTAAGAAGTGGATCATGGGGCAGGGTAGTGTTTTTTAAAAGCCCCCAAAGCAGACCCTACCACAAAGGTGGTGTGGACAGCCACACTGGGCCACACTCTGGACTTTCAGTATGGACAATCTCTGATTCTTTTTTTGTTGTTTGAAACTGGGTCTCTCTGTAGCTTTGGAGCCTGTCCTGGAACTAGCTCTTGTAGACCAGGCTGGCCTCGAATTCACAGAGATCCACCTGCCTCTGCCTCCCAAGTGCTGGGATTAAAGGTGTGTGCCACCACTGCCCGGCTTCAATTTTCTGGCTCTTAGAGGCTAAAAATATTATGAACCAGAACAATCCTAGCTTTTCTCACACTCTCTTTAAAAGGTGCGTTATCACGCTTATCTTTCTTTCTAAACCTTGCATTTTGGAACCTAGAGAAAACAGAGCCCACTGGCAACAATTTGGATGCTGAAAAATGTCCAGTTTGAAAATAATTTCTGGCTGTGAGCCAAAGAGTGTCCAGGAGTCAGTTGGACCAAGGCTTTATCAGGAAGTGACATGGTCTCTTCCCTGAGCTGCATCCTCCAGGCAGGAGAATAAGCTGGCTCTATACTCCATTTGACATGGTCTCTATCCCATCCTTGTTGTTGCATGTGGCATGGTCTCTATCCTGTCCCCCTATGCTCCCTGTGACATGGTCTCTATCCCGTCCCCTTATGCTCCCTGTGACATGGTCTCTATCTCATCCCCCCAAATGCCCATTCTTACTTGATTCTAGTTTGAAGGAGGCAAACATATGTGTTGAAGTTAAATTATTGGCCTGCCAGAGTGGTGAATCCCTGTAATTTAGAATTTAGGAGCTAGAGCCAGAAGGATCACAAGTTTGATGTGGGCTATAGGTCAGACTGCAAAATAAGTTCCTGGAAGTTCGATGGAGGCTTTCTCTCTGTGGAGATGGTGTCAGAAACAACAACGCAGAAAGAGAAAGACCCAACTATCACAAAATTCAAAAAAGGCAAAGCAGAGGACCTTATCATGGGGGGAGCGTGGGGGTGTGCACACCCAAACTTAAAAGTTCTGCTCTATAAGGACTTGAAATTTACAGAGCAGAGGCAGACCAGGTGACACTTTTAAAGTCTAAAGCTAATGAGTGTCAGAGGGTCAGAACTGTCAGCTAGCAAATGGCTCAGAGGCTTAACATGTTAGGGAGCTGACCCTGAAAGTCACTGCATAACTTAGTTAGGAAGAGGGGAGGAAAAAAGAGGGAGAAGGAGGAAGAAAAGAGGAGGGAGGGAAAGAGGGAGGGAGGGAGGAAGAGGGGGAACCACAGGCAGGAAGGAGGGGCATAGGCATCCCTGCACTAGTGGCAGGAAGCAATAGTCACAGAAGTCCGACAGACGTATGCGCATTTAAGGTGCACACAGTCTCTGACCTAATGGCCGGCAGAAGTCCCAGTTGAATCCATAAGGGGACATGTATAAGGCCTTACTATTCACGAGGATACAGAGTTTAAGATAAGCTGGTGCTTGTAACTGGGGGGGGGGTGTGGGCGCTCAGGATGGACGTATCCATGGAGACAGTGAAGCGCTCCCACCAAGGAATCAGAGGTATTTTTAAAAACAGTGTGGTGAGTGTAAAACAACAGCAACCCCAAGAACAGGGAAAGCCAAAAAGCCATATAAGCCCGTGGCATTGAGGCAAACTCAAGTTATTCACACAGAAGATGACAGTTCATGGTGGGGGAGGACACACAAAGGCAATATTCTCACTAAGCAATGAAGGTGTGGGTTACCCACTGGGGAAGCGGGGTACGGTGTAAGTGAGGGGAACAGGGGTCTGAACAAGCCAGAGGGTCTTTCGTGTGCCAGTGAGACGTGTGAGGCAAGGCCACACTTGTGGTCATTGTTGAGAATGGCCAGGATTTGAGAAAGCGATCAGCAGCTGACATGACTGTCCTCCATGCCAGTCACCTAGCCAGACATACGACTGCAGCAGGTCACTGAATACTCAGTCACTTTTACAGCCAGGGACACGACCGTCTTTTATTTCACTATTTTTAGATAAACTCTGAAGTGAAATTTCAGAGCGATTAGGCTACACCACCTGGAAAACAGTGATGTTTTCACATGATGGAAATGAGCTCCCCATCCCTGGAGGTATTCAAGCAGAGACATGGAGAGTTAGCACTCCATGTAACACACAGAATCTGCAATTCTATGAAGCACAATGCCTTCTATCTTCTGGGCCCCCTTCCATGAGGGGGTTCCTCGTGGACAGTGAAGGCGGGGAAGTCTCTAGACTGGGACAACACCCTGGTCCCAGTAAGTCCACCTTCACTAGTGCCCTGTCCCTGCTGACCCACGACCCTGCTAGAGTGTGCTGAAGTTCAGGGGACTCCATCTCCAGTCTTTTTTTTAAAGTATGTATGTATGTATGTATGTATGTATGTATGTATTTATTTATTTATTTATTTATTTATTTATTTATTTATTATGTATACAATACTCTGTCTGTGTATATGCCTGAAGGCCAGAAAAGGGCACCAGACCCCATTACAGATGGTTGTGAGCCACCATGTGGTTGCTGGGAATTGAACTCAGGACCTTTGGAAGAGCAGGCAATGCTCTTAACCTCTGAGCTATCTCTCCAGCCCTCCATCTCCAGTCTTACAGAAGCCAGTGTTTGAATCCACGGAGCCTTTCAGACTGTGGGTGGTGAAGGGTATGGCAGTGTGTGTCATGAGACAGAAAGGGACATTAAAAACCAGCCCCAGGAGTCTCCAATCAGGGCCAAACTGTTCTGAGAGTTCTCTAGTAGGTTCTGGGATGCGACTTCCCATCTTTATGGGCGCTGACATTTGGCCAGAGAGATTATGAAGTCCCTAGACTTGGGGGCAGGAACTGTGTCTTATCCAGCTTGGTGCTCCCCTAGAGGGCACAACAAAGCACCAAGCAGACGCTGGGGACGGGAGACGCTGTGTCCGCATCTGTGCACCCAGAAGACCAGGCAGTAATTAAGGGTGGGAAGGAGGGGCTTCCACTGCTTGGGGTACATTATGAATGACAATTATAGCATTAAGAGCCTGGAAGAGCCCATCCCTTTAGATGAGGTGTGCAGACACCAGCCCCAGAGGCCGGCCTTTATATCTCAAGGAAGCCACCATGTGTCAGTCTCACAAACGGGTCTAATGAAGGCAGGCTGCTGGGAGCAGATGCCGGGCCTTCTATGGGAACACCAAACAAGGCCTAATCACGCCCTGTTTGGCTTCCTCCCGGCTACACATTCCCAGCGCTGCTTAGAAGAGGCAGTTACTGGGAATCTTTTTTCTCTTAAAGGGGAGGAAAAAGCTACTTTTCCAATATTCATTTCCATCCACACAGAGCTCAGGAGAAGGCAGAGTGGGTGGAGGATGAGCAGGAAATGGGTAGGACTGGAAATGGGCACAGCCAGCGTGGGCGTGGCTCTGCAGGATGGCCTCACCTGCCACCTAGGGTGCAGAGCTTACTGCCCAGCAGGGAAGGGCACATACACATGAGCTATGCGGAGGAGGGTCTAGGATATGGTGATGGGGGCATGGCCAGTGGGGCAGGCAAGGGAGAGGAGAGGGACATGAATGGGCAGTTGTAGGTTTCTACCTGGGCAGCTGAGGCTGGAGCTGCCATTAACTTTGGGGAGGAAAGTCAATATTCTTTGGAGGTGTTCTATCCAAAGTGAAGGCTTCTGGATATTTGTACCTAGTCGGTATCGTGGCTCTGGATTGATCCCAGAAATGGAAGCATTGACTTCCTAGACAACAGGACCTACTTCTGGTTCCGCAGGAGGAGAAGCCACTGGTCTTAGGGGGATGCTGTTTGACTTGTTCTGGGCAGGACCACAAACCTGGTCCTTACCATTTGCTGTGCTGACTGCCCTATGAGTTCAGGTATGCTCAACCCACAGCTGCTGAAGTTGATGGCAAGCTTAACATACGAAAAAAGAAGAAGGCGATAAAATCAGCATGCACCACTGCGATCAGGGAACCCACATTTTACAAAGCACTTGGGCGAGGGATATAATTTGAGAACTAGAAACGTGACAAAAGGATTTAGTTGCCATCATTCAAAAAACAAGCATATTTGCTAGGCTGCTTACTTTGTTCAGCCAATGAAGAAGACTTAACAAATGGGAAAATAATTACATTTGCCTAAGATGACACCTTTTGTGCACGCTAGAGAGCTGACATGTGTTTCAATTACCTGCCCTAGGAAGATGAATGAGCAAACTACGCAGTCGCATTAGGAGGAGGCAGCCTGAGAAACACCTCTCCAGACTGATCGGAAGCCTGGTGGGATTCGTCGGAAAGAATCTGAAGAGCTTACTTTAATTCTGGCTTTTCCTGGAATGACTGTGGGATCTGCTTCCCTTCTCATCAAGATGCCAAGAGGAAGCGCTCTTACAAACGGTCTCTTTAGTGGGGCAGGCTAACCACAATCATAATGACAGAGGCAACTGTCTCAAGGAGTGTCCAGCCCTGCTCCCCCATGTGCCCCAGGACTCTGACGAGCTACCAGCCTCTCTGAACTGTGTTCTCGCCACACAGGGAACATGGCTGGGGTGGTTTCTGAGCCCCACCTTGACTCCGGTAGCAGCAGCCAAATCCACCAAATGGGTTGGTTCCTGCAGAACACCAAGTGGTAAACAAAAAGTGTGTGCATGGGGGAGGGGGCAGGCAGAGGGAGTGGAGGGTGCAATAAAGCAGAGGCTAAGGAGACACACCGGACTTGTGTGATTGTTGGACCTTGTGAGGGTTCTCCATTAAACTGTCAGCTCGGAATGGTTGGAGGACTGATAGATGGGGCGTGGAAAGACATTAAGAACCGTGAAACCTTCCTGTAGGTACAGCGGCTATGTCCTCTAGAAGAAATGCACACTGAAGGATTTATATATTGAAATGAGCTAATGTCTAGGAGTGGCTTTGCAATGGCTAGCAAAAAGCGGGCAGGTGGGGGTGAGCCAAGACAACGTAAGACTGGCAAAGGGCAGGCAGTGGCTTTGGCTGGGGGATGGAGATGCGGGGATCTTTACATTGGCCTGTCTGTCTTGGGGTCTGTTGAACACTCCTGTGATCAAATCCTGAAGTGATGCAGCCTTCTCGGCATAGTGCTATCGACTTACCCACGCTCCCCTTTCTGAAAGTCTAGGAGTTACAGGGGGGTAGGGTAGGCTTGGGGAGCTAGGCATTTGAGAAACAATTTTTCACATAGCTGTAACTCATGCTCTCATGGGGAAGCGCTTCCTATCGACTCTTGTTTTATCTGGAATCTCATATCAGATTTCCATCTCTTCTGATGCCTTTTATTGCAGAAACACAACATCCCTGAATATAAATGCTGTCAGCTGGAAAGAATAAGCATCAGAAAGCCTACCTTGAAATTGAGTAAATTTAATGGTTCCCATTCTCTCTCCGTTCCGGAACACAACTTGACCCTAAAAACAAAACAAAACAAACAAACGGGAACAAAAGAGAAATGTCACATTAGCTCACCAAGATCTTGAACGGCGTGATGTGGCTATTAATACTGGAGAGAAATCAGCTCCCATTGGAGGCAGACACCAAAGTCAAACTCATCGCCTACACGTTAGTTGTGACTTTATCTGCTTAATATGCGAGATCACAAAATCAATAATGGAACTGTCATCGATGAACAAAAGCCGAGATAGCATTGTCATTAGCACAGTGATTATGGAATGCCCACGTGGCTGTGTTGTCATGGGACAAGGTCTTCTAGAGAGTTGAAGGCAGAGGTGAGGCTTCTGATGGTGGGTTCTGTGAGCACTCAGAAAGATATAGGGCTTTCCTGAGGAGGCTATCTGGTTGGAGGACCATCAGAGTGCTGGAGGGTGGAGGGGTTCTTTTAAAAAATTACTATCTATCTATCTATCTATCTATCTATCTATCTATCTACCTATAGATCAGTGTGTGTGGTTTAATACTAAGGATGGAGACTGTTTTGGAAAACTCATCCTGCGGTGATGTCAGCCCCAATTATAACTGGGCTATGATGCAGCTCGAAATTAAGCATCTCCATCCACAGTCACAGGCAGCTGAGCGCCTCTCATTAGGGACTTGGGGGCTAAAGATTGCTGTCATCTCCAGCATCTGCCTTGATGGTTCCCATATGCTTGGCTGAGAACACTAGGGATTAAAGAAGCCACATCAGTTCTTTTTGCCCGCTTGTGGTCCCTGCTAGAATTCTGTAACCATGGAAGGAAACCAACGAGGAGAAACTGACATGCAGCCTGTCACTGCATCTTGACAACTAGCTTAGGTGGTGTGGGTGATGCCCACTTTACAGATCAAGAAACCGAGACTAAGATGGGGAAATGGCTCGGTGGATAAAGTACTGTGAGGACCTGAGTTTGATTCTTTAGAATCTGCGCATAAAACTGGGAGTGGCAGGGTACATCTGTAACCCCTGTGCTGTTACGTTGAAACGGAAGGTGAAGCAGGGAGAGTCCCTGGCAGCAACTGGGGCATCTGACCTAGTGTAGGAAGCCTTCAAGAACAAAGAGATCCTGCCTCAAACAAGGTGAAAGGTGAGGACCAATACCTAAGACTGCTCCATTTCCTCATGCACACACATATGAACACGTGCACACACACACACACACATGCACGGACATGTATGTACATGCGTGCGTGGGGAAGCACATAAAGAAAAGAAATGGAGAAAGGCTAATGTGCTGATTGCAAGGTTATTGTAAATGAGGCTGGAATCCAATCCCAGTTTCATTTTCTTTGTTTAGAAGTTGCCGAGGATCAAACGCAGGACCTCGTGGCTCTGAGGCGAATGTTCTACCACTGAGCTACACCCCTGACCATATTTCATTAAGACCCATGCTATTTCACTACTGTTGCTTCAGCTCCAAAAACACATGCCTCCTCCTCTTGCTGTTACGGTGAAATTCAGGAAGGAAGCTGTTTCCATGGTACCCTGCTTCCCTCTCCCTGCGATGCACCTGCCCTGCCAGGGCAACGGTGCTGCGCATCCACTCCATTCTCAGGAGAAGGTCCTGGGAGCATCTTCTGTGGGGGAAATCCACGGTGTGTGGCCCCATGGCTTGGAGAGCAAAGAGGATCCCGCAATGTGTCCTCAGAAACACCTTCCCATGCCACTTTGACACCTTTTTGAAGTCCTGAAGACAGCTGTGAGCGGCACCAGTTTGAAACTGAACACCCACCCCAATTCCACACTCAGGTGGCAGTAAGCAATTCCCTAAAGTGCGAAAACGCTTCAACAGAAGGTGAGACAGGAGCTGTGATTTTATTTCTAGGGATGATTGGAAACCTCAGAACACCTTCCAAAAGGATCATGTTTATGCAAATGGACCACTTTACCTGGGTGGGAAAGATGCAAACAGCTCTCCACAAGGAGAAAATGGAAAAAAAAAAATCCCCCAAGGGCAGAGTCCTAAATTCCTTACTGATCTCTTGCTAGGATCTGAAGAATTCCAAAGGTGTTTAGGTCTACAGTGCGGATGTTCTACAGATTCTGGTGCCGTTAAAAAGTGAGTGGGAGGGTGTCCTTGTCCAGATGAAACCGGTGGAACAGGGGTAGGGGTGGAAAAAAGATTCTCCCTCTGAATTTTTTTTTTTTAGTATTTTGTTTTTTCCTTTTGAAAAGATTTATTGTTTCTTTCAAATCATGCGCGCGCGCGCGCGCGCGTGTGTGTGTGTGTGTGTGTGTGTGTGTGTGTGTGGTCCATCTGCCCGTCTACATTAGTGCAGGTGCTCACAGGGGTCAGAAGAGGGCATCAGATGCCCTGGGGCTGTGAGCCTCCCGAAGCCTGGGAACTGAACTCAGGTCCTCTGCAGGTGCTCTTCACTTCGGCCCCATCTTTGCAGTTTCCTGTTTTCTTTTTAAACAAAACTAAGTACTCCATTTTAAAGTAAGACTTTGTCATGTTTTAGTTAACCAGCGGTAGCTGATTTTATTAGCAGGAACTCACCCCTTCCTTTTAATGTCTCAGGAAACATAGAGGTAGGAGAGCAAGACCAGAGTCTCATAAGCCAGGCTCCTTCTCCTCCGAGGCGACTTTTCGGACACTATCCCTAAATTACAGCCCCTTCTAGCTCCTGATAGGACACAGGCCCTTAGGGGGCGGCACCTGATACACAGGGACTCAGGGGGCGGCTCCTGATAGGACATAGGTACCCAGTGGGCGGCTCCTGATAGGACACAGGACCTCAGGGGGCGGCAGTGGTCGTTTTCATTTAAATACTCTTAATAGCAGAGAGTTGAAAGCAAAAGATCTGAGACGCCAGGAAGCTGTCAACACTTGGGAAGAGATTTTCAACTCCCAAGTGACATCACTTGGCAAGGAGTTAACCAGGTAGCCTCATCCTCCCAGAAGGGTCATCCCCAGATGACAGACCCACAAACCTCATGAGCCACCAGCGTGTGCTCTGTCTCCCCACAAGAGGGTGGTTTATCCTTAATAGGGATGGTTTTTGATTGTGATAGACGGTGTAGATGATACACGGATAGCGGTTCACTCCTGATGGTCTCTTTGTACCAGAGAGGAGGCCCAGAGCTCGGAGAAACCCCTCTGAGGAAACTGTGTCATGTGACCCAGTGTGCCGAGTGACCTCTCCTTTACTGTTCTCTGTATCATTGCCAACTACTCACAGGGCTGTTGGTCCAGCCGAGGAAGGCCTCCCGTCCGTGAGAAGATTTTCAAGAAGGCCTCTTTAGAAGCTACCCTCTGTGTTATAAGATGACCAGCTCCGAACACAATATTTGACCTACCCTATGACAAGCATTCTTTGTTTTAAATTAGCTCTCACTCTGTTGCCCAGGCAGGTCTCAAATTCCGTGTCTCAAGAGGTCCTCCTGCCTCAGTCTCTTGAAGGGCAGTTGGGTCTCCAGGGGGCCTCACCGCGTCTTGTCTAAGTACCTCCCTGAGCAGCGAATCTCCAGGGAAACTTTGCCTCAGTAAATGAATAGGAAATGTCAGTCAGTGGCGGGGCTGTGACAAAGGAAGAGACCGATTTAATTGCAGAGCTGGTCTTGCTTCTCTCAGTCCCTTTTGACTTTGGCTCCCGAGACAACTTCCAGACTCATTTCCTGTAGGCAGCCCTTGCCTTCAGGGCTGCTTCGAGTAACCCAACCCAATATATCCAGTGTGAAGGGCCTGGGCAGGAAGTGGGGAGTAAGGGATTCTGGGTGACATCCCAATGACCACCAACCTTCTGTGACTTACTGTGGTGGCTCAGGCAGTGGGGGAGTCAGGATGGGGAGGGGGAGGAGGCCTGGAGACATAAGCAGAGAGGAGCCTTCATCCTGGAACCCAGCTGACCTCTCCTGCAGTGAGGCAAGAGTTGCAGCTCAGTCAGCAACTGCTTAAGGCCTTTCTGCTTTCCCAGATGCAGACCTGTGATCTCCTAGGACGCTCACTAGAAGCCCCATTTACAGGGCCAGGATGCGTACTAACGCCCCGTTTGGCTCCTGGTTTTGCCCTGTCAGGTTATAATTCCACCTCTGATGTCTCCAGAGCTCACTTATCTCACTTATCAAAAGAGAAGGGAAGAAAATAAAATACTGTTTCTTAGCAACCTTTTGAGATGCACCTCAAGAGTCACCGAAATGGTATACAGAATTATTGCTAAGACAGTTACTTCTGTCCTTAGAGGAGCCTGGGCCCACACGTGGGAGTGCATAACTCTTCGTAACTCTCTCCTCACGGGCCCTCAGGTGAGCCTTGTATTTCCTTCTGAATTCTCTTTCTTCTACCCCTCCTATTTAAGTCTATGTTTAAAGTGTCTCAACCTAAAATAATTCTTCTTTTTTTTTAAAAAAAAAGATTTTATTTATTATGTATACAGCATTCTGTCTGCATGCCAGAACAGGGCACCAGATCTCATTATAGATGGTTGTGAGCCACCATGTGGTTGCTGGGAATTGAACTCAGGACCTCTGGAAGAACAGCCAAAACTCTTAACCTCTGAGCCATCTCTCCAGCCTCCTTTAAAATACTTTTCTGCACTGAAGCCACCAATCCCAGTTTGACCCTCACTAAGGCTCCTAGACGATCAGAGGACTCCTGTGGCTGCTGAGGGGACAGTGTGTACCCATGTCTCTGTTCCTCACTGGTACCAGTAGGTGGTACTGCTTTCTTAACTCCAGTGTGAGTCCTTTTCTCCACGCAAGAATTGTGCTCCTGTGCTCCCTATCCTGAAAGTCTGAGACAGGGTTTCTCTATAGCTTTGGAGCCTGTCCTGGAACTAGCTCTTGTAGACCAGGCTGGCCTCAAGCTCACAGAGATCCTCCTGCCTCTGCCTCCCGAGTGCTGGGATTAAAGGTGTGCGCCACCACCGCCCGGCTCCCAAAGACTTTTGTACATAATGATACATTTCTCCTCGAGCGGAGCCAGCTGGGGCTGTTGTGACAATGGGGACCAATCCATGTGAGAAATTAACTCCTAAGGCATGGAGTTCGGTAGCTGTGACCTGGGCAGTACTCATAGTTCAGTCATTCTTCCGTGTATTCTCCTCTGTGTGGCAGGGGCTTCAGGCCTCCAAGTCACATTTCCCAGAATCCCCTGCCAGCCTGTTCCATTTACATCTTGCTAATGGGAAGCATTCATGGGGAAAAGTTTACATCAGGGAAAAATTTCATCCTATCCCCACCCTGGTTTTGGTCACAGCAGTAAAAGTTACAAGTGATTGAGGATGTAGGGGGGCCAACTGGTACCCACCGGGCTACCTGCTCAGTGCCCAGAGAGACTCAGCCTCCCATGTAGCAGCTCTGGCAAGGCTAGGGTCTGGCAGGCCTGGATATCACCTCGTTATTTGACTTGTATTCCAAATCTGCTCCTTGATCATTTTTAGAAACCCATTGGAAGTTAGACGCCATCACGATTAGCACCCTGTGAAGAAGCCAGGGTCCCAGGCCTTGCAGAGGCAGGGGCAGCTCCACCTTCTTTCCTGTACCTCCATCTCTAGGGACCTGGCAATGCCTGCAACATGCCACTTCAGGGACAACTCTTCTCATTCCAGCCCTTCCAAGGAAGGCACAGACTGACATGGGGCCTACCCTGTTTTAATAAGAACCACTATGGAGTAGATGTGGAAATAAAATCATGGAGGAAAGCTTTCAGGTGGAGAAGAGATAAAGGCTTACTTTCCCCTCAAAGAGACGCTGCTCCAAAAAGCGGGGTATGAAGACCATGAGCCCTAGGGGAAGTGGACAATGGAGAGGACAGCCAATGAGAACACAGTACAATGACACATACACAAAGATGCCTTCACTTCGTATGCCAACCTTAAAAATTAATTTAAAAGCGCTGTGGCTAAAGGGAGAATTTTAAAAAGCAGTCTCCTTCATGACGATCAATCTCAACTGATCCTATGGTGTGGGGGCTACACACCGGGGTGTGGGGGATGCGGTGGGGTGTGGGGGATGTGGTGGGGTGTGGGGGATGCGGTGGGGTGTGGGCTACACACTGGGGTGTGGGGAATGCGGTGGGGTGTGGGGGATGCAGTGGGGTGTGGGGGATGCGGTGGGGTGTGGGGGATACAATGGGGTGTGGGGGATGCGGTGGGGTGTGGGGGATGCGGTGGGGTGTGGGGGCTGCGATGGGGTGTGGGGGCTACACACCGGGGTGTTGGGGATGCAGTAGGGTGTGGGGGCTGCGGTGGGGTGTGGGGGATACAATGGGGTGTGGGGGATGCGGTGGGGTGTGGGGGCTGCGATGGGGTGTGGGGGCTACACACCGGGGTGTTGGGGATGCAGTAGGGTGTGGGGGCTGCGGTGGGGTGTGGGGGATGTGGTGGGGTGTGGGCTACACACTGGGGTGTGGGGAATGCGGTGGGGTGTGGGGGAACTCAACCTTCAGGACTGGGCAGACAATAGCAGCTAGAGCTACTGTCTCCATGGTATGAGGGGGTGGGGGTGGGCGGTGGGGAAGGGGGACAGACGACATGGATGGACGGACTGTCATGCTGTCTCAGAGCCTCGGGCCTTCTATCTGAAAGAACAATTCCTACCTCTCAGGACAGTATGGGAGGATTAAAGAAACTAGGAAAGGACGCTGGCCCTGCACTGGGCCTAGAGAGACCATTAGTAGGCAATCTGTATCAGCTAAGTCACTGTAAGCACAGGTCCAATGGTCAGGGCGGGGCTGAGATGGGGAGGCACATGCTGCAGGCTCCTGAGTCCATCTCCAGTGGCCCGCTACTGGATGGAGAACACACACGCACCGCTGACGTATAGTGGAATGGGTCAAGCCCTAGACTGGGGCCTCTTTTCTTCCTTCCTTTTGTTTGGTCTCAGCATGGTCACAGCAGAGGGTGGGTTGACCTGGCCAGGGCAACCTTTTTGCTGTGTGTGTGTATGCATGAGTGAGTGAAAGAGAGAGCATGTGTGACTGAGTATGTGTGTGTTAAAAACACGGAAGCTCAGCATGTGTGTGTGCTCATGTAAGCTCCCTTGTACATGTGTTTGAGTGCACGTGTATGTGCACAGTTGTGCATCTGTATGTGCATGGGTATGTATGTAAATGTGTGTGCATGTGTTTTAATGTCCATGTGCATATCTGTGTGCATATGCATGTGTGTATTTTACACACAGTGTAAAATCTGTACAGAGATGGGGAATTAGTTTTTTAATTTAATGTTAAAAATATTTAAGTGTATGTATGTGTACCTGCTTGTCTATATGTGCCACATGTGTGCAGGTGCCAGTGGAGGCCAGAAGAGGGCACTGCATTCCTTGGAACTGGTGGTTATGTGCTACCCAATGTCCATGCCGGTGCTGGGAACCCAACCCAGGTTCTTTGTGTGGGCAGCAATTGCTCTTAACTGCTTAGCCATGTCTCCAGCCTCCCAGCTGAGTGGATGTCTAAACAACTGAAAGCTGAGGAGCCAAGGACCCTGCCCAGCTTTTGGAGGAGAGGGCAGCCATTGCAGGCTGGGTGGACAATCCTGTCCACATTGGCAGGCTCTTCAGCTGGGGTAGCACCAGTCTCAAAGGATTAACATTAACACTGCTATGATATTTGGGGCTATGATACTGCAGTAGGTTCCCATCCATGGTGCGTGGAGCCCGACACCATTCAGGCTTGAAGGAGAAGGTATCCTTTGTCCCTGCAGAGACAGCAGGACTTAAAAGAGAGGGAAAGATCAAACAACTGTGTCTCTCTATCCTGTGTTCTGTCAAGGTGAAAAAAAGTCCCCCTGCATGTCCCATTGGGCTATTGAAGAGGTCATATTTTGCCTCTGTTTAAAATATTTTCCTTACCCTGGAGGCTCTTTTGCTAGGTCCAAGCTTTCAGATGTGTGATGTACACACATGACGAAAATCAGAGGAAGGCCTGGGCTGGAGGCGTGGCCTGCCTACTGCCACTCTCTGCTGTGCTTAGATGGGGTAAAAGACCAAGTGGCAATTTCGCACAAAGCAGTCCGTGGCAGGGCTGAGCATAGCAGAAGGAAGTGAGGCCCAGAGAAGGCTGGCGGATGGTCCAGGAGAGGAGACCGGCTCCCATGTTCTCTTTCAGTTGGTACGAAAGCAGAGGCAGGATTTTGGGAGCAGCAAATATCAGACATTTGTTTCCTTCCTTTTTCTTGGCAATGCTTTCTAATAATACTTTTTACTAATTTGTTATTATTAAGTATTATTTTACTAATATGAAAAGTTTACTTAAAAGTTTTTTTTCTTTGAAATGTTATTATAAGAAGACATGTTTTCGGGGCAAAAAATAGCAACTTCATCACCAGCAAATTAATTCTCCCTCTTGAAATATATGAATTCTCACGAATGGCTTAGCGGTTTCCTGTACAAGGGCTGAGGGGCTGTGTGAACATAAAGACATTTCCTCTCATCGGCCCGCGACAAAAAAAGCTGGTAGCAAGGAGTCAGAAGGCATACACTCAGGCTGGACCTGGCCCGTAGGGTGCAAGTCCCTGCTCATCTGTCCTCAGGTTCCCTCTACAAGCATGCATGGTGAAACCACCTGCCCCACAGCCTTGCAGAGAAACCCTCCATGCTATTTTGAATTCTGCTGAGATGACTGTGTAAGACACCTGAGCTCTCCCCCTGGCTTTTCTGATTAACAAGTACCCCTCGCCAGCCTCAGTGGGATGGAGTGGGCTCCGTCTTTCTATCTTTCAGGTGAGGAGACAGGGGTCTGAGAGGGCAGGAGTTTGTCTCAGGTCACATGACAAGCCAGGAAGGGACGGGGCCTTTGCTCCAGGCTGCCACTTCAAATTCATGATCTTGACATTAATTCAGCCTCCTTGTGCAGGACCCAAACACTGATCTGAAACAAAGACCTTTGCTTTCCAAATGACAGAGTGATTGCTTTCTAGCTTGGGAAGGTGGAGAGATGATGTCACCACTCTTTAAGGGCATAGTTGGCATGGGGACCTGGTTGGAGTGGTGGGTGGCATCGCTAGCCTGTTCGGCTTCAGATAGCACGGCTATGAGACCATAAGGCTGGACGCCTCCTTCCAGACACCAAGTCTGCCTTCCTGGCTCTTCGCAGCTGTAAGCAGGCCCGCCATGAGCAGCATTTAATTTTTGCTTTACGGTACGTTCTATTTTTGTTAAATAGATCAGTCTCTCCAACAGGAAAACCAAATTGCTGACCAGTCGACCCCAAAGTCCGAGACATACAATTTGCGGTCTGTTTCTTTGTCCACCAGGGTGGGCTGCAGACTGGCCTGGGGGGCAGGCAGGACTCCAAGCAGGCATCTGGTGCACCAGCCGCGGGGGCGGGGATTAAGGGAGGGGCTCAGCTGCAGGAGGGTCCTGGCAAGGGTGGGGGTGCATAGATGGGAGAAATAGGAAGGGGCACCGGGAAGTGGTAACTAACCCGGCAGGTGACCCAGAAAGGGGCCAACTCGGCCCCCAGTGAAGTTGGTCATTGTTAACCCAGAGTACAAGAAAATAATTTGCATGTTTTGAGAGCCAGGTTCAGGTCATAATAGGAGAGCAAGCTCAGTGTGGGGAGAAGCCTTGTTTGGCTTCCCAGGGAAAGGGAGCCATCCCAGTGGGCACCTGGCAGGCAGAAGCCAAGATGGCGGTAGAAGGGGGTCACCGTGGAATACCACAGGCGAGGAGGTAGGGCACAAGGATATGGAAAGGTGGAAAGAGAGGGAACTCTGAGGAGGCTGGGAGCTCAACGCTCTGCTTCATTCTCCTCTTCAGGGAGATCCCCCCTTCCCCGCCCTGAGTCCTTGTAAGAGAAGCCAGCGTTTGTGCTCCTTGATTCCTCATGGCGTGGAAGGGCTGCATGGCACACAACTCAGAGCTGAGGCAGGCGGGAAGGACCGTGCCACATTCTAGATCTGAATATACTCAGCACACGCGGGGCCACGGGGGCATGAATCCAACCTCCAATTTGAAATACTCTGATGTTAGTTGTGGGTACCTCCAAAGTGAGGGACAGGGTTTCCCAACAGCCTTTCCATGGGCTGAATGGTGACCTCACATTGTACATTCGATGAAGAGGGGATGGGAGTGATTTCAACTAATGGAGGCTCTCTGGTTTGTCAGGGAAGGCTTCAGGAGAGTGAGAGAGAGCATCTCAAGTGAGCCCAGAAGGGCTAGGAACAGCTAGCTGGCGAAGGAGAGGCTGGGGTTAGTGAGCCAAAACCAGAAAGAGGAACAACATATGTGAAGGCCCGGGGGTGAGAATGCAGAGCATACTGTAAGCCGCAGACATAGCTCTAGGTGGGGACGTTTCGGGAGAAAGGAAGTGTGGGTTTCCTTTCCAGAGCACAAATCATGAAGTAAAAGATAAATCGATACTGAAAGCCCGGGACAAAGCTGGGTGGGGGGTCAACAGAAGGGAAGGTGGTTCTGGGAAGGTCTGAAATCCATGTGCCGCTAGCATCCAGAAACCCCGGAGGAGCCCTCCAAAGGCAGAGACCCCAGCAGAGGGACAAAGAAGGTGGAGAACAAGCAGAGACCTGAGACAGAGAAGCCAGAAGGGGCTGAAAGGAGGTCACGGTGTGAATGCGAAAGCTCTGTGTAGCTATCAGGTGCATCCATCAGGAACAAGCGTGTTGGAGGGAACAGAAAGGCCTAGCGACATCATCGCTTCTGGTGGGATGCCTTAGGAGCAGCCATTGTGGACAGAATCACACTCACCCAAAATGTCACCTCTGCATGCAGTCCTGAGAGATACTCACCAACAAAATAGAAACAAAGAAAACAGTACACCGAATCAATGAGACAAAGAGTTGGTTCTTCGAGAAAATTAACAAAATATACAAGCCTTTATCCAAACTAACCAAAAGGCAGAGAGAGAATATTCAAATTAACAAACTCAGAAAAGAAAAGGAGGATATAACAACAGACACGGAGGAAATTCAGAGAATCAACAGGTCATACTTCAAAAACCCATGCTTCACAAAATTGGAAAATTTAAGGAAATGGACAATTTTCAGGATAAATATCACTTACCAAAATTAAATCAAGACCAGATAAGAAAATTAAATATACCAATAACTGCTAAAATAGAAACAGTCATCAAAAGTCTCCCAACCGAAAAAAGCTCAGGACCAGACGGTTTCAGCACAGAATTCTACAAGATTTTCAAAGAACTAATACCAATACTCCTCGAATTCTTCAAATTCAATAGAAAGCAGAGGGAACATTGTCAAACTCTTTTTATGAGGCTACAGTTACCCTGATACCCAAACCACACAAAGAAATTACTAAGAAAGAGAATTACAGACCAATCTCACTCATGAACATTGATACAAAAATACTTAATAAAATACTGACAAATAGAATTTAAGAACATATCAGAAAAATCATCCACAATGACCAAGTAGGCTTCATCCCAGAGATGTAGGGATGGTTCAACATATGAAGTCAATGTAATCCACCATATAAACAAACTGAAAAAAAAAAAACCCACATACTCATCTCATTAGATGCTGAAAAAAACCTTTGACAAAATACAACATCCCTTCATGATAAAGGTCTTGGAGAGAGCAAGGAACATACCTAAACATGATAAAGGCAATATACAGCAAGCCAACAGCCAATATCAAACTAAATGGAGAGAACCTGAAGAAGGACGCTTAAATCCCACACTAGCTTAGAATTGAGAATAATAGGCGATTATTTATTTAGGGGTAGACTCACAAATCAGAATCCTCTGCTGGAACGGAAAACAGAAACCAAATCCCGCAGCCAGAAAAGAGGCTCCATACATGCTTTCCATTGGCATAAATAGTGTAAGAGGCCATGCCCCAGTGGGCGATTAACCTAAAGGCTATTGGCTGTATGATTTCCTACAGCAAGAAACTCAAAGTGATCCCACTGAAAACAGGAACAAGACAAGATTGCCCACTCTCTCCATATCTATTCAATATAGTTCTAGCTAGAGCAATAAGATAACAAAAGGAGATCAAGGGGATACAAAATAGAAAAGAAGTCAAACTCTCACTATTTGCTGAGGATATGATAATTTACATAAGTGACCCCAAAAACTCTACCAGGGAACTCCTACAACTCATAAACTCTTTCAGTAATGTAGCAGGATACAAGATTGACTCAAAAAAATCAGTAGCCCTCCTAATACAGATGATAAAAGGTCTGAGAAAGAAATCATAAAAATATCACCTTTCACAATAGCCACAAATATCATAAAATATCTCAGAGTAACTCTAACTAAACAAGTGGAATACCTGTATGACAAAAACCTTAAATCTTTGATGAAAGAAATTGAAGAAGACACCAGAAAGTAGAAAGATCTCCCATGCTCCTGGGCAGTTAGAATTAACATAGTAAAAATGGCAATCTTATCAAAAGCAATCGACAGATTCAATGCAAAGTCCAGCAAAATTCTTCACAGACCTAGAAAGAACGGTACTCAATTTCATATGGAAAAGTAAAAAACCCAGGATAGCCAAAACAATCCTGTACAATAAAGGAACTTCTGGAAGCATCACAATCCCTGACTTCAAACTCTACTACAGAGCTACAGTACTGAAAACAGCCTGGTATTGGCATAAAAATAGACAGGAGGACTGAATTGAAGACCTGAACCCACACACCTACGAACACCTGATTTTTGACAAAGCAAAAATTATAAAATGGAAAAAAGAAAGCATATTTAACAAATGATGCTGGCATAACTGGATATCAACATGTGGAAGAATGAAAATAGATCCATATCTATCGTCATGCACAAAACTCAAATCCAAACGGATCAAAGGCCTCAGCATAAAGCCAGCCACACTGAACCTCATAGAAGAGAAAGTGGGAAGTACACTTGAGTGCGTTGGTACAGGAGACCACTTCCTAAATATAACTCCAGCAGCACAGACACTGAGAGAGACAATTAATAAATGGGACCTCCTTGAAACTGAGAAGTTTTTGTAAAGCAAAGGACATGGTCAACAAGACAAAACGACAGCCTATAGAATGGGAAAAGATCTTCACCAACCCCACATCTGACAGAGGGCTGATCTCTGAAATATACAAAGAACTAAAGAAACTGGTCATCAAAAGAACAAATAATCCAATAAAAAATGGCGTAAAGACCTAAACAGAGAACTCTCAGCAGATGAATCTAAAATGGCTGAAAGACACTTAAAGAAATGCTCAACATCCTTAGCCATCAGAGAAATGCAAATCAAAACAACTCTGAGATTCCATCTTATACCTGTAAGAATGACCAAGATAAAAAACACTGATGATAGCTTATGCTGGAAAGGATGTGGGGTAAAGAGAATATTCTCCATTGCTGGTGGGAGTGCAACTGGTACAGCTGCTTTGGAAATGAGTATGATGATTTCTCAGAAAATTAGGCAACAATCTACCTCAAGACCCAGCAATACCACTTTTGGGTATATAGCCAAAGGATGCTCAATCGTACCACAAGGACATGTGCTCAGCTATGTTCATAGCAGCATTGGTTGTCATAGCCAGAACCTGGACACAACCTAAATGTCCCTCGACTGACAAATGGATAAAGAAGATGTGGTACATTTACACAATGTACTACACAGCGGGGAAAAAATAATGACATCTTGAAATTTGCAGGCAAATGGATGGATCTAGAAAACATCATATTGAGTGAGGTAACCCAGATCAAGAAAGACAAATATAATCATATCTACTCACTCATAAGTGACTTTTAGACATAAAGCAAAGAAAAACCAATGTACAGTTCACAACCCCAGAGAACCTAAATAACAAAGAGGACCCTACCAGAGACATATATGGATTCTAATCTGCATGGGAGGTAGAAAAAGACAAGATCTCCTGAGTAAATTGGGAGCATAGGGATCATGGGAGAGGGTAGAAGGGAAGGGGGAGAGGAAGGAAGGGGAACAGAGAAAAATATATAGCTCAATAAAAACAATAAAAAAAGAGATACTCACAAGGGAACATTTGGAAAGCTGCCCATTTTATGTTTTTTTTTCCACTCTCTTTCCTCCCTCCTCTTTCCTCTCCCCTTCCCAGAGTTATCATCTCACAAACACACTACTTCATTGTTATAAATAGTATCTGATGATTCATTTACAGCCATGCTTGGAACCGGCCTGTGTCCAGCTACAACCCCGAAGAAAACCTTCCAAAGGATGACCCCTCCCCAAAGATGTTCAAGACCACTCCCACAGGGCATTTAACTGCCCTCCAGAGACCACCTGGGAGCATTTGTATCCATTAAACCTGGGCCCTTTCTAAATTGGTTCGGTTTGGTCTGATTCGGATTATTGTGTCGGTGGAGAGGCTTATTAGGGTGTAGAAACTTTTCAAAGAGGACCATTGTTTATCACATTTATAAGTGGATACTAGCTGTAAAGCAAAGGATATTGAGCCTATAGTTCATGATCCTAGAGAAGCTAAGTAACAAGGTGAACCCTAAGACAAACATACATAGATCCACCTGCAAAGGGGAAATAGACAAGATCGCCTGATAAAATTGGGAGCATGGGGGTGGAGGGAGTAGGGAGAGTAGAAAGGGAAGATGAAGGGAAAGGGGAGGCCTGAGGAGAATTTAAGGGAATGGAATAGTCGAGATGGAGGAAGGACAGAGATGAGAGCAAGGAAAGAGATATCTTGATTGAGGGAGCCATTATGGGGCTAGCAAGAAACCTGGCACTAGAGAAATTCCCAAGAAACCACAAGGATGACCCCCGCTAAGACCCTAAGCAATAGAGGAGAGGGGGCCTGAACTGGCCTTGCCCTGTAGTAAGACTGATGAATATCTTAATATCACCATAGAACCTTCATCCATCAACTGATGGAAACAGAGGCACAGATCTGCATCTGAGCGCTGGATTGAGCGCCCAAAGTCCAGTTGACGAGGAGTGAGAATATGAGCAAAGAGGTCAAGACCATGGTGGGGGATGTCCATTGAAACAGAGACAGTTTACCTGAGCTAATGGGAGCTCACCAACTCCAACAGGACAGGAAAGGAACCAGCATAGGTCCAAACTAGTCCCTCTAATGTGGTAATGTGGGTGACAGTTTATGGCTGGGGCAGACTGTGGAGCCACTGGCAGTGGTACCAGGATTTATCCCTACTGCTTGTACTGCTTGTACTGTTTTTTGTTTTTGTTTTTTTTTTCTTTGGATGGATACCTTGCTCAGCCTAGATAGTAGGGAGGGCTTTGGCCCTTCCCCAAAGCAATGTACCTTACCCTCTCTGAGGAGTGGAAGGGGGTGGGGTGGGGGATAGGTGGAGGGAATGGGAGGAGGGGAGGGAGTGGGAACTGGAATTGGTATGTAAAATGAAAAAAGACAGTTTGTTCTCTTTTAAAAATAAATAAAATATATATAATAAAAGGGGAAAAAGAGAGATCATATCTGCAAACTGCAACACAAATTTGCATGAAGTAAAATAATGCACAAGTGACTGATTGGGCGTTTTCAGAATGCCCACTGTGGGAAATGGGCTCAGGAATAGGACACATGGGACAGAAAGGGGCAGGTGAACGACTTCTGAGCTAGTGATGTTCACTGTCAGAATGGATGGTGAGGACCAGCTCGCTCCATGCTCTGTACCTAGAGGAGGTGAAAGGGCAGAAACAGAACCTAGACACCACCCTGAGGGTAGGAAAGTGGTGGTGAGGGGGCCAAGGGGTTCTGAGGTCTTGTTTCCCTGTATGTGTGCTCCTCCGGAAGCTGTCTGTGCACACACCAATTCATCACGATAAACCATTAGGGGCAGCCTCTGAGCAAGGCACTGTGCTGACTCCAGGGTTCCTGGTGCTCTAAAGTAGCGGGCTTCTCTTGCTTTTGGTCCAACTGCAAGGCCAAGGACCTGATGGGACTGCTCTGATGTTTGCTGAGTGGCAGATGTCTCAGTTTGCTCAGGGGGTTCATAGGCCCTGAGGATGTTACCACCTCCACATGGATGGGCTAAGGAAGACAAGGCTCAGGTGAGTCCTGAATCTCAGTTCCTCTGTGTGAGTTGGCAGCAGGCAGTGCCTGCCTGCCCCAGGATAGCAGAAAACAAGCAGGGAACATCTCAGCGTACTTCCAGACCTAATGATCTGTGGCATCTGGTGAATCACCACTCATACCTCTGACCATCAGGCCAGACTAGTAGTCAGGTGCCACCTGACTGAGAACTCATTGTTTGCCTAGGCTCCCTACCTGGCTCCCCAGATAGCAGAGAGCAGGAGACTATTCACCTGGTTCACAGCCTAACCCTAACAGCTTCTATTAAGTGACAGCTGCAGGCAGAAAGAGGGAGGCAGGACAGCTTGACCGCCTTAGGGGCTTCTCACGGATGCTCAGAAACCAGAATGTGTGATGAAGGAGGACAGCTTGACCGCTAGCCTTAGGGGCTTCTCACGGATGCTCAGAAACCAGAATGTATGATGAAGGAGGACAGCTTGACCGCCAGCCTTAGGGGCTTCTCACGGATGCTCAGAAACCAGAATGTATGATGAAGGAGGCCAGGGTCGGGCAGACTGCTTGCACAGCCAGATGGCTTGGTGTGGTTTACAGGGCTGGAGTAGGACTGGGGGGCTAGAAGATGAAGGGAACCTCTTCTCTCTTTCTTACTTTGGCCTGAGAGTCCTCATCCCCACTTCCCATGGCTATTCTAAGACCCAACCTTTGAGACCTGCTAGCCATTCCAGAGTCCAGTGCTCACATTGCTAGAGCCTGTACCTGTTGTAATAGACATTAATTTTTGTTGCTTGGCAACCTTTTGGGTGCTAAGATTACCTGGTATTAAGCGAGATTGTGTCTGCCGGAATCTGTGATGACCCTTCTAATGCACGGTGGCCCCTGATGGCAGTTTGGGGACATGCCCTGGTAGAGTCCCTTCCACATTGAATGGGGTCAACCTATGTGAACAGTAGGGTACTACAGACATGGCAGAGTATGGTGCCCAGACATAGACCATGAAGAGACAGTGCAGCCTGGGTTACTAATAGGAGCAGGAGCAACCATGTACCACAAGGACACTCAAGTACCCCTGTGGCAGGAAACTGAGTCCTTCTGCTAAGAACTAGAACCAGCTTGCCAGACATGAGAGAGGCTATCTTGGAAGTGTATCTCCAGTCTTTCCAGGTCTCAGGGGGATCACTGTCCCAGGTGGTATCTCTGCCTTGTATAAAACCCGAAATTAACCTGTCAGCCCCACCTACCCAAGGACTGTTGGGAGCAGTGAGACCCCAGATCCTGAATTTCTTGTTTTCCCCTGATCTGAGTGCCTACAGCTGCTCTGAGCACGAGACCTTCAGGAGTTCCTGATGGCAGGAGAGTGGTTTCTGGTGGGTTTGGCTGGGGCGTGGCGATCTCTATATAATCTGCCCCTGAACACAATAAAGGGGGCATTCTTGGGGAATTCAAGGATGACCCGTGTCGCTGTCTCTCTGTCTGTGTGTGTCTGTGTATTTTAACCTCTAGCCCCTTGCCCGAAGCTCGCGAACTGGGTGCCAGCGCACAGAGCACAGAGTGCGCGGCAAAGGACCAGGTAACTTCCTGGGATGCTGGGAACTGTAGTTTTTGAAAAATAACAACCATGCCACATGGGAAAATACAGTGGGTGAATGATTTTGTTCATAAAAAGTCCTACAACATCTGTGTCAGGGCCACTCAGCTGGGGATTCCAGGTCCTGACCAAAGGCCATCTTGGTCAATATCTAATTAAAGCTTGTTTCAAATTTAACTCAAATGGTGGAATTGGTTTGGCTCTGGTGAATCTCAGGATTAACATTGGGAGGCCCCAGTGAGATAATTCTACCCGAAATTCTGAAGCTAGGCTCTTTACTCCAGCTCCGGGAACCCCCACTCCCCACAGCAGTGAATGGCCATGCTCAGAAAAGGGTATAGTAAGCATTTTTTAATAGAGGCCTTCTCTTTTGATAAGTCATAGAAGCCTCTTTTATGCTAACTTCTTGGGACAATCTCCTGCCTGGTTTCTGGATTCTGGTTCTAAGTGGCCTAATGAGGCCCACCAAATCCTTTGTCCAGGGCAAAGGGAGACATCCTATGGTTATTTCTGGTTAATTGGGAGCTCAGCCAGAGCCACCGGTTGTTTTCTGACCTACCTTGGAATTCTCAGGATACCCAGGTGATGTTGGAAACTGAGTCAGGAAACCTGGAGAGGCCCAGACTTGGCACTGTCAACAAGATTCCAATGCCCAGGCTGCACAAAGGAGCTAGGAACTATAGGGGCATTCCACCACTGAGAATCAAGCTGTGGGTTTGGATCCAGGGAAAACTCAGAGAGGCCCAGCCTTTGATGGGTTCCTAGCATCTGAGGTATACAAAAAAGGCTTTAGAATGTTTTTCTTTTTTCTTTTTCCTTTTTTTTTTTTTTTTTTTTTTGGTTTTTTTCAAGACAGGGTTTCTCTGGTTTTGGAGCCTGTCCTGGAACTAGCTCTTGTAGACCAGACTGGTCTCGAACTCACAGAGATCCGCCTGCCTCTGCCTCGTGAGTGCTGGGATTAAAGGCGTGCACCACCACTGCCCGGCTAGAATGTTTTTCTTAGACTGGTGGGCCGCTGAAGCTGAGGACTCTGATTGTTAAATGTTGTTGTCTCCTGTTCTCTGCTGTCAGTTGACTATGTTTTTCATCGTAGCTTTGGTTCCTGGTCTTATCTATGTCTGTACCTGTCTTTTTGACTCAGGGCGGCTAAGTGGATGAACTAATGACCAGCCTGAGAAGTTGGAGCAGCTCTTGGAGGGCCCAGGTGGGCAGTGTGGAGCCCCACAACTATGGCTCCTTTAAGCAGGACGCCAGCCCTGCCTCTCCACCTCCTGCCTGGGTCTAGCTGGCAAGGAGGCCCAGGCCTTGTGATTTGCGATGGAACTTCATATCCTAGAGTACCAGGTATGGCTGCTGAGCCTCGACCACCTGGGCCTCTGGCTCTGCACCTACCTGCTCATCAAGATACTCTTGGAGGGGTCACTCCTAAAATTGTGACACTTTGGGGGCATGGGATGAAACAGCAGTGTGTGTTGGGTGCAGAATGCAATGCTTGGGGCCAGTGGGCAGCTTTGAGAAACTCAGGGTTCCTGTAGGGAAGCCGGAAGCCAGTCCTGCCATAGCACTGCTGTGCCCATGAGATTCAGATTCAGCAGCTAGCAAGGCGCTCCCCTCCTTGGAGTTACAGCATTGGAGGAGGTAAGTTTTGTCTGTCTGCTTTGAATGTATGGCTATGGCCACTGTGTGTCTCTGACTGGTCTTGAATGTGTGAGCTTACTGTGTTCTGTGTTTCTTGTGTGTCTCTGACTGGTCTTGAATGTGTGAGCTTACCGTGTTCTGTGTTTCTTGGTTGTAGCTCAGCTGTTACTATTGCAGCCAGCTGCCTGGACTCAGAATTTATCTCTGGGGTTCTGGCTACTGAATCTAATGTAATAGGGATTCAAATGTTATTAGGGTATGGGTAATACTAGAGTTGTTTTATGCCGTTCTACTTTATTAAAGGGCTGGTTCTGGAATTGGGTTATGGCTCACCCTTTTTGAGACCCAGGCGTGCTTTTAAAACCTGTATGTCTGGGGTCAGAAACTGACAAGGAGAAAGGAAAGAGCAGGACAGCTAAAGGGATTATTGGTCTTTTAAGTGTATTGGGTATAGCTAAAAACCTGTAATATTTGTAACAGTTAACTTAAAAATTCATAACATGGGATTGGTAATTAAAAGTCAGCACATAGGTAATCTTAAAGGAACCATTCTGGGATACAAGCACCACATGGCTTGTGGCCGTCTCTAGGCAGCCATGTGGCTGGCAGACATATTTGCTAGGGTTGGAGAAGACGGATGTCGTGGCTTCACCGCCATCTTGACTAAGGGCAACCACGAGGTATAGGCCCCTCAAGGAGGCAACAGGGTCTCTGAGGATATTTTTAAATTGGGTTAGGATTTTTGTATGATGATTCCTGTCCTGTCTTTTAAACCAGGTTTATATGGATAGGATTTGAAAACAATGCTGGTGTAACTAGGTGTTCAAGCTGCACCTCTATGTGTTCATATGCAAGAAGTACCTCGGTGGCAGCCAGACTTTGTAGCCTAAGACTCACCCAGATGGTATTGATCTTAGAGACATGGAATTCTTTGCACAGTTGGAGCTTGGATTTGCCTTCTACAGATTATGGTTGTGCCCTGAATCTTCACTCTTAAGATTAAAAAAAAGGTGCTTGATTTTGATATTACAAGAACACACAGTTGAGAGGCTTGAAGCTGCTTTAAAAGAAAAGTGCAGGGTTTTCCAGAAAATTTAAATAAAAATCCTGGATATCTTTTAAAGAACAGCTTTTAAAAATATTTAAGTTTATGCAGGGCAGTGGTGGTGCACACCTTTAATCCCAGCACTTGGGAGGCAGAAGCAGGTGGATCTCTGTGAGTTCGAGGCCAGCCTGGTCTACAGAGTGAGCTCTAGGACAGGCTCCAAAAAGCTACACTAAGAAGCCCTGTCTCACTGTGTTCTTTAATTGTCTACTACTTAAAGATCAAGAAAGTGAAGTTGCTAATCTCTCTATGGACTGAGCTCTTGAAAAAAGCTTCAACTAAAAAACTGTTATTTTTATTATAAATTGTTAATGATGAATATCTCAAAACAGCTCTGAGATATTCAGAACTATACTTATAGTCATGCTAACTACTAATGTAATCAGTTGCAAGAAAAAGGATTTAATTAGCCTCCTGTATGTGTTTTCAAGATACAGCCTAAGCAAATAATTAAAAACAAACTAGGGATGTTTAGCTCATAAAACTTTATATATAATGATTGCTCAAACTTGTCAGAGAACTGCTGAATATGGCATTTAAGATGTTTAATGGAAAAAGCTTACCATGAGAGATACACCTAGATCTAACAGTGACCCCCAAGGTCTCCGAGAAGATAATGGACACAGTGACACCACCAACACTAGCCACTGGGTAAAACTGCCCCAATGCCTCACCTGCTGCCAGGGCCTGGCCCGAATTGTGGAAAAGCATGAAACTGGAGAATTGATTGCCCCATTTTTCCTGAACGAAGTAAGGTCAGTTCCCCATGTTCCTCCTCCACAGGAAAGTCTCTCATCATCAGGTGGCCAAAGACTGATGATGTTCTGGTATCTCTGCCTTCACTGCCATGGAAACTACAGGAGTCTGGGTTGACTGTCTAGGTAATAAACTATGGACTGGCCTCTGTCATTTTAATTGATACAGAGGCCATTTGGATTATACTTCCTGATATAATTTGTCCTTCTCAGGTCTCTGATGGCACTGACAGCTAGGCTAACTGTAGTCTTGTCAGCTAGGTGGCAGCAGGCAATCAGCTCCTTCCCCCAAGGCTGAGCCCACCTTGTTAGCTCATTAGGTCATTGGCTAGGTAAAGTCACTAGATCTCTTGTTAAGAAAAGGCAGACACCTGGGCGGTGGTGGCGCACGCCTTTAATCCCAACACTCGGGAGGCAGAGGCAGGCGGATCTCTGTGAGTTCGAGACCAGCCTGGTCTACAAGAGCTAGTTCCAGGACAGGCTCCAAAACCACAGAGAAACCCTGTCTCGAAAAACGAAAAAAAAAAAAAAAAAGGCAGACAGGGTTGTCCTTGCTCCCAGCCTTTACCTTAAAGGATAAACAGGTTTCAGGCGTAATTTTCCACTAAAGAAATATGCTTTGTAATGACTGTTCTCAGTAATAACTACTTGTATCTCTGGTAAATGATAAGATAAAAGAATTATTCTGGAGTATATAAAGGTTTGAGGCTAGAAAAAGGCTTAAATAGGTTATGAGGGTCTTAAAATGATTTAAGGTATGTAAAATTAAAAAATGTTTCAAAATTTCTTTCCCCTTCTATGCCATTATTCTACAAAGATTCAATGTTTTAACATTGATAAATGGAGTTCTGATAAATTGGAAGAACACTGACTGCTTACTATTCAATCGCAAGCTAAAGATTTTAAATTTCCTTTGGTTGTCTTCTAAGTATGGACTTGGAGGTGCTTCTCACTGGGCCCAAACCATGCCTGTCCAATTGACATCAAGCTCTCCAGATGGAAGAAAACTACTCACGATGTTTAACCCAGTGCTATAGCTGCTGTGAGGACTCCAAGGTGTGAGTCTGCTCTTGCTGTCCTACAGACACCTGCTGACTGCTTCCCTACGGTGTGGATTTCAGTACAGATTACAAACAGTAGCGATGCTAGCACATCTAAAGCTTTTATGCCTCTTTCTAAGCTAAAAATTCATGTAAGTACTGGGGGGTCAAAGAAGGCACAAGAGTGGGAGCCACCTGTCACAGGTGAAAGGACTCCAGATGAAGAGCGCCCCACCTGTCTGTTCCTGAGGCTGGGATCGCTCCCCTGCTCTTGAGACCTCCGCTTTCCCAATTACTAGGAGTGTGGGCCTGAAAGCAACAAATATAAAGTTTTCTTTTAAGTTCCTAAGTTTTAACCTCTGTCCCTAGTCTATATTTGTCTCAGCATATTTCCACTTGGCTGACAGACACCAGCCAGGGATCACCCACAGACTTCAAACTGCTGAGCTCTGGACTTGTGGAAAGCTGACGTGAACCAGTCCAGCTGATGTAATTGCTCCGTGTCCCTCCACCTAGATCAGCTAATCAGCTGCTTCTGATGAATGTCCCATTTCTCAGCCTTTGACTAGCCTTTCAGCCTTCCTGAGCCCTGACAATGACGCCCCAGTTTCAGGAAGTAGTTACAGGAGAGAATATATTATTCTTCGTCCCTCAACAGGCTGAAATGCTAAGTCAAAAGAAAACTCCCTGGCATAGGGGACAAAATGACTACCTATCATGCCAATTGGCAAACCAGGAAGGTAGGCCCAGATTTATCAACTGGTAAATTCATTACAGTTCTACAATATGATAGGGCATTGGCTTGCTTTATGTAGAAAAATGAGATATTATATGGTTTTAAGAAAGAATTGTTGTTTCTAACCAGGCGGTGATGGCACATGCCTTTAATTCCAGCACTTGGGAGGCAGAGGCAGGCGGATCTCTGTGAGTTCGAGGCCAGCCTGGTCTACAAGAGCTAGTTGTTGTTTCTTTATAAACCATTTGGGATTATAATCTGGCTGTACTAAAAAATATTACAAAAAGGGGACATGAGATAAAATAAATGAATGATGTCCCATCCATTTCCAGGCTCCTTCCAGATAGTAACTCTTATGTCAGCCACCACAGGACCTTTGGCCCTTCTGTTTCTGCTAATTACTATTGGCTCTTACATCACTGAGACAATAACTAAATGATAATTCCTATCTGGGTACCATTAAACTCATGGTTATTAAATCCAAATATAAATAAGTACCTACAACAGAGTCAAGGATTTGACCCAGGATACAACTCAAGGGGAGATTATAAAAACTGAAATTAACCTGTAAGCCCCAACCACCCAAGGACTTTCTGGGATACTGGGAATTATAAGTATTGAAAAATATTAACAGAGCCACATGGGAAAACAAGTAGCTGAACGGTTTTATCTATAAAAAGCCCCAAGGCATGTGTCTTGGGGCCACTCAGCTGGGAATTTCAGGGGATGGTCCTGATCTAAGGCCATCTTGGTCAGTATTTAATTAAAGCTTGCTTCACATTTGGCTCAAATGGTGAACTGGTTTTCCTCTGGTGAATTTCAGGATTAGCAATTGTAGAAGAGATCTCATTCCAGAGCCTTCCAGCTGAGTCACTCCTGAATTCCAGACCCACAGCCACTGTGAGCAGGAAAAAGGGTTTGTATCTTTAAAGCCATGGCAGGAAATGGAATTCACCCTGGATGGCACAAAGGAAGAGATTATTAAGGTTCTTACTGGGTGGAGAGCTGAGTCACTGGGCACAAGGGAAGGTGCCAGCCACAGACTGGCAATAGCTGGAGCTGTGTCCATGCTTTAGAGTCAAAGGGGGAAAGAAATAGTGTACCCAGGGCCTTCTGTATGTGGGGGATACAGAACCCACAGCCACTGTGACAAGATGCAGCCAGAAGGACAGAGCTACTACAGGAGACTCAGAGCACAGAGTCCCAACTGTCCCTTTCCTTTTCGCTGCCTGTATTACCATTGGAGAATCCCAACATGAAACTAGAAGACAATGGATCTGTGTGATACTATTCACAGCCCAGGGCACAGGGCAGAGAATGGGTTAATGGCAGATACAGCCAATGAAAGAGGTGAAAGGTCAACACAGATCCACATTGCCAGAAATCTTCGAAGCTGGCCCTATGCAAAGATGGGCCCAGTGATTTAGACAATCAGTATAACTGCTTTTGATTAGTTAGGGAACAAGCACATGACCCAAGTCCATCAATCAAAGCTAAGGGGGCTCACAAGTGGCTATGTTGTGTGTGGTATTGCTTTTTGCTGGATGCGTTGCCCAAGCAACAGCCTGGAGGGTAAGAAGGGAGCTGGCCTAGGAAAATACAGACCTAGAGATGGAGGGATGGGCAGACCTCAACTTGGACTACTCGTGATCTTTGTTGCTGTTACCTGTACCAGAGGAGTTGAGTGGCAGCTTCCTGGGCTAAGATGGCAAGGACCATTAGTTCTAAGTCACTGATGAAGAAAATGAGTTCCAGTTCTCTGTCATCTGGAAACCAGTTCACTTGATTTCGTAGCTTTTCTGGTACCTCTCTATTGTTCATACTGTATATTAGAGTCCTCTCATGGGGGCCTTGTGCCCATGTGCTTTTCCTTGAAAGCTGCTTTAAAATGTCTTTAGAAGACGCGACGATTATCTCTTTTGGTTAGATGAGCAAGCTAGGTCTGGTGCTCACATCTCTTACAGATGGTGGTCCCAGGACGACAGGGGACCCAGGCTCTTTCCCACTCCAGACAGCCTAGCTCATCATTTTCCCATTTAGCTCTGCCTCCCGTTGGGTCTCTTCATTGAACTGCTGTTCCTCGGAGAGTCAGGTGAGAGTTGTAAGTGGGCAGGGATAGACAGTGGAGGTCACCACTGCCTTAGCGACTTCTCAAGGACTTGAGAACAAAGCAGGGAGCCTTTCACTGTGTGGGAAGGATGTGCTGTCCTGTATCATCAGATGAGTCCTTGTACAAGGCTCACTAGGTTGGATGAAGTCTAGACTTCCATGATGTGGTCCCCAATTTCTCTCCCCTTGGCTAACATGTTCCAGTTACACTGACCCCTATTGGGGCTCTTCCATACCTTAGATTCTTTTTCTACTTGCCCATTCTTGATTGGATGTCAGACTTTCACAGAATGCTAAGTAAAACAAATGAACAAACAAACAAACAAACAAACAGAATTCCAGGCTGGGAGACAGCTCAGCATGTAAGAGTGCTCGCTAAGTTTGGGAACTTGAAATCTAATCTGCACACCCACTTAAAAAGCTTGGCAGTGCTGTGGGGATGGAGACAGCATGATCTCTGGGGTTTGCAGTGCTGTGGGGATGGAGACAGCATGATCTCCTGGGTTTGCAGGCTAGCAGCTTAGCATTCAGTTTAGTGAGAAATCCCGTCTCAAGGGAATAAAGTGGGGGAGTGATGGAGCAGGACGTCTGACTTCCTTTTCTGATCTCAGCAATCTCTCCCCCCCTCCCCATACACACAGAGAAAATTTAAAAAAATAACTAAAAAAATCCCGTTACCTATTCTTAATCTTCTGGACATAGGTGTCTAGAAAGAGTCTCCTCTTTGAGTCTTGTCCTTAAGTTTTCTTAGGTAGGACCTGGGTTAACCAGTCTGCAGTTAACCACTGAAGTATGGAGACAGGTGGGTCTCTCTGGGCATTCTTCACATAGACATCGATGTGTTCTCTCCAGTCTGGTCTTGCCCAGTCCAGCAGAATCCTTCACCTGTGTCTGCTGCTTCTCTGCCTATATTCAGGCAGCAGCCTCATGACACCGTGTACGGACAAAGGCTGAGCTGAGGAGACAGGTGACCCTGGGGACATGGCCATACAATTCTCTTTTCTCTCATACTTTGCCTACAAACTCCTGCATCCTTAGTCCCTGGGATTCATCTCTGCTCTGTCTCATCTCTTCAATTCTATGTCACTGCTGGAGTGGTTCCCCATTCCAGTGTTTGGGCCTGGAAACCCTCCGGGCCCTCATCTGGGCAGACTCGAGTCACCTCCTTTTGACTTCCTGTGAGGAGTACAGCGTCTGGAGACTGTGTTTTGGATCACCTCTTCCTTTGTTCTTTGTCAGTTCTCACAGTAGGAGAACTTTTCCTGTCCTATTACCCCTTCATCCTGACCTGAAGAGGAAGTGACTCCTCCCCACTCTCAGCAGGCTCTGTGGAAAGACGGCCGCCATGCCTGGACGGGAGTAAGCTCCACAGGATTGCACGGAGACCCGAGAGAGACTGCAGGGTGGAAACTGGCATTAGAAGCAGGGGATCCTAGCAGGAAAACTGGACCCTGTCATTTCTTACCTGTGTAAGAAATTAGACTTGGGTGAGCTATGAGACCTCTCATGGTTTCATTCCTGCCTCTGTGAGAAGGTACCCACTGTGTCTCGCTGCTGGAGACTGAGACCTTCAGGGGCTTAGAGCTGGCTCCTCCAAAGTTCCATAGGGCTGAGAGATCTGAAGGCCCCCTCTAACCACATGTCAGGCTCATGGTTTCTCTTTCAGATGGCTGACTTACTGAGGCTTGCACTCACTAAAGACCACTGAGTATCTAACAGAGGAGACACCGGGTCAAGCACCATCTCTGTTACCATTGCCACGGGGGTAGCAGGAAACCCTAAGAGAGGACTCCAGACAGATGTCTGCCCCAAATCTCATGGCTGGGGTTGGGGAGGGGTTCATGTTGTGCCAGAGACTTAATTCTCTGGACATCTGTCCAGCAGTTAAGGTCATTAGCCCTGGGTTACTGAAGCATCTCTTCATAATCTACTTGATGGAATTACTAGATTTGAGGCCAAGCAGGAATATTTTCATACACTGTGGAAGGCATTGCACAGCCTCTGCAGGGGCCCTGCAAGATTATGGAAGTGGATTAGCTTGTCACAACATATGGCCGACTAAAACCCTGGGGGAGGGAGGCATTGTGCTATCCCATACCGTCAAACAATGCTCCACACATGTGTGTACACATGCAGGCCTGTGTAAGCCCACACAGAATCCCTATGTGTGGTGTAGACTCATACTCAGTGTGTGACTGTCACGGTCTGTAGCTGGTTGGTCGCGGCAGTCTCTGCACCTATTTGACTTTGAATTTGAAAGGTTTTTCATGCTGGCCTCTACCCTGTGTTAGGTAGCCTCTCTCACATCCAGGACGAAGTTACATAATGTCCCCAACTGGACTATGACCAGCAGGGATCCAACTTAGATCTGAGGCCTCTAAGAGAGAGAGCGCGAGGCCTGGAGCAGCAGGGCCTCCTGCTCAGAAACTCAGGGCCTTCTTAGGCCAGGGTACATTCCAGGCCTCTCTGATTCAATTTCAAACTTTTACCCTTTTCCTGCCCGAGTCATCTGTAAATAAGAACTAGTTCTATCCAAAACAGACTGGGAAGCCAGAACTAGTTGCCCAGGCTATAATGCCAGGTATTTGGGAGGATGAGACAAGAGGGGACCAAAATCGAAGATCAGCCCAGGCCTTGTGAGAACTTGTCTTAAAAGCTAAGAAAGGGTCGGAGATGCAGTTCAGTGCTATAGCATGTGCCTAGCATGCTTGGGGCTCTAAATATAATCCCCAGGGCCACAGAGAAGGTAAAAGAGAGCCAGCCACACTGAACCTTATAGAAGGGAAAGTGGGAAATACACTTGAACACATTGGCATAGGAGACCACTTCTTAAATATAACCCCAGTAGCATAGATACTGAGAGAAACAATAAATGGGACCTCCTGAAACTGAGAAGCTTCTGTAAAGCAAAGGACACAGTCAACAAAACAAAATGACAGTCTAAAGACTGGGAAAAGATCTTCACCAACCCCACATCACACAGAGGACTGATCTCCAAAATATACAAAGAACTCAAGAAATTGGTCATCAAAAAAACAATCTAATAAAAAATGGAGTACAAAGCTGGGCGGTGGTGGTGCACGCCTTTAATCCCAGCACTCGGGAGGCAGAGGCAGGTGGATCTCTGTGAGTTCGAGACCAGCCTGGTCTACAAGAGCTAGTTCCAGGACAGGAACCAAAAGCTACAGAGAAACCCTGTCTCGAAAATCCAAAAAAAAAAAAAAAAAAAAAAAAAACCTAAATAGAGAACTCTCAACAGAGGAATCTAAAATGACAAAGACATTTAAGGAAATGCTCAACATCCTTTGCCATCAGAGAAATGCAAATCAAAACAACTCTGAGATTCCATCTTATACCTGTAAGAATGACTAAGATTAAAAACACTGATGACAGCTTATACTGGAGAGGATATGGGGATAAAGGGAACACTTCTGCATTGCTGGTGGGAGTGCAAGCTGGTACAGCCCCTTTGAATATCAGTGTGGTGATTTCTCAGAAAATTAGGAAACAATTTTCCTCAAGACCCAGCAATATCACTTTTGGGTATATACCCAAAGGATGATCAATTGTACCACAAGGACATGTGCTCAACTATGTTCATAGCAGCATTGTTTGTCACAGCCAGAACCTGGACACAACCTAAATGCCCCTTGACCAAAGAATGAATAAGGAAAATGTGGTGCATTTACACAATGGAGTACTACACAGCAGAAAAAAATGACATCTTGAAATTTGCAGGCAAATGGATGGATCTAGAAAACACCATATTGAGTACGGTAACCCAGATCCAGAAAGACAAATATATCTACTCATAAGTCACTTTTAGACATAAAGATAATCAGCCTACAAATCACAATCCCAGAGAACCTAGACAACAATGAAGACCCTAAGAGACATACATAGATCTAATCTATATGAGAAGTAGAAAAAGATCTCAATAAATTGGGAGCATGGGGACCATGGGAGAGGGTTGAGGGGGAGAGGAAAGGAAGGGAGGGGAGCAGAGAAAAATGTATAGCTCAATAAAATCAATAAAAAAAGAGGAAAAAATGAAAAGAGAAAAAAGAAAGCAGTCTGAGCAAGCTGTGGGGAGCAAACTATTAAGCAGTGTTTGTCCATGGCCTCTGCATCAGTTCCAGCCTCTAGGTTCCTGCCTTGAGTTCCTATGCTGACTTCCTTTCATAATGGACTGGACGCTGGAAGCTGAACCAATCCCTTTCCTCTCCAAGTTGCTTGTGGTTATTGTGGTGGCACTTTTAGGAGGTGTGGCCTTGTTGGAAGAAGTATGGGCTTTGAGGTCTCATCTATGCTCAAGCTACACCCAGTACATAGACTCTCCTTCTGCTACCTGCAGATCAAGATTCAGGACTCTCAGCTCCTTCTCCAGCACCATGTCTGCCTGCACACTGCCATGTCCTGCCTTGATGATAATGAACTAAACCTCTGAAACTGTGAAGCCAGCATCAACTGAATGCTTTTCTCTACAAGAGTTGCCATGGTTCACAGCAATAGAAACCCTAACTAAGATGGTTATGGTGTTTTATCACAGTAACAGAAAGCAAGCTAGGACAGGGGAAGATCATTCATATTGGCAGAGTGTCTGGTGATAACAGGAACTGTATCAGGCAGGGAACATCACTGTTTGTGTTCATGGTACCTAACGAAGCAAGTGATACTATAACCATTGTACAGAAGGAGGCTGACGGTTAACTAAATCCCCTGACTAGAAACAGCCAAATTGGATGAGTGTCCAAGCCATTTGCAACTAGTGTTTAACTTTTGGTTCTTGTATCTCCCCCCAACCCCCTTTTCTTCCTTCCTTCCTTCCTTCCTTCCTTCCTTCCTTCCTTCCTTCCTTCCTTCCTTCCTTCCTTCCTTCCTTCCTTCCTTGTTTTCTGAGACAGGGTTTCTTTGTGTAGCCTTGTCTATCCAGGAATTTGGTTTTTACACCAGGTTAGCCCCAAACTCACAGAGATTTGCCTGCTTCTGCCTCTAGAGTGCTGGGATTAAAGGTGTGTGCCACCACTGGTCATGGTCATGGTGCCTCTTCACAGCAATAGAAACCCTAACTAAGATAGTCTGCAACTAGTGCTTAACTTTTGGTTCTCTGTATCTCTCCCCAACCCCCTTTCCTTCCTTCCTTCCTTCCTTCCTTCCTTCCTTCCTTCCTTCCTTCCTTCCTTCCTTCCTTCCTTTCCTTCCTTTCCCTCCCTCCCTCCCTCCCTCCCTCCCTCCCTCCCTCCCTCCCTCCCTTCTTCCTTCCTTAAGCTGAGACCTAAGGTAATTGTATATATTATAGAAAATATGGAAGGAGAAAGGCAAAAAGAATGAAGGAAGGAGGGAAGGAAGGAAGGAAGGAAGGAAGAAAGAAAAAGAAAGAAACCCACCTAGAGGAAACACTGCTAATGTTTAGGGACACATTCTTCTAGTCTTCATGTATTTAAAATTTTCATCAGTGCTGGTAGAGAGACAGCTGAGTAGGTGAGGACATTAGCTGCCAGGCCTGTGGAGTTCAGTCACTGTGACCCACACTGTAGAGGGGCGGGCTGACTTCCACAGGTTTTCCTCTGAGCCCTGACACCTGTGTACCACAGTGCATGCACCTCCCTCCTCCACAACACAAAATCAATTAAAATACCTTTTAAAATTGAATGTGAGACCTTGTCATGCAATCATTTTCTAACGTGACTATGCTGGTTTTTGCAAAACTATGTATTATTAATGATCTATGCTATGAATATCTTTTCAGAACAATTGTTTTTAATGGATGCGAACAATCCCACAGTCCGGGCACATCAGAATCTATCTAGCCAGCACCCTCCAGTTTTTCCTCTGCCTGTCATAAGAAGCCAGGTTGTCATGAACGCTGCCTGCCCATCCTGAAGGCCAGCTGCCCACCTACAGGTTCCAGGCCAGAGAAGATGCACCTCCTCTCTCAGGATACCCAGGGACTCCCAGTCCTTATCTGAGGGAAATTCCCTGCCCACCTGCCCCAGCATCTCTGACCTTCTGAATGCTGCCTGTCTCTGATGTCTAGCCCACTGCCTGACTGTGAGACCACTGCTGGGGGCTGGAGGGACCTTCAGAATTTAAGTCACTGCTGCAGAGAGAAAGTGAAGTGGGCCATAAAAACACACACTTGTACCGCTGGTACCGCTGGTACTCAGGAGTCCAAGGCAGAATTGCTTTGAGTTCAAGGCCACCCTAGGCTTTATTTCTAGAGTCTTGTTGCCAGAAGACCAAAAGGGATGGGGGTGAAGAAGGAAGCAAGGGGAAGAGAGTAGGGAGGGAGGGAGGGAGGGAGGGAGAGAGAGAGAGAGAGAGAGAGAGAGAGAGAGAGAGAGAGAGAGAGAGAGAGAGATGAGCTGCCTGATCAATAGTCACATTCAAAAGGTGAACGAAGAGAAGATATGGCCCATTGGCAGTGGTCGCCTGACTTGCACCAGGACTTCAGGCTGTCCCCAGCACTGCACTGCCTTCCACACAAAAAGATGGAAAGCACAAGAAAAATTAATATTGACACTAAATTAAAAGTATTTATTTACATGCTTGTGTATGTGCCCCGCATGTATGACGCCACCTGTGGAGGCCAGCAGAGGGCATCAGACCCATTGTAGTCGGAGTTAGCAAGCTCTTGTGAGTTGTCTGGTGTGGGCACTGGGAATTGAACCTGGGTCTTCTGGAAACGCAACAAGTGCTCTTCCCCGCTGAGCCGCTTCTTCAGCCCAGGTGGTTAGTAAATTTTATCAAACTTAGAACATCCAAAATAATAGCATTTCAATTGAAAACAATGTAAAAACTAAGATATGTTATATTTTTTTATTGAGTTTTTAATGTTTATTTTGTTTGTGTGTGTGACATGCATGTCATAGAACACACGTGGGGGTTAGAGGACAACTAGTGGAGGTGACTCTCTCCCTCCACCATGTGGGTCCTGGGGATTTGACTCAGGGGTATCAGACCTGGCAGCAAAAACCTGTCCTTGCTGAGCCATATCACCTGTTTGCTGCCTTCTGTGACAGGATCTCACCATGCAGCAATGGCTGGGTTCCGATTCATGACTTTCTTGTCTTGGCTTCCTGAGTAGTGGGGGTTACAGGTACGCACACTGGCTTAGACATTTTAACATGTGTGTACTGAGTCTGACATCCAGCCCCGAGTTTACGCTTTGGGCCCAGCCATATGTCAAGTACTCCTGAACAGAGACTGTGGTGACCAGGCTGAACAGCATGGGTGTGAGAGAGTGTCTGCTCCCCTCGGAATCCTAGGTGTGAATTCACGTGCGTGTGTGTGCGTGCATGTGCGTGTGCATGTGTGTGTGCGTGTGTGTGCTATGTGCCTTTCTCAGTTCATCTTCTGAGGGTCCTACACAGGGGCCCTGGGTCGTTTGGTCTCACTTTGCAGAAGACAATGCAAACATTAAGGACTTCAGCGACCCTAGTGTGGTCATCTTTCTGTCATCGCAAGCTGCCTCTCCCGGCAAGCTAATGGAGCCACCCAAACGAAAAAAAGTGTCACTTCAGTTTTGCCCAGTACTTTTCTGAAATGCTTTCAGCATCATTTTTGCAACTAGAACATCTCTCAAAGGAAGAAAACTAGTTCATCACCGTAATCAAGTCTGTCACGGAGGATGCCTGATGATGTTTGAAAATATAATCCTGTGAACATCAGAACTGACAACCCTGAAACATCTCGGGGCTACATCTGCTAATAACAGTCTTTAGCATTCAGGCTAGGCGCCCACGTGGGCTGCTGTGATCCATTTCACAGCAGAAATGCCCTAACAAGGAACTTCCTCAAAGAGAAACTGGGCAGAGGACAGATTTTAATGAGGCCCAAAACCTGCAAGGGTGAAGTTGAGTGAAGAAGAAAGGCCTGAGATGAAACGTGGCTCTCGGAGTCAGATGAAAAGATGGGGGCCTCACGTCAGGAAATGCAGTAAAAGCTGTCAAGAGGTCAGGACTTGTGCAGAAAAGGAGCCACGACTCCGGGGCCAATCACTTCTGAGATTAAAATGAAGCAGAAAGGGGAGATGACTTCTGTGGCTGCTGCTCGATACCGCACGCCTCCAGCCACCCACTCACCCACCCACCAGATCACCCACCTCTTCATCCTCTCGCCAGCCGCTCACCTGCCTATTGATCTGCCACCCACCCGCCAATCTGTCATCTACTTACCTACCCATATATCTATCTATCCACTTATAAACCCATCTGTTTATCCATCCAACCACCCATCCATCCACAGATTCATATAATCACCCATCCATCTGCATCTATTCATTGATCCCTCTACATGTCTATGCAGTCTTCCTTGCCCCCACCCCACAGTCTGCCCCATATGTCACCTCCATGGGAAGCCCTGGGGAGATCCTGGGAGGCAGGGGCAGGGATGAGAAGCTGACTTTGATGCTCCTGTTCATTTTTGATCATCTGAGATGCGGATGTACGTCAGACCATATGCTAGCCCCTGACCACAGAGGAGTAAACCTCAGAAAGAGCCTCCCTGCATGGTTTGGTAGTAGAAGTTCCTTCTGTAAAACTCCAGTGGCATGCATGGTGCCAACGTGATTGCCAAAGGGAGATGAATCCGAGGACTTCTACTCCTGAACTCAGCCGCAGTTTTTAAGAACAAAAAGCATGGGAATGAGGTGAAAGGGTATTAAACAAAAAGACTATTAACAGTCCCACAAAAACCACACACCATAAGGTGAAAGCGCCTTATGGCGGCCATCTTCCTCGCTGCAAGCTCGCCAAGGCGATCAATCGATGCTCTCCTGCCGATGGATTGTGCTCACCGTCTTTTCCGCTCCTCTGTGATTCATGCCTTAACCTTTTATGGGATGACCACAGTGGCTTTCAAGAGAAAGCTCAAAAGAGGTCACTGTTTCCCACACCTCCACCACACACCAACTCGTTTGTGATTTCACACATCCACATCCCATCTGTGCTTGCTTTTCCTGAGAGCCTGCCTCCTAGGAATGTGGAAAAAGAAACCTCGTCTTGCTGCCTTGCAGGGATGTTATGGTTTTAGATCACACATTAAAATAAACACAGACTGTGGTCTGGGTCTCAGTGTCCTCTCTTCTGCATCTAGGACATAGACAGGGAACGCGGCACAACTAATGGGCTCTTGGAGCCTGAGCCGGTGAGCTGACCAAGGACTCTGATCCTGTTCATTCATTAAGGCATGACTTCGAAGCCCTTTGGTACCATACACATGTGCATTCTCATTTTTAAATTTAAAGGGATGATAAAAAGACTTTTCTAAGGAGCAGGTTTGAAAAAAGGAGAAGCAGCAGCAAAGTTAAATGTAAAGTCAATGTTAATTTAAATGTTATATGGGCCAGTGACTTTAGGCTTCTGTGGAAAATTCCTTTTGAAAGATGTTTGGAAGCCACTGGAATGCATTGATAAGTACCTTCATTTACGGTGACTATGAATCCCGTACGTCCCAAGTGTCAGAGTTTTTGTTTCTGTACAAACGAATGTGAGGATGTGAATTACTAAAGATGCTGAGGGTACCGAGACTCTAACTAAAGCCTGGCCGTGGCTGAGTGCATCCCTGCCCTCGTGATGTGGAGGCAGGACGATGATGAGTTTCAGGCCAGCCTGGGCTGCATAGCAAAATCTTGTTTAAAACAAACAGCCCTTTAAGCTAGGCCCTGTGGTCCCCTATAGGAGCTCTAAGCCATGTCCAGTTCCCCTCTTTAGGGGCCAAGTGCCACCCCTAGCTCCTAAGAGTAGAGGCCAGTGAGTCTCAGTGAAGTCCCTGGCTGGGAATTACCTTCCACTTTGAGGAACAGCCTTGTCCAAGGGTACAACCATTCCCAGCATCAGCCAGGGTCTGGCAGGATTACAGAGAGCCTGGAGGCCCAGGCTTTGCCCAGCCCAGCTCCAGGGCTCCCTACAGATACTACCGACTCAGTAGTGGTGGCTCTGTGGTCCCCACACTCATCCTTACAGGTGTACCTCTCGAGTTCAGTCTCAGAGTCACACAAAGGGAGTGTGTGTCTCATCACCTGTGTACCGGGGATAGGGGAGCCTCAAGTGGAAATTGGGAAACTGAGTTCTTGTCTAGGTTTATTCAACAATCAGGCAATAACTTGCCTTTGGAGTGGCTGCTTTTAATACCCAACATGTCTTAGGGAGACACGGGCAGGCATCCTCTGTACCCTCACTGTGGTGCCACTTGCTCTTCCACAGTGTTTTATGCCCCATTAGATTCTAGGTCTTGACAAGCTGAAGCAAGGACTGTGGGAGGCTTCAATTCTGTTAAGGAGGAAGATGTAGGTGGGTGCTGGGAAGAATGGGATTCACAACGCTATGAGTGAATGGGTCTCTGGAGCCACCTTCATGACTGCCACGGGGGCTGGCAGGAGCCAGGAGGGCTCGGCACAAGCACACACAGGCTGGCAACATGCATCATGGCTCAGTGCCACACATAAGGTCGGCTGTAATTTATGTCCACTGTCTTCCTCAGAGCCCAGGAGACTACTGTCCTGCTCAGCATCCTGGGTGGGTGTGGTGCTTCCCTGGGTTGTTTTCACTCAGGATTTTTCCTGAGTGTTTTCCACAGCGGGGCCATGGGTCATCAACGATGCTTCATTATTTTTGCTTAAAAATTGAGCAAAGATGATAGTTTCACGTGTGTGTGTGTGTGTGTGTGTGTGAGAGAGAGAGAGAGAGAGAGAGAGAGAGAGAGAGAGAGAGAGAGAGAGAGAGAGAGAAAGAGGTGTCTTATTATATAGGCATGACTGCTGTGGCTGATCTGGAACATGCTACATAAACCAGGCTGCCTTCAAACTAACAGAGTTCCACCTGTCTCTGCCTACTAAGTACTGGGATTAAAATCATGTTCCACACTTGGCTTTACTTTAAAAAAAATATTTATCGTGTGTGTGTGTGTGTGTGTTGTGTGTGTGTGTGAGAGAGAGAGAGAGAGAGAGAGAGAGAGAGAGAGAGAGAGAGAGCAGAGCAGCATGGGTATGGGTACTCATGATGGCCAGAAGAGGGCATCAGATCCTTAGGAGCTGGAGTCACAGGCAGTTGTGAACTACTCAACATGGGTGCTGGGAACCAAACTAGGACTCTCTGGAGAAGCATAAAGACCAGTAAGAATTCAAAGGACGGTGTGGTCATGATTTGATAGGTGAAAGCAAACAGTGAAGGGACAGAAGAGAATTGTGTCCACTGAGTAACGGTGTCAGGTGGCTTTGAGGGCGTGTTGATACTGGTCTGGACGTTCCCCAACCTTTGCAATGAACCTACTCCCTGTGAAGAAGAGATCCATGGGTGTTATTCTTAAGGATACAAAGAAAAAAGAAGCCCAGACTGGGGTTGTAGAGGGGCAGGGGAAGGCGCAGTGTAAGGCAGCTCACCTGGGTCTAATCCCCAAATGAACACCAGCAGGGTGTGTACCTGTGATCCCCACATTGAGGAAGGCAGAGGCAGGGGGATCAGAGGTTCAGTCGTCTTTGGTTACATAGTGAGTAGACCAGCCTGGGAGACACCAGACCTTTTCTAAAAGGGGGGGGGGGGGAATTAAGGGTCTTCAGAGAAGTGACTGCCCTTAAAAAACCAAAGGCAGAGCCCCTCCTGGCTTCAGCCATGCTTAATCCCCAGGGACCACGGTTTTCCCACCTGGAAAGTTGGCTGGTGGGAGGACTTACTGGTTTATTTCATTTTTTGAGTGTGGCTCTTTCTTTCTTTCTTTCTTTCTTTCTTTCTTTCTTTCTTTCTTTCTTTCTTTCTTTCTTTCTTTTTTTTTCCCCCCTAAAGGAAGAGAGTTTATAGAGCTGTAGAATGCAAGTTAAAAGTGGAGGTTGATGGGGGCTGGAGAGATGGCTCAGTGGTTAAGAGCATTGCCTGCTCTTCCAAAGGTCCTGAGTTCAATTCCCAGCAACCACATGGTGGCTCACAACCATCTGTAAGGAGGTCTGGCGCCCTCTTCTGGCCTTCAGGAATACACACAGACAGAATATTGTATACATAATAAATAAATATTTTAAAAAAAGAGTGGAGGTTGAAAGGTAGACAGCTTAGGTTCAAATCCCAGCTTCTCCACTTACCAACTGCTGCTTTAAGGAAATTAATTGATTAACTTCCCGGTTTTCTCACAAAGTGTTGCTAATTTCTTCTTTGTGGGGCCTTACTAGTTTCAAACAAAGACCCCAGAATTGGGAGGTTCACAGGACAACAGCACATGGTACCCCATTCCTGGAGGCCAAAGATTGTTGTGGGTAGGCCGATTGCTTCCAGGAACAGGGAGGGAGGATGAAGTGCCCGCCTCCTGACTTTTGGTGGCTTGTTGGCAGTCTTTGGTGTCTCACGATGATGAGAAGTTCCTCTACCTTCTTCTGTCCCGGGCCTTACCCCTCCTGCCTGTGTGCCTGTCTCAACTCTCCGTTTTATAAGGACACTATTATCCTGTTCCAGTGTGACCATGGCCAACTGCACCTGTAACATTCCAAGGCCCTTGGGGTTAGGAATCCAACATACAAATCCGGGGTCGGGGGAAGCAGCTCAAACCACAATAGGGTTGATTGTGAGAGCTACGTGGGATACTACAGTGGAGAGCTAAGCACAGTACCCAGCACAGGGCAAGCACTCAGCCTTCCTATCATCTTCCACCTGTTGATACAGCAAGCGCTATGGTGACTGCCATGTTCGCGGCTCCTTCCAGGGCTCATGGCCTGCTTCTCTCTGGGACCAACTGCCAGTGCTCAGAGCGGCCACTAACGTTCTAAACGATACACTCCCCCATGCTGTTCTTTTTGTTTAAAAAAATAGGTAGTTTTCTCCACTGCCTTGAGGAAGTAAAACCTGAAAGCTTTGGTGGGTAGGTATCAATTCACACAAATTGCTAAGCCGCACTGTTTGGATCTCTCGGATGCATCTGACAGCGGGAGTGGGAGGCGGTGGATGTCTGAGCTGTGTGTTGTCTGCACTCAAGTGTAATTGCGTTTGCATCAATGTCTCAGACACAGGGTTTTGAGATCTCTGGTTTTCCTGTTTTCTAAAAAACCATTTGTGTGTGTGTGTGTGCATGCGCACATGCCACCACACATATGTGGAGGTCAGAGGGTAACCCCAGGTGTTGGTCTTCTTTCCACGTTGTTGGAGGCAGGATCTCTTGTTCAACAGGCCCGGCTAGATTGTCCACGAGCTAGTGACACCCCCACCTCTGCCTCCTATATCACCGTAGGAGTCCTGGGATTGCGGACATGTGCTCCTGTGTCTGGCTTCACATGGGTTCTTGGGGATTCAAACTCAGATCTCTGTGCTTGCGGGACACTTTATTCACTGCCCCCACCCAAGACCTCTAGTTTTGGAATGAGAAGCCTGGAATGTGGTTCTAAGTTGGGTTTACCAGCCTACTGCACTACGATTATTTATTCCACCAACAAGTATTCATTTTATAGACTAAGAGCCAGGTCCCACTCAAAGTCCCAACAACTATACCTACATGACTGTCATTGGCTCACTGTCTGAGGGAGGGGGCAGGCTTACATCCTAACCGTGTGAGCTGGAACCATACTGCCCTCCAGCACTTATATAGGATGGCGGTGTTCTCGACCTCCTAGGTATCTTATCTGGTTGCTCAGCCCAGGTATCTTGTAGGCAAACCCTATTTCCCCTCCAGCCTCTGCCCCACTTGGACAAAGTCAGCTTGTAAGAGGAGCTGGGAATATCATCTGCGTCAGCCAGATGGGTATCCTGGACTAACCTCTCCTCACCACCTGTACAGTCTGGGTACGCCACTTATATGTGCTGGGCCTCTTTTTATAATCTATAACAGGAGCGTTCACTCCTTCACTCGTTCATTCGGATACTATTTAGCAGACATCTCCCATGTCTGTGTCTAAGATACTGCAGAAAACCCAGCAGGCAATAACTAAGTGAGCCATGTTATGTGTCGGATGGGAACCACTGGGGACAAGGACAGGCTTGGGGCAGTGAGTAGATGGGGGAGGGAACAGCAACTCCATATATGGTATCAGGAGAGTCCTGGTTAGGAAGGTGATGGGAGGGAGGGTAGGGACATAAGGCATGAAAGGGAGGCCAGGTCACCAGCACAGTATACTAGACTCTTGGGATGAGTCCACCCTGTGTGGGTCTGATCTCAGCCTCTCGTCTTCTTGTGTGCTGCACCCAGAACTGGGGTGCTGCCCAGCCGCAGCGGGGGTCACCTCCTAGACAGTGTGACTGCGTTAGAGGAAGGGCGACGGTGACTCGGAAAGCTCAGTTGCTATTACGCTGTCTCGTTGGCGGTTACTGCCTGGAAAATGTTCTTGCTGGTATGAACTTGCAAGGCCACGGGAGCGCGTCTCAACCTGATCAGGCTGGGGTCTGAGCCCCAGGAAGACACCCACGGGAGCACATCTCATCCTGATCAGGCTGGGATCTGAGCCCCAGGAAGACACCCATGGGAGCAATGAGAGACTGGGGAAGGGGACGCCTCACAACTTGGGTAAATTCCTGACACCATGTCACAGCGAGACCTTGGGAATCGTTCTTGATGGATCCATGAATGTCAATGAACTTCAAGTCCCAACGACCTGCCTACTGTCAGCTCTGGTTAGCGACTGGGTTGAAAATGGCCTTTTATGCCCAGAGGCCCCGAAAGCACGGGCGAGGAAGAATTGTTAGATTTCTTAGTTAATAAAGTGATCAGAGGAAACACTGATGGCTGGGCTTACCTAGATGTGCAGTCCAGTGGACTGCTTGGGGACACGGACACAAAGTGTCCTGGTGCCTGAGCACCCCAGAGATGCCAGATGCTGATTCATCAGAGGAGACAAATGAGACTCAGCTGAGACTGGGGGTACCAGGCAAGGACACCAGTGAGGTGGGCAGACTGAGCAGGAGGGAGCCTTCCTGAGTTCCCATCTCAGGTGGGGGAAGCCAGGGAGAAAGAAGATTGGTGCTAAATTCAACACCCAAGAAAGCAATTAGGTGAAAGTTAACCTTCTTTTTAGGAAATGCTTGATTTTCCTATAGAAACACCTGGCCATCTTAGGCTGGGTCCCCCAGAAGCATAAGGAAGTGACACACTATGGACATGCTCTCAGAAGGATGCCACATCAGAAGCGGTGTGAGGGTGGTGGGCTCCTACCTAACCCTGGACCAAGTCAGCCATCCCTGCATCTCCAGGAAGGATGGGACTCCCAGGCACTGAGCCCCGAGGCCGCTCCCAGGTGGGAGCTATTAGCCAGGCACCTGCAGCATCTGGGGGATGGGTTAATCTAGCCAAACCCTTCAAAGGGATCCCAGGGGACCGGGGGGGGGGGGGGGTGCCAAGAGCACCTGTGTGATTAGGCTTGCGCATAAAGCTAAGTGGTAATTCTCAGGCAGCTGGAGCCAAGCGGCATAGAGCCAGACAAGAGGCAGGTAGGTGACAGACACCTTCCCAGCTCAGCACAAATTCCTAGAGTGAGCAAGCAGCGGGAATGCTTAAAATCAAAATCACATCCCTCACAGGCAGACTTTGTTTTGAGACTGATCACTGTAACCTTAACAAGGGCTAATCGCGTGGCTTGACATTGAGAGGATTGAGTGTATGTGAAGTGCACAGCCCATACGTACACAGTGACATGCTGCGTCCCCCTTGGAACAGCACCCATAACAAAAACTGCTGTCAGGAGGCACCGGACACTCATGTGATTTCACATGAGAACATTACCAAGTAGGACGTATTTCCATTCTGCAGATGAGAAAGCTGAGGCCCAGACAGTGCAAATCTTCCCAGGTCACCTAGCTCTATCAGGCACTGCTGTCTCTTGGTCTGACTCCATGGCTACAATTCCAGTTCCAGACTGCAGGGACTGTCCTAGGCAGTTTCTTGTGTTAGAGGGTGGCTGGTTCAACAACACGGACAGGGAGAGACTGGTTCCCAGGGCGCCTTCTCCATTAAGTGTGTGTGAGTCCCTGTTCTACTGTGACAATATAGTTCAAGATGCCAGGGACCACTGCAGGGCAGGGAAAGTTCTGGAAGGGATTTTTATTGCTCCTCAGTGTTGGCCAAGGAGGTTTCTGAGTGGGACCCTAGGATGGAACACTATAGTGACTTGGGAGTGAGCCAGGTCCCTGGGACAAGGTTGATTTTCTAGGCTGCAGAGTAGAGTCATCAAACGGCAGAGCTTCAGACAAGGTCTGGAGCAGAAGTCTGAGACTATACGATCTGAACCAGATCATACAGTGCCAGGACAGAGTCGGGGCTGGCTGAATGATAGTCTCCAAACCATCAAGTCTTAGGTGGCAGATACTCTCCACTCCTGGATGGAGTTCCTGAGGTTGTTTCTTGTTTCAGTCAAATGTGTTAAAACACAAACAGACCCATGCCTCTGGGCTGAATGAGGGCATCAGATACAGGACACAGACATGTAGGTCCTGTATTGGAAAATGAAACAAGCCACCCACAGGATCACACAGGTAGGAGAGATGGGCTAACTCACAGAGATGGTGTTTGGATGTGTGTGCACATGTGTTTCTGTGCATGTGTGCATGTATCTATCTATACATGCACAAGGAGTGGGTGTGTCAGTGTGGACTTGCATATATGTCCAAATGTGTGTATTGAAGGTGTGTGTGTGTGTGTGTGTGTGTGTGTGTGTGTGTGTATGCATGAAGGATGACAGCTGGTCTGGGCCACAGTGGCATGGGACAGCATGCAATTTGAGCTCACTCTGCATGCTTTCCAGGGGTAATCTGCTGCTTTCCCTAAGTTGTCCACTACTTGGGCTACTGCATGTCATAGGTACCACTTACTAAATATGACGAGTTTTAAAGAATAAGCAGAAAGGAGTCCAGGGAGAAGGCTCAATTGGAAAGGCTCCTGCCATGGAAGCATAGGGCCTATGTTCAATCACCAGCACCCATGTAAAAAGTAGGATATAGTGACACACATTTACAGTCCCAGCACTAGGGACATGGGGACAGGCAGAACTCTGGGGCTTAATGGCCCAGACTAGGTTGATCAGGAATCTTCAGGTCAATGAAAGACCTTATCTCAAAAAACCAAGAAGAAAGATCCTAAGTCATGACATCTGAGATTGATTTCTGGTCTCCACACATGTGTGTGCACCCATACACCTGCATCCAGACAAACACGCGCCTCCACCGACACCCACATAAAGATTAATCTGAAAGATCCTTTTCATCACAGCAATAGTAACCCTGACTAAGACAGGCCTATGGGTGGAACATGTTTGAGTGAGCGTGGCCCCATAGGCTCGTGTGTTTGAAGGCTTAGTAACCAGGGAGTGGACAGTTTGGAAGTATTGGAAGGATTAGAGGCATGAACTTGGAGGAAGTGTGTCATTGGGATGGGCTTTGAGGTTTCAAAAGCCCATGCCAGTCCTAGTCTCTCTCTCTCTCTCTCTCTCTCTCTCTCTCTCTCTCTCTCTCTCTCTCTCAGGTCATAAAGCTCTCAGCTCCAGGGCTATGCCTGCCTGTGTGCGATCATGCTCCCTACTATGATGATAATGGACTCACCCTCAGAAACTGAATGTGAGTCCTCAATTAAATACTTCCTTGTATAATTGTTGCCTTGGTCATGGTGTCTCTTCACAGCCATAAAACAGAGACTAAGACACGGGCCCTTACTAAGAAACCAGTGAATGAGAAGTTCTGGGCATTGCATTGCTTGGCACTTGAATTTCTTCTCATGGCCTCTTTTTTCTTTAATTGAAGTGATATATATATATATATATTCCTAAATATAACTACAACCTGCTCAGTTTGTATAAGGTAGTTGTATGGGTGTATTCGGAGCTAAGCCAGCCTCCCCCCCACCAGAGCCCACTCATACCACATCCATCTGTCTACCCAGTCAGACACTACACATCCTTATCCAGGATCTTGCCTGTCAGTCTGCCTGATCATCACCTCCATCACCCTCCCCAATCCTTCAGATCTAGCCCAGGTTCCACATCCAACACCCTGACCTACTCTGGCCACTCTTGGCTGCACAACAAGCAACCTCTAGGCTCTGCCAGGCCCTCACTGCCCTCCCAGGTCCTTACTGCCTTGCCCATGCCACAGCCATTTGGTATTGGGTAACTATCTTAGTTACTTTTCTATTACCACGACAGAACACCATGGCCAAGGAAACTTATAAAAGAAAGTGTTTGATTTGGAGATCATGATTTCAGAGGATTAGTGCATGAGAGTCACGGTGGGGAGCATGACAGGCAGGCAGGCAAGGCACTGGAGCAGTAGCTGAGAGCTTACATCTGACCCATGAGCATGAGACAGAGTGGGGGTGGGGGCACCAACTAGAAGTGTCCTGTGCTTTTGAGCCCTGAAAGGCCATCCATAGTGACATACCTTCTCCAACAAGGCCACACCTCCTAATCCTTCCCAAACAATTCCACTAACTGGGGACCAAGTGTTCAAATATGTGAGCCTGTGGAGGTCACTCTCATCAAACCACCTCAATATAACCAACTGGTGTGCTCTTCCCTGGGGAAGACCATGTCTCCCACTCCCAGCATTCCTTAGATGCCTGTAGCTCTTTGTGTAGGGCTGAGACCTCATGAGTCACCCCTCCTCATCCACACGGGCATATTTGGTGGGGGTGTCCTTGCTCAGACTGTGAATTTTAACACAGCTCCTGGAAGAGCCTCAAGTTTGGGTGGAAATCGTGCTCAAAGATCCTTCCACTTTCAGAAAAATGTCTGGGGAGCACTCTGTGAGCTTCTGAGACCAACGCAGGGGACTCTAGCCTGGGATTCACCCCCACGTGTTCAGCAGAGGAGGTTCTAGGGGAGGAAGAATTCTGGGGCTCCTGATGCCTGAATATTGCACTGCATCTCCAGAAGCCAGAGGTATGCAGATGCAGCATGCCTCTGTCATTTGCATGCAGCGGGGCCATAGATGTCCATTTCTGGGGCCTCCAGTCCCCACACAGGAGAAACGGAGCTTGGCCTCAGGCTGAGCTGGATCTTGTGATGACATTTAGAGAAGGAATTTCTTCTCCAATATACCAGCTAGGCACCCAGGCCCAGCTCCCAGCAGACTGCACATGATCAATCAATTGAGTCACGGATATAATTAATTTAACACATTTAAATGGTTTTCGGTATAGTAAACATGCTGAATGAGGGTGACCCCGAAGAAAGTGACTGCCTGAGAAACGGAGACGGTGAGAGGGTTGAAAACACTTCGGCAAGCGCAGAACGTGTCAGTCTCTTCCCACTTGCTTCCTCCTCCCAACCCCTCACTGACGGCTCAACTTGGCCTTCTGCCGCCTCCCTGGGCCACAAAGGTACTTTCTACTGCGTCAAAGGATATTGTATTTCCAGCAATCCGACGATAATTTTAATGAGACCTGTCTGCAAGCCAGAGTCAGGTGCGCCTTAATATGCAACAAAGGGATAAGGGGAAGAGAGAGCAAAGGGCCAAACGGAGTCAATTTGCAGCATTTCTCGCCTGAAGAGGACTCACGAGGGCAGCAGGGACAGTGGGAGAGGCTGGTGGAGGCATGGTGGGTCTGCCAAGCCTTGGTGCTGGGGACCACGAGGGAGCCATATTCCTCCCCCAGATCAGTGTCACTGATAGCATGAAGGTGTTGGTCTGCGGAGTTTTAAGGGTGTGTGAAGGTCTGCCATTTGCTGAATTATGACTCAGACTGGTGCAGGTGTCAAGGAATTTCCCATTAGTAAGAAATTCATCTTCGAGCCCTGGAAAGCATTTTAGCCCGTCTTAGCTAATTGCTCATCAAGTAGTGATTATTTGGCTTAGATGACAGGGTACACTTTGCAGGGGTTATAAATGAGCTCCTGCGAAGCTGCGCCAGGCGCCAGGAGCCAGGCGCCAAAGGGCCAGCCTCTGGGCTTAGAGACGCAGCAGCAGAAAGGTTTCTGGGCTTCAGCCGTGCTCCATCAGCCAGGCAGCACTGGGTGTCATGAACTCAGTCTACCAGCGAGAAGCTCAGTGGAGGGTAGGCGAGGCAGCCCTGCCCATCCCCTCTTCAAGGGTGAACAGAGAATGTGTCCAGTGAGGGGAGTGGACCTGATTGTTTGCACTGGGAACAGAGGCTATGGGGGGGGGGGGGCGGGGGCTGGAGAGATGGCTCAGCAGTTAAGGGCATTGCCTGCTCTCCCAAAGGTCCTGAGTTCAATTCCTGGCAACCACATGGTGGCTCACAACCATCTGTAATGAGGTCTGGTGCCCTCTTCTGACCTGAAGACATACATGCAGACAGAATATTGTATACATAATAAACAAACAAACAAACAAATAAATAAACAAATAAATATTTTTAGAAAAGAGAGGCCATGGGGAGAGGTTCCTCTGCTAATCCAGAAGCCCATATAGCCCAGGCTAGCCCTGAACTTGTTCTGTAGCCATGCATGACCTTGGACTTCTGGTCCTTCTAATGCTGACTCCAGAGTGTTGTAATTACAGGTCTGTGCCACTAGGTGTGACAGACGTGATGCTGAGGATTGAACCGAGGGCTTTATTCACACTGAGTCACACCCCCAGTTTAGGAAGCCTCTTTTTAAAAAGTGTTTAAGGCCCTCACTATGTAGCCGAGGCTGGTCTCAAGTTCGCAATCCTCCTACCGCCACCTCCCAAGTGCCTGGGTTACAGACGTGTGCCGCCATGCCTGGATTTTTAGTAAGTTTTACGTAATGGGCTCTGAGTGTGATTTTACAAGGGATAAAGGCATCTCGTTAAGCCACAGTTTGAGAGACGCGGCTACAGTTTCCAAGCCTGAATCTAGGCTGTGCTGCAAAAATGTCCTTAGTCAACATCTATACTGAGCCTTCGCGTCTGAACGTGGGAGGGGATGTCTGCGTTTAGATCCCTCTACCTATGGATTTTGGAAACTAACTTCCCTTCAGCAAACTCAGAGCCTCCTCCCCAGCCAGGAAGTGGCTGTTGAGCGACAGCCTGCCGTAGAATCACCTGGAGGGTCGGTTAAGGACCTAGGGTCTAGAGTCCCAGTGAGTGAATCTAACCAACACTCAGGTGGTGCTGACCACACTCTGAGAATGGCTGGTCTATGAGAGTCCTTTGCTTATCAACTCTAGAGCTGAGTTCCAGCTTACCTCCCCAGCCCTACCACTGCCTCCACCCAAGGCTCTGTCTCAGAGACTATTCCCTCCTCTAATCAAGCTCCACCTGCTCTCTTACTCAGCTTCCATCTGGTTAGCCAGTCTTGAGTGCCTAGTACTCGCATGCTACTTGAAGCCAGACTCAAAGGCTGCCTCTTCTGAGAAGCCTTCCCTGAATTTTCCACAAAGGCCAAAGACATCCTTGTAGGCTGGGGAAGTTCTCCCCCGTGCCAAATGCTTTTAACTTTTCCATGCCAGCGTTGTTCAGATGCCACCCCTATATCTACACTGCCACACACACTCTGCAAGACCAGCCTGCCATACTACCAGTGGCCTGAAAACATCTTCCAAACCCAGTGTTAAAGAAATGCACCCAATCCCCTCCTCTCTTTGTGCTACCCCATGGTGAACTGATCACTATCTGATTTGGGGTTCAACAGAACACAGAACAGCACTTTCAGCCACCACACCTCCCCACTTTTGGCAAAGTTTCTGTATTTGCCAGGAAGATGAGAGGCAGCCAGAACACCAAGAAATGCTCACAATAATGTCCATCTCCAGAAGGCAGTGCCGTGTAGCCCCAAAGAGCTAGACCCACACCCAAGTCCCAGCTCTTCCTCTGGTTAGCTGTCCTTGTCAAAGCTCAGGGTTGCTTGTTTTAATAGGTATAATAACGGCACCTGCTCTCATGGGACATAAAGATGCAACAGGACCATTCGGGACAGTAGCAAGAGCTGGCACTAGACATACATGATGACGTAGAAGCCATGCAATGCCCAGGGTTCAGGGATGGCATGGAGCCTCTGGGTGAGTGTTTGGGAACTATTGAGTATTACCAGTGCTAATCTTCCAATGTGCATAAGGCATGTATTACCATCTGCATTTCCCCAGAGAAATACTTGAAGCTCAGATTGGGCAATTCTCCCAATCAATATTAGCAGTTGCCACACAAAGAACTTTTATTCTCTTGTACTGGAGCTTGGGAACCAAGGGTCCTGGGAATGTTGGGCAAGCATTCAACCCTAGAGCCAAGTCTCCAGGTCTCTTCTTGCTTTCAGTTTTGCAATGGTCTCACTGACTTGGTCAGACCGGTCGTGAACTTACTCTGTAAAGCAGGCAGGTTTTGAACTTGAGAACTTCTTACCTCTGCCTCTCAAGTAGCTAGGATTACAGGGCTACACCTCCAGGCCCAACGCAAGGACTAATCTTTAACTACTTTGTAAAGAGAAGCGTTGTCCTCATTTTGTGAATGAAAAGTCTGTAGTTCAAAGAAAGTCACCCCACTCATAAGTAAAGACGCAGGATTTGAACTTGAATTTGGCCCACCCCATCCACAGGGTGGTAGAGCAGACCTACCCTTACAGACACCTATCCTTTCTTCTTGGTGAGTCAGGGAGGTTATTTCCCCAGTGCAAGAGCCTACCCACCCCACACCTCCTTCCAATATTTCCCAGGGAGTTCCTTCCGTTACCCAGAGAAGAAAACACACACTGGCAGGTGCTTAGCAGCCCCTCTTTTGGCCTTTCATGACCCCAGAGGGCAGTAGGCAAACAGCCCATGAGGCTTGGGAACTGACCGTGACCCCGAAGAAGTTGGTTTCGTTCATGGCATTGAGGATGATCCTGCCCAGCGTGTGGTCTGTGTAATTGAAGTCCTGGATCCGCTGGTGCCTGCTGCTGGCATGCAGGGTCTCCATGGCCCTCTGCAGTGTCTTGGCGATGACCCAGATGCCATCATAGGCGTACCCGTGGAACTTGCTGGGCCCCACACCTGAGCGCTTGCTGTTGTATTCTCTTTCGTATTGCTGTGGAGTCTGGAAGAGCAACGGGGCGGGGGACATCAAGTTACAGCAGGGACTCCAGGGACACCGATACTCTTCGGAATCGGCTGTGTGCCCATCACAAAGCTATGCTAGGCTCACTGTCTATCCTGCCATTTAATTCTATGGTGATTTCCAAAGGTGGCAGCCATTACTGTCCCCATTTTACAGAAGTGAACATTGAGGGTTTCTAAATGACAGGGCTGATCTAGGGCTGCCTCCCTGGAAGACTAAACAGAGGGTGTAATACACCCTAAACATGGAACCCTCCCCCCCTGCCATATTTACAGGGCCTGGATCTGGAGAACTCCTAGAAACCCACTTACTAAGCCTAGAAATTGAAGCTATATACATGTCAGCAAAATATTCATTGAAATTTTTTCAATCTCCCACCAAAATAAAAATAGCTTTTGATCTGAAAGTCAGGGTTTGTGTTCAACTCTGAAGGCTCCTCAGAGCTTCAGGCCAGACCGTGCATGGGGAAAGCCAGCATTGCTGGGCAGTCCTTCCCCTCCAGCCCCCTCCCTTCCCATTGCCTCCAGTCAGCAGCTCGTGGGTTCTCTCTGTTTTTGTCCTCAGCTTCGGGGGCCTCTGAACCACCCAAGAGGTGGTCATCCTTAGGAACTGGAGCCAAGCAAGGCTACAGGTTCCCCGGCTCTGGAAATGGCTCTAGGATTCAGAACTCTGGAAATGGGCAAGGAACTCAGAACACGGTCTAAACGATGTGTCCAACATTTTACCTTCCGCTATGATACTGCCATCTACGAAGTTCACAGTCTAGAATCATGGGGTCAGGTCACAAAACATATGGTTCAACCCCTCAATATTTTAAGCTTCTGACTGATTCTGTGTTGGGCTGCATTCATGGCTGTCCTTGCCTGCATGGATATGCTGGGTTGAGATTCTAGAAGCTTCTAGTTCTGTGCCCCACAGGACTCTGTAAGGCCCTCTAGGAGCATAGGCCCTGAAGCAGATCCAAGCAAGGGCGATCTGTGCCTTCTACTGGTCACTTCAAAGCTCCACAGGGTCTGTGAATAGTTTGACACAGGTCGTCCCCTACTCCTTGCTGAATTTAATAAAAAAATCCACTGGTGATACTGACATCTTGATTGGCCACAAAGTTCTGAAATTGCTCTTTTACTCCAGTGCCTGAGTTTTTCCTTCTGTATGATGTCACCCGGGGAACTCTTGACCTCAGCCTGTCCGTGAACATTTCTCAAATTCCTTCTGACCTCCTCAGTGGGAAATGTCATCACAGCCATCTGGGAAAACCCTCTAAGAGGTTAAATCACACAGAAACTGGGTTCCTGGTCAGTTTACACTCAGAAGGGCCCTCAGAGATGGTCACCCCCTCCCAGAACAGCCTTAGGGACCGAGAGTTGCAGAGGTTGGTACAAGTGTGTGAGCTTGTGTGTGAAGTTGTATGGGCCCCCACCCTGTAGCTGCTTGCTGGCCATAAGGTCATTATTGCTCATTGTAACCTTGCACAACTGTCCCTGGACAGTAGGCAGGGAAGGTGGATCTGTACAAAGGTCAAGGGGTTTTACATGCATGGATCCCACCATGCTGGGAAGCAGGGTCTCTGGTAGAGTCAACCAGACAGGTGTCCAGGACCCCAGCATAGGTTGTGGCCCTGCAGGACTCTGATTGCTCAAGTGGAACGTGTCCGGCATTGAGTTCATAGTCCTCCCTCTAGTCTCAGACTCTTCTGGAAGCCCAGGCTGTCCCCACCTGTCACTCATCCCCAGTCACCAATTCTCTATTTGTCTCCCCAAATCCGAGCAGAACTGACTTCAGCTCCTGGGAGGCCAGGCCTTTGGGTCAGCTTAGCTTCTGCATCCACACCTCACACAGTGACTCACCTCACATCCCTGTGTGTCCTGACCTCTTTCCAGGCATGGCTACAAAGTGCCAGCACCTTCCCTGGCCAAGTTCACTCCTCCTGGGAAGCTATCCAGCATGAGGTGCTCTCTCTCTGTCTTCTAGCCTTCCAGGTCTCTACATCCCATGAAGGTTCCTTGTACCCCAAGGTGTTTACACTGGTTATGCCCATTGGAAAACTCCCCCGTCTTGGAGTGCTTCACAGCCATGGCATCATGTCACGGGAACAGCCCTCCTGAGTTGGGAATCTCTATTCTTTCTAGCATCTGACGTTCCGGTGTGGCCTCTTGGTTGGCCTCTGTTTTTACGTGCTAGCACTGATGCCACAGGGTCAGAACATAGCGTGCTTCAGTCACTGAGGGGTTCTCAGAATCACATGACACACACAGGACTCAGCCATGCTGCCTGCTAAATGCAGGGACATACCTGTGCACACATCACAGGAACACACTTACATATACACCACAGGGCTAAATGCAAGACACGCTTATAAGCACACCACAGAGCTAAATGCAGGGACATGCCTACACACATACCACAGGAATAAATGCAAGGACACACCTATGTATACACCACAGGGCCGAATGTAGGACATGTTTATGTACATACACACCATGGGGATAAATTCAGGGGCATTCCTATTCACGCACCACGAGAGAAGTGCTCCCTGATACTGAAATGTGCCATGCCCCTATGTGTGAAGGACCCGTTGTGCCATGCCCCTGTGTGTGAAGGCACCTGTTTCCCAGCATCTTCAACAATAGGTGCTCTAATTTAAAAAAAAAAAATCGTCAGTTTGCCAAGAAAAAGTATTATATTCTCTTAATTTGCATTTTCTTTCTAGTAGAATGAGCTCCTTTCAAATATTGACTAAAAGTTGTTATTACTTCTGAGGTAAATTTCTTCTTTACGCCACATTGCTGCAGTGATGGCCGGATCTCTGTCAATGGTAAGTCATCTTGCTCTGCTTCCAGTTTTTATTGCTTGGTTCTCTCTCTCTCTCTCTCTCTCTCTCTCTCTCTCTCTCTCTCTCTCTCTCTCTCTCTCTGTGTGTGTGTGTGAGTGTATGAGTATGTAAGTGTGTGCATGCATGCCTGTACTACAGGCTTGCTTGCTGAGTATTGATCTTCAGGCATGGAACAGCAGGCATTCTACCCCTCCCCCACTCCATCCCTCCACACTCTCAGGCCTTGAGTTTGCAAGCCTCCTACCTCATCCTCCCAAGTAACCCGGGCTATAGGCTTGGACTATCATACACAGATCTTTACATTTTAAATGTGACTTGGAGCTAAGTGATGGTCGGTGTTAATTTTCAACTTGACAAAATCTAGAATCGCCTGGGAGATGGGCCTCTGGGCATGCTTGTGAGGATGTGGGCGGACCTTCCATCTTAGCTCGGGTGGGAGCACTCCCTGGGCTGGTATCCTGGACTGTATCAGACGGAGAGGTGGAGCTGAGCACGCGCTCATCGCTCTCTTCTCCTGACTGCAGTGTGATGGGCAGCTGCCTCCAGCCCCTACTGCTGTGATGTCCCCACCTGCTGTGATGGACTGTGACCTGGAACTGGGAGCCAAGCTGCACCCTTTTTCTCTAATTGGCTTTGTCAGGATGTTTTGTCATGGTAACCGAGAGAGAAACCAAGACTGTCTATTTCTGATTGTTAACCTAGCTCTTGGATAGTTTTAAAGTATGTAAAATCTACCTAGATATGTATTCCTCTATTAGTATTATCACTGTTATTATTTTATTTCTTTTTTTAAAGATTTATTTATTATGTGTTCTGTCTGTCTGTATGCCTGCAGGCCAGAAGGGGGCACCAGATCTCACTACAGATGGTTATGAGCCACTGTGTGGTTGCTGGGAATTGAACTCAGGACCTCTGGAAGAACAATCAGTGCTCTTAACCTCTGAGCTATCTCTCCAGCCCTTAATTTGTTTCTTGAGGCAGGGTTTCTCTGTATAGCCCTGGCTGTCCTGGAACTCGCAAGTGTAAGAGGAATGAGACCCTCTGGTTCCCTTCGTCTTGAATTTCCCTCTCTACCTGTGTTCTCTGAGGCACACAATAGCACCAGAAGGGGGAGTAGCTTTCTGAGACTATAACATGATATCCAGGCTCATAACTGTTAGGAGGGAAAAGGTTTCTTTTGGTGGAGTTGATTGGCAGGCCCTGCTTTTGTTCTGTGGTGAGGTAGCTCATCAGGTAGGGGGTATGGCCAACGAAGCCACTAACCTCATGAACCAGGGAGCAGGGAGAACTGAGTCCTACAGTTCCTTCCCAAGGCAGGTCTCCAGTGACCTAACGATTTCCCACCAGGCCCAGACTCTCAAAGGTTGTATAAATTCCCGATAGTGCCCTCCTGGGGACAAAACCTTTAACACATGGCCTTTGGGGACATGTGTCTAGACTATGGCAGCATTTCATTTACTCTACCCAATGGTTCAGTCAGATGATATTTTAGACAGCACCTTAGGCTGTCTGGGACCCTCTGAAAGTCAGAGGCTGTTAGGTTCAGATAGAAAATGTCCCCCACTTGTTCGTGTACTTTGACACTTGGTCTCCAGATGGCAGCTCTGTTTTGGGAGTCTGAGGAAACTGTGGGAGGCAGGACTTTTCTGGAGGAAGAGAAAGGCGAGGAGCCGGGCTTTGTGGGTTACAGCTTTGCCCACTTCTAATCTAAGCCTCTCTGTGTGTTTCCTGGTGGGCAGCCAAGACGTGAACAAGCAAGGCCACAGGTTCCACCTACCACAGCCGCAAGCCACTCTGGCTGCCATGCCTTCCCCACCACGATGGACTGCGTCCCCTCCGGCTGTCAGACAAGGTAGATCTCCCTGTCTTAAGGTGCTTCTTCTCACGTGCGGAGTCATAGCAATGAGATAGTGGCTACTGCCCGAGGTGGACAGACCCAGGATGGCTCCACAGGAGGTCATTGCCTGCATATTTTAACTTTCTTGCTGTAATGAGTGTGTGTGTGTGTATGTGTGTGTGTGGTGTTTAGGCATGTGTGTCTGTGCACTTGTGTGCAAGGACCATAAAAAAACCAAGATCATACAGGTTTTTTTGATTTGGCCTTGGGACCAACACAGGCCTCTATGTCTGTTTTTTATATCAGTTGCTTACAAATCTCTATTTTTTTCTACTTTACTTTTCTACTTTGGTTGTTCTTCTGGGGGATGAGGAGCAGAAGCGTGGCCATGGAGACAAAGGATCTGGCTATCCGCAGGACTTCTGAGAGTAATGGCTTGAGATAGGACTGGGTATAGGCCTTGCTGCTTTTCCTCTTGTATCATATCCCGGACCATTTACCATTCTTCCCAGGTGATTCCGAGCCATCCGGAGGGCAAGCTCTCATGACTGCCAGAGACAAGGTATAGCCGCCCTAAAGCTGGCTTCTGTTGCTAAACTGACAAGGAGTCCTGGCTATTGTTCTTCTAGAGGTTATGTTTATCATAAGGTGCTAGAAGTTTCTGGAAATAACTTTACATAGACGGTTCCCCTCAACCATAGGCTGGATTTCAGTGTTCTGAGAGGCAGCGTTTGGGAGGTGGAACGTATTTTCCCTCTGAAACGTGTTATAGAGAGTGGTGGAACTCCCAGCCTGCAGGGGCTTGCAAAGCTAACAGGTGGCCCAACGCTGTGCGCTTGTGATCCCAGCACAACCATGCTGGCATGGTTGATAGGGATCATCTGCCTGACAGGATGCAGGCTCACCCATGTGAATAAGGGAGTGCCTACATTGGGCAAGCTTAGGTGGGGAGTGAGCGGCACCATGGCGTGGCTGGGGTCCTGCACGGAATAAAAAGGAGGAAGTGAGCTGAGCACCAGTGTTTATCTTTCTCTGCTTCCTGGATGCAGATGTAAACTCCTGTTACCACGATTTCCAGGCTGTGATGGACTGGCCCACACTGTGAGCCACACAAACCTTCCTCTTCTTCCTTTCTTGAGTTTTTTTTTTGTCATTTATGGCTTCCTGGGAGAATCAAGCATTGTGAACAGAAGAGAGGGGACAGGGGCACACCCTCTTTACTGCCCCACTGCCTATCTCCCCCGGAAGAAGTTTTGTTCACAGAGTTTCATTGGTATAGCTCCTACACTGGTTCCTGCACTCCAGCGAAGTTGGCCCCTGGGGTGGTTTGTTAAACGTGAATTCCAGGGCTGCCTGTTTTTCCATGTCAGCGAGGGAGTTCAGTTAGGTGTGTGTAGTTTTTAAAATCTCATTTTTGGAATACACACGAACTATGACGGCCCTCCTACAACTGTCATTGGGACCTCTCAATAGAAAGTGAATCCCTTCCTAGCTGAGGTGGCATCTGTCTCCCTGTAACTCTTCTTCAGCAAGCTGCACGACCCTGAAGAGCCACCGGAGACACATCTGTTCCTTTTCACACCATGCGGCTCCGCACAGAGCAAAAGACAGGGACATTCCTTCCCCCAGAGGCATTCTCCTGCCAAGCTAATTAGTTTCAGTTTGGACTTCCGTGGCTGTGATGAGAGACTCCTGTCAGACCCAAGAGCCAACGAAAGAGCACACAAGGAATTGAGAACGACATCGGATTCAAGCAGAGCTTCCAAAAACAAAGAGCAGCTTCTGTTCAGATACTAGAAAGCAAGCAGGGGTCAGGGTGGTGGGACAGGCCTGGGATCCCAGCATGCAGAAGGCTGAGGCAGGAAAGTCATGAGTTCGAGGTCAGTCTGGGCAGCACAGCCAAGACTATCTCAGAAAAAGAAGAAAGGAAGAAAGGAAGGAAAGAAGGAAGGAAGGAAGGAAGGGAGGAAGAAAGAAAGAGAGAGAGAGAGAGAGAGAGAGAGAGAGAGAGAGAGAGAGAGAGAGAGAGAAAGAAAGAAAGAAAGAAAGAAAGAAAGAAAGAAAGAAAGAAAGAAAAGGCAACTGTCAGGCAATGGTGGTGCGTGCCATTAATCCCAGCGCTCAGGAAGCAGAGGCAGTGAGTTCGAAGCCAGCCTGGTCTACAAAGAGAGTTCCAGGATAGCCAGGACTATTACACAGAGAAACGCTGCCTCGAAAAACAAACAAACAAACAAACAAAACAACAAAACAATACAAAGAAAGAAAAGGAAAGGCAAGCAACCAGGCCAACCGGGACGGTAGGGACCATGTTCATTGAGACATGCTTTGAGATGGTCACAGACTCCTTGCTGAGGCACTGGCAAGTTTGCCAGCCGGAAGTTGTCCAGCTAAGGCTTGAACAGGAAGCATTGGGCAAGACCTTGTGGTAATCCCGTATGGAAGTCAGGCTGCATTTCAGGGCTGCCCAGGCAGCAAGATGTGAATCACGATGCTGACATGACAAGAGGTATTTTCATTTGAAATATTTTATAGCTAAGCTGCATGAAGCAAGGGACTACAAAACAAGGCAAAAAGCACCAGGAGAAGGGACAGAACCTTTATAGAGTCTAGGGTCAGTCAACACCTTGGGGTTTCCGATGAGAATGCAGAAGGACTGACCACTGGGGAATAAGAATAAGTTAAAACAGACCAGGCCTTGCAAAGTCATAGCCAATCTTGGAACCATCTTCACCACACTGTGTTAAAAATAAAGGTTTTTTTTTCCCCACTGAAGAGAAAGATGGCAATGTCTGTATCTGTTGCAATCTCTCACAAGCATCATGTCATCAAAGTCCATCAGTTATGACCAGAAGTATCGTAGAAAAGGAAGGAAGGGCGTTAGAAATAATCCCACAAGAAACCCAAATCATGAAGTTATGAGACTTGGACTTTAATATTAGCAAGGCTGCTGTATTCAAGCAGATAGGTGAGAAAATTAAAAAATAAAAACAACACCAAGGAACTGAAAGCTACAAAAGAAGAAAAGTAAACAGGAGAAAATGGAAAAAGACAAAAATGCAACCTCCAACGTAAAAGACTTGACGGGTGGTGGCAGCAGTGGGTTTGACCAGCAGAAGGCACAGATGAGACAACATGGACTAGCTGCTATTTAGGGGCTAGCAAGGAAGGGACAGAAAATAAGAAGCACGAGAAATGCCTGGAATACACTGGAAATGCATATCATGGACATAATCATTGTCCTGAAAGGTAAGGAAAAGTGAAGGAAAGCGTAAGTGTAGAGACCAGCTCATGGAGCCATGGAGTCTAATAAAGAAAAGCACACACATGTATGCATGCACACATGTACATGCACACACACACACACGAGTGCACATACACATACATGTGTGTGCATGTGCACACATCACCTGATCAAAATACTACTACAATAATAACAACCACAAAAGTTGAAGATTTTCATCAAGACAAAAGCATTTTTTTGTTTGTTTGTTTTTGAGACAGGTTTCTTTGTGTAGCCCTAGCTGTCATGGACTTAACTCTGTAGATCAGGCTGGCCTCAAACTCACAGAGATCTGCCTGCCTTTGCCTCCAGAGGGATGAGATTAAAGGTGTGTGCCACCACCGCCTGGCTTCAAAACAAAGTAGCTAGACAGAAGAGACACAGCACTGTTAAAAGAGCAATGTGTGGTGACTGGTCTAACAGGAATAATGGAAGCCAGGAGACAGTGACATCATAAAGCTGGAGGGAAACAGCAAACGAGCTGGAGGCACCGCTTGCTAAGAATGCACTCGGAATTAAAGGTGAAGTAAAGGACACTTAGCACAGCCAGGAGCAGGGAGACCACATCTGGCCACGGTAGCTAAGGAAGGATCCGGGAAGAATCTTCAGGCAGAAAGAGAATGGCCCTACACAGAACGAAACGCTGCAAGAACTTGTACACAGGAGAGAACCCACGAATGAAAACCAACATCTGGCCAAGAACATCCTAGAAGATCCTAATGAAGATTAGAGATCTCAGACTCACACCCGACGATGCCAGGCTTTGTTTTATGACGTTAGTGATCAAGATGGCATGCCGGTGCCGTAAAGACAGACAAACCACAGAAGACAGTGAGCAGCGCAGAGACGGGCCACACTATGCAGGTGCTGGATTCATGCCCCGAAGTCGTGCAGCCTGGGAGGAGGGCAGCAATGGCCCTTTCAATAAATGGTCCAGATCAATTACTTGTCATACAGAAAACAAAACAAATATTGATTTTTACTTTAGACATACATAAAATCACTTTCATGCACACCCGCTATTTAACATGATGCAGAACTAAACTAAAGGATAAAGCAGAAGGCTTAGCGGCCCACCTGGGCGAGGGAGGGCAAAGCGCTTAGACAAGGCACAGCAGGGAACACCTAATGAGCTGGACTACATCAAAATGGAGAATTTCTATCCACCGAAGCCACCAAGAGAGTGGGAGGCAAGTCAGAGAGTGGGAGGAGAGAAAAGTCCCACATAGACTTCCCAAAGGCTCCTCAGGTAGAACACAGAGGGCATTTCTATCTCTGGATCACCAGTGAGCAAGGAAAAAAACAAAAAATCCTAAAAACAAAAAACAAGTCAACAACAACCAGGCAGGAACTCTAGTAGGAAAGTGAGTGAAAGGCAATTACAAAGGAAGCTCAAAACCAACCAAAACACAGGAGTGGAAGGCGATAAGAGCTTGGTAAGGGCACTCACTGGCTGTGCTGTTGCAAGGGCCTGAGTTTGATTCCCAGGACCTACATAAAACTCCAGGTGCCATGATGCCTGTGTGTCATCTCAGCCCTGGGGAGGCAGAGACGGGCAATCCCACTGGCCAACTAGACTACCCTATTTCTGTGAATCCCGTGTCTCAAAGAAGGTGGGTGACATTCTGGAGTTGTCCCCTTGCCTCCACATGTACCCCCTCACGCACACGCGTGCGCACGCATATGAAAAAGATGAGAAATTTTGTCATGTCCAATTTCATCAGCAGTCAGGGATGTGCAAAGTGAAACTAGAATGGAATGCCACGTCCCACCCACTAGCCTGGTTAAAATTAAAAAGCTGACAGCACCAAGTGCCGACAAACCTGTGCCCGGAGTGGAAGTCCCCCTCACTGCCGGTGGGTGTGTAAGCTAGTAGACTCACTTTAGAAAGCTGCTTGGCAGTGTCTGTGAGAGCCAACAGATGCCCATTCTGTGACTCAGAAGTTCCACCAGACTCCATGCCCAAGATCTGGGTGAGCAGGCATCCATCACAACATGGCAGACGGGCAGGAGCAAAATGAGCGCAAAAGCCCCACCCAGAGACGCACAAAGCAGTTCTCAGAAATGAGAGAAAAGTGAAAAATCACAGGATTCCTAGACTGAACAACTATATGACTAACACGCCTGTTTCCCAGACTTTGATTTATAGCCAGTACAATCCCAATAACAAGCAGAATAGGCCTGTGTGCAGGGTGTGCAAACAGATGACGTGGTCAGACCACACGGAAATTTAAGAGCACTTGCTGCAGGTGAGGACAGAGAAACCACACATCCACTCAGAGATGCACGCTGATAAGACTTCCATACCACGCGACCCAGAGGTCTGCTCAAGGTAGGATGAGAGGATTCAGAACATCACACCACAGAATACTATGTGATAATGCATACAGAACACCTTGGGTATCACTCATAAGTGTTACAGGAAAGAGGGAAGGCCCATAAGACCACGCATTCAAAGCCAAGGGCAGTCATCTGTAGGGCAGAGTCGGAGAGTGGCTGCAGCTGGTAGTGGTGTTGGCTGGGCAGGACACAAGGATAGCTTCTGGTTGGCTTCTCTTCCCTGGTTCGAACTGTCTGGAAAATCTAGAGCCGTCTCTAGTGGTCTTATGGCTCACACCCCATGACTGTGGCTGTGAGCTCCTCCCCATGAACCTCTGGCCCCAGTGCTCAGTCTGAATGCTAATGAGCATCTTCTGTGTGTTGCCTGCAGACTAAGATATTCCCACTGTGCTATCCCATATGTTCTCACAGAGCTATGGAGGAGACACTGTAAGAGAAGAGGGGCAGTTAAATGACGTACCCTCTGCCCATCATAGGCTCACCATGTAACAACAAGCAAGCTATCTGTGACTTCCATTGAGATGGCTCAGGTCTGTGTCCTGCAAATGTCACCTGTGGGCTTCCAGGACAGCCTCACCTCGGGATCAGAGGCCTGGCTCCCGATTCTAATCTCAGTGTCTAGAATGGAGTTTGCTTTTTGTGCTGTGCGCCAAGGTGGCGCCAGAGTCCCAGCGAGCTCCAATACAAGTTCCAACGCAGAAGGTAGAATCACTCCCCGGAGGGCTTTCTGGTAGTCTGAGAAGAACACTCATCTCATTGGTTGTGCTAGAACCCTGGCCACAGCTAGCTTGGGAAGCTGGGAATGTCCATTTATCAAAGGGTGGCCATCTAACTGCTTAAAGACAAAGTGCTGTTACTGGGTACTAGGAGGAGAAGAGATAAGAATGTTGCTATGGACACAGCCACCTGTCCAGCAAGGATTCAGATCTAGCTAGTGTGTGTCCATAGGCCGCCAAGCTCCTCCTCCTAAGCCTGCCCCTCTCCCCTGCACCGCCTCCCATGAAAGGGGTCACCTAGAAACTGTAGGGGGTGGGGCATCAGCACTGTGAGGCTGGTCCTGGGGTTCTCCTGCCTTTCCATGTCCTTTCCTGCCTTCATTTCAGAGCACAGAGTGGTCACGGTGACCCCCCCAAACCTCCCAGCCATGCCATCTCTTCCCATCACTGTGGCAATGAGACATGTCAGTTTTAAAAGGCCCCTGCCTGTGGCTGCCTCTGCTCCCTTGGTGACTGTCCCCTCAATCCCACTGGGCACAGGGACCTCTCCCTAGGTGTCCTGTTGGCTTTTGGTGACTTGATCTAAGCTCAGGCTATGTGGAAAGAGGGAACTTCAGTTGAGGAATGCCTCCATCAGATTAGCCTGTAGATGAGGCCGTGGCGTATTATCTTGGTTGATGATTGGTGTGTGTGTGTGTGTTGGGGGCAGGCAGTCTACTGTGGGTGGTGCCACCCCTGGCAAGTGGTCCTCGGTTGTATAAAGGAAGCCAGGGGGCAGGGGAAGCAAGCCAGTCAGCAGCACTCCTCAGGGCTTCTGCTTCAGTTCCTGCCTTCAGGCTCCTGCCCTGGGTGACATCACGCTTTCAGATGGCCATCAAGAGCCTTCTGGGGCACCAGCCACCCCACTTAGCTTCACAGGGCTCCTGTAGACCATTATGGCTTTCGTTGCCTAAGGCTTAGTTTGGTTAATATCCTGTCTGCCTCTGGGATTTTTTTCCCCTTAGTTTTTGAATTTTTCTCAAACTTCACTATTTTTAAATTAAAATATAGTGTACTCTGGATCCAAGACTCTTAATAACTTGCAAACTTTGACACCCATAAAAATAACATTTACCCAAATGAGTTATTTCCGTACATTCCTCAACGTCTTGCTTATTTTTTTTTTCCTGCGCACATTGATTTTGATAGGAAAATATTTCTTCCAGCCTTTTCTAGCCAGGTGCCAACATGATCTAAGGAGCTGTTTACAAAATCTGTCCTAATGATTTGCTAGTTTTTTGACAAACCAATAAATCACTGGTGGAGAGGTGGCTCTGATTGGGATTAAATAATGAATAAAAACATTTATCTACACTTGGTTATGAAGCTTCCCCAGGAAATGGACTAGGTCTGTAAGAGCCTGTGGTTGAATGAGGAGGAAATTCTTGGAACACAGGGGCCACGGTGGTGCACACCTTCAATCTCAGAACTTGAGAACAGAGGCAAGTGAATGAATCTCTGTGGGTTTAAGAGCCAGCCTGGTCTACACAGTGAATTCCAGGCCAGACAGGGCTATACAGTTAAACTCTGTCTTAAAAAGAGACAAGCAAAAAAAAAAAAAAAAAACCAAACAAAAACCAAGCTCTGAGCTCGGGTGGGTGAGGCTCATATCACAGCATAAGGGATTTGCTGCTGGTCAGAGGTGGGATGGTGGACCTCACGGTCACCTGGGTTGTGGCCTCTTGCTTTTGATAGTTTTCTTTCTTCTTTCTTTTTCTTTCTTTCTTTCTTTTTTCTTTCTTTCTTTCTTTCTTTCTTTCTTTCTTTCTTTCTTTCTTTCTTTCCTTCCTTCCTTCCTTCCTTCCTTCCTTCCTTTCTTTTTCTTTCTTTCTTTTTTTTTGGGGGGGGGACAGGATCTTATTAATGCAGCCTAGGCTGGCCTGAAACTCCTATGTAGCTGAGGTTTGAGGTTGGCCTAGCACTCGTGAGGGCTAGGATCACAGGTCTGTGACAGCAGGGTCAGCTATGGCCATCTCTCTCATTCTGAAAGGGGCAGCAGGAATTTGCATATTGCCAGCTCTATGAGGCACGGAGGCAGGAACATGACCCTCATGGTGGAGCTTCCATCCCTTGAGCAAAGTCCTGCTTCCAACACCAGGATGCCGGCTGCACTGTGTTGCCCACCATCAACCTTGCAAGCCCAGGGGGGCAGAGATTTGCTCAGTGGTGAAGCACAGCTGGGCCCAGCCCCAGCTGGCTGGCCTCCAGTATGTTACCCCAAGTGTGTGAGAACCACCTAACCTAGGGAAACATCAGTGAGCTGGTTATCAGGAGAGAGATAGGAGCCCAGGAAGTGACTCTGGCTGTGACTGGTGTCCCACAAGTTGAGGCTCTACTCCTTAGGTGTGAGCACCCACACTGTCTACCCTGTGTCACGTGCTGCCGACCTACCCCCCTCTCCTCACTGGATCCTCACGCTGTCTGGATGAAGAGTCAGTCACCTAGCCCCGTCTCCAAGTGTTGCTGCCCAGGGAGGTCAAGCGACTTGCTGGGAGCACACAGCCCCTCTGAGACACATTGTCAGTGTTTACCAACAAAACAAGCCAGGTCGGCGGGAGGGGTAAACTTCACCACTGACCTTCCCTGAGATGGTCTTGATCTGTTTGGAGCTCAGGGGCTCAAAGTCTACTCCGATGTAGCCCTCCATGGCGGCCAGGAGGCTCCTGCGCAGGCAGCGGGAGGAGTTGGCCTCCACGTGCACCTGATCCCACCACGCCGGCTCGTACCAGCCTGGGATGATCCACTGGTACTTGCTGCCGAACATGCTCTCCTCGAAGGCCTGTGGGAGATGGGCAGAGACTCGGGATCAGCGGGGCTTGGGGTGTCAGGAGAGGGTGGGAGAGCCACGCTTCCTCCTCCCAGAGGGTGTACAGACTTCTGCCGGTCCCCTCTCCCCATCATTCTAAGGACCTCAGGTAGCTGCGGGAAGGCCTAAAACCTGGAGAAACCGAGGACTTTGTTTGAAGGAGGGAAAGGGAACTGCTTGTGGAGAAGCAGGTGGAAGGTTCTGGCACCGCACCTAAGAGCAGTGTGCTTCACCATGAACTTCCTGGTGACCCAAGGGAAAAGGGCAGCAGGTTTCCACAAAGCTCTCATCACCCATGAGGAACAAGAAGCGCATTCCTGGTCGTTAGCCCTAAAAGGTGCCTTACATCCAGGATGCTATCAGAGCCACGGGTGTACACCAACACCCTCTCTACAACAGAGTTCTCAAATCTGCTTGAGGCTGGGAGACTAGAGGGTCCTTCAGCTGCCTCCTTTATGGAGTTCTTTGATGCTTTCAGACTCACAACGCCCCTCTCCTAGACACCGTACTTCTAATGATGAAACGGCTCATTTTTTTTTTTCTAGCGACTACACAAATTGTGCCCCAGCCAGAGTTTCGGGGGTGGGCACAGAGAACTCATCTTTCACACGCATTACAAATTCACAGCTGGACAAAAGCAGGCAGCAGCTGGGGCCTCTGATGAACAGGGTTCAGCTTCAGAAACACTGTTTACAGGAGGATAATGCAGGGTTCTGACCGGGAACAAGACTTGGGTGTTTTGTTTTCTTTTTGAGACAGTCTCGCTGTGTAGCCTGGGCTGGTCTTGAACTTGTGACCCCAGAGTATGGCAGGGATGATAAGTGGTACCCTCATCCTGGGAGGGACTAGCCTTAGGAACAGGAGGAAATCCCCAAGTCCTCGGTCACTCCTTCAGGGGCAGGCCCTGTGAGAGTCCAGCCCCTCGTCTGCCACCCGTGGGGGAACCCCCACACACAGTCTGACCAGGGCCTGGCTAGCCTAAGGGAGTTATCTCCTGGCTGTTATCTCCCCCTGTATAGATGAAGACTGCCCAACTTGATGTGAGGAATTTCCCTAAACAAAGCTACGGAGAAAAAGATTCTAGAGCCACCTTCTCTTAGCAAAACAAAACCTCTTTCTGGAAGCTTCTTTGATCTTAAAGGCCTTCCTGTCTACAGGAGAGGCATATTGCTTAGGAGGCACCGGGAACAAGGGGGCAGCACAAGGCCCAGTTCAGACATGGCTGTGACCAGCACCAGGACTGTGGACCGTACAGTGTTCAGGAGGCAGCAGGATCGGGGTAGCTGTGTGAGCAGACCCTCATGGTCCCTCCAGGCTGCTCCCTGAGGGACTTTTCCAGGAGACAGAAGCCTGGTCCATGGGGAAGGCAGCACAGGTGTTAATGGTCTGAGCCCTTTCCACAACTTTCTACCAGCTCCCAGCCTCTTGGTCCTCCTGCTTCCTCAGGGCAGCCAGGGGTCATGAGGTCTTATCAATGTACAAAAGTCCTGCTCATTTCTGCTCTCTCTCGCCTGTCCCCAAAGTGGAGAGCCCTGCGGAGAGCCTTGAGGCACACGTGCAGGGCAGAACCACAGGTGAAGCATCCGTGGACAGGCTCACAGGAAGGGTGTGGCCTGGCTCAGTCCACTGTCAGGTGGGAGTGGCCATGTGCCCCCTTCTGTGTTGGTCCCTAAGAGTCCCATATATATATATACCCCATGGGATATAGAGGGCTTCTTGGGGCTGGGACACTGGTCTGCGACCTTTGCCAGATGGAGGGTAGGGCTGTGGACCTCCAGAGCCAAGCCAGGGCCAGTGTACAGTGCCGGATGGTTGATGTCAACTTGACACAAGCCAAAGTCATCTGAGATGCAGAACCTTAATTAGGAAAAAGCTTCCATAACATTGGGCTGCAGGCAAGCCTCCAGTGATTGATGGGGGAGGGCCCAGCCCATCATGGGTGGTGCCATCCCTGGGCTGGTGGTCCTGGGTTCTGTAAGAAAGCAGGCTGAGCAAGCCATGAAGAGCGAGCCGTAAGCAGCTCCTCACGGCCAGAGCATCTGCATCGGTTTCTGCCTTGAGTTTCCAGCCTTGTTTGAGTTCTTGTCCTGAGTTCATTGATGATGAACCATGCTCAGCAGTGGCGGTGCGGCACTGACGGAGTGTGCAGTCTCTCTGCTTCCATGCATTCCCTGAGAGGCACAGACCGTGGATGTCCTTGAGGGTAGGCCCCAGCCAAGAGTCCAACCCAAAGCTCCAAGAGCCTCCTCCGTGGGTGAGCAACCAACTATAGCAGAAACTTCTCACTGTTAGCAAGGAGATTTCTCCGGAGCACAGGCAGGACGGGAGGTAGGAGAGGAGGTAAGAGGGAGCCCAGCCTGGGCCTGTGGCCTGAGGCCGAGCTGGAGGACCCAAAGCAGACGCCAGTGCTCCTGGAACCACCTCTCTCTGGCCAGCACAAATGAAGGCTTCTGTACACAGGGCTTTGAGTTGGAGCCAGGCCACAAGACCGAGGTGCGTGTTCATAGCTCACAGGAACTGGCCTCCCCTGGGCCACTGGCTGGGCTCTTACATTCATCATTTTCTCCCAGAGTCCTTTGATTCCTTTCTGGATGGACACTAAGGCTTTCAAAGGTCTAGGGAAATTGGTGGGTGGGGTCAAGTGCAGTCCTTTCCAGAGTCCCTCCATGCAGGAGCTTGCTTGATACTCAGAGAATCCGTTTCTGGGCTCTCCTGCGGAAGGGAAGGCTTTTCTGAATCTGGAAATATTGTTGTGTCAGCGCTGGCCTCCTCTGAGCCTCTTCCTCAGGTTTGGACCCTGCAGCATCTCATTGCTTCTCAGGGTCCTGGTGCTCAGACCCCTTGGGACCCCTCCCAAGTCACTTTCCATCATGTCTGCCTTCAGACAGGAGGATCGGGGGGCCTTGGGGGCTGGGGCTCAGGTTTCAAGAGAGAGTGTTGCTGGCAGTTAATGTCCTCCGTGAGCTAGTGAGATGGGGTGACCACCCTCTCTTTCAGAAGTGCGCTGAAGCTGTAGGGGTCCAGTGCCAGTGTGACAGCATGGGGCCTCAGTGGCCACCAGACTCCAACATCACCTCTCTTCATTACCTCCTCAGCCTCCCCCCGGGATGCCTCAACTTCCTCTCTTCGCTGCCAAGCTCGCGGGCTAGGGTAACCTGTGTGTCCTTGGCTTCTAGCCGCTTCTCTTCTGTCCCTCTTAGACCTGCTAGGGTCCTCTGTCTCTTCATTTAGCCTCACCTTCTAGGTTCATCCTCAGCCTCCTCTGTTCTTCCCTACAGGCCTGCTGTTCACACCTCAGAAAGGGCAAGAGAACAGAGAACTGTGGCCTTTTGCTAGAGACTGCACCAAGGATGACCTTATACAGAAAGGCCGGGGGTGACATGCTGACTCATGACTGGGTTGTCACTTGGTGAACTTCCCTCCTGACCCAAAGGGAGCAAGGGGAGCGCAGCACAGCCATGGAAACAGACATGGCTTCTGGGTGCAACCCCTACCATGTATGTCATGAATAGATCATGAATAGATTGCACCAGGTTCAGGGCTCCACTCATGAGGTGGCTGAGGTCACTAGAGAAGCCCCTTACCTCACTGAGCAGGGTAAGTTGGACAAGGTATAAAAGCACTCGGTCACCCACTCCTTATATCCTTCCTCAGAATAGACAGTGTGTCCTCTGCCAGTTCTGAACTCTATCTGCAGGGCAGGGAGGGACCTGAGTCCCCTGGGGTGTCGGGAGTGTCCCATGCTGACTCAGAAAAGCCCTGCAGCTGCTGAAACACCCCCAGTACCCCCGGGACCATCCCGCTCTGAGCACAGCTTCTGACCCCAGGAGGGATTCCAGGCTGGAGAGGCTTGGTGAACCCAGGTGGAGTCTCACTTACACAACAGAAGACTTTCGCTGCCATGTTCTGGTCAAACTGGCCAAGGATGATCCGCACGTCATTCCCCTGTGGGCAGAAGAGGATGTGAAGGTGAGTGATGGCCAAATTCACAGTCAAGAGCTCTGCCGACAGGGAGGGAGGCGAGGCTCCCCTGTGCTGTGCACCCCCAGAGACTTGCTGCGCCACTCTTGGCTCATCTGCAATCACCCTCTCTGCTTTCATGGGTGACTCTGAGCCAAAACAGCATACCTCAGGCTCCCTGCTCCCTCTGCCAAGGAACTGGGCTATCTTGAATCTCCTTTCTCATTTTACCTACAGGGAAACTGAGGCCAGAGGAAGGTGATAGAGGCAGGGCCCAAGTCAGCCACACCCTCCATAATGTCTTGGACTTTTCAGTCAGTCAGTCCCTGGAGGTATCGTCTGAGCTCGCAGAGCTCTCCAGTTCGTAGTTTTTGGGGTGTTTTGGAGTTGTATTAAGACCTCAGTACCATCAACAAGCCTTGGGTGGCTTCAGGCGTTTCCCTTTCTCATCTCAGCTCTACTTTACTCCTCTGTGATATGGGGACAGTGGTAGCAACTCCCTTGTATGAGTTCCGAGAGGACTCAGAGAAGCATCCTTCAAGAGGTGCTTAACACAGTGCCTGCCACACAGCAGGCACCCAGTGTATGCCAGCTAGCTATGTGCCCGTAACTCCCCCGGGCTATCTTTACTTTTTGCCTGCAAGCTCTACCCTGGCATGTGCTGGTTTTCTCAGGGTGGCTAACAGATGTGTGTTGCAGAGAAAAGCCCACGAGACTCACTCACCTACGAAGCATTTGCCCAGCTCCTGCCTGAGACTCTTGGTCACTTTCTGGGCATGGGGATTCAGCCTGGGCCCTGTCATCAGGAGACCAGCTGGATGAAGGCTGGCACCTGCTCCTGTCCCATGGCTTCCTGCTTTGCAGGACCCAGATTTGCAGGGGGCACCATCTCTCTGCCAGCCTCTCCCGACACCCCAGACCCTCTGATGGTGGTGGGCAGGAAGCGTGACTTCAAAGATCAGTTTTTAGCATCTTTTAAAACTGGAAAATGCTGACTGAGAGGCCATCTTACTCATCATGTGTGTTAGCAAAATAGAGAAAGCCCTGTGCTAAAACTGGCCTTGGCTCACAAGAAAGAATGGAAAGAATGGGAGGGGGGTTGGACACAAAACCCCATACTTGCTTGGGAAAGGACTTTAAGGGTTGTTTGCAGAAGCTGGAGGAAGGCGAGCCTTTGTCTCTGCAATCTGCAGCACTATGAGAAGTTTCAGGCTGTCTCCTGTCCGTGGAAGGGCTCCCAGGCACATGCCAGCCTCTTTGCTATTGGTTGAAATCTTTTTACATTGTTTGTTACTAACAGTGGCCATCTGTCCATCTGTCTGTCTCCACCCATTCATTGTTTATTCATCCATCTTCTGGGTTTATTGTGCATCTGGATCGCTAACCCCACTTGGTAAACACGGTACAGAGAAACAGCCTATTGGGTTTGAGAGCCAGAGAAACTGGGTTCTGATCCCATGCCTGGGCTTAGTCTGCTAAGCCTGCATCTTGTCATGTCTGAAACAGGCACTGTCCTCCCTGGCCTGCTTTGCGGTACAGGTAACTCATTACAACACAAAATGCCTTCTGGTCTTCAGGATGCTCCCCCTGGCATCTTGTCATGACTGATCCCTCCTGATTGCCCTCCTCAGATTCAGCCCCTGGTATCCCATTCTGCCCTCAGCTTTTGCTGCATCCTGACTGCAATCATCCAGCCTGTGTCACCAGCATGGACTCATCCGCCGCTTTCCACAGAACACCTCAATCGGTGTCTTCTGCAGCCCAACATGTCCTAAGCTGAACCCTCATCTTTCTCTTGCAAGCCCCTTCCTCCTCCTGTTTCCATCTCTAGGAGTGGTACCACAGCCTCCCACTCGCCGAGCTGGAGACTGGAGTCATCTTCCACTTGCTGCTCTCCTTCCCCTCCCACGTCCCAGCCCCTCAGCATGCCGGTTCCACCTGTTCACCAGCTCCAGAGTCAGCCTGTCCCTGCAGCCCCGAGCTCTGGGTTTGGTTACCACTTCTCTTCCCGTAGAGAATAGCTGGACCCCTGCCTTCATCCTACCACGTCCAGTGGCCTCTACAGAAGAGGGAGAATCACAGCGACCTCCAGATCTGACCGAAAAAATCTGACATGGTTTCCCAAGGTAGATCAGACACCCATCTCAGTCTCTTGAGCTTGAGGCTCTACGCCAACTGCCTCCTGCATCATATTTCCCTACTTTTCTATGGAGTAATAAAGAACTACCTGAAGTTCCACAGACACACCTGTTTGCCATTCATCCACCCACCACCTCATCCATCCATCTGTCCATCCATTCATATACCCACTAACCGCCCATCCACCCACCTACCCATCCATCCATCCACCCACCACCTCATCCATCTGTCCATCCATTCATATACCCACTAAACTATCCACCCACCCATCCACCCATCCATTCATCTACCCATCCATCCATCCATCCACCCACCCATCCATCCATCCATCCATCCATCCATCCATCCATCCATCCTCCCTCGCTCTGTTCCCTTTTGTGTACAAGCTGTACATCCTGAGTGTCCTGCTCTCTCCCCGTACTCTCCTGCATCACAGCTGCTTGGCCATCATTAGCTCAGGCTCCCTTGTGATGTCACCGACCACCAAGCCCAGCAGCCATTCCCCTATGGCCTGAGGACATCTACACTTCCTTCCATCATGACCCAAATTCAATTTTTAAAAAATCTTCTCCTGACCCTCTGGCCCCTGAGCCAGCACAGGGCACAATGTATGGAGCAATAAGCATGCGTGTGGCCTGATGTAGGGAGAAGATGCTGACACAGCACTGGACTCCATGGTGGGCCCTTGGCTGCTCAGCAGCTTGACCTTCTGCAAGTTCAGAAGGCATGATTGTCACTGCACTGACACCCTGCTAGTCCTGGGGCCTGCTACTGACCGGGTTTACATGTCCATTTCTCAAATGGACCAAAGAAACCACTTCTTCATGGTGACCAACTCACCACCTGCTGACAGATAAGCAACCAGCTCTGCCTTTCCATTTAGTCCAGTTAGTGTCTCCGTTGCCATGACAACTGTGCTGCAAGGACCACTCGGCTATAGGCTCTCAAGCTGTCAGGTTTAGATGGGTCTGAGGAATCACAGATCCCAGAAGCCCCTTCCTAAAGAGGCCAGTGGCTTTCCCCGGCTGTGTAGCACCCAGAGTTGGCCTCTCACTCTGGTTCTCAGGACCCTCAGAGGGCCTGGAAGACAGGCACTGTTGGGAACCAGGACGCCCCTGAGGCAGCAAGCTATTTCTGTCTACTATGCTTCTAAAGAGCAGGAGGGCTGTTCCCAGGCTAGGAGGGCAGGGAGGAGCCTTGGCCAAGGGAGTCAGAGGAATCCTGGTCTTAGGGAGGTGCTGCCTTGAGATCAGGTGAAGTGTTGGCTCACATCTTGGATGGGACACATTCATCTGGAGTTAAGGTTGCATCTGAGGGGGTGTGGAGAGTGGTGTTCTCTCACCCCGGACTGGCACTAGTGTGTGGGTTCCAGGGTTGGGGAGAAAGAAGTTCTAGGAAGGATGGATAGTACACACACACATCACATACCTCACACACACATTGTATACCACACACACTATACACACACACCACACACAAGACACACACATACACTACACACACACTGCATACCACACACACATACACTACACACACACCACACACACACCACACACACCTCACACAACACACCACATAACACACATACACATACACCACACACACCACACAGACATGTATACACACACCACACACACACACCACACATACATGTACACATACACCACACACACACACATACACGCCATACACACACACCACACACACTACACATATACACATACACACCACACACACACACCACACCCACTACAAGCTCCAGAGTCACATCTGTCACTGCCTAGTACATGAGCCTCTTCCTGGAAGCCCAGAAGGTAAAAACTAAAATCCAGATAGGCAATGGCCCTATCTCTGGCCAACTCTCTACCCTGCCGGGGCTGGAGCTCCCCTTCCTAATCTAAGGGCCTGGGCAGTTTAAGAAGTACTGGGAATAAGGCTTGATGAAGCAGGCTTGTAAATCTCAGGTAAGCAGGGGGCTTGTACATTCAAAGTCACCCTGGGCTGTGTAGAGAGAGCCTGCCGTACAGCCTGCTTAGCATGCGTGAAGCCCAGACTCAAACCCCGGTACTGAAAATGAAATAAGCACAAGGCAAACGGAGGAGGAGCTGGGTCTGTCCCCGCAGACGAGAACAACAGAGTAGAGCTATGAACGCCAGAGAACAAGGCCATGACTGAGGGCATCGACTGGAAAATCCCGAGCTTTCATGACCCGATTCTTCTGGGGCCTCCTGGAGTGAAGGTGGATGTGTGGGGACAGATGACAGTTTCCATGATCGATGGTCCAGTTTCCATGATCGATGGTCCCAGGTAAAACGCTTACACAGAGAGCTGCATTCCCACCCTAGCAGGCCACTGTTCCAAGGAGGGCATTTTGAATGAAGCAGCCATGGATGCAGGTTGGAAGTGAGAAGCACTGCCCGGATCCTTTCAGCTCCTCACACCTAGAACCCTGTCTCAGGCGCCCAACTTCCAGAATCCCCATAAACACACAGGACATGCCCTAGCCCAGGATAGATGGCCTTTCTTCTTTCTTGGTGCTCTGTTATCCATTGTCCAGACTGCCTTGTTTCCAGGATCCTTAAGGGACCTAAAAATCACACACTTCTGAATGACCACCCAATCCACTGACTGATTTTAACTCCAGTTTGTGAGGGTTCTAACACAGGAAGAGCCCTCAAGCTCCATCTGGCTGGTAAGTGGCACCTCAACCCTATCCCAAGAGAGACACCATTGTCATGGCCACTTTGAGCAACAGAGGATTCAGCAGTGGATGTTGGGGTTACCCTGGACCCTAAGCTGCTGTGAGCATGGAAATCCACAGTTCCCCACTTTGTCCCTTCTCTGGGAAGTGCCAGGGACTGAATGGGGAAGACCACACTGTACACACAGCACAGGCAAACAGGTGCTGTCAACAGGCAAGGGGAGAAAACATCTACGTGTATAGATACCAGATCTCCGGGGTGTCTGCTGGCGTTCTGAACTAACCCCCTACGGCCTCATCCTGTTCTGCTGTCTCCTGAGTATATACGCTCTATTAGCCTCTTTCACACAATCCCCAGCCTCTTAGTTAGGGTTTCTATTGCTGCATGAAACTCCGTGACCAAAACACAAGCTGGGGAGGGAAGGGTTTAGGTGGCCTACACTTAGCATCACTGTTCATTAGCGATGGAAGTCAGGACAGGAACTCAAACAGGGCAGGATCCCGGAGGAAGGAGCTGATGCAGAGGTCATGGAGGGGAGCTGCTTACTGGCTTGTTCGTCATGGCTTCCTCAGCCCGCTTTCTTACAGAACCCAGGACCACCAGCCTAGGGATGCACTACCCACAGTGCACTGGGCCCTCCCACCATTGGTCACTAATTGAGAAAATGCCTTACAGCTGGATCTCATGGAGGCTTTTCCTCAACGGAGGCGCCTTCCTCTCTGATGACTCTAGTTTGTGTCAAGTTGATGCACAAAACCAGCCAGTGGTACACCCCAGGCTCAGCTCCAGGGTACTTCAGCTCTGGATTCCAAAGCACACAGGTGGGAAGAGGTGGCATGTTTCGATGCCAGCTAAGTGAGGTCCCAGAACCTCAGGGCTGGCCGCACATCCTGCCTAGGGCACATCCTCCCAGGCCGAGTAAGACAACAACCCCCGCCCCAACTGGCCTGGGCTGCAGTGCTCAGCATCAAGTCTATAGAATCACTCTTGAAAAAGCCAGGCAGAGCGGAGGCAAGGTCATGAGTGGCACATGCCATCGTGAGTCATGAAAAAGACAGACTGGACATGAGCACCCTGAGAGCCCAGCACAGCTTGACGGCCTTCTTGCCACTGGAGTGCAGAGTCCTGCAAGGAAGGTCAGGGTCACCTGACACTGACTTCTGGGTCATCTGGAGTCTCCTGTAGGCCCCCCCTCTTAACCACAGGGCTTTCAAAATCCCAACAATATCACGCACCACCGTACTGTGAGAGGATGAGGTGACATGAGCCACCAAGCTACTAGAAGCTTATCTGGCATGGCTGGAAGGACCAGCTGAGACTGTCTCTAAAGTCCCGGCTCAGACAGGCTGATCCCCTCCAGGATAAATACTCTCTTATTTAACCAAAATTTGACTTGGACCTTTCCTCCCCCTCCCACCAGACATACCCCTGAAGGCACAGAAGCAGGAAACATGTCCTCACATCCAGGAAGAGTATGGAAAGGGGACAGCCCACAGCAGCCTACCGGCGACGTGTGACATTTCTTTAACTCGTGTATATTTAGCTTTCCAATAATATATCTGGCTTCTGACAAAAATACTGCTCTTTCTTCTCCATGTCTCTGAGCAAAATTGGCCTTGGGGCCAATGCAGCATGGTTACTCTTTGGTTGTGCACCCCCAGGGCCCAGGCAGATCTATTTCCAGAGGTTGGCCCGGGTTTTCTGCCTGTACAGATGTGGGGGTGGTTAGTTCAGGAAAAGGGAGACAGCCCCCACCAAGACCTTCCTGGACAGTCAGGGAAAGAAGTAACCAATCTTGGTTACGGTTCTCCCATGGAGCAAAGGTCGGGAGGGTGCACCTTCAGGCTGTCTCAGCGTAGAGTAGAGGCTTTCCGCAGACATGCGCATCCCAGTACCAGAGTCTCTGGGGATGTAATGCCCCGTGGCATGAGATTTGAGCTTCAGGAGGCGCTCAGGCTGCTGATGTGAAATGGGGAGGTGTCTTGGATGATCTGGGTAGGTACAGTATTATTACAAGGTGCTTACAAATGGGGATGCAGCCTGAGTGACAACAGGTGGCTCTGAGGACAGAGGAGGAGGTCACTAGTCAGGGCACAGAGACGATGCCCTCTTCATCCCTGGGGACAACTCCATCTTCGCCCACCAAGACACACGCTTGGCTTCTAGCCTCGAGGCCAGAAAGACAGATCTGAATGATTTGTAGTTGCATAGCTTTGTCCCGCCAGCCGTAGGGAATGCATGTCCCTCCCCGTGACCTGTGAGTGCCAAGCTGAGAGAGACTCTACCGTCCTCTCCTCTTTAGTGGGCCCTGAGATCTCTTGGCCACTGCTGACCTGCTGGTAGCTTTTCTGGCCTCTGCTGGTTCCCCCTCTGTGCTCCGTGAGCCACAGGAACGCTTCCCAGTGTTGGGCTATTTTTGTGATTCACTCAAAAATAGGTTCCTCTTTTTAGAGTCAGAAACCTGGCTCCAGCAGGTGTACCGAGCCTTTTGACGGCGAGACTCGGTGATGTCATCTACAACGTTCATCCTCAAGAACTGCACAACCTAGTTACAAAAAGAAACTGCAAAAAAAAAAAAAATCTCAGAACATTCTAAAAGGTCTATGATTTTGTGTCAGTCCTCACTCACAGCTGTCCTGGGTTACACGCGGCCTGTGGGATGCAGGTAGAGTTCCCATGATGCATTGCTGGAGCCCAGCCTTTCACAGGTATTTAAAGTCAAGGACTAGAACTTTCTGCCCAGCCTGGGCCTGTTGACTCTGCTGTCCTTCGTCTTTCCTCCCTTCCATGGGTGGAAGCCACAAAGCCACTGCCTTCCTGCTTTATTGCTGAGAAGGCTCATGAGGACGAGGTTGCCTTTCACTCTGACTTTCCAGAACATTAAGAGACTGCAGAAGAATTTTCCAGCCACTGAAGAGTAGATGGGCATGGAGCTGTGGTGGCTACAAGCCCTCCTGCTGCCTCACTCCTGTGTTGCAACCTCCATCAGCGACTGCTGCATGGCCTCTGGTATGTGATAACTCGAGCTCAACTTGTAAAATGGAGATAATAACATTTCCTATAGAGGACCAGGTAGAAAATAGTCTAGGTTTCATGGGCAATTACTCTCTGTGACTATTACTCTGTCTTACGACTGTAGCACAAAAGCAGCCAAGAACAGTGTTCTAAATAAATGTGTTACAATAAAACTTTATTTATAAAACCGAATGGAGGGCCAGATTTGGCCTATTGGGCCATCGTTTGTTGGTTGCTACTGTTCAGTAACTGGGAGGATTAAAAGAATGAATAAATCTGTGAGAACAAAGCAAGTACTGGACAGTGTCTGTCCTGGGTATCAAAGCAGAAGCACGGGCCAGAGAGGACAGGCTGTGGTGTGGTTGGTGTCCAAAAAGCAGCCTAGAGATGCCTGGGCTTTCCCAGCAGTAGAGCAGGTACAGGCTACCCCCTCCACTAATGACCACACAGTGATTGATTGCCCTGTGGTTCCAAGGGCCACGTGGAGTTCCCAGTCGCCTGGCTTCTCGTGGTTTTTCCAGGAACCTCCATGATTATTTCAGGACGGGACGTGCCATGGATTTATTCCTTGATTCTCATCACATTTTTGCTTAGTTCTTTCTAGGTTTCTAATATGACATCAACTGCCGATTTTTCAGTCTCGTGAGAATGAGGACCACCACAGGAGCATGTCTGAAAGATGGGGATACCTGAGGCAGGGAGAGAAGTAAGTGCAGGCCTGTTTGATTCAAAGCCTAAGCCCAGCTTCTGTTTGGGATGAGGAAGAAATGTGTACCATGGGAGGGCTATGGTCGGTGAGGAGAGCGCACTTAAACCAGAATTAAAACGCAAGTGTCAGCTATGTAGGTAACTAAAAGGAGGGTGCTCTGTGTTCCCGCCCATCTCCTCTGGAGTCCTGCAGGCGGCTCTGCATTTCATTAGTCTGCCACCTGCAGCGGGACATCTCAGTGCTGTCCCCTCGTCTGTAGCAGGCCTGCACAGTGCCCGTTTCTTGACCGCCCTCTGGCAGGGCCCTGGACGCATTGTGGTAGACCTCTGCTCGGTCTTTTACCCTTGACATCTGCATCACTTTGTTCCAAATTGTGAGGAGAGGACACTTCGGTGTGTTCCATACTTCAGAAACTCAAGAGGCAGAGGCAGGATGACCACTCCTTCAAGACCAGGCTGTGCCACATAGATTTTATCTCAAAAACAAGAAACAAGCAAACAACCCTCCCACACACCCCAACAGAAACGTGCAAAAAGCACAATCTGGGGCCACTGGTGTTTTCATGGTGAAGCTGACGGGCTCGAATTTCTGGTCAGAACTTCTGTCTGGTCTGCAAAGGCCTGTTTGGAGTGTTCTGGTTACAGGCTTGTTTTCTGTTTGGACACACGAACCAGATTTTCTTTACTGCTGTCTTCCACGCTTTGGTAGCTTTGGGTCCCATTTACTACCATGCTGTCCAGAGGGTCCTTCAGTGCGGGTTTATCTTAGGTGTCTCTGTCTACAATTTTAGCTTCTAGGTGGCGACAGAGAGCGTTTTTTTAGGGCCTCACACTAGCAAGGCTAATGATCCACTGCTCAGGTCACCTCAGCCTCCTTGGCTTGAGAAACCACCTCATTTTAAACTGTTCCTTCTCTTATGGAGACGAGGAGTTTGGTGCACGTTTTCTTACATTTCCCATTTCTCAGGCTCTGAGGGTGCAGTCTGGATTTCACATCTCTGGTGTTGTTGTACGTGTTTCTGTATCCTGTGGGAAGCCGCATGCTCTCTCCCATCTGTATCTCCACTTACAGCAGTTATTTAGACTTATCTCTCTTTCCCCGGGTTCTATGTTCCCCACTTGGCGGTTTCTGTCTTGACCTCAGTTGTAAAGTGTGCCGTTGCTCCCAGCTGGCTCTCAGGATCAACTTCCAGAAGGTTTCCTGGTTGGTACATCACGTGAGCCTCACACAGTAATGTGTATGTCCCAGTTGCTCCATTAACCCTGGGGTTTCATGATGCAGAAAGGATAGAGGGCAGCCTGTGCTTGAGAGCCTTGTGGGAAGTTTGACCCCCCCCTCACCTCATCCCGACACCCCTGCCTAGATATTTGCAAGATTTATCCTTAGAGTTCGTACATCAAAACATTTGCTAAAATGTGTCTAGGTGTCCTTTACTATGCCAAAGTGGCTGGGAAGCAGAGACCAGCTAGCCAGTACATAGAGTTTTACGCTGCTGAGCTAACTGTGGGTTTTATAGCTCCCCAGTGGTTGAATGCTGGCAATTTCATGTGATCTGGGTTTGCTCCCTACAGTGTGTGTGTGTATGTTTGGATGTGCGCATGTTTGTGTATGAGTGAGCATTCATATATGTGCGCATGAGTGTTGAGGCCAGAGGTCAATCTTAGGCATTGTTCCTCCTGAGGAGCCTGGAGCTATCCCATTAGACTGAGCAGCTGACCAGTGAGCCCCAGGGACCCACTGGTCTCTCTCCTTGCTCCCAGCATTGGGGTTACAAGTGCGTGCCACCATGCCTGGACTTTTATGTGGGATTCTGGAGATGGACCGTGCTTGTGCTTTATCAGTCTTTCCAGATACCCTTTCCTCAGTTGTCCCTATCCCCTTACTGCGGAATGTACCAGAAGCCAAATTCTGGCTGCCCCGTGGGCTGCTGCTGCTGGGGCGTCTATTTCGGCTCTGCCTCCTGTCCTGGTGTCCTCTTAGCTCTCTTTCTTTCCTCTCACTGGATTGATCCTGCCAGCCATTTCCTCTGAATTCTGGAAGAGCGTCTCAAGTGCATCCTCCACACCATTGATTTTTTTTCCCTCTCTGCCTCTGCTGCAGATTCCTGTCCCATTATCCGATGTGCAGCTTCTTCCCAGTCCTCTGTGTCCCGTCCCCGCATCACTTCGCCCACACTAAAGCAGAGGCTGCCTTTCTTCCAGGCTCCCCAGAACTTCCTGCCTGTTCTCTCTTCTGAGTATTTTATCCCTATTTCCTTAGTGGTCTTTACTATCTAGACACTCACATACAGCTTACTGAGCAGTTAGGTTTGGTTGTAGGTGATGAGAAATGATTCTGGAAGCTTCCCTTTTAATGGGAGGAATGGGCCCTAGAAGGAGAAGGTGGATAGTCTGTCTAAAGTCGTGGGCCATGCCCCACCCCGGAAGATATGCTGAAAGCCCAGCACTCTGGAATAGAATCTCATGGGAAAACAGGGTCAGCAGCAGAGGGTGTTTTTTTTTTTTTTTAAACCAGGATTCGGCTATAATGGAATGGGGTTGACTCTTAGTTCAGCTTGGGGAGTGTCCTGATGAGAGGCCAGTGTGGAAAAGGGAGGTGGGACCACAAGAGGTGCAGCTAGAACTTGGCAGCCACAGGCCAGGAGCTCCCAGGACTGTGGACACCAGAGGCTGATGGAAAGGTAAGCTTGGAGAACTCACGGTGCCGCCCACACCCCACCCTCTGCCCCCACCCCAACCTCTAGAACCAGACCAGAGAGTACACACTCCTACTGCCAAGCCGCACCATGCTGCAGCACAGTGAAATCAGCCCTAGGAAACCAACACGGATGTGGGTTTGTGAGCTGGAGATGGCCAGGAGAAAGGACAATGCCTCTTTCCCTGAGCCTCTGAGCTATGCACCGCTAGGATCTTTTCTCCCAACCTTGGCTGCACAGGGAGCTGGGGGCAGCGGGGCAGAGGCAGCACCAGACTCCAGGTGGAATTCCAGCCCTCCACTTCCCCTGTGGGACTGAGAGGTTACCCAACCACTTTGACGCTCAGCGAAATTGATCTCAAAACCTCTTTGCCAGAGGACTTTGGGAAGCTCTAAAGAAGAAATGATGGGCAAGGGGTGGAGCCTTGGGTTGGTGGCCGGCCCTGTGTTGGTGACTAGTCAGGGGCTGGAGGCTGGAAAGGCAGGGTATTTGGGTTGCTGCTTTCAGCACTGTTTCCATTACGTCTTTTTTGAACTTGGTCGATGAGCAGAGCATCCCGCTCCGCCCTGGATCCTGAAACCTCAGCTCCGCACATGTGGCCTTTCCTTTAGAACTCAGCTGGGCCTTGGAGGCCAGAAGCTATTTCAAGAGCCTGCTCTGGGGAGACATTCCACGTGTGACAGGACAAGACTGGCACAGCAGAGCCTCCTTCCCCACTGGCCCAAGTCCTCCAGGCTCCACAGGGCCCATCTAGAGCCTGCAACAGCATACTCCTTGACAACATGGAGGGAAAGCATGGGCAATAGCAACCTGGGTTATCCACGGGGGCTGGTCCTCATTTGCAGAGACCTCCAGGGTCAAAGTGTGACCCACAGGCTCTGTCTATTTTGGAGGAGACCAGGAGGTGTGCAGTTCTTCTGGGTCCCCTGGCTCCCTAGCTCTGAGCTCTGGATCCCCATCAGTGAAACTGGACAATCTTATGACCTATGATTTAGAACTGCCATCTGCTGTGTCAAAGCAAACCTTGGACCCGTTTGAGTCAGAAAAGACGCCAGCAGTCGGCATGTGAGATCTTCATGCCGACAGCGTTACCTGTGGCCACGCGGGGATGGGAGGGAAAGAAAGAAGTCCATAGCTCTGAGCGCCAGCTGCTTCCCTCCACACTCAGGAGAAGAGCAAGTTTCTTAGCTGAGTGCTCAGATGTTGGGAACTGGCTTGAAGCTCTGTTTCCAGCCTCCGCATCACCCTGGTACTCCTGCTCCCCGTGCCTCACGTTCTGTGGAACTCTGATGCTCCCCTAGCAGAGTGTGCCTGCTACCCTTGGCCCTGCAGCTCTCCTTCCCTGCATCCTGCAGTCTGGGATCCTGCTGGGCCTCTGCCCAGCACTCTCTTCCTTAGAGGCAGAGCTGATCCCTTACCCTGGTGGCAGGAGTCACTTCCCCCTCCTTTGCCCTAGATCCCTCATTTCCCTTGAGAGTGGATATTCTTCCTGGCCATGCTGTGACCGACCTGAGAACAGGGGTGGGTGCAATGATATCCGGGTGCCCAGGAGAGGGGCCAGCATCTGATAGGGGTTGGAGTTTGCAGCAGACAGTGAAAGGAAGACATATTTACAAGAGTCTCAAGTTGTCTCCCTCCATCCCTAGAGTGACTGACGCTGGGTGGGATCAGGAGATGGGCTCTCAGTCCTAACAGCAATGCTTCGTGATGGGCCAGATAGCTCCTGGCTCCCGCCCCTTTGCAAGAGACGAGACATGGGTGGGTGCCCTACTTGTCATTCAAACATGGCTGAAATAGCCATACAAGTTCCAGGGGCACAGAACCTGGCTATCAGTGAGCTAATAAGCCATGGGGAAGCTCAAGGAGGCTGACTCCTGAGGTCTGAGAGGTCAGAAGGGAGAGTTGGCCCTGAGGCCTATACTGAAGTCAAGGCTGGGACAGGGCATGTGGACCCCCACACCCAGGGGCATCATTGTCCTAGTGACAGGCGGCACCTACCTTGAGCTTTTTGACGCTGGTGCAGGGATCGTTGGAGAAGCTCTCTGTGTCTGAGATCTCGATGTCCTCCCCGTACAGAACCCCGGTCAGGTCATTCCTCACCTGTGGACAGAGACAGATCAAGAGCTCAGGCGGGCTGTTGTAGGGAGGCCCATTCATCAGGGTTGGCCAAACCGGGGAGCGATTTTCCCCACTCCTCTAAGAGAAAGAAGGGAGCACCACCCTGTCAGTGATACTAGGGCATGACTCCAGGCTGGGGCTGCTCAGCCTGCTCTCAGAGTTCCCACAAGAGGCAAGGTGAAGAGATGGCATGGCCAGCAGCCCGTGTGGCCGGGCCCGGGTCAGGCTGTCTGTTTATGTTTTGCAGTATAAGCTCCAGTATGGCTTTCTGTTGCAGTGAAGACATAGCCAAGACTCCCAGAGAGACAATACAGGGCAGAGCGGGGAAGGAAACGGTGGTACCTGACCATGAGGTTCTGACCTGCGGGTTGTGCATGTGCCTACAAGGCAGGGGGCTGCCAACTGTCACGTCATCATGGTCAGCCAGTGAGGAAAGACATCAGGACTTTCAGGGGGACTGTGGCACCCTAGAGACTTCATGCTCTAAGGGCAACCACTGCTGTTCCACTGCCATGCTGGAAATGGCCCCAGGACATTTTGGGGGAAGAAATCAGAAATCCAGGCTTTTCCTATATAAAATCCCTTATAATTTCTGGTGTTAATCTTTGTTTAAAGTTTGGATTGAATGGAACAAAGATGGAGAGTGAATCTAGCTGGAAGCCATAGCTGGTTGCCCCTGATATGCAACAATGGACCCAATACTATAGGGCTATTAAGAAGATGAGTGGCTGGGACCCAGCTTGTGTCTTGATTTCTGGTTTGTTTGTGACCCTGTCCCCCAGGTGTGACCTTCCTCTCTCGGAGCCTAAGAGGAGGAGATTCTGAAGAGCATGGCTTGCTCACCCTGCTGGGACGGCCACTATCAGAACTGACAGCAACCAGTGTTTGTGAGGATGAGAGAGCACCTGGGACCCTTGGGAACCATGTCTGGGAATGCGCGGTGGTTCAAGATTCTGGGAAACAGAATGGCAGTGTCTCAGAAAAGCAAACACTGATTACCACCTGCTCCAGCAACCCCACTCCTGGGAATAGTTCCCACAAGAAATGATAGCAGGGACCTGTCATGTCCACTCATTCTGTCAGCTGCTTTTTCAGCACTATGTCAAAGTAGAGCAGCTGAAATGAGGGAGGATTTTTTTGTCTTATTTTTAATCTATCTATCTATCTATCTATCTATCTATCTATCTATCTATCTACCTATCTATCTATCTATCGTGTGTGTATGTGAATCCATGCCACATATGTGTGGTTGCCCGTAGAGATATTGTGGAGTTAGAGTTACAGATGGTTGTGAGCTGCCCAACATGAGTCATAGGAAATGAACTCAGGTTCTTTAGAAGTATGGCAAGTACTCTTAACTGTTGGTTCATCTCTGCAGCCCCAAGGAAGTGTTTGTTTTGGCTCACAGTCTGAGAGGACACAGTCCATCGTGGCAGAAAATGATGAAGGAGTTCATGGCGGTGGTGTGTACAGTCGGAAATTCTCACATCTCAACAAACCAGGAGAGCTCAGGCCAGAACTGGAGCCAGGTTACAACCCTCAGGGCCAGGTCCCCAGTGACCCACTTCCTCCAGCGAGGCCCTGTCTCCTAAAGGTTCCCTAAATGGTACTGTGGATGGGGGACCAAGGAGTCAAACACAGGAGCCAATGGGGGAGATTTTACCTTCCAACTGTAACATCCTCGTCCACAGGATATTATTCACAATAGCTCCAAAGTAGAAGCAACCCAGGAGCCTGTTGCTGGATGGACACCATAAACACATGGTATGCACACACAGTGTGATACACTAGTCAACTTTCAAAAAGATTGAGATTCTGTATTTGTTACAACATGGCTGTCTTAGAGTTTCTATTGATGTGTAGAGACACTATGACTACAGCAACTCTTATAAAGGAAAACATTTAACTGGGGTTGCTTATAGTTTCAGAGGTTTAGTCCATTGTCATCACAGTGAGACATGGTGGTGTGTTGGCAGATATGGTGTTGGAGAAGAAGATGAAAGTTCAACATTTTGATCTGCAGGAAAGAGAAAGTGATCTGTCTCTATACTGAGCATAGCTTGATCATAGGAGACCGCAGAATGCATCCCAACAATGACAAGCTTCCTCCAACAAGGTCACATTTACTCCAACAAAGCCACACCTCCTAATAATGCCACTCCCCTAAGAGCTTATAGGGGTCAATTACATCCAAACGATCACAATGAATTAATCTAAAGAAAGGCAGATGCAAAAAGACAATTATACAAGGTACTTGGAATAGGCAAATTCCTAGAGACAGGAGTGGAACAGTCACTGGGAGTAGGCAGATAGAATAGCATTTGGTGCTTAATGGGCTCAGAGCCTCAGTTTAGGGTGGTGCAAATGTTCATGGGAAGTATAACATGGCAGTTACACAGCTTGTGAAGTCCCTTGTCATTGCTGGCCAAGGTGTTCTGTATACTTTACCCCAATAAAAACTGACCTTCTTAGCTGAACAGTGGTGGTGAATGCCTTCAATCCCAGCACTTTGGGGGCAAAGGCAAGCGGATATTTGTGAGTTTGAGACCAGCCTGGTCTATAGATAGCTCTAGGACAGCCAGGGCTGTTACACAGAGAAACCCTGTCTCTAAAAAACAAAACAAAAACAGACACAATAGATCTTATGTTAACATTCAGAAGATCCATCTAAAGCAAACATCAATGTGTTGTTTTGGATAATCTGCCCCTGCATGTCACTGGTCATCAGGAAGCCACCACAAAGAAGGGGAGCAAGCATGCCAGTGGGGCCACCATGTTTTATTTCCTTGGGAGAGGGATGTAGACGGTTATTTGTGAGTTCCACTTGACGGTCCTGGGTGTTTATTTTATTCTATGGTTTTCCGGATGCTGGAGACATTTTGTAAAAGGAAGAAGCACTCTGCTACTTCCACAAGTGGGTCTCATCTCTGTGTTGTCTGCCTGCGTGGGGGTGCAAATCAGTGGGCTCACCCAGGGACAGGCACTGTCAAGACCCAGCTCTCTGTGTGTCACTCACATGTGGAGAGGTGACCCAACTTCCTTTGAATCTCTGTCTTCTCACCTGAAAGTGGAGGCAGCCGGCGAATGGCTCACTGCCTCGGTTTCAGGCTCATCTTGGAGCCGTGGAACGGCTTTGCACACTATGGAGTTCTGTACACTGCTTAAAAGCAAGAAAGAAACTCGTGGTTGAGGTGTCCGTGAGTATGTCAGGGCAGGTGTGAAAATCTGGATCATATTTTGCTTGATAAACAAACACATCCACCCTAAAGACAGTATTCTCCTGTCTCCGATTTCATCCACGAGCAACTGAGGGGAGACTCCCGGTCTTGTGATCTTTCCACACTCCTGCCTGCTGCTTCGGAGCTGGCTCAAGTGCCTGGTTTGCACTGTTAGCCATTAGCATGGCTGCAGCTCCTTGTTTGCACTCGGTTCGGGTATTTATTCTGATGGACATTTGAGGGTGGCAAGCAAAAGAAATTCACTCTAAAGCACAGGAAAGAAGGGTGTAAGGAACCACCCCACCCTCGTGTGGGGACTGGAAGACGCACTGCTTAGCCCCCAGGCGCCCAGGTTTGCCCTGAACCTGCAGGTTCTCTGGGGTAATGGGGCCAGTGTCTGAGCTGTTTGCTCTAGTCTGCGAGTCTCCGATTCTATGATTCTTTTCGTTTCTATTTAATAAAAGCAAGAACATGCTCTTCTGGGAAAGTAAGAGCCCTTCATTCCCGGGAAGATAAAACGAAGATGCTGATTGATGCATGATGGGGAGGGTGAGTTCAAAACTGAGAACTGGAAAACCACGGAATAGCAGAGCACATGTCTCAGCGGCCCAGGACACTGGAAGCTCAGTTGTGCCTGGGATCACGCGGTTGCTGCTCCCTGTACAGTGCGAGGGTGTTCTACCAAATACACACACACACACACACACACACACACACACACACACACACACAAGATCAAAACCCCAGATCCCAGGCTGTCAAATGGGAATCCTGTTTGTATCATGGTAGAGTTGAAAATTCCTTCTAGGAGTGCTGTGCCAGGACACTTTGTCTAGGAGACACACACCGGATAACCATGCAATCAAGTCACAAACATGACCTCATGTTTTAAGTAAGCTTATAACCTTGTGTTGGGTGGGCCATGTGGGCCAATGTGGAAATCTCCCAGTAATCTCACTGACTACCCTACCCTGTCTGGGTCCTGTGATGGCTTGCCCTGCCAGACCCTTGTCCCCACCATGTTCTGCTGCCCACACACAGGACCAATGAGGTCCCTTTTGTCCCTACCGATCCTCCACGGCAGCCTCAGATGCCTGACCTCCAGCAAGGCAATATCGAAGCCAAGCTCAGAAGTGCCAGGATGAAGCCCAAGCATCTGGGGAGGGACATTTACAGACCTCACTGTTCTCAGACAACACTCTTGCAGGGCTGAAATCACACATCCTGTCTAACCACTAACTGACTTTGGGACCTCACACTTTCATGAACAGGGCCCTGGGTTTTCCAGCATGAGAGCTGTCTGTCCCTCCAATCTCATGTGCCTGTTTCATGCTCGTTCATGCGTGACACTGACATCTCTGCTCAGGCACAGATGATGGTTACTGATGAGGGTGGCCGGTGATGGAGCTGCCCTACTCTCTGCCCTGTGCTGCTCTCTGTCAAGTGGGAGTGGGAAGCATCCCTCAGATGATGGCACTGGTGAACGCATGAGTAGTTGGTACCTGCTGAGGCTCTTGAGTTTAGTGCAACAGAGTCAGACTCAGGCCAAGAAGAAGAGCAGGAAGTGTCCAGCCTGGGCAGCAGCATACGCAAAGGTCCTGGGCTGGAGGATGATGGTACAGAAACTAGAGACTATCGAAACTGAAATTGAAAAGGAGACTAAAAGAATGAGTGGTTGGGGGACAGTGTTGGAATGAAGCAAGCAAGAAAGGAGAGGTGGGTGGGCCTGGAGCATGTGAGTCTTACAATTTATATTAAAGATGCTGTGATCTCCATGCTATGGAAAGTCATTGTGAGGAGTCCAGAGGGGAGCCAACCTGAGTGGAGCTGCGTTTGCGGTGATAACTCAGGTAGCTGTGAGGCCAATGATGAGTAAGACATGAGGCGTGCGTGTGTGTGTGTGTGTGTGTTTGTGTGTGTGTGTGTGTGTGTGTGTGTGAGAGAGAGAGAGAGAGAGAGAGAGAGAGAGAGAGAGAGAGAGAGAGAGAGAGATCCAGGTGAGAGATTCCAAAGGCTGATGACCAGGGGAGAATGGGAGGGCTGCCAGAAGCCACGAGTCACAGAAGCATTGAGGGTAACTGATAATGTGTATTTGTCTTCTATTGCTGTGGAACAAATTATACTGGCAACTTTAAACAATAAACACACATGATCGCCCTCATTCCCAGCAATGGAGAACGAGGGCATGGCAGTATGGTAGCCCTGGCCAGGTCCTTTTTATGACAGCACTGGCCTGTCATTGGAAAGACTATCGTGCCTCAAGGGCACCTGAGGATGCCTGGGTATCTCCCAACCGATTGGTGGGATTGAGATTTTCTATGTTAGTCCAGTGAGCTGCTCAGATTTCTCGCTCTGAGTTTAGGGGGGAATCTTTCCAGCTGCAGACCAAGGAAGAGGTGCATCTTTCCTCCATGCTGGGGCTCTTCTCCTACCCTCTTCATCTCAGTTCCCTCCTGTCCTGAGAGTATTGACTGAGCATTCGTGGTCAGACCACAGGTCTCAAGCAGGGCAGATTCAGAGCCAGTGAAGTGGGCAGCCAAGGACAGGAGGCTGTGGGAGCACCTGAGATCCCAAGACACCTCACTCTGATGGCCAGCCATTCCCAGGACACCATTCCCCTGGAGGCCACTGCCCCAGCCGAGAAATCATCCAGAAAGACAGTGAGAGCTCCAGGTGGAGGTGACTACAGATCTACCTGCACTTCTAAGTCTGAATGTTCTAATTAGGTTAGAAATGAACTCAGAGAAAAAAATGCGTCCGGGCTCTCCTACGGAAGCCGAGGTAACCTACTTTGTCATTCAAATGCACCCGCTATATATAGCAACAGATTGTGCTGAAATGTCACTCCTCTTACCTGACTAAAACGTATAATTATAGATTTACTGCTATTCATTCATGAAATGTGTCTTCACTTGATTAAACAGTTCATTCAAGAAAAATCCATTAACACACGGAGCATGTTCAAATATGGCTCCTTCAATGCTGAGGGCGCCGACAGAGTTAAGATGGTAATTAGGCTAAACAGGCTTTGAAATGTCCCAACGTTTGAATAATTCAGGTCACTTTTACTGGGGCTTCAGCTCCCCAGGAACTACCATTAATTTAAACTAATTAGAAAATTAGCACAGAGAAGATCAAGGCAGGAAGAGATGGCTGACTTCAAAATGGAAGAGCTGTCACAGGAAAGGGGACACCCTGTAGCAGCCAGTGAGTCAACAGTTAGAAGGTAGATTCTGGCTCCAAACCAGAAGGAGGAAGAAGTGGCGGGCAGAAAATGAGAATAATGACGTAGAAGGTGAAGACGATGAAGAAGAAAACATTCCAGTGAAGGGAAAGGTGGTAGTGAGCTCCCCAACCCCAGAGGCAAGCAATCAGGAGCTGGACGCTAAGTGGAGGCTTCCTCTTTACCACCAATGTGGGTGATTTTTCTACACAATGCTTACCCCATTCGCTGTTCTTTTTGAATGTTAAAGTTGCTGAAGCACCTCTGGATAGCTGTGGGGGAGTATTTTTTGCTTACCCTCTCCCCTAGGGTCTGACCCATGCACTTCAATTCTTTTAGACATTTCTCTCTGGCGGTGGAGATGGGTCTCATGAGTCCCACCCCACCTCTGCCACAATGGAACATCAATAGTCCCAACTTTGTGCTTGTGCCATGTGGGTAATCACAAGTGCAGAGAGTTCAAGAGGACAATGATCCTGTTACAGCCAGAGGACAGCACTCTACAGAGAAGTGCATTAGACCCTCTGTGTGCAGGCCGTGTGGGAGGGCACACGCAGCTGTGCACTAGCATCCCTCGCTGTGCACTGGCATCCCTCGTTGTGCACTAGCATCACTGACTTGCACTAGCATCACTGATTTGCACTAGCATCATTGATTTGTACTAACATCCCTCACTGTGTAGAGTCAGTTTTCTGGGTGATGATCTCAAGATAGGTTGAAGTCTTCATTTTGAACCTGAGAGCCTGACCTTCCTTGGGAAATGTGTCTTTATGGTGCAGATAAGGATCTAGAGAAGAGAGTCGCTGCCAAAACCCAGTGCTGGGTTTCCCCTAAGAGTAAGGTCAAGTGAGAGTAGAGACACAGAGGGAGGAAGGTGTGTGAAGGGAGGTGACCCGTGAAGCCATGTCTGCAGCTACCAGAAGCCAGAAGCAGTGAGGATAGGTACAGTCCGCTGACGCCTTGCCTGAGAGCCGTGAACTCCAGACTTGGCGGAAAACACATTCCTGTTGCTTTCACCTCCAGTGTGTTCTGATTTCGTTCGGCCATCAAGGAAGAGAACAAATGGGGCCTCCAGAAACCTGCTGTTCATGGATCCAAGCGAGGTTCCCACCGATGTCCTGCTCAGTCTAGACCCTCACACCTGGGCTTTCTGAGGGGAATCTGCTTTTTCTCTCCCTGTCTGTCCCAGGGTGTCTTATTTCTGTTACTGAGGACAGGAACATAGATGGGGAGTAGGCAAACATGAGTTGGACTTTGGGACACCTTGCTGGGGGCTGTAAAGGGGGTCCTTGGATTTGGGGCTGGCTTGTAAGGAGCTGACCCTGGTGGAGTTGGTCCACGTTCCTTTTCGCCACAAGCTCCTCAGACCCTGGAGGAAAGCGGAGTCCTGTGTAGAATGGCACACAGGAAGCCTATGAGGGGTGAGCGAAGGATGGGAGGATGCCCAGCGGGCACTAAATCCCTTCATACTTGGCTGCCAGGGGCTGAAGACAGAGTGGGAGAACTCTATGGAGTCAGCATCAATGGGGAAACAGTGAAACGACTTTCCAGGGTGGCCCATGGCTCTAGCCGTGGTAGCCACCCCTCTGTCTACATCCCAGTCCCTCCTGCCTCAGCTCCCTCCCTCTCTTGGAGCTCCATGCTAAGCCTCTGCCCTAGCCTCTCTGAGACTTGAATATGTGTAACCCTGGATGGATCCTTGTGGCCCCTCCCATTCTTACAAATTGAATGACACCCTTTTAGGGTACTGCAGGCTGGCTTTCCAGTTTAAAATCCTTTCCTGGTTACTATCATGGACACCACGGCTAGAACCTTCTTATTCCCATCTCTGGTCAGATTCACCTATGACTATATGGGCAGCCTCAACGCGGATCATGTCCCTTCTCCAAGACAGCACCCTGAACGACTGGTCTAACCTGCTTGGCTTCAGTCGGGATAGAGCCCTGGAGCCCTAGGCCCAGAACACTAACTAGGCTGTCTCTCTTGCTGGAACCCAACACTTGTCCTTACCCACACCCCCCAGCAGCCCGGTCCTGCTCTCTCTGGAATTTGACTTTAATGAGAAGCATCTCTGAGACTCCCAGTTAGGTTGGTCCAGTGGGAGGCCGCTGGGCGGGTGGTGAGGTCTCAACAGGTATCAGAAAAACAATGGGCTCCAGGGGTGTAAGGGCTAATGGCTGGCCCAGTAGGAGTCAGAGAGCCAATAAGATGCCAGCAGGGGTCTAAGGGCCAATAGGAGCCCTGCGGGGTTCAGCGAGCCAATGGGAACCCAGCAGGAGACAGAGGGCCAGAAGGACTCCAGAAGGCATCAGAGGCCCGGAGACCAGCAGGTGTGAAAAGGCACCACAAGGCCCAAAGAGGCCTCAGCAGGAGTCAGAGGGCAAGGAGGAGAAAGCTGAAAGTTCAGGATCTTTCTTTGTCCCTCTGCTCCGTTCTCTCTGACTGGGTTCCAGCACTGGTAAGGTTGGCCCTTCCTCTTGCCCTCAAGAGTGTGCGGTTGTGGTCCTGACTCCCACCACTGTCTCTCCTTGGGGCCTCGTTAGCCTGATTGGTTCCCCTGTCCTTGCCCAAAACACTTCTGTGAAGTTTGCTTTTTTTTTTTTTTCTGACCTCCAGTCCCCCACCACATGTCACGTTTCCTATAGGGTCCCTACTGGATAGAACGCTCCTGCTGACCCCGCCCCCATCACAGGTCACGTTTCCCGCAGGGCCCCTATTGGATGGACGCTCCGGCCTGCTTTGCAGGTGCAGGTTACCAAAGGATAGCCTGATGCCTTTACTCGCATCTTGTTTTTTACGCCACACTTGCTAGAGTCCAGTTCCTGGGCTCTGCTCACCCTCGCTGCTCGACGTAAACAACTCCTTCCCATGAAGTCCTCTAGGGGGTTCCAGGCTCAGCTCTCCGATGCCCCTCCTGCTGCTCTCCCCACCAATACCCTCCTCCCCCACTCCTCCAACCTCATTTCCTGTAACCAGGAACTTCCTCGTGTCACCCCGAGAATCACGGGGACTCTCACATAAGGTCCTCTCAGATTCAGACTCCCCACTGCTTCTGACAGAGAGAAGCTGAGCTGTCTCAGCTCCCTCAAGGTTAGGAATGACAACCTGTCTATCCCTGGCCCCGAGCCTGGAGCCAGCCCTCATCCCGCGCAGGTGCTGAGTGTGCGTCTTGGGTGGACACGGCCACCCCCGGTGCTGAGCAGGCTGCAGAGGCAACAGGGCCTGGACTGTGCTGAGCTCAGCAGTTTGGACGGTGCGACTTTCATAGGAGCTGGGGATCGAATCTACTCTGCCAGGTCGAAGTGGAATTTTCCAACTGGGGTGCAACTCCGAAAGCATAGCTGTCTCCATGGCATGTTAACCCACCCAGAGAGAGTCTGGGGGCTATATCACTGAGTGCTTGGTGCCGACTAAAGGGAGGCTAGAGAGGAGCCTATATGTCACCTTTGCTCCAGGTAATAAGAGGACAGCTTAGGTAGAAGTGCCAGAACACTCCAGAGGGAGATGGAAAAGACAGGCTGGGGAAGACAACACGTCTCTAACCAGAAAGGTGGGAACTCCCCTCCCCAGTGCCCTTCAGATGCCTTGTCCCTCGGTTGTGTGAGGATGCCACTTTTGGTCACTGGTGTAGACCTAGAAGGCATAGCTATGAGCAACCGGTGGGTAATTAGTATAAGGAGACACAGAGAGGTTGAGGCAGCTGCCTAAGGTCACACAGTTCACACAGAACACACGGAACCCAGGGCTTAACTTCAGTCTTATTTCTGGTCTGCAGCAAGGAAGCCTCTATCATTTCCTGCAAGGGGCCAGAGTGTAAGTGGTTTAGGCATTGCTGGCCTTCTGGGGTCTGGTTCCGCTGTTATATTGCAAAAGAAGCCATAAGCAACATGCAAAGCAATGAGCGTGGCTGTGTTCTTAGAGCCTCGAGCCCATGGTTCCGGGCTCGCTGCAGCTCACTGTGTGAAAGAGGAAACTACACAGATCTGTATTCCCATGGCTCTGCTTGCTGTAACTCTCCTTTCTGACTACTCTGGGGGACAAGAGAACCCTGGAATCCCTTTGTGTACCTCCACAGCTTACCCCGGGAGCTTGTAAAGTTAAAAATAACATCATCCACATTAGATGTGAGGGGGCAGTGGTCATCTCAGGGACAGCTAATCAGAGAGAGGGTGAGAAAACACGCTCGGGGTTCAGGGTCTGGGGGGCAAGTGGCGGTAATGCCATTGAACTAAAGCCAAGAGGTGTGTGGTTTCGGCAGGAGCAAGCTAGCCTGCATCCCATGAAACCCCAAAGGGATGCACAGATGCCCCTGGTGGGAGAGATCTTTTCACTCTTCCCTGGAAGGGGCAGTTGTGCCAGCTTGGTGACTCCCCACAGAGGACCAGAGGCAGCTGTTCACAGGCTGGAGACGGCAAATCGTGCGATGCGCTATGTTCCGGGGCAGGCTGCCAAGCAGAGCTGGGGTGCCTCTACACCCCACCCCTCCACCGCCTGCTGCCCTGCTGCTGACTCATGGGCAGGGCAGGAGTGTGCCAGAAGGATCCGAAATGGCTCTCTAGTGGAACACACCGCTTCTGGAAGGGACACACGGGGCCCAGGAGCCAGGGGAGCGGCTTCTGCTGTTTCCATCTGAAGGTCGTCACCTTGGCAGGGCAGGGAAGATGTTGCTGAATGCTGGGCTATGGATCAGGTTGCCAGATGATGAGTCCCTGGCCATGGCAGCAGGCGCTGCCTGAGCCTGGCAAGCCGTGTTTGGCAGGAGAATTTCTCATCAGAGGGCATGCTAACTTAAAATTTGCGAGGGAGAGGGGATGTGTCCAGGAAAACAAAAGCAGAAACCAAAACTATGAACCAGGTGATGAGAGGAGCAGCTTAGAGAACTCCAGAGAGGGTTCGTGGACCAGGAAACACCCAAGACTCCTCTTCGGTGCTTGGTACTCCTGGCCGGTACACCAAAGTGCAAAGAGAGAGGCCATCTTGACTGTAGACAGGAAAGCTGAGCACAGATGTCCACCTCCCACCAAAGCCACCTCCTTCTGCAAGTGACAGAAAGGACCTTGCAAGGGAGTACAAAAATAGGAGAATCTGCCTTGGTGTTGGAAAAAGAGGAGCGGGAGGCATCAACATGCCAGCAATTTTGAGGAATTTCAGGGAGGTACCATGCCAAGGAGAGCAGATTGAAGGCTGACTCACAGCCCTGCTTCCCAAGAAGGGGGCACTGTGCTGTGGGGAGGGGGACTGTGCCGGGGGACTGACCACAGAGCCCAAGTGCTGGGGGAAAGGCTGGGCCCCAGGAGAGGTTCAGAGCCCACTCAGGGGAGCCCCCTTCTCACCATGCAGCCCACCCTCCTTCAGGCGTGACTTGGCCATGCTGTCTGATAATGAGGAAGCAGAGACACCCAGATCCTGTTTCCCCATGGGCAGTCAAGGTACCTTCCAGACACTGCAGGTAAGGGATCAAGGGCAGAGGCTAGGAGTGACCCTGAACATCTGGAGCACCTGTTCCCTGCCTACAAGGAGAAACCATGGACAGCTGAAACAGTTCTGCGCCCTGCAACTCCTTACCGCCCAGCTGCCTGTCCCTGGCCCACTCAGCTGCCTGTCTCTGGCTGTGTAGTTTTGTATTATCGCAGACTTAGGGGAGAAGCTCAGCAGAGACAACTCAAACATTGGAGACCCAGGGCGAGTTCACTACTGACACAAGGCAGACCCAGGTCAGGGAAGGCCCATGACGCACTCGTAATCTGCAGAGACTTTGAGCAGTAAAGGAAACAAACAGGGGAGAACATGAGCAGAGGAAGAACTTCATCAACAGATTTGCTACCGTAAATAAAAGTTAACTGTGACACCCGTTTTGTATTTCAGAGTGGAAATAGAACCAGAACTCAGAAATGCTGAAAATGCTAGATACGATAAAAGAAACCAGAATTCAGAGGACCCCAGGTAGAGCCTAGAAAACAGTAGCAGGAGATGAATTGGATGATCAAAGGTGAGAGTTAAGACGCATTGGAAGTAGTCAGAAGCAACACTTAGTTACAGAACATGGACGGCGGTTGTTCAGGATAACCTGAGGTCGCTAGGAGGGGACATCTCCTGGATGTGGTAGGCAAGGGCGGAGATAAAGATGCTTGAGAGGAAAGAGCAACAGGAAGAGTAGCTGCAGAGACTCACTCTGGAATTGGAAGTATTTCTAGAGGGGTGGCGGTGGGGATGCTTTTCCTGTAGCCGTGACAATACCTGACAAAGTCAACTGGAAGGAAGGAAGGGGGAGTGTAAGAGTACAGGCTTCGGTTCATGTGGCAGGGGAGGCAGGGCAGCGGGGCATGAGGCAGCCGTGTTCCCATGGGTCTTTCCTCCTGTGAAACCTCTCAGGAAACTCCCTCACAGACATGCCCAGAGCAGGTTCCTTAGGTGGTTCTAAATCCACCCAGGTTGACTAATGCGCTCAAGGTCCCGGAACAAAAGAGAAATAACTACAGATCTAATAGAAGAAGGCTTTCACAATAGGAGAAGACCGACATCTTCGGACAAAAGCTGCGATCATGCTTTAGAAAAGACATACAAATATCAGGTAAGCTTAACAGTCATGATTGCTGCAGAATTACTCACCGTGGCAAGGAGATGTCACCTACTTAGCTGCCTAACAAGTGGGCAGTGAAAATCTGATGCACATACAATGGAACACTGTCTAGCTCTAAAGAAAAATGAAAGCACAGCACTCCCGTGAAAATGGATGGACTTAGAATGCATCTTCAGCTGGGGCAAACACTCTCAGAAAGAGGAAACCACATGTTCTCTCTTCCATGTGGAAAACGAATGTGCACGTGAGTCCCCGGGAATGTGCAGAACAGGGAGCAGAGGGTACCAGGTGAGGAGGAAGAACTGATATGGATGAAGCTCTTTTTCTAGCTTGAGCTATGTCATGGGATGTGAGCACGTGTGTGTGTGTGTGCATTTATATGTGTGTGTGTGTGTGTGTGGGTGCGTGTGTGTATGTGTGGTGGACAGGTACATAAAATACATTTGATAACGAAGTTGTAAAATTGTGTGAACCCAGAGTTCTAGAATGGCTGTTCTGACTGTTTAGGAGTTCGCCGAGATGACAGCCCTGGGGTCTGGTTAACATCGCGGTGTGATCTTTTTTTATTTGCAAGTTCTTTGTAAGAGAGTCTTAATAAAATTTTTTAAGAGACTAAATTACTAAAAAAAAAAAAAAGCAATACTCATGTTTTAGAATAAACGTTCAAATACCAGATGTGTGGTATTTTCTTTCTTCATTTCAAAGATGAAGAATTCTGTAAGCAGCGATTACAGGGCAGGGCTGCTATCAACAAAACAATTGGAATTGAATTGGAGCCATTAAACCTTGATGCAACGCCTGGAGAGGTTTGAAGAAGACAGGTGGATAACTTGTCATTGGAAGGAGACAACAGAGAAGCTATGACGTATGTAAGGTCCCGATAGAAAAGTCATGTAACCATCCTGACAACCATGACTTAAAGATGCTGGCATGCTCAGTCACAAATGAGACATCTCCATCACACTCCCTCCTCCAAGGCTCAGGGGCCACTGAGAAAGAGGGGGACAGTGAGAGTCAAGGTCAGAGAGGACCAGACCCAAACAGTGTCTTTGGAAATGACAGGGCATGACAGGGTCACTGCACTCATGAGCTAGCAACAGTTGTGGCTGCCTGCACACGACCTGCATAGATCAAACCAGCCCGTACCCCAGCATGGGGAGGGCAAGGGTTCAGGAGCTCCTTACCTGTAACTGAGGTGCTCTTGGCAGTTAATGGCTGCTAGGCCAGGGAAACTTCGTTTAGGATGTAACCTCTGGTAGGGAACCTTAGACTTTCTCTGGGTCTGCTTTCATTTACCACTTCCTGGTTTGCTTTACTGTCTTGGCTGCACATCTGATGTTTGTATGCTTTCTCTCCAGGAGATGCCATACCTATGTTCATGTGGGCAGCGCAAATGGGACTCAATGGGTTGTTTTAAAAAGCATCAACAAAAGAGAATGCGAGGTTGAGAGGCACTGGGATAGATCTGGGAGGAGTAAGGGGTAAGAATAGGAGCCAGATATGCTAAAAAATACATTGCATGCATATATGAAATTCTCAAAAAAACAATAAAATGTTATATTCAAAATTTCAATAAAATATGCACTGTGCTAGAGAGAGAGAGAGAGAGAGAGAGAGAGAGAGAGAGAAAGAGAGAGAGAGAGCAATTCCAAGGCATGTCAGGAGTTGGCTAAGTAAAGATTTTAGTGTGAGATCATGGTTTCTGTCATGCAGTTTCAAAATAAAGTCAGTATGTGAGACTACAATTGACAAGGAATATCTATAATTTAAGAAGTAAAATTGAATAAAAACTCAAAATCAGAGATGATGAGGACAGGGATTGAAGGCATCATAACTTCTGGAGCTTGCCACAGACATTCCTGCGTTTCTACTTTGGAAATTAGATAAGTAGAAGCCAAATATTTTAAATTTAAACAAAACTTCAAAACACTTCATTAAAATGGTTAGGATACAGCCTTTGTCTGAAAGTATAGTATTGGTTAAAACCATAATTAAATACAAACTTAACTCTGAAAATGCATTTCATAGCAACCGAGATAAGAGTAAAGAACAACTGTGCAAACCCAATTAGAAGTAGAAAAAGAATGACTACATAGAGGAAATATTATTAAAGAGAAAAGCAAAAGAAAGTAAACCAGGAAGTGGTGGAATAGAACAAGACCGGTAAGGTCTGAGTTTGCCCTTTTCTTTACAGGACAAGATAACAAAGCTTTTCCAAAAATTTAGCTTTGCCCCGCCCCCCGCTTTGCTTCCACCAATCAGGATGACTGTTTTATAAAGTAGCTGCATGGAGTCTGGGGTCGGAAAATGGGAAAATAGAAGGAGCCTAAGAGAGATGCTTTCTGGTTTGTAAGAATGTGGAGGAGGGGAGAGGAAGTGGAGAAGAGGGACAGAGGAGAGGCGGGGTGGGGAGGGGAGGTCAAGAAAGATTTTAGAGCTACAGGAGGAGCTGAAGGTGCAGGGAAGCGTGCTCAGGGAACCAGGATCAGAGCGGTAACCTGGCAGACCAGCGCCACCAGCGCCACCAAGGGACAGCAGGAAGCAAGGGCCGCAGAAAGTGGGCTGACAGGTTTGTGTCAGCCCCTGAAGCTCCTGGAGTCATTGCTCATTTCAGAGAAGTCTATGACCAAATTTCCAAATTTCCTCGTAGGGGACTGAAATTAAAACCACAAAACTCTTAAAATTTAATAACCTTGGACTTAGACAGTGCTCCTTAAATCTAAGGACCAAAGCAACCCCCCACCCCCGGCCCTCATCAGGGTTCCTCTGTGTAGCCTTGATTTGTCCTGGAACTCATTTTGTAGACCAAGCTGGCCCTGAACTCAGAGATCCTCTTGCCTCTGCCTCCCAAGTGCTGGAATTAAAGGTGTGCACCACGGCTGCCTGGCTTCAAAGGACAACTTTGACTTCAGCAGAATAAAAAGCGTGCTCACACAGGGCTTCCTGAAGAAAGTGGAAAACATCCCCAGCGCTCAAGGAAACACTTCAGTTCTTATCAGGACAGTCCTCAGCCTGCGAACAACCACTTCTGGGCGTTTGAATTCACAATGGCGCAAAAGTGACACACGCTCAATAAAAATGAGATTTCAGATTTTGAATTCTGATAATTCCCTCTTAAGCTAGTGATACGCGGGATGTACTCTCGATGATGATGAGCGGCACTGAGCCCCAGTCCCACGCAGCCACACCTGTCTACGCATGAAAATCCCATTCTCCACAGCAGCCCTGGTTACCGCTGCTTCTTGGTTACCTACATTCAATAAACTGCATTGCTTAATACTTTGCTTCTAATTAATTAATTGGCCGATTGATTTTTGTTTTTTGTTTTTGTTTTTTGCTTTTTCGAGACGGGGTTTCTCTGTGGTTTTGGAGCCTGTCCTGGAACTAGCTCTTGTAGACCAGGCTGGTCTCGAACTCACAGAGATCCACCTGCCTCTGCCTCCCAAGTGCTGGGATTAAAGGCGTGCGCCACCACCGCCCGGTTGGCCGATTGATTTTTGAAGCATGGTTTAAAGTAGCCCATAACTTCCTATATATCCGAAGATGACCATGAACTTTTGAGCCTCCTGTCTCCAGTGCTAGAGTTAAGTGTGTACCGCCATGCTCAGTTGTTGATTGTTTTGTTTTGTTTTTGAGACAGAATCTCTTCACATAGCCCTGGCTGTCCTGGAACTCACTCTGTAGACCAGGTTGGCCTTGAACTCACAGATCTGCCTGCTTCTGCCTCCCAAGTGCTGGGATTAAAGGCGTGCGCTGCCTGCCTGGCTATGCTCAGTTTTCTGTGGTGCTGGGGCCTGAATCAGGGATTCCTGCGTGTTAGGCGAGCACTCTAATCACTCAGCTACACCTCCAGTCTGACATTTTACTCTAAATTGGCCTCGTGTAGACCGTTTTATACACATGTAGGCCAGTGTAAGTGTCAGCACATGGGAGACAATGCAGGCTAAGCCACAGTGCTCGCCGGCTTGGGTATGTTTAAACACATGCTTCATCTGCTCTATCTAGCTCTTACAATTTCAGTCTATAAGTTCAACAGGATGGCTCCATTTTAAGTTTTGAGTCAGGAGGTATGAGTGCCTGACAGGAATCTAATATCCGAGACAGAAGAATTCTTACAACCCAATCTCAAAAGAGACAACCCAATTAAAAATTAAACGAAAGATCCAAATAGGCATATCTCGAAAGAGCGTATACAAAAGCCAAGATCTGAGGGGAAATACCATCAAACCCACGACGAGGCACCGCTTGTCGTCTACTGGGGTGGCTGTAATTTTTTAAACGGAAAATAACAAGTGTTGACAAGGACAAGGAGAAGTTGGAACCCTCACATTTGGCTGGTGGGAATGCGAAGATGCATTGGATATTGGTGCAAACAAGAGGGTATTTAACTATTTCTCCAAATGTAAACACAGAGTCACCATATGGCTCAGTGGGTCCAGTCGTTGGATGAGTACATATGCAAAAGAATCAGACATATGTACACCCCAAAAAGATTACACACAAGCTTTTATCACAGTATTATTCACAGCAGGGCAAGGCAGAAACAAGCAAAATATATATCACCTGGTGAGTGGATTAAAAAATGTGTTATAGCCGCATAATGGAATATTATTTGGCCATAAAAAGAGCAAAGTGGTGATAGATGTTGCTATATGAATGAATCTTGGGAACATTATGCTAAATGAAATAAGTTAAACCCAGTGGGCAATATATTTTATGGTTCCATTTATATGCAAGTCTATTAGAGGCAAATCCATTGAGACAAAAGATTGGATATTCTCAGGGGCTAAGATGGGGGAATGAAGGCTGATGGACGTAGGCTTGGAGTTTCTTCTGGAACAGACATGTTCTAGATGAGGTAGGGCGTATACCACAGAAAATTTAATGGAATACTTTAGAATACTCTTCTATTTTTAAATTTCTTTTTCAAAGTAAATACAGAACCAAAGTGCTCTCTGTTAAGAGTCTGATGATTCACAGTCAGCCATGCTCTTAGAAGGCCCACAAATCCCTCCCAGAATCTGGACGGTCACTACACTCTCCTCCTCCTCAGTCCTCAGTCTGCCCCGACCATGATGGCCTCTGATGGCATTTCTTTTCACACCAGACCCATCCATGCCAGCACCCCATGGGCTGTTCCTTCTGGAGCTCTCCTGTCCCTGACATGCTGACCGTGGCACATCTTCTCACCTCACCACACTCGGCACCACCCAGTGGAACCCCCGAGCCTTCCTGACTAATCTCCTGGGCGCTTGCTATCACCTCCCCTTGTGTCTTTTCTGGTCTGCCTTCCAGCACGAGGATGCGGAATCCCTGTGGGTAGGAAGCATTCCGTTCTCTGCCGGGTTCACGTTACTGGAGCCGGATGCACGTCATGAAGATGTGCCGTGTGAGTGCATTGTGAGGCGAAGTCAAGAAGACCAATGACCGCCATTTCTCACACTGAAGACAAGACAATGTGGTGGCTACCAGTTTAGAGTCTAAGCAGGCGCCGTTTTGTAGGTGAAAGATCTAGATGCCTCTGTGGAGCCAGTGAGAGCGGAACATCTCTCGAGACGGGGAGGAATACACACCTGGCGTCACATCTTGCCAGTGACGTTCTCATTGGAGACAAGCATGAGATGGGATTACTCAGAAGTATCATTATTTGAAGACATCACTCTAACGCCTAGTGAACAAAACAGAATGAACAGCAAGGGCAAATGACAGAGGGTGCCCCCTGGGTACCGTTCAAATCCTTGAGTACTTAGGTGTATGAGTTATTTTAATACTCACAACCCCTGAGAGGTAATTTGAGCCTGCCCCCGCCTTCAGAGACATGGGAAAATTCAATGATGTCCCCAAAGTCACCCAGCCCCTGTGGAACTCAGCTAGAGTTAGAACCCTGTTTGAAACCAGCCAGAAATCTGTCTGTTTGCTCTGAACAACTGTGCAGGGCAGCACAATAAGAAACCAAGCAGATAGAGATTCTGTGAGGTTGGGAGCCGCAAGCGAGTTCCTTCTCTCTGTGAATGTTGCTACTGAAAGCCTAGAAAACTCATGGGAATGAAGAGAGGATAAACTTCTGGCAGCAATGCATTCAACATACCAGTCCTAAGAGGTGTATGGAGATCAATGGCTTTCCTATACGCCAGTGGTAACTACTTTAAAAATATCCTGGAAAGTAGATCCCACTCTCCAAATCAGTCCTCAATGCAGGACACAGACACAACCCCAATGGTCAAGGGGAAAGGACCTACATAAAGAAAATGAGGTTACTTTACCAGGAACCAAAAGCCAAGCACACCATGTTCATGAATGTGCACCAAAGGCTACAGCAATGCCCTTGATCTGTCATATCGTCAACAGAGCAATCAGAGGATGGCCAGAATTCAGGCAAGAGTATCAAAGCATTCTGGGAGTCTTACCACATTAACTTGGTGAAAATTAGACTTGTGAGTAGGAAAGGATTTGTGCTCTCACTATATTATAATCCAGCATTCCTTAAATCACAGGGTCCACACTGGTGGGTAGAGCAATGGGACAAGTTTAAATGCAGGAACAGAGGATGAAGCTGGGGCAGCTCGACTCGGTGCCACTGCGTCCCCGGGCACTCACTCATCGAGGTTAGTGACATGTGCTGAAATGATAATATTTTGGACATATTGCAGCCCAGGAAATGCATTATTAAAGTTAAATGTACCTATTTATTTTTTAACACTTTAAACGTAGCCACAAGAAAATTTAAAAATCACATCTGCGGCTTGTCCGTCAAAACCGGTCCAAAGCATATAGAAACATATGTTGACGTTAAAGGTCAACTTTAGCACAAGCATTTTAGTGAGTCTGGAATAGATACAGCCATTAAATGGCAAGAGAGTAATTGAGTGTCTGGGGGCAGGAGAAGAAAGATTTGATGTTTCAGACTTTCTTTACTGAAATTTCAGCTAAGCTGAAACGCAGCGATAGAAGCGCTAGAAGAAAACAGAGACATGATTACAAGAATCCCTGTGAGGAGAAAGCTCAGCACAGCATCAAAGGTGGGAAACGTGGCTCAAATAAATCCAACTACATAAAATATCAGGATTCTCCACATGTCATGTAACATCAAAGCCAAGGCTCAAGGATACATAAAACATTAAACTACCTACCACAAACGTGAAAAGGGCCAGTAGCCTTATATAAAAAAGGCTCTCAAACCTGCGAGGGAAGGACAGTCAGAAAAAGTGCCAATCACATGAGCCGCCAAACTCACAAAAAGGGAAAATTAGAAACAAGAGGATCCTTAGGAAACAGATTCAATCTCAATAGTAATCAAAGAAATGCAAATTAAAACAGCCCTTGCCAAGGATGAGAGAATACGCGGCGGAGAGCTGGAACTCATTGGTGTGATCTTTTCAGAGGACAATTTGGCAATACACACAAAAGGTTCAAAACGCACGAGTGCTATTTCTAGGAACCATCCTTGGAAAACAATCAGAGATGCGCAGACAGACGTTCCAATGTGAGTCCATTGTATCTGTGCGCATAATCAGGGAAAACTGGCAGTTACCGCCATGTTCTGCAACGGCGCCTCGCGTGAGGGAATGATAGCGTGCACACACGGCAGGAGTTTTGAACAGAGACTGGGTGGAGGTGACAGGATACAGATCTGCCTCTTTCCTCGTTCCAAAATATCTCGAAATGACAAAAGTTCTGAAGAAAAGCAGAAGCGCTAATCCTTCTGGAAGGCCAGCAGCAAGCAGAGCATTTGCAGAATGTCTGGAATCGAGGGAAGGAAGGGACAGATGGTCGAGGAGATACGGCCAGGATAAAGCACCTGAAACTCGGTCCAGAGGGTTGGGCAGCCCAGGTCATCACGGTGCTCTCCCAGTGCTGAGTCAGGGTGGTGGGGGGCACTTGCTGACCTGGGAGGACGCTTCCTCCAAGTTGGGTACACAGGAAGAGGACATGGCTCGTGACCATGGGCCTCTTCGTGGTGGTAGGAAAACCATCGTGAGGGGAACCTGATGCTGAGGGTGGCTTGTAGGCTTCATCCTCCTAAGGTCTGTGTGTTGGGGACTTGTCCTCCTCTGTTGGCTGTGGTGGGAGGTGCAGACCTTGAGGACATGTCACCTTGTTGGAAGTAACTAGGTTGCCACAAGGGTTTCTTTCAGAAGAAAGAGACGCAGTTCTGAAGAGAGGGTTGGGAAGCCATGTCCTTCCTCCTCCTCATGCCCTTGGATCCACAGTGAGGCTCTGACTTGAGTCCAGCCAAGGCTAGTGCCATGCACCACAGCTCCAGGATGATGAACTGGGTAAACATTTTCTCTTTATATAGTTTCACTTTATATAGCTTGAGTGTATACCCACTCACTGATGTTCTATAAAAAGCAATAGGAAAATGGGCTAACATATTGGGTTATGATTGATTTTGAATTTTTCTTCTGTTTTTCTGCTGTTTTCCCAGGCTCCTGCCTTAAGAGTTTTCCAACATTACAGCTAGAAAATAATAATCAATATTTTAAAAGAAAACTTGACATTTACATGCCAAGAGTAAGCACAGCTTTATAACTTTTTTTCTTCATGACTGAAGGGAACTCTGACTGGTTTCCTGGCTTTGGGTCTCCTTGCCCCAATCTCTTCTCAGAACTGTGACCACCCCACACTCTTTTAAAAAATGTCCCTTTAGCTGACAGGAAACTTAGCTTCCTTGCAGCTGGATCTCCCAACGAACTACTTGCTCTTTCCTGCAGGTTCTAGATTCTGCACAACCTCCCCATTCCACCCCTTTTCTCATGTGGCCCTGATACTCCTGAAGCCTGGCAGGTGGACCTTGGGGGAGAAACACTCGCAGTCAGAATGCACCGGAATAGCCGTGGAGAACCTACACAAGGCTGCCTGTTAGCCCAGAGGCCTGTCTGAAATAAGATGTCCTGGGAGTACCGTGTGAGCATCTGTGGAGGGGAGTGCTGGTCTCCAAGATTCGGGAACTGGGGAATAATAAAATGGCATGCAAAATGCTGTGGCAAGAGTTCTAAGGGTCTGTGAGGAAGCCCCCAGGAGACGGCTGCTCGGCCCACACAGCCACCTGCTTGCTCCTGGGGGTAAGGAGTCAAGGATGCTTGCCAAAGGCTCCCAGGCTCTCCGCTGCCTAGGGGCAGGTGTAGACTACAGATCACATGTATACCTGATATGTCTTCCTGTCACACCCCAGCAAGGGCACACAGCTCTCCCTGGGTAAGTCTTTTCTAAAACATGTCATCATTTTGGGTGATTAAAATGGTACTCAGAGAGTGGCCTCAGATGACAAGGTAATGCTTCTTCTGTCTCCATAGGGTCTGATGCAGTAGCTGCTTCCCAGGGCCAGCGTAGCATCCTTGGAACTGGCTGGGGTGAAGGAGGTACAGGAAGTGTCCCTGAGAGAGCTTTGAGGGTAGTAAGGACCGCCCAGAGATGGTTGCAAAAAGGCACACCCCTCCCATCACCTCTGTGTTCTAGAATCTTTGTGGCCCTTTGTTGAGTGACCCTCACACAGCTACCCCAGCCTCTGTGAGAAGGGACTAGTGGCACCTCTCTTCCCAGTTTGGAGCAGAGGACCCTGAGGTCCTGCTGGAGTGTCAAGAAGGACCATCTGCCAGGCCCAAGGGCTTTCATCACCATGCCTGTCAGCCATGGTCTCCCAGTTCAGGGGAGGGGAACAGCCACATACCAGCTGTGCCCGGGCAGGTGCTCTGAGTCAGACCAAGGCATCCAACATGGAGCTCTGCCTTCTCTCCAGAAGTCCCAGGATGTACTGCCACCAACGTTACAGGTATGGGCCATGGAGACTCTCGGGGACAATAGTTCTCTCTAGCTGTGGTGGTCCCCCACTGTGTAGGGAAGGGTGCCACAGGGAACCTACTGGAGAGTCACATGCATGGAATACATTTACGAGAAGTAACAAATACCACATAAAGTCCAGGGTCTGACCCAATGGGGTCGCAGCAGATATGAAGACCTTGTAGGACTCAACCATGATAAACTTAATAGAGGCCTGAGTCTCAGTGGCTTTCCCTAAGGCAATACTTGGGTGCAAGAAAGATCACAAACTGAGACTACCCAAGCACCACCCAGGAACAGACCATCCAAAGGAAACTCCTAACGTTCCAATCGTTGTAGACAGGGTCACCTGTCAGCACACACCCATCGTTTTTCACCAGGACACCCCTAGACAAATGTCAGCCAATCGGGATTGAACCCGTCACCCCAAACCCTGCTAATGTAACTTTTCTGGGTTTTGCCTTTAAATAGTGTCCTCTAGAAGGGTGGGGTACCTCCTCTCACCGCTGCGCTGACCAGGTCCTTGCCGGCTTGTTCTTGCGCACGATAATACACCTTGCTTTTGGATTTCAGTGAGTTGGTTTCTCTGGTGGTCTTTTGGGGTCCCCACAGACTGGGCACAACAACCTAAGGTCCCTCCCACTGGATACCTTCTCTAAGTTAAGCTTCAAGGAAAAGCCATTGACAGACCCCTGCCCTGCTTCAGTTGCCCTAGGTTGCCAAACCTCCAGCAGCATCTCACCAGGTGTGCGCATGCCCAGCTAGGTTCCCAACCCTCCATCACCATCACACCAGGTGTGCGCATGTCAAGCTAGGTTCCTAACCCTTTGTCACCATCTCACCAGGTGTGCACATGCCCAGCTAGGCTCCCAAACGTCTATGGCCATCTCACCAGGTGTGTGCATGCCCAGCAGTATTTTCCTCCCCCCCCCCCCCCGGCCCCACTTCTCCATGAGGATCCCACCCTAAGCCACCTCCGGGAATGCAGTGCATGAGCTGGCAATGATTTCATGTATTCTGTTTATGGAATGTGAATTAGAACACCGTGAAGCTGCAAAAGTCACAGCCTGGATTCAGACCACGCTTTGGAGAACAGCGGACCTCTGTCCTCCTGCATGCCAAAGAGGCAAACAGCCACCTTGGTATGGGCGGGCTGTAGAGTTGATCCTGGCAGCTGCCTTACAGGCTTAGTTGCACCCAGAGGCAGAGTTGGGGAAACTGAGTAGATGCATGCTTAGGTTGCAGCCAAGCCAGTCAAAAGTATCAGTTCTTCAGCTGGAGTTAGCATGAGGAGCAGGGCACTTGACCATTAGAACTAGAATCTGACCCCATCCCACATCCTGTCCTGTCTCCAAATGACAGATCTGCTGATGTACTGGCAAGCCATTAAGGGGTAGGGGTGGGTTAGGGACAGAGATCAGAGGTTTTCAGTGCTCCTGGCCTACTTTGCGCCCATTGCCATCCAAAGGCTGCCAACTTCTCCAATACAGTGAAATTCGAGTCCTAGTTCAGATCTGTCACTGTGTCTCACGTCTGACTCATTGGCTCTGATGTGAAGCCCTGCGATGCTACTGATGCTTCCTATGCTGGTACCACACTTGAGGAATCTCTGCAGTAGAGGACATCCTGAAGGTAGAGGACTCAAATGTCAATCACTCGGCACTGACTACATAGTTTCTCAATGCTTAAAACCAACATCAACCAACATCAAGCACCACATGGCAAACTCTGGGTTGCTGCTGGTTCCAGCGTCTGGCTCAGTATTTTCGCTGAGATGTCTAGAAGGGTTCCCGTCAGTAAACAATATCATATTCCCAAAAGCCATTGATGCCTTGGTTGAGTTCTTTGGGAATTCGAGTTACTGGCTTCTCTCATTTTCTCAGTGTTCCTGGGGGCTTGGGCAGGAGGCGGGGCTGGTACACACATGGAGGGTGGTGCTGACATTTCTCTGCATCTCGCATCCTCATCTCACCATTCCTGGTGCAGGTAGAAGGAAGCGTTAGCCTTTTCAAATCTAATGGACTAAACAGAAATCCTCAAGGGAGCCCTCGTTCAATCTACCCAAGCCAGGCAGCACATCCAGGGATGAGCCACAGAGCTGGAGTGGCCGGTGGGGCTATGAGGTGAGCAGGCAGTATCTTATTCTGCACCATGCTAAGAGCCCATACAGGGAGGAATGATCTCAGAAGCCTGAGCATGCAAATTCCACAGGAGAGGGATGTGGATAGTGGGGAAGGGTGCTTCTTCCAGGGCAGCGGGCTCTCTGAGGGACCTCCTCAGAGGGTCTTTTGAAATATACTACCCATGCTATAGGTCAAGTTCCTGCTTATAGAGAAAGGAAGGGTTGAGATTCTCGCAAAGATGCCCTGTGGCTTTGGTGCGCGGGGTCCTCCTGTCCTCTACCGCAGGCTTGGTGTCAGGATGCTCTCCAGAAGAGCAAGCGGCACTTCAGAGGGGCTCACCACCCCTGTGGTGGAGCAGATGGCCACTTGGACCTGGGGAATGTTTCAAAAGGTTCAGGAGGATCCCGAAGGGCAGGGGCTTTGAAGAACAAACTTCACAGATGGCTGTGCTCTGGTCATGGGCAGATCAAGCACCATGGTGGGTCCTACCACTTGAAGGTGATCTTTGGTGTGAAAAGGTCACCCCCAGAACCTTCTAGATCACCAAAGGCCAGGTTTGGAAGTCTTGGAATCTGTTTACAGGGAATCACGCTGTGTTGACAGAGGACCCAGCCCCAGGTGAGGAACTGGATTCCAAAGGATGTTGAAAACAACAGTTTCCACTTGCAGGCTGCATCTGCCTAGCAAGGCGCCTTTCCTTGCGTTGGAACTCTCCTAGGTGCTTACTCACCCCAGTGCTCCAGAGAGAAAGAAGCACTGTCGGTACAGCCACATCCCCAAACCAAGATGGAGAACGCAGAGGCAAGGAGTTGCTCCACTTCCTGCTTCAACAGCGAGACACCAATTGAAACGGTGAGATGCCACCGCGCACCTCTCAGAAAGGCCCACCCTGAGCACCCGCACCACCAAATGCCAGCGGAGATGCAGAGTCAGAGCAAGGCTGATTGTCACTGTTGGAATGCACAGTGTTACAGTTGCACTGGAGGGCAGTGTTCCATAGAACTAAACACAGCCCTACCCGGTGATCCAGCAGTCAACTCCTTGGTCTTTACTCAATGGCACAGAAAACAATATGACCACGTAAAAAATCTACATATGGGTGTTTATGGCTGAATTTCTCCTAATTGCCCAAACTTGGAAGTAACTAAGATATCCTTCAGTAATGAGTGGCATATCCAGACAATGGGATATTAGTACTAAACAGAAAGTGGCTATCAAACCAGGGAAAGACATGGGAGAGTTGGTTGCGTGCCAGCGCAGTGACATGATGTTTTAGAGCAGTGAAAATGTTTTGTGTGTGCTTAGCATGAACCAGGCCCTGGGTTCAATGCCCAGCACTGCCAGGTAAACAGGACTCAGGTGATGCTGGAACCAAAGCTGTATCCAGTGCAGGCCTGCCTAAATGCAGAATGTGCACCACCGCGTTAAATGATGAATCAAGATCAAATCTTCAGGTGTAGCGAGATCGCTCCATGGAGGAGGCAGTGGGTGACGGTAGAGGCTGTGCAAGCCTGTGGGGTGAAGACATACAGGTCATCTTTGGATGTTACTTTCTGTCTTTCGAGAACTTGAAACTGCTGCAAAATAATAAAACCTTAAAAAAAACCCACCCAAATGAAATGAAGCGTGGCACGTGAAGGTGAAGTTTCATGACTGTGTCCCTGGGAACGGCAGCGTCAGGGTCCATGGACATCCCTTCACCCGTTAATTACTCCAAGCTAGAGGCGCTTCCCAGTCAACTGCCCCAGCTCATTTGTCTCACAAAAGTGGACAGACGCAGACAGTCTGAGTGACTTGTCCGAGGTGGCTTGCTGGTCTTCTGTGTCATGTGGAGAGGATGTCTTAGCAGTCACAAGAGGCTGGGGGTGGGGCTAATTACAAGTGAGTGAAGGGTGCGGAATGGTGTAAATGTGTCAAAGTCACTGACACAGACACTAGCAATGGATGTTGTCTGGCTGGAAAGTTGCATCCCAACAAAGCTGCCGAGAGCGGAAAATCTAATTTAGGGAATTTAAAATTTAGGTTAGATTTTTAAAAAAGTGTGTCTATAATCCCAGCACTTGGAGGATAGAGGCCAAAGCTGCACAGTGTGATCCTATGTCTAAAACCCAACCCAACCAACCAACCAAAACAAAACAGGGATGGGAAGATGGCTAAGCCAGTCAAGTACTGTCTGTGCACGCACGAGGACCTGAGTTCAGATCTTGGCACCCATGCAGAATGTCAGGTGACCCCTCTGCAGGGAGATGGGGACAAGTGGATCCCTGTGCTTGCTGCCAGCCAACCCATCTGAATCTGTAAGCGCTGGGTTCAGTGACAGCCCCTGCTTCAAAAGCAAGGTGAAGAGTGTTTGAGGGAAACACCTGGCATAGAAGGCTGGCTTCTGCCTGCACACATGCACACAGAGAGACACAAACACACATACGTGGGTTGGGACACAGGAGAAGAAGAATTCCCCTGGAGATGGCAATAAGCAGCAAGAACTAAGAAGCCACTGCAGCTGATAACACTGGGGCTATGTCCACGAGCACGGGGTCTTGCAGACAGTGTGACCTCATTGTCATACTTTGAATAGGCATAAGTCCCCAGAGCTTGCTTCCTGAACTCCTGGAGCAGTGGGTGAGCATCACCTATATGGGGGCCTTTAAGTTCCTTTTGCTGCCTGTACCGCTGTCTCCCGGAGCGGTATCTGCTCTTACACCAGGAAATCCCTGCCTCTGTAAGTTGAACAAGCACGTGGAGTTGCAGCATTGCCCACAAAGCCTGGCTTACAGACGAGTCGGCGGGTATTGAGCATTCCTTTCTTAGTTTTACAGCTTCTAACCTAGAGAGGGCATGGCTGCAGCACACTTAGTCTTTCTACCCACAAATACTTTGTCGTCTCTGCTGAGTTTCTCAGTCTGACACACATGAGAGAAACCTCAGAAGGGCACCGTCTGAGGACTCAGCCTGTAAAGCTGGACCTAGAGATTCCTTCCTTCCTCCCTCCCTCTCTCCTTCCCTCCCTCCCTCCTTCCTTCCTTCCTTTTCTTTTTTTGAAAGAGAGTCTCATGTATCCCAGGCAGACCTTGATTTTGCTCTATAAATTGCAGGTGGCTTTCCCTCTGCCTTCCTGGTGCTGAGATTACTGGTGTGTATTGCCTAGTTTATGTGGTTCAGGGAGTGGAATTGAGGGCTTCACGCATGCTGCGTGATAGACAACCTGAGCACATTCCTTTATCCACTCCCGGTTTGTCTTTGAACAATCTTTTGTGGCTTTGGAGTTACTTAGAAACTTTGAACACTGGCCTTCCCTGCTGTGGGCCTCAGTTTCCCCTTCTGCATAATAAAGAGATTAGGGGAGGCATCTCTAAGGACTTTTTAGACTCTCACAGCCAAAGATGCGATTTGAGCAGGCACCCCTGAATCACTGCGGGGCTTCTGACTCACTGAGAGCACTGTCCCTGTGCCACAAAGGACTCTGCCAGCAACAGCCTCTTCAGGGATTGGCAGGGAGCGGTTCCCACTGGAGGTCAACATCCCTTTGGTCCCCACCGGGGGCTTGCCTGGGAACGCACGCCTGGCTTGGATCGCCGCCTAACGCTTCCATTCCCAAGCACTTCCAGCTCCTTTCAGTGCAGGGATTTTACAGATCTCAGTGCCAGTTCACACACAGGGAGGCATCCGGGTGGGGGTTGTTTCCCTTATTTGCTGGGGGGTGGGGGGGTGGGGCTGGAAACACATCTCAGAGCAGTGAGGGGGCCTTTCCAGGCTCTCAAAGGCAACCTTCGAGTGACTGCTGGATCGGGATAGAGCTTCGGAAAGGGTTTTGTGGAATCAGCTGAAGCCGAGCTTGTGACCCCTAGCCCCGCCCCTTTTCAAGGCTGAAGGTGTTGAGGTTAACCTGCACACTGGACTCACGAGTGTAACCCTCCGGGACTCATGGCCCACAGGATGCTTCTTTGGGGCTTCTAAGCCTCCCTGATGACGTGATCGGAAGGAGACTAGAAGGAGGAAGAGATGATAGAAAGAGAAAAGGACAGACCGCCACGCTGCACGGAGGGCCATTGCCCACTACTGATAAGGAGGTGCCCAGATGGCAATCTTCAAACGTCCTGAAAGTGGACCAGACGTCCTGGAAGTCAGTTCCTCTCAGTTTTAATAGCCCATAACTCTACTTTTAGAAAGACATTGCCAACATGTGCACGTAGGCCTGAGGTGGCTGTGAGGAACACCCCCAGCGGTCTGATTCCACGAGCTACAATGCACCCATCTGAGCGTACACACCACCCTATTAAACAGGAGTCCAATCAAGGTCTCCGGGACCCATTACAGAGCAAATGAAAACAACATTATTCATATATGGTCTGACGTCATTTGGGCTTAAAGGTGTATGTTGAGAAGAGTTCTAGATGGATGAATAGTAAATAAAAGGAACGTGGGTGCGAAAGTTAGAACGGGAGTTAGGAATAAAGGGGGCAGAGAAAGTGATGGAAACCGGGAGAGGGAACAAGGGAGGATAATGGTGTGAGAAACTAAGGGGACGGTTTGGGAGAGGAAGAAGGTGAGGGAAGGAGGGACAGGTAGGTTACTGGAGCTAGATACAATGACACTTATGTATGGAAATGTCATAGTGAAATCCTCTTAAAATGTGTGTCGGGAGTACCTCAGAGAAGCGCTGAACGTCCTGCGTGAGTGTGCCCACGCGCCGCCATCGGAAGTGCTTCAGCAGCTTCAGGATGGCCGGGTTCACTGCGTTGTCAGAGGGCACCGTCCGGAAGAAATATGGGTACTTTTTCTTGTCCGCAAGAACAGGCGTGGTGGCGGCGAAGGAAAGCTGCGAAAACGAAAAAGGACACTTTTATTGGGGCCTTGCACTTAGTCCTTCCTGGCAGCCATTTCTCACTTGGGACAAGATTGAGTCTTTGTGTAGGTGCAGGTGCCTGAGGATACCAGAAGAGGGCGTCAGATGCCTCGGAGCTGGAGTTACAGGCAAATGTGAGCTGGAAACCAAACTCTGGTCCTCTGGAAGAGCAGTCTTGACTAGAAGATAAAAAGAATGTAAGGTAAGGAGAAAGGGGTTGGATGGACCAGAGAGCTACACCTCTCCAAAGAAATGGAACCATTATTGCTGTGACCTGTTTCATTCCAGAACTTTCTCTGTGAACGGTGCTTTTGGTTTGCGTGTCTCTTGTTAGGCTATTCTCTATACACAAATGAGCAGTTTGCATTTAAGCGAGGGGACATCCAACCCGATAGTCTCGCAGCGTTTCATTTTCACCACCATTGTCTGGCATGTGAACACACCCGTTTTCTGAGTCGCCTTTGATTTAGGGACGTTAACATTGTTTAGTTTGCCACGTCTGTCGTCATTGTCACGGGGGTGTCTTAGTGCATATCGTTTCATGTGTATTTAGGTATTTCCATGAGACAGTCTGTGATGTAAATGTTTCGGGTAAAGACCTGGCCCTGGGGCGCAGTTGGTAGTGTGCTTGACTAGTTAGCATGCATGAAGCCTTGGGCTCTCTCCCCGGTGATGTATTAATGGCAGTATGCCTGCAATCCCAGCGCTCAGGAGGTGGAGGGTCAGAAATCTGAGATTATCCTCTGTCACATAATGACTCTGAGGCCAGCCTGGGCAGCATGAGGTTATGTTTTAAAAATAAAATAATGAAATAAACAAATAAGGCTGCAAACCTTCAATATCTTCTTATTTAAATAATCTGAAAATATCCTGTCTGCTTTGCATATCGACTAGTCAGAGATAATTAAAGGTCCAGAGTCACTACATTCTTGTCAACAGGGAATGCACACCATTTTTCCACGCGGTTTTTTAATGAGCTATCACAGAAATGGGATCCGCTTACAGTCACGGTTACATACCCTGTTGAGCCCTTATGGGTGGTTCCCAGGAGGTGGGTCCTATTTTAGGAAGTACTTTTGCATACCTTCCTCTCTGAGTGGGGCTCTGGTGCTTTTTAATTGAATTTAGAGAAGATGTTAAAAATGTATAGCCTTCAGACTTGGCCTACCGCGGCTGCCGCAAACCTCATGTTGTTTGTCCTTACACATGGTATTTTAATTTACACCCAGCAGTCAGATCTGTCCACCCTTCCCTTTATCATTTTCTCGCTTTCTTTTAAGTGCCAGTAAGTTGTTAAATTGGATTTTAATTATCTGTCCAGCTTAAATGTCACCACTTCCTAACGCTGTCTCTGATCTCTGCTCTCCTTCCCCAGCCTCATTCATGGAAGGTGGCATCAACCCTTTTGATCCCTGCAGTGAGAAGTAGGAGAGCGGCATCTGGATGCCCTTCTCATTTGCATTGAGTCTCCTCCAAGGTCTGAGAGCAATCTGTCGTTCCTCTCTGGATGGAAAGGACTCTTATCCTTTGTCCCCTTTCCAATTTGACTCTTACCCTTCCTTGTCTGTCTGGAAAAAAAAAGTGATCTTTCATATTTAAGAAGTAATCGAGGGCCCTATTTTTCCATTTATTAACAGTTTGTACTTTATCTTTTGCTGTCACTCATAGTCTTTTCCACACAGAAACGGTTTGGGGGGACAAGGAGATGGCTCAGTGAGTAAAGGCGCTTGTCACCAAGCTTGACGAAGTTGGGTTCCCTAGGCTCACATGGTAGAAGAAGAGAATCAGGCTTCCACATACATGTGCCTGCACTCACATACACACTTATGAATGCTCTCCCACTCAAATGCACTAAAAATCTTTAAAGAAAAAAAATTGATCCATGGTTTAAATTCTCTTTATTCTTATTTGCTTTGTTAGATTTTGCGTGATATTTAGAAAGGTCTCTCCTACTCTGGGGTTCTGAAAGAATTCCTCCATGGCTGCATCTTCCTTCCTCCTTTTGTTTCATTTAATCTTTGATACAGAGCGGAAGGCTGGAGCTTTCTTGCTGCTGAGAGCTTTCTCTGAGCCTTCGTGTGTCGCAGCAGTAGCACTAATTCTGATATATGTGAGCCGCGCTTCAGCACCCAAGGGACGGCATCCAGGACCCTTGCGCTGTGGATGGAAAGTCTTTACTGCTGCTTTTACCAATTCTCTCCAGGGCTCCAGGAAAGGTGGTGAAGATCTGTCCTTCTCCTTGGCCTGGATCAGAGAGCATATGGCTACTCCCTAAGGTCCCTGCATGTCCTACATCCACACTGCAGCCCCCATAGACCCTACCCATTGGAGCTGACCATACAAGAACCTAATGGTCTCCATATGGGGTTAGGAAACACCTAGAAAACTAACTTCTAAGTTCTCTGAAGTGGTTGAAGAGGAATGGCCCCTATAGGCTCATAGATTTGAATGCTTGGTCACGAGGGAATGCCACTACTAGGAGAGGTGTCTTGTTGGAGCAGGTGTGGCATTGGGGGTAGGCTTTGAGGGTTCAGAAGCTCAAGCCAGGCCCACTGTCTGTCTCTTCCTGCTGCCCGAGGATCCAGATGTAGAACTCTCAGCTACCTTTCCACACCATGTCTCCCTATGTCCCATCATGCTTCCTGTCATGGTGACAAGGGATTAAACCTCTGAACTGTAAGTCATCCCCAACTAAGTGCTTTCCTTTATAAGAGTTGTCATGGTTATAGTGTCTCTTCACAGCAATAGAAACCCCAAGGCTCCAAAGATGTCCCAAGATTGATAAAGATAAAGAACATATGGCTATTTAAAAAAATTGTAGAAACTCGGGACCAGAGGGAAGACTCCCCATGGAGTGGAATTCCAGCTAGACACATGGAAGCATCTTTATTCCTTGGGCTTACCACACTGGAAAGCCTGGCATGAGAAGAAGTGAGACCCCCATATTGGGAGGTACACACAGAGGCTGAGCTATGCAATGAGAACAGAGAGAACCACTGTCCATGAACCCTTCCACACACTGCAGGAAAGACTTGCATGGGCATTTTAGTACATACAGATACACACAGTTTTTTTCCAAAAACAAAACAAAACAACAACAACAACAAAAAAGATCCCATGACTGTTATCAGAATCACAAAGAACGCCCTACAACCCAGACACGGTCTGTACACCTGCTTGCAGGTGACACACTGACACATGGGTCCTACAGAGAACACAAGAAACAGCAGCTGTGCCCAGTCTCACTCAATGTAGTATTCACAACTTTCCTCTTGAGATTAGAAGCCCATAGTAAGTCTCCTTCTCTCACCAGTTAAGAAGCTATCAGAAAAAAAAAATCTGGGGGTGACTACCTCAGGACCTGGAACATTATGCATGCCTACCACATCCCTCAGACACTTATCTGATCTGATACACATTGGGAAATATTAGTCTTCTGATGTGATCTCTGATTTGTGCTCTGGCTGATGCTTTACCGTTAGTGTCCCATTAGTTCCAGGTCCACAATTAATTGTTGCTCGAATAACCTCATATGTTTGCCCTGTAGGTAATTACAGTGGTTACTGTTCAGTGAATAAATGGTCCGTTGTGTTTACAATGGTCTTGGAGTACAATGTATGCCTCAGGTCTAAATCATGTTGGGTACAAAATATTAACTGGAGCTGGCATTTTCTGCACCATTTGAGATAATACACACTTTGATTGGGTTGCATTACTGTTTCATGGGCTTTAGAACATGTCCTTTAAAACTTTTCCACGGGAAGGCTTTAGGGGTCTCATAGTACCACAGAATTTCAGAAACTAGAAATCATGTATGTGGTTCTTTATCTTATCCATGCACTGAGCAACTTGGTTCAAACCAAGAAAATCAGACCCTCTGGGCAGAAAGGCCACGTCGTAGTCATATTTAAAAACATGCTGGGCTTTTTTTTTTCTTTTTAGAGGATGGGTGCTGCTGAAGAGACAGCTCAAAGGTTAAGAGCATTTGTTGCTTTTACCCTAAGATTGGATTCCCAGCACCCACATGGCAGTTCACAACTATCTGTAACTCCAGTTCCCGAGACCTGACACCCTCTTCTGACCTCCATGTATGCTGCACCACATGGTACACATACATAGGTGCTGGCACTACACCGATACTCATAATATAAAATGAACCTTAAAAAACAAAACAAAACAAAACAAAAAAACAGTTCATGGAAGAGAACCCAGAGAGGGCTGAGAAACCCCGATAGGCTCAGTGCCATAGTCCTGAATAAGCAGACAGCTAACCTAAGGTGGGGCAAACTGAGACATCCATCAAAGCCAAGGAAAGATGGAAAGAGAATTCGAACTCAGGTCTAAAGAACGCTCAGCACCAGTGCTCATTCTTGGCTTGACGCTGCCCACCTGCGCCTGGGTGGTCCCCACACTTCCCCACCACCTGGCAATGCCAGGACTCCTAGCACTAGCTCCCTAACTTGAAGGCCTATATTTCTGGTCCTCCTGCCTCATTTCTCTCAACCAAATTAGTTTCTGAACAGACTGTGATGGAAGTTTCCAGATAATCTCAAACCGCAGACTTACTGAAGAGAGGATTTTAAATTTTAATTCATAGATTTGCTTCATCTAGTTTCCCTGCGATTGTTTTGAGACTTTGGCCCAGACAGTACCTGCTTTGGGAATGTGTTGAAATCTGGTTCGGTGGCCTTTTATAGAATCAACTTTGGTAAAAGTTCCACAAAGGCTGGGAAAAATGATTCAATCTCTGGATGTAAGCTACAGAATTCTTTATTAGACTACTAATGAATAATAGATACAACCAGCCTAATTATGTTACTATTGTATGGTTCCCGTGTTTGTTTACTTGATCTATCAAAGCTGAGAGGCTTGGTCGGTTCCCCTCCATTGTCTCCCACCACCTCCTTGCATCTCAACAGGTCTGGGTTTTGTTGCCTTTGATTCTATGTTGTTTTGAGCGTAAGCGTTCATCACAAATGTGTCTTTATTTTTCAGCCATGCATATCCTTGCCTAGTGTGAACAGCAGGTACTTAATAGATATTCATGGGCTGCACCAAGAGCTGAAATATTTATGAAGGCAAAAGAAGCCTCTGTCATTTACTGCTTCTTGCGCTGTATCTTGCTTGATAGTTATAGCATTGCCCCTATTAACTTATTGCTCATATTTACCTATCATAGCTTTGAGCCTCCTTCTATTTATGCTCTATCAAGATTATTATATTCATCTATATATATCACATACATACATACACACAAACAGACAGACAGACAGACAGACGCTTCTGGGCAGTACCAAGTGGCTAGATGTTTAGACATAAATACTTATTACTGTAATAAGCACTTGATCTTCCATGTCTTGTCTCATAGACTCTCTTGATCTTTTTATTTTTCTATCTTTCCTTTAGAGTATAGCTATGTTTTTATTGCTGTTCTGGTTGTATGACTTCACCTTACTCCAGTGTCAGCCTGAAGGAACACCTTTTGATATCCTGACCTTGATATCCTGAGCTGACCTGACCCTCTGTCGCCTCGACACAGGGCTAAACAGCTGGGTATAAAATTCTTGGACTATGCCTTCTCTTTAAAAGTACAGCATGATGCAGAGAAGGAATCAGGGCAAACTTGATCTGTCTTTACTTGTAGGTACCAAGTTTTCTTTGCCTGTGTGCCTGAAAGATTGTTTTTCTTTGTTCTTGGAATTAAAAAAAAAAAACTTGCCAGTATAGAGCTGGGTTTGGCCTTCTCAGCTTGGTCTGGGATGTAAGAAACCCTCCAATTTGTGCATTTTAGTCTTCTAACTCAGAACATGTAAATAGAAGAGAAATCTACTGTATTTTAAATACTTTGCATTGTATATAATATATTTATTATTTATATACTGAGATTTTTGTGCATTTTATTCTGTATATATATTATAGTGCATGTGTCAAATTATGTCTGCCTCTTATATAATATCCATCTACATCCTTGTCTCTCCTCTGGAATACCTGGTCCCCTACATCATCTTTTTATTTTCTAAATCCTTATCTGCTCTATTTTCTCTTGTGATTTCAGTTCTTGGTCCTTGTCCTCTGAGTGGTGGAAGAACATCTCATTTTATCCTACCTGTATTTTGTTTGTCTGTGAGACAGGGAGAGACGAGCCTTTAACTCTGGATCCTCTGGCCCTAGCCTCCCAAGTGCCAACTGGCTTATCCTATGGTCTTATTTCAGGGTCTGGGCAAACTAACTTATGCTGTTTTCTGGTAATGTGGCTGTATCATCCACAGTCCTCACAGCGGAGCACAGGGGCTCCTGACACAACCCAGCCAGCATCTGGCATTATCTGACTTCCTTATTTGTCTTAGTATTTAGTACTGTTGCACTCTGCAGCTCTCTGGCTGTACTGTGACTGACAGCTATACAGCCTCTGCTGCCACCCGGGACCTCGGCTTCGAGCTTTATTGACCAACACATTTTTATTGTTATTGATATTTCTAGTTTCCTATCAGTGTTTTATGGTCATATCCCCTCGCTCTGCACTCTCATCTCAAGCTTTCTATTTCTGGAAGACTGTGCTGGGTGGGTATGAGAATTCTCTGTGTATTTTGAGTATGGTTGAGAATAGCAAGAGGCGTTCTAAAGTTTTACCCTGTAATAGGTTGTTTTCAGAAGTGGACTCCTCTGCTTCCTCTGGCTCTCTCTGATGCTTTTCCAGAGGTGTTTTTGGTGACTTTCCACATTCAGCTTGTTGGCAGAGACAGACACTGGAGGCCCCGGCATTTGCTGCCTATTTACATTTTACCTGGGAATATGAACCTGAAGGGTAAGCACTTAAGCAATTTTTGGTGTCTAATAGGTGCTCACCTTACGCTGGTCTATAGTAGCAGGGTGACATCATTGTCTGCCCTCCATAACTGATTTTCTATCACTCTGGATCAACATAGGATGTTAAGTTCCCATCATGCACTGCTGCAGTGCCGCTTCTTTTCTGACCATAAAAACTCATTTTCCAGAATGCATTGCACTCTGGCTCCCTCTCTCCAGCACTTTTCTAGGAATTTGTTATCCTTTTGAATGTAGAAGGACATGTGAGAGTGAAGGGAAGAGGCCTTCTGGTTGCCCTGGTGATGGGTACCTGGAGGTGGAGAAATCATTTTCAATTCCCTGACTATATAAGCAAGGGGTCTCTAATTCAGATCATAGGGAATAGAGGAGACATCTCATGATCTCTCAGACAATTGTTACTTTCTGAGCAAAGTTTAGTGATCCTTTCTAATGTCCAAAATGACAAGTTCGAAGTCTAGTGTGTATGTGTGTTTATTTGTATGTGTATATGTATTTGTCTGTGTGTATGTGTGTCTGTCTGTATCTGTGTCTGTGAGCACAAGCATGTATTTTTGTATGTATTTATATGTCAGCCTGTATGTATTTATATATGTGTGTATGTACGTCTCTGGTGTATATGTATGTATTTGTATATGCGTATATTTGTGTATGTATATGTGTCTCTCTACTCTCATAGGCTGGGAAACGGAGTTAGAGGCTCAGAATCTGCCAAGAAGCAGATCAGAGGTCATCAGCAGTGAGGGGGTGGGGCGAAGACAGACTGGGGAGCTCCTGCTCAGGGTGGAGGGCATGCTTTGAAAGAGATTAGAATGCTCTAGCATTAGATACTACTGTTGACGCAATAGCATTGAATGTACTCAGTGACACTGTATTCTCTTTGAACTACTAATATGGCGAGTTTATGCAATGTGTATTTTTTTTTTTTTGATTTTTCGAGACAGGGTTTCTCCGTAGCTTTTTGGTTCCTGTCCTGGAACTAGCTCTTGTAGACCAGGCTGGCCTCGAACTCACAGAGATCCGCCTGCCTCTGCCTCCCGAGTGCTGGGATTAAAGGCGTGCGCCACCACCGCCCGGCTGCAATGTGTATTTTAACACACAAATAAAGAAAAAAAACTGACCATGATTATGAAAGCTGTATGCAGAAGTGTGGGGCCTGTGTTAGTTACTTGACTCATTGGTTACTTGGTCAAAAAACAAAAACAAAACCAGCCAATCAACCAACCAACCAAACTTTTGACTAAAGCAACTTAAGAAAGGAAGGGCTTATTATAACTTTTTTTTCTTTCTTTCTTTTTTTTTTCATCTTATTATGTATGTGGGGAGGTACATACATAATAAGATGAGTACGGAGGTCAAAACACAAATCTTAAGTCTCTGGGGTTGAACTCAGGTCATCAGGCTGGTGGCAAACACCTTTACCTACTGAGTCATCTTGCTGGCTTCCAGTCCCCGGGAGTCTAGACCACCGTGGAGTGGAACTGCTGCAGCACAGCTGTGCAGGTAAGAAGTCCACTGTCCCCCTGGGTGGTTGGGAGGAGTGAGGCAGAGCTTGGGGTGAGTCTGTCAGCACTGCGGGGAGGCTGGGCAATCTCTGTGCAGAACGGCTTTGATCCTCCCACTCCATATGCCCACAGGCAAATCCATTCTCTAACGTGCTCAAGAGCAGAACTCGTAGGGCAGTGAATGGATTGCCTAGGGGGGGGACGGAGATGCACCCACTCCGGTGCTAGTCCTGATGGGAGCCATCTAAGGCGTCTTCATAGACGTGGAATCATTAAGCTAAGATGCATCACCTGAGGTACCAGGTATCTTCCAAATGGTGATGCTCTAACCCATGTGACATAAATGGCACAAGGTCAGGGAGTGAGATGTGGAGCTGATCTTCAGATGCCTTTTCTGCGTCTTCTTCTGCAGCCCAGTACAGAGCCTTGAGCCTTGAGCAGAGGCTGGCAATGAACTGGGGCTTGCTCCATCCTGGAGATCTGGTGGAATTTGGAGGAGACGGGATGTTCTAGGGCTACTCGGAGGGGAGTTTATCTCTCAAACGCAGGCGTTTCCATGGTGGGTGTGGATTGTTCTGGTAACCAACAGAGTGGCACAGGAAGGAGGTGTGTGGGGAGCGCTCTCTGCGACAGGAGCTGTGTGGCAGTGAGAGTCTCGCGAGAGTTTAGGGTCTGTACGTGGTCCGGCTCAAGGCTTCAGCAGTGAGGCCCCAAATGGAGACACAAGTGGATAATGAAGAAACTTCAAGGACACACAAAGACCCGAGTTCCCGGTCCCCGAGAGGAGGGAAGGGTGAATTGTTGGGTCCCTGAGGCTGCCGTCCTTCGCATCTCTGAAATGATGGGTTGGACCAGAGATTTCAAAGGTTCCCGGCAGCCACAGACTTGTGCTTCCCCACCCCCAACCTGACAGCTTAAGAGAACGATGGGGCTTGTGGTTTTGAGGGAGTGGGTGGTTTTTTGATCTGATTTAGTTAGACAATTGCCTTGTACCTCACTTCTCTGCGGATAAACACATCTCCCAACCTCACCATCTTTATTAGATTCCAAGCCACCGATGAATTCTTGTCTGAATGCAATTCTTTTTTTTTTTTTAGAAAAAAAAAAACCTGGTCTGGGGCTCCTGAACTGAGTTCTTCTGAAGAGACGAACCATCTCTAGGGGATGGGGTCAGCAGGGGTGGCCATAGTTGCTAAGAGCTTGGGAGGCAACTCGTGCCAGGTGGGAGGGGAGGAGGGATGAGGGAGGCTTGCTCTTTTCTTCACTAGGTTTAATCTTTTGCAGTGGGTTTGCCGACTGTGCCTGTAATTAAATGAGGGAGGTATTTGTCATCGTGGGTCCCTTTCAGCCCAACTGAATGCAACACAACTTTCTCAGGAAGCTTCTGACAAAACAGTGTTTGTGTCTGGTGCCAGGACACATACAAAGACACTGGGCGTGTGCACTGGTAACTCAGGGCCACTTAGGGGCTGTGCCAGGTCACGGTGGCCCCCAAGCCCAGGGGCAGGACTGTTTGGACACTATGTGCTTCAACATCAGTGTTGTGGGATTCATGTGGTGCAGAGTGGCGGCAAAGTGTTATCAAGTTAATGAGGGAGAATGAATGTCTGGCATGCTGGTGAATTTTGCTTGAAGCCGGGTTCCCACAGGGGCCTTTGGGGTTCTATGCACAGGTATTAAATCCGGGTCAGAGGGGCCTGGGCTGCAGCCACCTTGGGAGCCAAATTCTACCTGCCTGCTAATGGAGTTGTGTTTTCATTGCTAAGACATGCCCGGCCATTCAACATATGCCACTCACCCTCACAGCCATTCCTAGCCATGCCTTCACCCCCCGCTGTGTGGGAACAATTTGAAAGGGAACCAGAAGAGGCATTGTTATCTTTGTTTCCTCTTGGGGAAACTGAGGCTGGAGGAGGGGTAGTAGCTTGCCTGGGGATCGCAGTGAGAGAGTAGTAAGGCTGGCATTGTGTTTCCATGCTTTGACTCCTCAGAGTCATTGCACAAAGAACCTCTGTGGTGGAGCAAGCATGCTGGAAAGACTGGACATGCTTTCTCGTTGGAAGTGCAGAGCAGCCATCTGAGGTAGCTACTAGTGCATGCTGCAGTTTTTGAGGCGACTGAGGTGCACAGAGGTTAAGTCATTTGCACATGGTCATGCAGCAAACACTAGCAGATCATGGAAAGGAACTTATTTCCCACCCAGTCCCGTCTCACAGACTGCCGTGCCACACCCTAGAACCCAGCACCCTTCCCCAAACATTTGCTTCTTCATAATTGTTGTATGTTCATGTGTGTGTGTGTTCACACACATGCATGGGGGTGTGTATACATGAGCCTGGTCGTGTGGAGGTAGGAAGCTAATATCAAACATCTTTCCCAATTACTCTCCTCATTTTTTTGAGACAGGGTCTCTCACTGAACCTAGAGCTCACAGTTTAGGCTGGACTGGTTGGCTAGCAAACCCCCAGGAGGCTGTCTTCCTCCATGGCCGACTCTGGCCCTGGGGGTCACAGGCACAGGCTTGCCATGACTCTCATATGCATGCAGGGGATTGAACTCTGGACCTGGGGGGTCACAGGCACAGGCTTGCCATGACTCTCATATGCATGCAGGGGTTTGAACTCAGGCCCTCATCCTTTGTGTGGCAAGCTCTTAACTGACTGAATGGTCTTCCCACACTCTCTTTAGTCGAATTTTGATTTTCACAAATTTCGTCGTCTAGGGGAAATTGACTTGGATACTCTGGTTTTATAGATGGCAAAATAGAAGCTCAGAGAGTTAACTGATGTGGCCAAAGTCACATGTCAACAGGGGCAGGGACAGAGGCAGGGGAGGGTAGGGCTCTGTACTTGTGTTCTTAGAGTAAGGGTTTTCCTCCAGTGTGCCAGGATGCTTTGTGTGGGAAATGAGGACTCACCGGGCAGATTAAAGAAGGGAATGAGATTTCCTTAAAGAATATGGTACAGCATCAATGCTTTGTGCATGTTTGAATTCCTCAGATGATCCAATTCAATGACAGAAAATAAAAATCATATCCCTTTTTTTTTCAGTGCTGAGAATTGATTGTCTCATACTTAACTAGGCAACCACTGAGCTATTTCTCCAGCTCTGCATTTTTGTTTTTGTTTTTTAAAGAAAATATTCTTTGAGTTATTGGCTAAAGAGGCCCCATGGAAACCTTCAAATGGCCTATGCTATTGCCAAATTATTAGATGCTCCCTTCAAACTGCTGGTAAGGCTCTATTGCTGAAGACAACACCTCTGTAACTCACTGAACACGGAGGAGTCAGGCTGGTGCCCACTTAGAGCCGGCACCCCTACTGATTAGAGTTCACGGTACTGAAAAGTACTCTCAAGCCAGAGGATCAAGGTAAACCATCAATCCAGCCACACACCCTTTGATTGACAATGGTGATCTGCCTGTAAGACACACTGGTGCAATAGTGGTACAAGGCTTGTAGAAGTAACCAGCCAATATCTTATTGACTTTAATGCCCGCTTCAGGAGAAGGAATCCATTTTTGATATTGCTCGAGTAACCAAGAACCTGAGGCTAGAAAGGCCAGGGTCCTTGGGGAAATCTAAATACTACTCAATAAAAGGCAGCAATAAAATGACTCCTAGCAACATTCTGCTGTGCTCCTAGAACGGTGCCTGACTCAGTCATTACCAGAGAAACATTGTTATTAGTAGACGCTATCCACAGACAGACAACGTGCTGAGTGAGAGACCTTGGGACACTCAGTTCTAAAGAGGATGTCTCTAGCAAATCCCTCAGGGTTCAGGGGACCTTGTGGGAGAGGAGGCAGGAAAACTGTTAGAGCAAGAGGGGACGGATGACATCTAGGAAACAAGAACTTCCAGACACAGCAGGACCAATGCGCACTTGAATTCACAGAGACTGAGGCTGCACGCGCAGTGCTTGCACAGGGCTGCGCCAGATGCAGTTCCAGTGCTAAGGAGGGATGCGGACACATGTCCCATCCCTAACCCAGAAGCTATCTTCAATTGACAACCACAGCAAAGGCTAAATTAGTTTTCGCTGATGGAGTCTCACAAGGTATACGGACAAATCTTACAGACAGACCAGCAGTGGATGGCCAACACGAAATGAACTCAGTGGCATCTTTTTGAGGTTCCTTATCTCATAATGTGTCGTGTGGGCATTTTAAAAATTAATTAATTTATTTTCCCTTTCAGGTTTTTTTTCTTCTGTTAGTTTGTTTCTTTCTAGTCCCATTTAAAAAATTTCCATCTTATTTTATTTTATTGCTGTTTTTAGATGCCTGCTTGTATTCTGATGAGAGGGAGAAATAAAGGATGCAGATTTGGGTGTGAAAGGAATTGGAGAAGTTGGGGGTGGGGAAACTATAATCAGAAAATACTGTACCTTATATATAATAAGTATGTACATATATACATGTATATGTACATATGTGTGTATACACACACACATATTTGGTTTTTTTTAGACAAGGTTTCTCTTATATAGCCCTGACTGTCCTGAAACTTGTTCTGTAGACCAGGCTGGCCTCTAACTCACAGAGATCCACCTGCCTCTGTCTCCCGCATTCTGGAATTCAAGGTGTGCACTACCATTCCTGGATATTATAAATACTTTAAAGAAATTTTTACTGGCAGGCTGGGGAGATTCCCTAGGGGGTAAAGTGCCTGCCATGTAAGCCTGAGGACCTGAGTTCGGATCCCCAGGATCTATGCAGAAGGCAGACATGTCACACACAGCAGTAACCAGGACACTGGGCAGTAGAGACTGGAGCTCGCTGCCCAGACAGCCTTGTCAATTGGTGAGCTACAGGGCCAGTGAGAGGCCTTGTCTCCAAACATAAAGTAGAGAGAGATTGAGGAAGACATCTGCTATCGATCTCTGGCCTCTATAGGCACCAGCACACAGATTTGAGTGCACGCCACACACATTCACATGCACGCGCACACACACACACACACACACACACACACAGAGACAGACTTGGCCGTCAAATAGAAACTGTATACTGAGTGCATGCAATATTCTAATAGTAATAGTAATAGTAATAATAATAATAATAATAAAACCAATTGCCTATCACCTGCTTTAAGAAATAGCTTTAATTTATTTATAGACAGTAACTAGCAAAGTAATTTAATCCTTGCTCTTTAAGGACTGTCCTGCTACGAGACACGCTGTGAATCTTTAAAGTTCCTCCATTTTCTTCAACATTTTACCTTTGTTTTATATAAATAGATCACAAAATAAATACAGCTTTCTCCAATCCTTTTGTTTTAATAAAAAAGAGAAATGAGGGCATGGAGGGCAACAGAGGCAAGCCTGGGCTAGACAGTGTGGCAGAAGGACAGAGCTCTGGGTTTTAGCTCCGACAGGCCGGCCTGGGTGCTGCCTTCTCTGTCACTTGCGTCTTGGGGCAAGAGACCTCCCTTTTGGGAGCCTCTTAGAACAGGGTAGCACGCCCTGTTGCAGGGCTATGATGAGGATCACAGCAACAGGGGTTTCAACTGCAGACTACCTCGGTAAATCCCAGCTTCTAGACTCCAAGGTCTGAGCTTTAAGCTGGGAGAGTTACACTGAGTTAGACCACCGACCTTCCCCGGCCCTCCCCACCTGGCAGAGACATTGTTCTTAGTCAGCCTTTCTAAAACCTACCCTCATGATGGATAAAAGGCTGTCTAATTACAAAAATAATAATGATTATATGGCTCTTCCAATTGTGTACAATTAGGATGTATGTCTCTAATTTTCCCTTACACTTCTGGTAAAATGTTCTATTTCCCCTCACAGCTGTGCAGGTGACAAACTCAGGAAATTAACAAATTGCATCCGAAGCCTCTCAGCTCCCTCGGCTCCTCTGCACTTTGTTCTCCGCCGACATCTTTAGGGGTAACTGAATGCTTGCGCGATCACAGCTGGGAAGCCAATACCTTTTAATTGCCACACTGCGGAAATCGTGCCTCCTAGTGTCTCCTCGGCACCTCTAATCAGCCACTCGGTTGAAATCACACCCATGAGAGGAGAGGCGTTGGGGCCCGAGCTCCAGTCTGGCACTGGGAGAGGATGCAGTGTTTCCAGTCTCCAAGAATGTACCTTGCCCTCCCAGCTCTTTAGACAAGCTCCTACACATCTGAGGATGACCACTCACAGATGCCTCCTCTCTGCTTTCCCAGTGCTGCTCTTGCCCTTGCAGTAAGTGCTGCGGGAGCAGTGGTGGGCAGTCAGGCCCACATTTCTCATGCCCTATGGGCTCTTTGAGGGCTTCCAGTGGAGGAGAGGCGAGGGAGGGAAGATACCTCTGTACCTTCCACTGGACAGAAACTCACATGGAATAGAGCCAAGAAGCAAGGAAAGGGGCCTGAGAGGGGACTGGGCCTGGAGGAAGAGTTCTGAAGAGGATGAGACACACTAATCCAGAGGTCTTAGAAGGGCTATAGGTCAGAGGTCAGAGGCCAGGGGTCATCAGGCACTTTACAGTCCAGGTCCCAGCAACACCTAGGCTCCCAAAGAGGTTACCATCTAGGATCTAATTCAGCCCTGTGTGCCCAGCCCCTTCCACAGGCCAGAAATGGAGTCTCTATGAAAAACTTCAGGCTACAGAGGCTTGCTTCTTTCACTTTGGGGAGAGGGTGGTGGAATCAAGGGAAAAGACTCAAAGACACTGTTGGTGAATGGGGAGGTCGTCTTTGTGGGGCCGGGACTGGAGACCTGGAGGGGCTGCAAGAGGCACTGAGCTCTGCTGTGAAGCTGTGTGCCAGCCTGCAGCCCACAAGCACCTACTGGGCCTCAGCTTCCACAGTGTGACTTCAGAGAACAGGCCCTGCCCTAATTCTGCAGGGCTGAGATCAAGGCCGAGGCTGGGTGGGCAGGGGTCTTACAGGGAGAAAAGATGTGAGGGCTTGGAGGACCACAGGGCTGCAAGCCCCTGTCTGCCTGCTTCTACCTTGTGCCTCCACCCCATCCTCCGTCAGGCCTCTTTTCTTGCCCTCTCATGGGCTTCTTCTACTTCCCAAAGGAGATGAGGTGCTCAATCCCCTATGAAGAAGCTTCCAGAACAATGGCCAGGCCAAGGGTGCCCCCAGCTACAACCCATCAAGTGGCTCCACCACGTGACAGTGCAGTGCACCCTTTCTACCTGGAAAGACTGAAGAATGGGACAAGCACACAAGTCATGAAGTAAGAAACATGTATTTCCCTATGCAACGTGGCTCTCCCACTAAGAGCCGATTTTTCATAACTTCACTCATCTGTGAAACTCCTGTGCGCCTGTTTGCCCAACCCAGGACCCTCCTGACTTGACTTCCTGTCACTCCCTTCCTTTTTGTGCAGATTAGGAATTAGCCAATCACAGCCCAGTGGTGGTGGTGCAGCTTTAATCCCAGCACTCGGGAGGCAGAGGCAGGCGGATCTCTGTGAGTTCGAGACCAACCTGGTCTACAAGAGCTAGTTCCAGGACAGGCTCCAAAGCCACAGAGAAACCCTGTCTCGAAAAACCAAAAAAAAAGGGGGAGGGGATTAGCCAATCACATTATATTATGAGTTGGCATCCAGTCACTACCTGTTTCTTTGTGTGACACCAAGAACATTCTTTTCCAACAATGATTAATCCTCAAACACTTGTTGTCAAAGTGAATTCAGAGGGAGCAAACTTTGTGTGTGTGTGTGTGTGTGTGTGTGTGTGCGTGTGCGTGTGTGCATCCCAGAACCAAAGCTAGAATCAATAAATAACCTTTTCAGAGGGGCTCATTCAAATCAGTGTGAAGAAGTCACTTTCAAGAGTAAAAGATTCAAGAACAAATCAAAATTTTACAAAGTACTGAGTAGCTTCCATGTTATGGGAGGTGTTCAAGAAGATGATCAGGAACCATCTTCCCGTGTGCGAGAAGGAGTCCCCAAATCCACAGGAAAGTAGAACTAGTTGGTTATATTGTAGATATACCAATGATCAGGCACCCCCAGAATTCCAGGTGAACCCCAGGTTTGGCTTTGTATATTTATGGGCGGTTCTCATTTTATTACATTTACATTCTCATGTAGGTAAATGATACCAGTTTTCTCATTAAAGTCATTGAAATAAAATAATGAGTTAGCTTAATTGAAAATAATACACAAGTTAATAATATAGATTTTGGCCAGACTGAGAAATTGACCAGTGGCAAAGCCTGGGAAACCCAGGGTTTGAGTCTCATGGAGAAATGTGACTGGAACATGGGGACCCCAAGAGTGAAAACCCTCTACCCGTCAGGTCTCAATGTGAAAATATATGGTTATAGAATGAGCCTGACTTTTACCTATGCACCAGAAATGGCGCTACAGAAAGACTAGAAGAGTGAGTGGATCTCTCTAGGGAAGGGCCAAGGCACAGAGAGATAACGGAAGTGGCCTAAGGAATAGGGCTGCTGATTTCAGCAATATGTGGACATTCTTGCACTACGTAAACCCCCTTATCTCAATAAAAATCTAACACTAAATAATTCTTCACACCAAGTATAGGAAATCAGCTTGAACTTAGGTAGTATCGGCAGTGGGCTGCTTGTCTGCTGAGGGAAAGAGATTAAGGAAGTAAGAAGCGAGTGTGCCAAGATCAACTAATTATGTCTGCATTGACACAGAAAGAGAAAACAATGTTATAGGCTGATTTATCTACATGACATTTTAGGCTTGTTCTAATCTTCATTTTATATTCTCAGGACCAGAAAGAAGGGTTTGCCTAGGTTCACCCCCAAAATCATGGCTGGACTGGGCTAACTCTATATTCATCTCCATGTGGCCTGCTAAAAACCAAAGCAGAAGGCTACTCATGCCAGATTCTGTAATTTCAGATAATCCTTGTCAAACGCAATCGCCCACAGCATCGGGCAGAGGACGCACAGCCAGGCTGAGCCCCACCTGATCCAGTTCATCCCAGTGACTACATGCAAATGCCCTGAGATGCCAAGGAGGGAAACAAAACCCACTCGCAGAAAGACTGTAGAAGATGTCACTGTGACAATCACCTTTCAGGGACCGGAGGCAGGCACTGCGACCGGGGCTCTTGACTGCCAATGGAGAAGAAAAACAAGAGCCATGCCACAGTGCAAAGCAAGCATTTCAGTCCGTGTCCGTTGACATGAACAGAACTGAACTGGATTTGATTGTTTTCTTAATCTTTCTGTTTGTTCCTCCCTCATTCTGGCTCCTGGTCTCCTTATTGTTCAAACGAGGAGCCCGCACGGGGTGGTTTTAATTTCAGATCCAAGACTTCATGATTTTATAATTAACTCTGTGTTTAATTTACAAAGCAAAGAAAAACTCTTTCTTTAGGCGAGAAAATGAAAATGGCTGGATAAGAGCCGGCAGTGCCAGAAGGGCCTTCCACCAGCTCACTCACAAAGATATTTATTTACCCTAATTGTTTTATATCCCCATTTAGATATTAGCCTTTTACTCTCTGCTCTTCTTAATCAAGTGCATTCATTAGTTTTCTCATCCACTCAACGAAGCTTTATATTTTAGTGCAACTATAGATGTGCTTTTTTGACCCAAAAAGCCCACTTCTCAGCAGTACATCGGCCTGTGTGTACGTATGGCCAGTGTTGTTCAGAAGCCTGGAGCCAATCTAGGCATCCTTGGGCAGGGTTGGCTGTGTGGGCTCTGGTGTAGCCACACCGAGAAGTGCTGTACATCTATGGAAAGAATAAGGGATGCCACTCGACAGTGAGGAAACCGTGAAGTCCGTGGAACTTGGTGAAAGGGGCAGCAAGCTGTCGGTGGAAGAAGGAAGAGAAAGGGATTGAACACACATCTGCACTTAGGAAACACTGGAAAGATAAATAGTAATTTTTTTTTACAAATAAATAAAAGATCAGCTATAAGGAGAACACAGATAGCATGGATGGAGCCCAGGTCAGGACCAGGGGCTCTCCACTACGCCTTCCTGTGTGATTTTTTACTCTGGAATCAGACAAAAGTTGTATGTATTTGAAAAAGTAAAACTATTCAACTGGAAGAATTTGATCAACCCCTGGAATCTGAAGGCACAGCAAAGCCATGTAGACGCAGAGGAGGCTAGCATAATCCTGAGTCTCCATCTCCATGGTCTCGCATGCTCATACAAGCACACATATGTATGCATGCCACCTCTTGAATGTAAATTCACTTATGTACATCAGGACACCTTACTCCTAGAGTACAGAGCTGTATTCTCTGAGACCACTGTGGTGTCTTTACCACATGTGTGAAAAGGATTGTTAAATTTGTTATCGTTGAAGATGTCTGTAATTCCCTCAAAATTTCCTTCTCATATTCAAAATCCAGGATCCAAGCTGCACTCACGCTGTGTGGCTCACTGGTATTTTGCGTGCTTGCTTTAGCCTTTTTTTTTTTTTTTTTTTCTGTCTAGAACATTCTCCTGCCTTTTCATGGATCCTGTTGTTTTCCATGACATCGATTGCCTTGATGAATACAGGCTGGGTGACTAGCAGAAAGTCTCTCGTGCTCAGTTTAGACGTTTTTATTATATTGTAAAGTTCTCTCTTCAAGCTCAGTTCACTGGAGAAACCCTTAGGAGTAGTGAGCCCCAGTACAGCAAGGGGGAGCTCGCCCAGGCCGGGGAATTGGCTCTAAAATATCTTCCACCAGGAAGAATCAGGGCTGCTTGAAGAGATGAAGTTTTGTTGTTGTTGTTTTTTTTTTTTTAATTACAGAACTGCAAGACATCTATCGGGAAGTGTGGCAAGAGCGCTTGCTTAGCAGGGCCCTGGGTGCTCTCTTTCACTCTCTCCTCTGTCTCTCTCTCTCTGTCCTTGTCTCTCTGTCTCTGACTCTGTCTGTCTGTCTCTCTCACAGTCTGTCTCTCTGTCCCTGTCTCTCTTTCTGTCTCTGTCTCTCGTACACACACACACACACACACACACACACACAGTCTCTCTCTCTCTGTCCTTGTCTCTGTTTCTGTCTCTCTGTGTCTTTCACACCCACACACTATACTCCTACACACACACACACACACACAGTCTCTCTCTGTCCTTGTCTCTGTTTCTGTCTCTCTGTGTCTCTCACACCCACACACTATACTCCACACACACACACACACACACACACTATACTCCTACACACACACACACACACACACACAGTCTCTCTCTCTCTCTGTCCCTGTCTCTCTTTCTGTCTCTGTCTCTCGTACACACACACACACACACACACACACAGTCTCTCTCTCTGTCCTTGTCTCTGTTTCTGTCTCTTTGTGTCTCTCACACCCACACACTATACTCCACACACACACACACACACACACACACACACACACACAGTCTATCTTTTTCTGTCCCTCTCCGTCCTTGTTTTTCTGTTTCTGTTTCTGTCTCTCTGTGTCTCTGTTTCTCTCTTTCACACCCACACATGTACACACACACACACACAGGCTTGCACACACGCAGGAAGAAGAAAGGCGGGGAAGCTGCTGCAGCCTAAAGGAGACTCAAGTGTCAAAACAGGGCTCTGGCTCTTGGAGTGGATCCTTGATTATTCTCTTCACCTATAAATAAATGCAACGCAGACATTTTGGGGTCAAGAGGAAAATCAGAATATAGACCATCTATTATGTAATGTGACTGTGGCACTGAATTGTTTTGGTCGTGATGAGCCTATTATTATTATGTAAGGGAATACAACCACTCTTAGGGGATTCCTGCTACGGTATCAGGGCGAAACACTATGTCTTCAGACTGCTGTCCAGTGCATCCTCAAGAAGTAAGTGGTTGTATATGGATGAGTATGAGATGGGGAGCTGGTGTGTGTGTGTGTGCGTGTGTGTGTGCGCACGCGCACACACACGCGCACTTAATATAGGTGAAAGGGGTAAAGGCAGGTGGAGCAAGATTGGCAACTGGAAACAGCTGGGGAGTAGGGCAAAGGGTATTCGATATTCAGTGTACTTTTAGGAGAGAGAATTCGGGAGAAATACAAGTAAGGCAGCACTCATGGTCCAAAGTGAAAATGTCTGCCACAGACAAATTGTATACAATTGCCACACTTTTGATAAGCCATGAGCTCTGAGTGCTACTTACATAAAAGAGAGAGGCTACCAAAGGATTCTAATTGAAATACGGAGGCTCCTGAAGGCCTCAAGGGTTGCAGCCAGACACTGGGCGCCTGGCTTTGCAGAGGGAGCTGATGTCACCAAGTAGGATGAACACTACAGTGGCTTGAACTAGGAGGATGTTGGCGGCAGTGGTGGGGGTGGGGCAGGTACAGATGTGTTCGTTAGAAGCTGTGGAAAGTCTTCAGCTGTAAATGGGGGTGTACCATTTTCTGTAGACATGAATGAAGGTTTGGACCATTCTGCTGTGCTAAAAGTCCTCCCTCCCACTACTGAGGGGACAGCTGCGTGGTTCAGAATCACTGATGGGAGCCCTACCCCCAATACATACTAGGCTAACATGCCATCTTTTCAACAGGATGGAACACCCTGTCTGAGAACTTGGGGAAAGCGGAGAAATTGATGTCGCTATTCCCTTTTAGGCATGATGTCTAACTATCTAACCGAGGACTGTTTTTCTCAAGCGGAACCCTTTCTGCTGCATGAGGTTCAGGCCCTCATCATGGAAATACTAAATAATTTAAGATTCTTTATAAACTGATTCAAAGCAAAGGCCTTCTGTATAATTCACAAGTAATGCAAGCTACGTGCTACTAAAACAACCAGGACATTTATTATAGGACCTCCGGAGTGGAGCTAGGAGCGTATGCTTGGAAGGCTTGGCAGGTGTCCACTCACCAGCAGCTAGCCCATCCAGCCTTGGACCCAAAAGGACCATCTATTTTTATACACAACCACTTATTGGATGGGAAATAAGTTTAAGTGGTGTGTGTACCTGTGTGTTTGTCCCTTCGTGTGCGTGTACACGTACACCTGTGCACATATTTGTATGTGCCTGTGTGTCTATGTCTGCCTGTTTGTGTCTGGGTGTATGTGCTTGTATGTCCCTGCGTGTGTACACCTGTGTGTGTACCCCTCTGGGTATTTTTGTCTGTGCCTTACCTTTGTTTCTGTGTGCCGGCACATGTGTGCATATGCCCCCGGGTATATGTTTGTATGTACCTGTGTGCTTCTGTCTATATGTGTGCCTCTGCATGTGTGCTTATGTGTCTCCATGTGTATACCCTTGTGTGTATGTATGTATGTGCCTGTTTGTGTGGGTGCCTATGTGTCTCTGTATTTGTGCCTGCATGTAATGTTTCACCTCAACATAGCAATACAGTAGCAGGAATCCCCTAAAAATGGTTGTTTTCTCTTACATAACAACAGGGTCACCACAACCAAAATAATAGGTTCCCCCACCCGTGTGTGTGTGTGTGTGTGTGTGTGTGTGTGGTGTCTACACATGGATCCAGAATAACTTCCAATGAGAACCCCTTCCTTACAAAGAGCCCTGGGCTAACCTTGATCCTCTATGGATAGGCCTCTACCCATGCAGACTGCAAAGAAACGGGGTCTAGAGTGTCCTCTGGGAGCTCAGGGATAGTCACAGCAGTGCAGGGCTGTGTAGCCTCTTTGCACCGTCCTTTCATCTTCACCTGGAAACCACCTACCTGGGACAATCTGCACTCCCTCTCCTGCCTCCAGAGCCCTGTGAATGTTTGTGAGATCGTGTGATGGGCAGTAGCTTGGCGGTGCCAGCAGTGATTCAAGAGTCATTTAGGACTCCTTTGGGAGCTCGTTCAGCCTCTCTGTGCCTCAGCTTCCTCCTCTGTGATGTGAGGAGATCAACTGATCACTTCATAGGTTTGGCACACGAGGAGGAGGAAAGAGCTCACGCAGTGTTAGGAGCATGGCCTAAGCCAAGGCCATGGTGATGGAAGTATGTGGATTTTGTAACCGGCCACCTAGGCTGGAACAGGCTAAGCAGCCGACCCGCGTCACCACCACAAACACCAGCACCTGGTTCTGTTTGCACCTCACTTGTGTGACCTTGGGAAGCACTATACCTAATATCCTGGGGTCCCACGTGCTTGTACCCTGGCGGGGGGGCTCCTTTCCTCCTCCTATCTCCACCCAGTACATGCCACAGCTGCAGCAACGGCCAGCCGCCACTCTTGTACCGTAAGTACTTCGAGTGATTTATTTATCTTAAATGAATTATTTACACCCTTCAGACTTCCAGAAAGCAGTGGAAGTGGCTGATGGGGAAAGACACATCAGCAACGAGGCCACTGGAGCTACACACTGGGAGCTGCTGTTACGTTCGATGCCGTGGTCTTGAATTAAAAATGGGGGTCAGAACCTTGAATTGAATCTTCAATCAGATTGACAGGGAAGATACGGGCTGGGTCTGTGGCAAGAATAGATTGGGACCAGCCACACACTTGAAAGCATCCCATCCCTTCCTCAGCCAGCTTCTGCTGCTGCTGGAGAAAACTCAATCACAGCCTGTGGACTTGCCCCACCTTCTTGGCAGGTGCTCTGCTCTGACTGTATTGTTCTGAGTCACCTTCATGGTTTCTGATAGTTCATTTCTGCACACAACTCCGAATCTAGAGACTAGTGGAGACCTATAAATCCTCAAGAATTTCCCCCCAACGCGGGTTTGGCTGGCATCTCAGATCACAAGTGCATCAATAGGGCATTGTGGGGGCTCACATCTGTAGGGGGCTTCCGCACGCTGCACCTTCCCTGTCCTTGAGTCCTTTGCCATGGCCTCCGACGAAGGGCGGGTGTTTTTGCCCCATTTCACAGACAAGCACAATGAGGCTCTGGGGGACTCGCACCTGCCACCCTGCTAGTGAGCATAGTCAGAGGCTCAGTCATCCTCAACCTCAGACCTCTGTTCTAACTACTGCACCAGACTCCCAGGTGTCCACACGCGTCCCTCTCTTGGGATTTCTTATGGTAAGCTGATCTGGGAAAGCCTGCGAGGGCACGCTGCAGGTACTGTGTCTAGTGGGTGACAGGCCTAACAAATGACTCAGCATGAGCCAGTGAATGAATGAATGAATGAATGAATGAGTGAACCAGTAAGAGGGGAATCCCCCTCCAGCTCTTCAACCCTTCTGCCAAACACATGGCAGTTTAGATCCTAAAAGGCTGTGCATCCCAAAGGCCCACGCACAGCCGTGGCATGAACTCTCTGCTCTAACCTCACACACGTGACTGGGACCCCGTTCAGCTCCAGGCTAAACATAGAATGACCTCTAGGCAGGAAGAAACCGATGAGTCGTGGCCATGTCCGTGGGGTGCCACAGTATCACAGGGGACACAGAACTGGGTACTGTGATGACATGACTCTGTGTAGCTAGGCCTGGGAAGGGGAGAGAGGGTACAATGAAGCTGGGGGATGGGGGGAACCCAGTAATTCACCTGCAAACTCCAGAGTAATCAGGAAAGGTTCTATGGAAGGAACCCAATTTAAAGGCAGGCTTTACAAGGAAAAGAAGAGGGAGGGCTGCCTGAGTGGGCGGCTGAGAAAGGCCAAGACCTTCTGGGTGGTCCACGTTAAAGGGCGAATGGGAAGGAGGGGCAGGCCCCATGGAGCACTGTGCCCTTCAACTCTCAGCCTTGAAGTTCCTCAGCCCTGTGTCCACAGCAGCTCACAGTTAGCACAGCCGCCGGGATTGGACCTGCCTGGAGACAGCTCCAGTTTCTTTACCATGAAAATCCACCAAGGACTGCTCCTCCCGCCTATAAAGAGCATCCAAGCCAAAAGTATCCAGCATTTCCCTTGTCCTGTGCATGGAATTCTGTCCAGCTGGCTCAGACAACTGGTCTGTATTGGACCTGGCCTCCTATGACATGGCCAGCGACGACTTTCTGAAGTCCCCACGTTCCTGGGGTCTCTCCCACACCTTCCCTCTGCTTGGCCCACAGAGCCTTCCCTGATGTTAATATTGCTCATTCTTTTCCCTCCCTTCCTTTGTTTTTGATGACTCCAGAAGGTAGAAGCATCTCATAGATTATTAATGTTCTAAATGGCCCCTCTGGAGACCAGTGCCAAGAAAGGCTCCAACCGCCCTGAATCATTGGCTTCTGTTCTATTTCTTAGACAGCAGCAATCACAGCAGGAGGAACGCTTCAGTGCCTAACCATACTGCCACCCTAAGTGCTTTCCAGTTCTCTGTGGCAAGGGCATGGCAGCCATAGGAACTGGGCTGTGGCAGGATGCTGGCCTGGTAGGCTTTGGCTCCTGGGGGGTGGAGAGGCAGAAGTGCGAACTTTGAGGGTCCAGCGGCAGAATCCCCACCCACCCTCAACCCTTCTGCTCTAAAGATCTGCAAGGCCAAGGGAAACAAGCCTTGCGGCCTATGCAGAGCAGAGCAAAGATTTCAAAACTCCCAACAGCTGCCATCAGATGTCTGCTCCGACTGGAAGAGTCACGGCCATGGGAAGGGCAGCTCCTGTTTCATCATTCATAAAAATCCTTTCACTTGGCAAGAGAGAAAGAAGCTCTCATTCACTCTTACTACACCTGCACGGAACGCGCGTCAGGCTTGCAATTCCCATTTTGCAGAAAGGGGAGTCTGAGAGATAAGATGGCGTTCTCTAGCAAGCCTCAGTGAGCCGAGGGGTGGAACTCTAATGGGGAGGAGATGGGTGAGGCCATGCTCCTTCCTACAAACCCAGTGGCGCCTAAGCCCCTCCCAGCCCTGCCATCCTGGAAACCCACCTCAAATCCTACAACCCACAGCTCAGTAGGAAGTGTTTGATTTCTCAGGCAACCTACAGTTTAATAAAATAATCATGCGAGAACATCAAATCAAATCACAAAATTTCTGTTCCTAGGAAGCAAAAGGCGCTCTGACTGGCAGTTCAGAGAGACACCGGAATTTGTCAGACAGCAAAGGACTAGATTTAGGTGTTTATGGAGATTTTTATTTTCTTCTTAATGTCAAAACCAAGCAAGATTTCCACTTTGGGGAAACAGAGTCCTGAATGTACTGGAACTTAGCTGGCATTGGGTCTGCAGAATCTGCCTTCTCCATTGGAATGGCCCCAGGACCTCCACCCACTCCAACCTCGCAAAGAGCTTATCCAAGGAGACAGCTCCTATGGCAGTCAGAGCTTTTCTGTTTAAGTTCCTCAGGACTGTGGCCAGGAGGCAAGGTGGGCTGCAAGGGCATCTTGGGGATGTTTGGAGACAGGCATCTAACAGTTAATAAGCTATCATGGAGCCTTTAAAAGGACAAGCTCCGTGGGATGCAGCTCTTAGGTATCTGGTGTTTGCCTTTCTCACGAGTCACCCTTTAGCCTGACAGGAGACTGACCTTATTTTCATCTTTACTGTGGTGGTGGTGGTATAAGCCGAAGCAGCCCTTGGCCTGCTCCTGAGAAGCAGAGAGAGCTGTCCTGAGCTGAGGCTGCATCCCCTGGCCTGCACCTGAGAAGCAGAGAGATCTGTCCTGAGCTGAGGCTGCATCCCCTGGCCTGCTCCTGAGAAGTGGGAAGATGTACCATGAAGGATGAACAGGCTCCTGCTGGGTAAAAGAACTGCAGAGGCTGAGGGAGCAGCATGGACTAAGGCCAGCAGCACGAAGAAGCAGAAGGCGGGTTGGGGAAATGTCTTTGCCACACCACATAGTGGGGCTTTGCCTTGGTGGCATGGGCCAATGTGCCCCAGCTGGTCTTTTACAATTGCCCTGTGACCTCCTCCCCACACCTGTGCAGCAGCGTTTACTAAGGATCCCTAGACACGGGCGGTCCTAGTGAGCACCTGGCCACCTAGTCTCCAAGGGCAGAGTGCATAGCAGTCACCTGAGCTGCTGGCACTGGGCTGGTCCAGGGTGATGGGTGGGTCACTGAGGGAGTGGATGAATCTTCTAACCTAGTCCTGCAGAGAGTTGAGTCCCACAGTTTTTTCCTTGAAGCAAGCTTATCCCCAGCCTCTCACAGGGGCTGCAAGCTGACAGTCTGATCTTTCTGCTCCAGGTTCAGTCTTCCCAGAGCAGACTTTGCTGACACCGCATGGCTCAGGGCACCTTCAGCTATGAGGGTGTGGTACAGTATTATACTCAAAGCACAACCTAACTGCTGTCTGTGCCTACTTAGCAAGGGACTGTCATGATTGGGCATATGGAGTGTTGACATTCCCTCCTAGGAGGAGGGGGTCAGGGGAGTCACTGGAGCCTCACCTGAGTATCCAACCCCTCCTCAGAGCCATTTATACGCGGGTCTGACCTAATTGCTGTGTCCTCATGGCTGAGAGATGGTGCTATCTATCATATATGAGCTGGAGAAGAGGTAACAAAAGGCTTCCGTCTATGTGGCTACAACAAAAGCCTCATCCATGCTGAGGGAAGGCCTTACAATGAGGCTGCTTTGGGGCCGGTAACTCCTCCCACACATGCTATGTAGATGGTCCAATAGACTCATGGTTCCCTCATGGGGTGAGCTGCAGTGGAACCGTACTTTAGTTGGTCACCAGAACTATAGGGAGAGTAGATGTTCACATGTCTCCCAGGGAAGGACTGCTAGCAACCCTATGACGTCACAACCACGGATTGCCTGCAGGTGCTGAAAACCTGATCCCCTCTGTCTTCTACAGTGCCTCCTTCCTCTCACACCTGTACCTCAGATCACCAGGCAATCTCCCAGATGCCCATGCAGCTCCAGTGACCTAAACCCTAGCCTTCTCCACAGTCCCAGCATGCTCCCTTCTTGATGTCCAGCTAGCTCCTTCCTGCTGGTACCCTAGTTGGTCCCACCCTTTGTGATGCCCAGATTAGAGCCCCGTATCATGTCCAGGACCTGCCTGGAGTGGAAGAGGAATTGAGTTACCCTTCCCTGGTCCTCACGTTGAGGTGTGGGAATTTAGGTTCCTAGTGACTGAGTGACTCAGGACAGGACAAACACAGTATGAGCTTCCCTCACGGCAGGCCTGAATCTAGAGACGCAGCGAAAGGCAAAAGTTAAAATTAGCCTGTTTCAGCACCAGCATGGATTTTCTCCCCAGTGATGTGCGAATCCCTATTTTTTGTGGCCCAAGAAACGGAGGCGGTTTATTCCCATTCCAGCGTTCCAGGTGGGTCTCTGACCAGCTTGTGTCCCACATCCTCAAGGGGCAGTCAGAGCTCCTTGTGCAGCCCACCCCCCAGAGCCCAGTCCTGAAATGACTCAAGGCATTCAAATTCTTCAGCAGCTGCAGGCCCACCCACCCTTTGCGGGTGAACTCAGCCTCCCGAGAGGGCAGAGGCAGCTTGGGAAAACCCATAGTTCAGATCCTGACAAATGGGCGTCCAGTTCCTGCGAGTGAAGGAGAGAGGAAGATTTCCAGGCTGGCAGGCCACTCCCACCAGGATCCAGCTCTGCCTTCCTTCCCACACTGAGACTCCACAAGGCAAGAGAAGAATGACTCCCTTGGGCTTAGTCTACCATTCTGCCTCCCAACTCACTGAAGCACGCAGATCTGTCCAGCACAGCCCACTTCCCTGTGTCTGGGCCCCTACACTTCTGCTTCCCACCAGAGCCCTTAAACCTGGTCCTTGAACCTGGAAAGTGGTAGGCTGCATTTGAGTGCCATTCAAGAAGCTGGTCACAGATGCACAGCAAATTTGAAAGAGGGAGGGGGAGACAGAGCTGGCAGGCTTGCATGCTCCATGTGGTCCTATAGCCACGGCCACAGTTACCATGGGCTCTCTATGGAGGCTTTGTGGTCTTCAGCCTAGCTGTCCTCTGCCCTTGGCTCCGTGTTTATGGAGCCTCCCACGATCAAGAGCAAAGTTCAGAAAAGGCAAGGGACTGGGCCAAGGTTTTCTAACAGCTGGGCACACCCTGGGGCTTAAAGGCAGGCTCTCACACACCCTGCCCTGTTCTAGCTCCCTGGATGCTATGAGGTTTGGTGCTTCTAGCCTCTGCTCCTGTTGCTCAGGCCCACACTTAGCCAAATGAAGGAGCATAGCTACCCAAGCCCACCCACATTCCCACCTCCTGATATTGTATTCCCCCAGCAGTGCTTGCCCCTGTATCACCATCTGCTGTCACGTTCTCCGGTCTCAGCAGTAACTCTGTCACCTGCCGGGAAAGCTCATGCGAGCCCGGCTCAGCGGGCCACCAGTACTGCACCACGCCTCTGCCGTGACTAGTACCTCATCTCTTCTCTCGAAAGCTTGGACTCTATCTAAAGTACCCAAGGCAGGCAGACCTCAGGGATTCAGGGAAGATTCCCGTTGGTGCTCTGTCACTGTCTTGACTGCTCAGCCCCAGCGCTGCAGCTCCTGAGCCCCGACTTCTGTCCCCAGACATGGAGACTCTTCTTCATTACTGGCTGCCTGTCTGTATTTGCCATCCCACTCAAGGACAGCGATGCGCTTCTCCCAGCAGCCTTTCCCTACCCTTCAGATCGCAAATTCAGTGTCACTGTCTCCCAGAGGCTTTTGCCGAGGGCCTACAGAGTCACTATTTAACCCCTGCTTATTTTGAGCACAGCTCTGTCTTCTTACAACAATCTCATTTCAATGGTCTGCCTAGTTGAATTTAAATTTGTCTCACAACTCATTAGCTGTGAGTCCTCAGGCAAGCTCTGGAGCCCCTGGGTGTCTCAGTTTTCTTATACATAAAATGGGGATGATAATAGATCAGCAATAAAGATACATTATGCACATTATGGCTCAGAACAGTGTCTGGTGCATGGCAGGCTGCAGGGACAACCCTTAGGATTACTGTTATTTCATTGCTTATTGCTTGGCCTCTTCTTAGTATATAAGCAACTCTGACATGATAAGGACCATTTCCACCCTTCAGTTTTCCATCCCAAGTGCCTACCGGAATTCCAGACAGAGAGGAAGTTGCCTCAAACATTTCTTGTTTGGTTGAAATGAAGGAAGATAGATGATAAGTGGATGGGTAGATGAATGGATAGATGGAGAGATGGGTAGATGGGTAGCTGGATGGATAATGGATAAATGATGGATGGATGGGTAAACAGATGATAGATGGATAGATGGAGAGATGGGTAGCTGGATGGATGATGGATAAATGATGGATGGATGGGTAAACAGATGATAGATAGATAGATGGAGAGATGGGTAGCTGGATGGATGATGGATAGATGGATTGATGGAGGCGTGAATAAATGATGGATGGACTGATAGAGAGATAAATAGATAATAGATAATAGATGGATGGATGGATGAGTGGATGGATGGATGGATGGATGGATGGATGGATGGACGAGTGGATGGATGGAACGCACATGGCTCTCCACCTCTCATCCTCATGGTCATATCTTTCTCTACTTTTTCTTTCCTTTTCCAAGTAACAGCTCTCACTGTTGAGCCTCATCTACAACCAACTATAGACCCACTAAAACATTCAATGGTGTAAAATTCAGCCGTTGTTAAAAAAAAGCCAATACCTGACCAGGAGCCCATGAATGGTTTAATGAAGAAAAGGGCAGTCTCGCTGGTCAAAAGAGAACTTCAGTGTCCGGTAAGGAAAAGCTAAGGGCATCTGACATATGGTACAGTGGATGGACTCGGAGGCAGCCCTGGGTTCATGTGGGGTTGTTGCTGTCTGGAGGATGGTAATGGTGCTACCTGAATGGGGGCGGGGCTGTCTGGGGGTGGTACTACCCCAGTGCTACCTGAGGTATGGAGCTGCCTAAGAGCAGCACTGTGGAGTAGGTGACAAGAGCAGAGAGAGGATTATCATCTGCATAGGCAGATTTAAAGAATTTTATGGACCCAAATGTCTGCCTAGGGAGTCAGCGGCACCGCTGCTTCAGACACACAGTTTAAGGACCCTTAGTATGTTCAATAGATGGACAGGCCAGGCAGGGGTTGGGAGTGAGGGCAATGGTGGTTGTGCAGCTTAGGAATCACATTATGCATGGCCCGTTCCTGCTAAGTCTTGCAGCCCACAAAGACAATTCCCCTGTGAGTAGGGTAGGGGGCTCCAGCCTTACCTGCACCAGATTCCAGCCTTGGAGGGACTCGGCGATGATAGACGTGACAGATGGACAGACGCCTCCAAACACCATCAAGTGGTTCGGCCCGTACTTTATTGCATCGTAGAAGGCTTTCAGGCCCTTTGCATTGTCACACTGGGGAGAAACAAAGAAAGAGCAAGGCCCAAATTAGACACAGGCTCTAAGCCAAAAGTCCCATAGGGGGGTCAGATAGTCAATCTGCCATCATGGGAAACTCTTAGGCCTCAGTTTGCCCAGGGTGGGCCATTCCATCCAGCCCCAAGCCCAGGCCCTGAGCTTAGGGAGGTGTTGGGTACCACATCCCAGATTTTCTCTAAGCTCCCTTAAAACCCAGCCCCTAGCCATCTCCTTTATACACAGAGGAAAACCACTCCCTCCACAGCGGCCTTTCCACATTTTAAAAGATGAGGCCACACTCTGGCTATTGTGAAAACAGCCAAGGACAAGTGTTGACAGGACGTGAAGAAACCGCAAGCTCCGTACACTAGAGGTGATGACATGAAACAGTTACACCGAGGAAAACAGTATGTCTACCCACAAGAGTCAAAGAAGAATTACCATATGACAATAACTCTATTTCTAGATGGGAACCCTAAAGCACTGAGAGGAAGGACTCAAAGATATCTGTACCCCGTGTTCAGAGCAGGACCAGTCCCACAACAGCCCAAAGTCCATCAACAAACACAGGAACACACAGACTGTGGTACGTGCCCCCCCCCCCGCCCCGTGGAATATCATTCAGCCTTAAAGAGGGAAGACATTCGGATGCACGATACAGCCAAATTAATGGCAAAATGCAGGAAAAGAAGATTCATCTGATGTGGCCACACTGGAAAGTAGGAGAAAGGGAGTCAGTGACCCCCCCTAGTTCATCTTTAGAGTCCTGAACTGAGACTGAAGGTTAACTAGGGCACTGGGGATGGGTGCATCTAAGCAGTCTGCTCATGGTGTGGTCCCACCCAACACCGATCTACAGTTGTCTGGGCTTCCATCTCACCCTGCAAGGTGGTCTAACAAGTTGCTAGAACTGTGACATCTCTTTTCTGAGACAAGCTCCTCTTCTAACTTCCAGCAAGCTCTCAATCTCTTCCTCCTCCTGGTGTGAGATTCCTGGGGGAGCCCCATTACTTTGGGCTCCATTATTTCAATAGTCTGATAGTCAGATTGAGGAACAAAAGTGTCTCTTTACCTTCATTTCTGACAGGCCGGTTACTGAATGATTCTACTCATTTGAAGTACCTTGAGTGGACAAATTCATAGAAGCAGGAACTACAATTGTGGTTTGGGGGTGGGGCAGGGCAGAGAGTCGGGAGAGGGGATCACTGCTCAATAGGCCCAGGGCTTGAGTGTGAGACTATGGCAAAGGTCTGGAGATGAATGCTGTGACAATATGAATGCACCGAATGTCACAAGACACTAGAACAATGTTCAAAACGGCAACTCGCTGTGGTGTACACTTGTCACACCGCGCAGGCGGGCGGGGGCGGGGGCTGGAGAGAAAAGATGCTGCGCATCTCGAGAGCAGAATTCAGCAGTGCAAACTTGCCGTTCAGTGCTCAGCCCAGAGCTGGTTGCTAAGGGCATGGCTCTGCTCAGGACTAGAAAGAAAACCTGACCAAGGACACATACCAGGGCACCCCAAGGAGGAAAAGACAAGAGGAAAAACCTGGCAGCCATCCTTAAGTCTTTTTATTCCCTTCAAGCTCTCCCTCTCAGCTAGTGGTCAGCTCCCCGTGAACAGAGGATGCCTCCCAGCCTGGAGCTCAGCAAAGGGCATCAACTCAGCTGCCTCACTGTGCTGAGAAACATGAATTCCTCCTTCTTACCCCACTGCCTTCCCTGCTCTTAGAGGTGAGAGGTCTACCAGGGTGCAAGTCTCAAAAGGAGAAGAACCCCTCTCCCCGTGACAATGGAGCCTATGCACACCGCTTAAGAGTACTGGCTGTTCTTCCAGAGGACCAGGGTTCAATTCCCAGCACCCACATGGCAGCTCACAGCTATCTGTAACTCTAGTATCAGAGGACCCAACACTCAACACTATCTTCTGGCTTCCACAGGCACATAGTGCTCAGATATACACGCAAACAAAATACCTATAAACATAAATTTTTTTTTTACGGATTAAAAAAAAGCTAGCACATTTATAGATTTAAAAAAATCTTTGAAAATCAGGGAATGGCACTAGCTGTTGGGACCTGTGAAGATCTGGGCCCCAGTCAACTGGCAGGCATCCATCCCTCCAGCCAGATGATCCTCCAGCAGGGCAGTTAGAAAACGCTCGGGTACTCGTGGAAAGAACCACAGAGCCACTTCTCTGTGCTATTCACAAGGCTGGGAGAATGTTCACAATGCTCGTCACAGTGAGAGCTCTGCTTCTCAGGATGCCATACTCCTCCCTCCCTGCTGCTCACCCAGCCAGGCCTCCCCAGCCTCCTCTAGATCCTTGAAATCAAAGGCATCTCTTTCCGGCCTCTAGGTTACTGCACCTGTCGCTTCCTTTGCCAGAAACACATTTCCAGCTGACCTCTCATCAATCGGACCTCCCGACCAATGGTACCCAACCCCCACCACCGTCTAAACAGTTATGTCCAACCAGTGACTCTGAGGCCCCACCCAGCCCATGATAGCTATGAATCAAATCCAACATCAAATCATAGGTTTACTTAAAATATTATGAGACTGCTTTGTGATTCTTGGGGTGGGGGGTTCTGCAGTGTGAACTTTTGGATGATACCATGTTGCTGTATCAAAGGTTGGCCTCTAACAGTCTCTCTCTATATATGTATATATATATATAATATATATACATATATATTATGGTTTTTCGATAATCATCCTATATTTTGTTTGTCTGTCTGGATGCTGACCAGAGGGCATGGGCTTCATCGTGGTCTGCTCAGAGCTTCAGTCTGGATTCCACGAGGACAGGGTAAGTGTGGGGAGCCCTGAACTGTCCCCACTGCTTTCTGCTTGCACACCTGTCTCCTTTGCCTTTTTTGCACTCTCAGGGATTGTACCCAGGGTTTTGCACACGCTATACCAGTGCTACACCACTGAACTACACCACGGCCCTCTTTAGGCTTCGCTCTGTGCCTGAGTCTCCCTAAATTGCCTGGGCTGGTCCTCCTGCTTCAGCCTCCTGAGAAGAGAAGTTGCTACGATGGGCCTGAACCACCACACCCACCCTGTCTCTCCATTGTCTGACCACTGTCCTTCGTCTCCTTTCTTCTCGCTTATTCCCATGGCTCCTGTAAGTGGTCATTGTAGGGGTAGAGCAGGTGTTAGCACGGAGGATAACCCTGTCCAGAAACTCTGGCCTCTGACCTCAGAGGCTGTGAGCTGGGCTGTGTGATGTCCACTTTGTGCGGTGGATAGCACTTAGGGGCAGATCAGTTCACAGGCTCAAGGAGAGCCACGGGGATGCTCTGAGAGAAGGCAGCGTATGGTGTAGGGTCAGAAAAAACACAAGAAGGGAATCAGGAAAGAGAAATAACCCAGCCCCATGCACGCATGTGCATATGCATGCATGCACACACACACTGACTGAAGAGGACTCGAGACCTGGAGAAGGGGGATGGAGGACCCTCACTGCCCCCTTGGGGAGTTTAGACTGTAACCTGTAGATAACTTAGAGAATTCAACTTTCACATCTTCATTTGATTTTGGAGCTGGAGATGCAACTCAGTTGGTAGAGTCCTTCCTTGCCTGACATACAAGAGGCCTTGGTTCAAGCCTTGCCACTGCATAACCGGCTAGGGTGCTGCTCCTCTGAAATCCTGAGCTTGGTTGGGGACTCACTACACAGTGAGTTTAAGGCCAGTCTGGGGTCCCAGACACCCTGGTATATAAACAAACAAACAATAAACAAGTGGATTAATCTGGGGGGGGCAATCAAGAAAGAAGAGGGGAGGGAGAGAAAGGGAAGAAGTTAGGCAATGATGGAGAGGAAATCTTCCCCTTTGTGTTTCTTGGGGTCCTGAGCTAACTAGCTGACTCCACTCGGCCGTTGAGGGCGCCCCACCCTCCGCAGAGCAGAAGTGTGTAGACACAGCCGCTCAGGGTTCATTTATCTGCCCTGATTTCCCGAGCTGTTTCTGGTTTGAATACATATCTGAAAGGGATTTTCTTGTGTTCTCATCTAATGACAATTACAGTGCAGAGCCCCGACATCTAGCGTCAGAGCTGCGTGAAAGCAATATTAAGGACAAAGAGCTTTTCATACTTGTTTGCTTAGCAACATCACCCATCTGCCCAAGACGCTGCATTAGCTACAGGGCTGGCTGCTCCCAGGCACACAGCTCCTGGCTTGGTCAGCTCACAAATTTCGGCGCATCTGACAACCCCTTATTGCAGCCGGAAGACTCTCCCAAGGTCACCGAGTGTGTGCCTGCCTCAATTTTCACCGGACTATGAAATGGCAGGTAGGGTTTTGGCTCCAAAGGCCTTCACTCTGGAGTGTTGCTACTCCCAGGAATATCATTTCCTGGCAGACGGGATTTTGCTCACGTAATTGAGGTACTAATTAGCTGACCTTAAATTAAGATCCACGTGAACTCACCGTCGTCCCACAAGCCCTTGACAGCAGAGATCTTTGGCTGAGAGCAACAGGGAAATTAGAGATTGGAAGCGTGGCAGCATCTTTGCGTCATTGCAGTTTAGAGGTGAAGAAGGGCCAGGTGTCAAGGAGAGGAGGGCTTGGTCCTGCAATGGCAAGAACCTCAGTCCCAGTTGGAAAGGTGGCTCAGCAGTTAAGAGAGTTTGCTGCTCTTGCAGAGGACCCAGGTTCGGTTCCTGACACTACATTGGTGGTTCATAGTGCCCTCTTCTGGCCTCCATAAACACAAGGCATGTGCACAGTGCACATACATACATACACATACATACGTACACATAGGAACTCATGCAGACACAGAAAATTTTAAAAAACATGTTTAATGATTTCAGATTCTGCCAGGAATTGAAGCTGGCATCGAAGCAGACCCTTCTTCAGTCATTGTATTCATATCCAGCCCTGCGTTTGGCACCTGAGTGGAGTCACAGTCACTGTGGAGGCAGCAAGACCACAAGTTCATAGCCTGTTTGGGCAACTTAGCCTGTCTCAAACTAGCCAAACAGATTGTAAATGACTGAGGATCTAGTCCAGGCATAGTGTGCTTTCTTAGCCTGTGCAAGGTCTTGAGTCCAACTCCTACTATAACCAAAAGAAATAAATATATAAAAATAAAGACTCAACCTGATGACGTCATAGAAAGCTCCAAGCACAGGACTCCACCAGCACAGATTTCTGAGCCAGGAGATGAATGAGGTTTGAACCACCATGGTCGTGGTGATCTGTTGCAGCCAGACAAGAAGCTAATGCCTTCAGGCAGAATGAGCAAAACATGATTGGTGTAGTGTGTTTCCTTCCATTTAAAGAACTGGTGCCATGTATATAGGCCAGGTCCTTCCTGGTCTACATGGTGCCAAAGCTGTTTTCTCTATAAAGTAACAGGTAGTGGGAGGTCTTGTTTTGAATGTGCTGATGTGGCAAAATAAAGATCCCTGTGCCCTCCTTAGCCTTTTGTCCCCAGTCCACTTCTTTATGTGTGAATCCAGGTGATGTAATGTACCCGCCCCCCTTGCACTGCTCCTGTTGCAGGGGAAACTGAGGACCGAAGAGGAGGGTCTCTCCTCCATCTCGCCAGGGTCAGGAGGGGACTTCTGATTCCCGATTTAGAGGTTTCTAATAATTAGTGAACTCAGCAAGTGAAGAGAAGGTTAAAACTAAGTGTTCAAAAAAGACCATTTCCCCCAGACAGTGCTGCAAGCCGGGACCTCCTCTGCATCAGAGCTCTTGGTCTAAGGCAGGAGAACTCGCCTACTGGAGACTAAGACCCTTCCTCCCGACAGGAGTCCTAAAAGCTACCCAAAGGAATCTTTGCCTCCTTCGCACCTCTTCCTCCACACCCTGTGTGCATAGTGTAATTTGTAATTTGTGTACATGCATTTGTATGCATGCCCGTGTGTGTGTGCACGCGTGCACGTGTGCATGTGTGCATGCATGCGAATACATGTGTGTGCACGTGTGCATGTGTGCATGCATGTGAATACACGTACGCATACAATGTGTGTGTGTCTGTGTGTGTGTCTCTCTCTCTGTGTCTGTGTGTAGGTTAGATATTAACATCTGTCTTTACTCTCTTTCTGTGCGAGTTAGTTTCTGTCAACTTGACATAAGCTAGAGATAGATATCTGGGAAGGGGCATGCTCAGTTGAGGAACTGCCTCCATCAGATTGGCTTTTAGGCACGTCTGCAGGGGCATTTTCCTGACTGCTTTTGACGAGGAGAGTCTGGTCCACTGTGGGCAGTGCCAACTCTGAGCAGGTGGTCCTGGGTTGTGTGAGGAATGTAGATGACTGTAAGCCTCAGAGCCAGCCAGTAAGCAGTATTCCTCCATAACTGCATCAGTTTCTGCCTCCCTTCTGAGAACGAGGGACTATAATGACCTGGAAGCCTTTCTCCACAAGCTGCTTTTGATCATGGTGTGTATCACAGAAGCAGGAAAATAGCTAGGATATACTCTAATTATGTTTTTAAATAGAGCCTCTCATTAAACCTGGAGCTAACAGTTAGCTAGTCTGGCCAGCCAGGGAGCTCCATAGATCCACCTGTCTCTGCCCAGCCCTCCCTCTCAGTACTACTGTCCCAGACACATGCCACTATGGCAGACTTCTGTGTGAGTGGGTGCTGGGGATCTGAACTCAGGCCTCAGGCATGCGTAACAGGTATTTTTCCGACTGAGCAACCTCCCAGCCTCTATTTTTCTCTTTGTTTTTTTTCTCTTGGGGTGGAGGGATATAGCATGTCATGGCACGTGGAGTCAGTGCTATTCACCCATCTTTATTTGGGTTCTGGGAATTAAACTCAGCTCTTCGGGCTTGGTGGCGAGCACTTTTACCTGTCAAGCCATCTTGTTGGCCTCCTTCTTTTTCCTTTCTTGAGTAAGTGTCTCACTACATAGCACAGGCTGGCATGGAATTCCAGATGTGTGCCAGGCTGACTTCACCTTGATTCTCCCACATGCGGAAATTACAGGCTCGTGCCCCCAGCCGCAGCTGCCTACTATCCTACTTTAAAGCTACTCTCCCTAATCTTAAGTTCTGATTCTGAATCTTCTTAGCTGACATTTAGGATCCCAAGAAGGTGGACTTTCCAGCTAACCACAGCTGGATCAGCTTGGGGCTTTGACCTTATCCCAGCAGGGACCTGGGCCCAGCAGAACTGCACTGATTTAGAAGCTGCTGTGGGCTCCCTCCTTTCCCTGCGGCCAGTATCTCCCCACGTTTGTTCCTCGTACAACAGAGCTGTCTTGGGGTAGAATGGGTTCTGAACTTCCTCTGCATTCTGAGATAGCATCCGAGTCTGTGCTACACATTGCCCGAGCTTCCAGAAACTCACGTGCTGAAAGCAATTGATGTTTGAAGCCGAGGAAAGAGAGAATCCCAGAGGCCCTTCCCAAAGTGTAGCTTTCCTGTGTGGCCTCAGGACTCTGTCGTGGACAAGGTGGCTGGTGTACACCAGAGTGATTCACCTACAGGTCACCTGCTGAGTATCAATTTGCTCAATGGCCAGTTCACTGAAACATGAGGAATTTCTCCAAGCAACTCCCAAGGGAGGCCTTGGGGACACTTCCCCAGTCACATTGCCCAGATTTGTCCTTCCAGCTCAGGTGGAAGTCAGCTTCACATGGAGTGCACATTTTCCTCCTTCCTAAAGCCTGCCCTTGGAGATGGTCCCCAAAGCTCTGTTGATTATCATCCTCTCTTAGGGACTGCCTCTGCAGAAGCCAGCAAAATGCTGGAAGCTTTTTGATATCCTATGTATGGCATCTGTCTGACCCTTTTAAAAAGCCATTCACTGAACCGATGATTATGGGAAGTTATGTGGAAGGTGTCTTTCAATCATTTGGCTTTTAAAACGTTGCACTCAGACCTCTAGAAGGGAGCTCCATGTCCTGGAAGAGGTGGATGCCTTTTTGCCCTGCAAGCCCCCACTAGACCGTCCTTCATGCACTTCAAGAGGGCATTCTGATTGTTGGCATGGTCACTACCTGTCCAGCATATGGGAAGTAGCCCCACTGCTTACTCATAGCTCACACTGCCATGCACAGCTGGAAACAGTACCGTAGTCCTGCCAATGACTGCCACCCGCATTCCAATGCACTGTCTTGGCCCCAACAGCTTCTCTATGCTTGTGAGAACCTGCCTCGGAGAAATCACCAGCACACATGTGCTCTTAAAATTTAGCACTATAGACGGGAATAGATTCAACAGCCATGAAAATCAATCTCTCTCTCTCTCTCTCTCTCTCTCTCTCTCTCTCTCTCTCTCTCTCTCTTCCTCCCTTCCCCTCCCTCCCCCCTCTCTTTCTCTTAATGAAAAAGTTAAGACCCCAGAATGAGTTCCATTTTCATTTAAATCTCATTTATAAAGGGTTAAAATATTTCTTTGACTTGAGACTTTCAAAGAAAATGATGCTGGGAGTGAAAAAAATTTTTTTCCTTTTAAAAAAATGCCAAGAAAATGTCAGAATTAATAACAACCCATTGGAAACTGAGACTTATTCCCCCACAGAATGTTAGACTGGAAGGAGACCTTAAAAGCGAATGTGTCCAACCTGCTCTCCAGAGCAGCTGTGTCTGCCAACGTCCCTCCAGGGCCAGGGACTCTTCTGATAGAGTTCTCCCTCAGGTTGGCCTGGAAACCACTGTTTCTTTTGCATCTTCTGTCCCAAAGTCCCATAAAGGACCAGATGGCGAGCATCTTCATCTTCAATGGGCCTGAGAAGCTACTCATCCCTGCCACTGTAGTGTGAACAGTGGCAGATAATACATGAAGGAGCGAGGGCTGTGAACCAATCAAACTTTCTTTTTAAAAGCTGCAGCAGCTGGATATGGCCCTGGAGCCACATTTTGCTCACCCGAGCTCTGTAGCCTCATTGAACAAGCACGGTCCTCCACCTCAGGAGAGCCCCCCAGATACCTCAACTCAGCCTGTGTTTCTCAGAGATGCCTTCAGGCTAAATCACCCTTGGCTCCGCTAATCACTCCTTACAGATGATGCTTCTGTCTGTGTTAGTCCCTGGGCAGGCTTGGGAGCACAAGTGTTTGGGAGTTCTGGAGCCTACAGTGGTCTTCCAAATACCTCCATCTGCCTGACAGGAAACAATACTAGATGCGGTTACGATGGTTCATGCCTGTAATCCCAGCACTCTATACTTGAGCTACATACAAAGACTCTATCTAAAACTCCAAAGCAAAGCTAAACAGAAAAGAAAACTGGCTACCATGTATTGCACCCTGACTGTGTGTGTTAGGCTCAGTATTAAGAATTGTAGGTGATTTTATGCCTTATAGTATTGCTAATGTCAGTTCTGTTTCCATTTCCATTTTACAGGTAGAGAAGCTGAGGCTCCCAAAGGTTAAATAATTTATTCAAGGTCACATAAATGGCAAAAATTCAATTCTAGGCAATGTGATTTCAGAACACTTTTGTTTTAAATTAAAATTCCCAGACCACCTGAATACAGACAATGGTGTGACTTGGGCAGTATATGGGGCCATTGGCAGTGGGACAGGATGTAACTCTAATGCATGAACTGACTTTGTAGAGCCCATTCTCTATGGAGAGCTACCTTGCTCAGCCTAGGCACGGCGAGGAGGGACTTGGTCCTGGCTCTACAGGTGATGGGACAGACTTAGTTGACCTCCCAGGGGAGGTCTTAACCTCTCTAAGGAGAGGATGAGGGGTGGGGTGGGGGGAAGGGAGAGGAGCGGGAGGAATGGGAGGAGAGAAGGGAGAACTGGAATCATCAGTATGTACAAAAATAGAAAAGAAGTTTCCTGGGCCAGCAATATGGCTCAGCAGCTAAAGTCACTCGATGCGCAAGCCGGACAGCCTGAGTTCAGTCCCTGGAACACACAGGAGGCGGAGGGAACTCACCCCTCACAGCTGCCTTCCGACCGCCACTTGTGAACCACACACACCAGACACCAGTGCTCTTAACACACACACACTAATACATAAGATAAGAAAATGAAAAGTAATTCCTACTTATGAGATACACCGCATCTAATATCCAATTTGGGCTGAGTCCTGTACCGCTTGCACACACCCTTCCTCACTCAAGGGGGCCCTTGGGGCACTTGGCGTGTACCTGTTCTAGCTTGTCTTTACGGTTTCGTGTGTATAGCTTCCCCCAGCTCCGCAAAATTTAGTTTACTGTGTAAGTGGGATCACTTTGTGTTACTCCAAAAGCAGGCCCTTCTGGCTCTACGTTATGTTTTTGCAACGTGTGTGTTGCGGAACACAGTTCAGGTATTTTCGTTTTGTAGTGGTGTGGCCAGCTGAGGTCTTCTGAATACACTACCCTCTCTGTTAACTCCTCTGTCCAAGGATACTTGGTGTCCCAGTGTGCCTTCTCTGTTGCTGTGACAAACACTGACCACAGTAATCTGGGGCAGAAAGAATCAATGTTCACTAACAGGTTAACAGGTTACCATCAGCATCCAGGGAAGACAAGAGCTTGAAGTAAACACCATGGAGAATATGGATTACTGGCTTGCTTATACAGCCTTAGCCCACTGAGGGATGGCACCGCCCACAGAGGGCTTGGCACTCTTCCACCAATTAGCAATTTTTTAAACAAATGCCTCATTGGACTTGACTCTAGGCCAATCCGATCTAGACGATTCCTCCGTGGAGGTTTTCTCTTCCGGGGTGACGCTGGTTTGTGTCAACTTCACAGCTGAAGTTAACTATGACCCTTGAGGTGTTCCCAGTGCCTTGGTTGTTCCGGGCAGGACAGCTAGACTTCCCATGCATAGATCCTGCCAAAGATGGAGCGTTCTCCATGGCACAAACCTGGAAATGGAACAGCTGACTCATAGGGCATGCCCGGCTCTCTCGGTGAGCCATCGACACTCCCCACAGCAGTCGCTGAGACACCTCACAGCTACACCCATGCCAGCTTCCAATTTTGCCAGTCTGTGGGTATCTGCTGTCTCACTTCAGTGCATGCCTTCCCGATTACTGGGTAGCTAAGGCATCCTTTCCTGTGTTTATGGGCTGTCTGAACTTCCTCTTCCACGCGGGTGACTTTGCCCAGATTTTTATTGGGCTGTTTGTCTTTCCCCTGTTGATTTATTCAGAGCCCTTCCAGCCACATCGCCAAGCTGAATGAAACATCACCTCCTGCATCCTGCGATTGACTTCCTCTGTGCTGCGGACTGCAGTCCTGTGCTGTGTCACGCAGGACTCACAGTCAGGAAAGGTTGCATGCACCTTCATGGTGGCAGGGGACAGGGAAACTCCAAGACAAAGTGCAGCCACTCAGAAGAGAAATGAAAAAGAAAACGAGGGATGCAGCTTGTGATACGGTAGTGACGCTGAGCTGGGCCCACTTAACACGAAGGGAGGACACTCGGAAAGTGAACTTGAGAAGGCAGAGACAGGGATGGAATTGGAAGCTGGTTCATTTCCCCTTCTGTCATGGGTGGCCTTTAATCAATACCATCTAAAAATGAACACTGGAGTTAAAAAGCCCAGAGTCTAACCTCACCGCTTTCCAGAATCTTCTGCGACTCTCCGAGAGCAAAGCCAGAAACAAATGTTCACCGTGCTGCTGGCAAAATTGCTTAATGCAGTTCCTTCTACTTTGCGTTCTTCCTCTTTGACAGGCGGATGCAGAAGCAGCAACCCTAGTGTAGCAGGCTACGGTAAAGACCTCATGTCCTAAATTCTTCATGCTCCCCTCTCTACTTTAATACATAGAGAGATGTCAAGAACGGTGGTCAGGTGATGCTAAATACAGTGAGATTTGGGGTGACTTTTGTCTTATCTTTCCCCTTGATATTTATTTGTTTGTTTCGCTTGAACTTTTTTTAAAGCACCTGTGACTTTTATACAGACTGAAAGTTCCCCCACTTTGAGACAGGGTCGTATGCAGCCCATGGGTCTGGCTAAGAAAAACCCTGCACTTCTGATCCTCCTGCTTTTGCTGCCCCAGTGCTAGATTGCATGCTTGCACCACCACACCCGGTTTATGCCCTACTGGGGATCTAGCCCAATGCCTTAGGAATGCTAGCAATCACTCTCTGAACTGGGTTACATTCCCAGCCCGAAGAAAGACATTTCCAAACTAGGAAGCTTTTTCAGCCACTCCCGTCTCTTTCCTGGTCTTCTGCCGTTGGCTTTCTGAACCCGAGGACAGGACTTCATCCTTATCATTGCTAAGTGACGTTAAAAATTAGCGCAGCGTCATGGACAGCTGAGCAGAGCACATGCTGTATTGACTTGCAATTGCAAGTAATTCATTCAAACACTTTCTGGCCATCCACTAAAGACTAGGAGCTGTCTAGGAAAGAACGAGCTCACACACCCTTGAGCGGAATAGATACTCACTAAAGGGTTACTGGCGTGTTACATTTGAAACAGAGAACAATAATAAATCACATCACGGGCAGCCTTTACATAGCAATTATTTGTGCCTAGCTATCCTAAATGCTTCATATACGGTCTCACTGACATCTCGCAGCCGGCCATAAGATCGCATCCTTTTAGTGTCATTATTCTTATAGATGAGGAAACCGAGTGTCAGAGAAGCCAGTCAGCTAAGGGGTGGCATTCCTGAACACATGCTTCATGGTGTCGGTGTTCTCACCCTCTTCATCTAAAGCACAAAGGGAGACCACAGGCCCCAGTTCCCCTGGCGTATTGAGTATGAGTTTTGGTCATGGGAGGTGAGCAAAGGCAAGAAGTGCACCATGCCGGAGTGAGCCAAGGTTTGAGGGAGGAAGAATCCAAGGACTTAGAAGAAGAGGTGCGTTTGGGATGGAGTCGTAGAAAGACCAGTGGATGGGAGGGGAGGCAGCCCTGACAAAATCAGGGACTGCACCTTAAGAATCCTCCTTAACTTTGGGGATGAGGCCACTCTCTTTCTGAGAGCACCCACTACATGGAGTAGGCATCATAACAGAACACAGACCCCCCTCCCCCACATGTCTGGCCAGTGCAGGAGTCTCCCATGGGCAGTATTTGAGCTTCGCTGGTCTTTCTAGTCCCCATCTTCAGGGTTTCCAGTCCTGGAGGTCTAGCCCTCCTTACCTGTCTGTTCCTGCTCTCCGCCTCCCACCACAGGCATCTCTCCAGAACCTCCAACTCTGGCTGAACATCCCCTGCCCCCAGACGACTCTATTTCTCACTGTTTTGTTTTCCTGCACTTGTCTGTGGCATGAGTAAGAAAGGACCTTAAGAGAAAGGACTGATTCTCTGGAGCATAGGGTGTGGTCAGCCAGTCAGATCACAGGGACCAATAGTACGCTTCTTTAAGGGCCTGCCATATCTCTTTAAAGAAATTCAGCACATCTGATAAAGTATTAGAGAAAGCAAAAAGACATTATGGATAGACAAAGGAGGATTTGGGGAAATGGCAGGAAGCCAGAAAGTTTGCCTTGCTCTTGAAAAGCAATCATTCACTATCATTCAGGATGCGACATCAGCAGGAGGCTAAAGGAACAGCATTAAAGTGTCTGTTGTGTGCTGGAGTGCACCATCTCATTCTCCCTTCGCCTAGGAAGGACCTGGTCCTGCCCAGGAGTCTCAGGCACCAGGATGAACAGAGCCATTGCTGTGAAATTGATTCCATCTCCGATGGCGTGAACACCCTGAAATAAAAGCAGTCGCCTCCAGAGCTCTGTCCCAAGAGCTTATTTACTGCAGCCAGCCTGAGTTTTTCACACCCCGTCCTCAGGGTGGTGGACGGGCCATCTGCTTCTCAGTCAAGAAGGAGCGGCCACCATCTTGGATGCTACTGGTTGCCAAGGAAGAGCAGGAGAGGCTCACATAGCCGCCGAGCAGAGCCCCCTGACCAGCTGTCCACCTGGAAGACTGCACCACTGGCGTTTCTGTATTCTCCCCTGAAGCTGCCACTCTGAATTCTTGGCCAGCTGCAGATGAAGTTACATGAGAAGGATGGAGCCCCACCGCCCAGCTCTCCTCGGCACCGGGAAAGCCAATTACCTGGTTTACAAAATGTTTTTCAGAGCTTGGTAGATACAAACTGCGTTTCCTAATTAGCTGTCGATAAATCTCACTGCATATGCAGGTGTGACATTTTTAAAAAGTCAGGGTCACAAACGCGGAGCTTGCCTGGGCTGCCTGTCAGGAGGGGCTGTTCCTTCCTGCAGGTCTGTGCAAATATCAGGCATTTTCAGCCCTTTCCCTAGGGATGGGGGGGCCTCAGGTCACCTGCAAAAGAGGGACCAAACTCCTGCTGTGTGCCACCAGATCATCTCCAGCACTGAGGGGCGCATGGGGGCCTGAGCAGAGTGCTGAGGGAGGAGCTAAGGGCATGGCCCTGCCATCAGGATACTTGTAATCTATAGGGAGTGAAAGATATGGGCATATTTGAGGGAACTGTAATAAGTAACATAATGGAGATTTCAATAAGGACTTATAGAACATTCCTGTGTTTCTTCCCAGACTGAACCAGGTTTGGGGGATGCAGAAAATATTACTACATCTCTGGCTAGCAAGGAAGGACACGTTCAAACAAAAGCCCGCATATGAGGCAGGACAGTGTGGGAAAAATTGCATTCAATAAATAAATAAATAAATAAATAAAACACTGGAACAGTCTGCTGGGATTTCTTGGAGGAGGTGACATCTCAGCTGAGGCTTGAAAATAGGAAAAGGGTGGTATGGTAGGAAGGAACACCAAGCCAGGTTACCCACAAGATCAAAGGCCTGGCAGTGGGAAGGGGCAGGGCCTGCAGGAACATGGAAGAGGGAAGGAAGGGGTGTGGCAAGAAATAGGGTGGCTGGGGTGAGGCAGGCTTGACCAGCACCTAGCCAATGAACTGCAAGCAGGTACTGTTTTCTTTCTTTTAGGAAGGAACAGACCAGTGGAGAACAAGAATTGGAGGTGGCTGAGGGGAGCCATGCTTGCCTCACCTACACACCAATGGCAGCTGGCACTCAGTGGGATGGCCCCAGGGAGGAAAGAGGTCAGCTGGGAATGGTTGTCTGGGTAAGAGGAGCTGGCCAGTGGCTTGGTGAGAATACGGCGTAGCGCCTTGGAAGAGACACGAATCATCAGGGAACCTAGGCACTACCAGACGCTGTGGGCTCGAGTGTCTCATGCTATCCATGAAATGCATTCAAAACACACAGGAGCCAGGAATGGGAAGGTAAAAGATGAAGGCACAAGAACAGAGTAAGCCATCCTACATCAGCACAGGGTTCTAGACCTACCCTGCTTCCCTCTGCGACCTGCCTCGTCTGCCCTTCACTTTAATAGGAGTTACTGGATATGTCAGTGAAGAAAGCTGGGCTACGTTGTGGCGACAAACTCCTTCCCCTCCAACACACACACACACACACACACACACACCACCACCACCATCACCACCACCACCTAAATGAGTCTTCTCAGAGAAGCTGATTTCTTCCTCATCAAAGAGACTTGACACATCATAGATACTCTGTCCATCTGATGGAACAGACACCACCTTGCACCCTGCTGGTTGCCCAAGGAGAAGGTGACGAGCATGCAGGGGCTCAGCAAGCCCTTGAATGCAACCCTCTGACCAGACAGGGTGGTGAGATGCATAGCCACACCCACGTACAGGGGCTAGAGAGCAGCTTACACCCCAGTCATAGGGAATGGAGAAGCAGGTGTCACAAGCCCACAGAGGAGGGTCCTGCTCCTTCCTCGGGCCCCTCCAGCCTTCCCAGTTTGGTTTCCGTTCACAGCTGAGTTTTGACTCAATTCATACACAGCTCTTCCTTAGCATTGACCTGAGTGCCAGGCGTCATGCCGAAGTCTTCCCATGCATTATCTCATTTGCTATTCATAATGTATCTTGTTCAATATTTGCAATGACCCTTTTAGCCCTCACTTAACAGAGGAGGAAATAGAGGTTCGGGGAGCTTCGCTGACAAGCTCAAGGTCACAAGGAGGGAGAGTCATGAAGTCTGTATTCAGAGTGGGCCATCATACTCTGAACCATAAGCTCTTTGGAACAAACGGCTATTTAAAGCTGCCCCAGGTGGGGTACAGTGAGAGAATGGGGGAGCTCTGCAGGGGCACGGCATGGAAGTGTATTCCAGACAGATTTCTAATCCTGAGAAGCTTTGAGGAGAGGCAGAGATGGGAACTGTGGAGGTAAGGCTAGAGCACTGTGATGGGCCTGTGCTGGGGCGCTCACTGGGTAAGTGGAAAGGAATAGACTTCTGAGCCACACTTGGCAGGCTTGCAGCACAGGCCATGGGCTCCCCTTGTTCTCTAGGCCTTGTTCTTAGCATTTTAATCATTGTAAGTGGCCGGTTCTGTGGCATTAAGTGCACTCAATGTTGTGCAGCCACGGCCACTATCTATTTCCAGAACTCTCCATCATCTCAAACAGAAAATCTCTCTGTCTATTAAGCTCTGGAGGTTCTTAAGTTGCTCCACTCTGGCAGTAGCGTCACCAGAGTTGAGGGCAGGGAAGAGGACCCAGGCAGATGTGTGAAGGCCGTGATGAAGGAGGGGAGGCAGGTGAGGAGCACACCTGTCTATAGCAGAGACCAGCAGGAGAGGAGCACACCTGTCTATAGCAGAGACCAGCAGGAGAGGAGCACACCTGTCTATAGCAGAGAGCTGAGGGGAGAGACAGGAAGGGAGACTCGGAGAGAGGGAGAAATCCCAACCTCTCCAATGGAATCCGTGAGTTCTGGGTCATCGGGAACTGAAGAAGAGGGTACTTTGGGCCCTGGGGATGCCACAAAGTGGGTTAAGCTGGCCCACACCTCTGCCCACCACCTTGGGAAGCTACATCTTCAAGCCCAGCCATCACTGACAGTTCACAGGGAGCTGTCCCGTGGTTCACCCAGAAGCCCAGGATTCTTGCTCCAACATTCGCTAGGCACCTGCTTGAAGTGAAGGGTGGTTTCTATGGGAGGCAGACTGCTGCTCCTGCATGCAGCCATGCATCCCTAGTCCCAGAGACAGTTCTTTATGTGCCTCACTTGTCTTCTGGCTTGGGACAGCAGCCACTCCCCAGCATCATGGACTAGGGCTGAGTGAGTGCTACATTTCCCTGTGACCATCAATCATTCATCTCTGGGCATCATTATTATGCCACTGGCCTATAAGCCAACCTGATGAAAGCAAGGCTTCGATTGAGATTCTCTCTGCCCAGATATACCTAGATTTGTGACAAGTTTTCAAAAACAAACCAGCACACTGACTGTGGGTGCCTCACACCCTTGCCTCTACGACCCTTCCTCCAACCATGAGTGATCGTATCCCCTCAAACAGAAAACAAAAATAAGCCCAAACTCCTTTAAGTTGCTTTCGATGGTATTTGGCCGCAGCAGTGGAGAAAGTAACTAAGGCAAGGATTGGTAAGAGACCTGGGTTTGGGCTCATCCCTGCTCTCTGCTCAGGGCTGAAGTGGGACCCCTCATTTCAGTGTGCTGCCATCTTCCCCTTTCCTCAGAGGCCAAACCAATGTACCAGGCTCTTGAATTAACCTGTACTTTGATCTCCAAAACTATGCGCTAGAAACACTTCTCTAGTTTATAAGTAGCCTGCGTCCAGCATTTTGTTACATCAATGGGAAGTTGATCAGTGCAGAAGGCCAACCCATCAGAGGGACATGTGGAGCCAGCCCGGTAGCCTCAGCCAGCCATGAGTGCTGTGTTTACTCAGTTTGATGAATTAGGAATCAACAAAGGAGCTCCTTCCAGCAAGTTCTGCCAGGATTTGGGCAAACAGAGGGAAGAAGTCAGAGCCTGTCTTCACAAGTGCATGGGACCAAAGGAGCCAAGGGGCAGCCACAGCATAGTGCAGTGTCTTTGTTTATTTAGGCACTGGGACAAAACACCACGGACGGGGCAACATATGGACCACAGACACTCCTTTCCCAGTTCTGAGTCTACAGAGTCCATGATAAAAGAGATCCATTGTTTCCTGAAGGCTCCAGTTCCTGTTTCAAAGACAGTGGCTTCTTGTCACAGACTCTTGTGGTGAGAGCAAGTTCCCTTGAGCCTATTTCATAAGGATAAGATTCCATCATGAGGGCTCTGCCCTTATGATCTAATCACCTCCCTGAGGCACTACGTTCTAAGGCCATTGTCTTGAGGGTGAAGATCTCAAGGGATACTTTTTTGGGGGACCACATACATCAATATGATAGTTGATAGGAAGGCCCATCATGAATGGGCAAATGCGGGGCCTCAAGGAGGCTCCTGGGCCACAGCAAGGAGTGAGGGAGGACTTCGTGCAGCCAAAGATGCTGCTGCTTGTGCTGGGTTTGGATGCTCAAAAGGCCATCCAGATGGGAAGGCAGGGAGGACAGCCCACAGTGAGGAAGACATTCGTTCCATCCTTCATTCACACTGCAAGAATTTATAGTGTAGCTCTTCCTGCAGGCACTGTTCTCAGTACCAGGGACACTGCAGCTATACTCTAGGAGTGCTTGAATGTGGCAGGCTCTTCCAGCGATTGTCTCAGGACCTCCTGATCCTGGAACCCTGGATGATAAGTCAGTGTTTACTGCACAGCCCCATGGGAGAAAGGTGGAGTCACCACTGGGCCTTGGGGTGTGACTCACTGCACCCTCCCCACTCACATCTGTACAGTGCCAATCAAGACAGGTGAGAGGTGTCACCCTAGGCACCCCCATCTCCCATTTCATTCCTATGTAAGCCTGGACCAGTTTCGGGAGCAACACTGAAGGAAAGGGCAGTGTGGTCATGACAGGACCATATGGGGACCCGCTCCTTGCTCTTGCTTGCTATTTCAGGACAATCCGTTGGCATGACAACCAGACTTGCCAACCCTGCTACCATCAGTCTCCATCCTTGCATGCATTTTACAAGGCACTGGCCTCCATAGTGGGAGGTTTGTTTTCATGGGTTCTGCTGAGATCTGCTTCCCTCAGGAGACAGCAGGTGGGATGTCCGCCCTGGCATCCTGATCAAGATACGGGTTGGGGAACCTATAGCTCTTCTTCTCAAAGCAGGCGTGTGCAAGTCCTCCACAGGGAGGTGGGGCATTCTACGCTGCTCAGTGCTGATTTGTCTTCTCAACCATAGCTACTGTGGCCACCCCCATGGGTGCCTATCACTGTGACCCAGATCCAAGGAAAAGTCAGTTCAGTCAAGAAGGGATTGTGGAGCCAACTGGGCCAAATGGTGCAATGTTCTGCCAGGAAACCCAAGGAGTCTGGCTAGTCTGAGCCCACATGACAATTCTGTGGGACCAGGATTCAGGACAGTCCACCCCAGCACCTTCATAAACTGGAAAACACACACTTACAGAGGTACTTGATTCCACACACACTAATGGAGCACTAAACCCAATTCTTAAACTGGGAACTTGGTGGTGACACATGACACGCTGGGGACAACACATAAGGACTGAGTGTCTACTAGGGCACAGAGGACACACTCATGGATCACAACAGCTCTCCATTCCTGAGGCTTGCTGGGGGGGTGCCAAACCCGACTCATGCCCCCACATCATGTCACTTCCCATGTCTCCGCTCTACAGGTTCAGAGATACTAGGTCTAGAATGCACATCACCTGCTCAGCATCACGATGCGTGTTGAGGAGGAACCAGCGTGGAGCCACTATCCACACGCTTCCTCGTGCCCAGGAGTCTAGGGACCGAGTATCAAGAATGAAGTAGCAACAAGCATCCTAACCATCTTTGGTTTCTAAAGCCACCTGGGTGATGACACAGACAAGGAAGACTCCAGAAATACTCTCTGAGGAGGAAGAGCCACAATCTGTGTGTGTGTGTGTGTGTGTGTGTGTATGTGTGTGGCAGAGGACAGCAGGGCCCAGCATGTGCTGCTGGTAACATTGGAGGGTGTGAGGATGTTACAGAGCCAGGTCATGAAGGCGGTCACCTCTGAAGTAGACTGGAGGTCAGAGAGGCTTTGTGGAGGAAGGGGAGGGATGAGGAGGAGATGGAGGAAGAAGAGGGAGAAAGAAGTGGGAGGTGATAGCTTTTCAATAGGAGGGGGAACAGGACCGCCCCACCATCTTGAGCCAAAACATTAAGTACGGTACAGAACTGTGACCCTACACCCACACACCATCACCCACTTTCTCCAGAAGCAGAGGGAACACAAAGCCACACAGCGAGCCGGATCACTGATGCGGAGCGTTACACGAGGAAACAAAGGGATTTCGATAGGAGGCTGGCGATGCAGTCAGCCGCAATAAATAAATTAAATTGTAGCATTGTTGTCTCTGTGTATGTTGGTTTTAATTACTATTTACTGGAAAACAGAAACTTTGCATAGGAAAGGAGAAGAAAATCTTCAAAGTTGTACAAGATCAGCTTGTGTGTAACTGAGCTGACTGGGGCCACCTTCTGAGTTTGGGCAGGCCCGGCCGGAGGCAGCAGGGCGTGGATGTATTTCTGCAGGGCTGGCAGACTGAGGATCTAGAAGGCCACCCAGTGATCAGGAGTACAGTCACCCATGGGACAGTCCTGAGCCCGCCATAGGCCATGAGGGTGAACGCAGGGGCCTCCATGTGGGTGAACGCAGGGGCCTCCATGTGAGTGGCACTCTGCCCTTCATTACCAGGTCTCTTTATGTTGCTGGCTCCCTTTCTGTCCCATGCCCCAGAGTGCTCACCTGGGGGTGGGACACATGTGGTACCAGCTCTCCTAGGCGTGACACTGAACTGGGGCTCTGTGCCATCTTTCCAAACTATACCAGATACAAAGAAGACACCCACCCATTGCTGTGCCAGTAGGGAGAGATAAGGAGGGTCTCATTCCTGGGTGGGGTCTCTAGTAGCCGAGAAGGTAAGCATTCTATGCAGCAGGCTTAGTCTGAGTCTGTAGGGCGGACTTAGGGTTACCACCACCATCTAACCACACAGGTCCTTTCTGCTGACTTTATACACAGGCTTTTGGGGAGTTAGTGTCAATTGTTAGTGTCATAGGATCTAGAATGACAGAAGAGACCAGCCTCTAGGCAAGCCTATAAGGCATTATCCAGATTAAGTTAACTAAAGTGGGAGGATTTGACCTAAATTCCCCTAAGTAGCAGAGGCACCACTACACTGGCTGGGATTCTGGGCTAAATTAAAAGGGAAAGTGACCTGAGCCCCAGCATTCCTCTCTGTCTCATTCCTGACTGTGGGCCCGTGAGCAGCTGCCTTGAGCTCCTGCTGCTGTGGGTTCCCCACCATGACGGACAGTACCCTCAAACTGTGAGCCAACACAGACCCATCCTTCCATAAGTCATTTTTAGATATTTTGTCACAGCAGCTAGACAAGTAAACAATGCAGGCTTCCAGAAGATGCTGCCGAGCAGAACGGTGGATACCTGAAGGTAAGAGCAGCCTGGTATCATCCTCCATGGCATCCGTGGCTTGCTACAGGGACTTGGGTCCTCTCTACTCCTAATTCTGGGCAGGGCAGGTTCTTCTGTACAGGAGTGTTTGTAGAACTGATCATCAATCAACTTAGTTAACATGTACCCTTCCCCCACAAAACCTCCCAGACACCAGTACACCCTCCAGGTCTCAGCTCACTGATGTGGGATTCTCCTCTGTATGCTATAAATATGTTTTGTTACCATTGGTTAATAAAAAAGCTACTTTGGCCTATAGCAGGGCGGAATATAGCCAGGCTGGAAGATATATATAAAGTAGGCGGAGTTAGAGAGACGCCATGTAGCTGCCAAAGGAGACAGATGCCAGATCCTCACCAGCCTCATGCTGATACCCAGATGAATAAAAATGGGTTAATTTAAGATGTAAGAGTTAGTTAATAAGAAGCCTGAGCTATTAGGCCAAGCAGAGCTATAATTAGTATAATTTCTATGTGATTATTCGGGTCTGAGCAGTCGGGAAACAAGCAAGCAGTCATAAGGGGCCAGGGTTTTTTCTCTCTCTCTTCTTAAATGCAGCCCACCTTGTTTTTATTTGGTGTGTGTGTGTGTGTGTGTGTGCGTGTGCCTGAGCCTGTGCCACAGTAGAGGTCAGATGACAACGTGTTCCTCCATGTCAGCTCTCTCCTTCTACCATGTGGGTCTCAGGTATCAAACTTCAAGGTGTCAGGCTCTGCAGCAAGCGCCTTTATCCAGAGCCATTTCACTGCCCCTAGAGTTCTCTCTTAAGCCAACTCAAGTTAAATTGCAAACAGCCTTTAAATTGCAAAAACTCAGGGGTCTCTGTGTCCCACAGAGAAAGTGGTCTCTGCACCCCTACCCCACAGCCTGCAATAGTGCCAACAGGGACCCTAGATGCACGATTCAGAGGTTCAGTGTAAATCCAGGACACACACCAGACCTGGGATCCTACACATGAGGCACCAGGAACATTTTCCCAAGTGAGGAAAGAAGGATGGTGTTCGGGATTGGAAGATAAGGCCAGAATTCAAAAGGTTGGGGCAGGAGCCAAAGATGCTCCAGGCCCATGGAGCCAAAGCGGATGGAAGGATCGGTGGGGAGATCCCTTAGAACGGAGGGCGCATACACGTAGGAGGTTTAATGTATGGAGGCCAACCAAGAAAGGAGCATGCTGGTACAATTTGCCAGGACTGGCAGGGGGCTGGCTGAGGCGGATTATCCCACTCTTCTACTGAACCAAAAGAGGAAAAAATTGGCTTTTTGCCATAGCAAAAACTCAAGAATGAATAAACAGAAAGAACAAAAGAAGGGCCAGGCATGTTCTAAAAGCTCCATCAGGCAGGGTAGCTCCCACCTCTTTCCTGTTCTCCACTGGCAGTGTCTCTAGGCCACTCCACCCTCCTCAGAAGTAGCCACGCCCACAGGTCAGCATCTCCAGAAGCTATCCCAGCTGCCTCCCCACAGCTCCAGGTCACAGAGTACCACTGGTCCAAACCTGGATCCTAGACAGTGTAGCAGAAGGTGAGACGACAGGATGACATGCAAAGAGGGGTTCCAGACTCAAGTGTCCTCTGATCCACACTCCTGTTCCCTAACTAGGACCTTTTCCATCACACAGCCTGGATGCTACTTTCTGCTCCAAATCCTCTCTGATCACGACAGGCCTCGTCCACCCTGCCCACATCTACACGGTGCACCATAGCCAAGGCCAGATTCCAGGCTGTTGGAAAATGCTCACCTTCAACAGCAGAAGGATCAAGACACAAGGATGCTTGTCATTTTTCCCCAAGTGAGATCATTAGGAAACCAGCATCCCGGCTGTACTCCATTCTCAATATAGCCCTCACTCTATTCATAGGCATTCTGGCATCTGGGTAACGGTTGCCCCAAGAAACAAACCCTTTGCATTTCTGTGATAAATATTGATGCTGGAGTGGGTAGCATTTGTATCTGGACACTTGGACATCCATTATCTATAAGAGGAATATACTTTTACATAAAAGTATCTGTACAACTCTGTAAAACTGGACTTTTCCTTTTTCTTATCTATTACCAAAGTTATTTCGGTATAATTAATGAATTCACACACACACATAAGCTTATTTTTTTATTTGAGACAGGCTCTCACTATGTAGCCCTGGGACTCGCTATATAGACCATGCTGGCTTTGAACTCACAGAGATCCCCCTGCCTCTGCCTCCCTAGTGCTGAAACAAAAGGAGTACACCGTTACACCCAGCCTTTGCCTATTCTTTTTTTTTTTTTTTTTGAGACAAGGTTTCTCTGTGTAGCGTTGGAGACTGTCCTGGAACTAGTTCTTATAGACCAGGCTGGCCTCAAACTCACAGAGATCCACCTGCCTCTGTCTCCCACGTGCTGGGATTAAAGGCATGCACCACCACTGCCAGGCTGCCTATTCATTTTTTAAGTGAATAAAACTCTTGGGTTTCATCTCACACTCTGATATTCTTTTCTTTTTTTTTTTTCAGATACTGTATTTTAATGAACAAAGTTTTTAAATTTAATGAAAGTTGGTATCAGCTTTCAAAAGCAATTGAGGAAACTCCAACATTATCTATCACCTCGATTTAATCTTCAGAGGACAGGAAGAGACGGCATGGGAAGGAAGGACACCATTACACAGTGAAGAGACCTTTGAAGCAATCACACTGGCTCTAAGGGAAGTCCCTCTGTTTATCTCATGCTGCCGTGGAAGCCAAGGACACTGTGGGATGAGGGCTGATCATTGTCAATGTCCCCAAGGCTGCTGAGTGTCCTGCAGTAAGCTGGGCATGATCCAAAGGTGAGTCCTGTTGGCAAAGCTGGACATGTGTGCACAGCCCACAATGCTGCGGGTTGTTGGTGACCACTTGCCTGAGCAAGGGATCTCATCAAGTCCAATACAAGCCCCTCAGCTCCTAGGAAAGCCAGGTGTATTTTGGAAAAAGCTACTTGGATTACTCAGGACACACATCCAATGGAAATAACAAAAATAGCCAGGTGGTGATGGTGGCACATGCTTCTAATCCCAGCACTTGGAAGGCAGAGGCAGGCGGATCTGAGTTTGAGTCCAGCCTGGTCTACCAAGTGAGTTGCAGAACAGCCATGGCTACACAGAGAAACACGGTCTCAAAAAACCAAAACTAAATAAATGAATGAATAAACAAACAAATTAAATAAATTAAACAACAGAAATAACAATCAAGCAAACATGTACCGGAGAGCAACTCCTTGCGCCTGCCACGAAGTGGGAAGCCACACCTGCAGCAGAGAGTCTGGGACTCGCCAGGCAGAAGTGGGCACAGCCTAGGCGCAGGTGGGTGGCACCTGACAAGGGGCTCTGCCTTTCTGGGTAGACTCAGTTCTCCACGTGGTGCTCAGCAAGTCAGATCCCATGCTCAGTGAGTTTGGGTTAAGGAAGAAAACTGTGAATGAACATTGAGGTCTCTGGGTCCTGTCTCCTGCAGTGCACCTCATTTTGCTTTCCCAGGCACCCCCTGTTTCAGAGAGACAAACAGGATCCCAGAGGCTGGAAGCAATTCTCCCAGCAGCACCTCCCTCTCTGCTGCACCCAAGATCTGAGCGGCTGTTTTGGAGCGATGGATTTGATCTGGAATCTTTCCACTGTGTTCCCTCAATGGACAGCATTCTCTGATGCTGGCGAGAGGAGGAATTTAATATTTCTAATTACTTTTTAGGGAGCAGTTTGTGCCTAGAAAAAGGATTGCAATTGATTTTCATCCAGTTTCCCCTTGGTTGATGTTTTTCTCTTGAGACCCTCAGTGGGCCTTGCAATATCTCCACTCCTTCATATTGAAGATATATATTGACTATTTTTGTTTTTTTCTTTTTTGGGGGAGGGTCCTCCCTCAAGGCAAGAATTGCATCTGTGCAGTTTGCACCCCACTCCGGGGCCTGGCACATCAGCTGGCTGAAGCAAATGCACTGCCAACTAACATAAGAAGAAGAAATGATTTTCCCTGAACATGCCGGCTCCAGCATAGCTCGGAAAACCCAGCCGGTTCAGGAGGAGAAACTGGCCCAAAGCTGATTAATTTTGCAAAAACAGACCTTCCAGGGTAGCACACAAGATCTTCAGAAAGAATATTCTGGGTTTTGCTTCCCACTGAGAGCTTTGGGGGACCATAATTAAAACAGCGAGGAGAAACAGCCTTAGCCCCAGTTCACAAACCATAAGAACCTTCCTTCAATGGTCCTGTTCCGTGGAAAATAGCACTGAGAATTCAGATTGGCATTGTGTTCTGTGAGTGTTTTAAAAACAGATTTATTGAGACACGGTTCTCATAACATACAATTCACCCCTCTAAAAGCAAAAGAGCATTTAAAACTGTGTCTGGGATAGGTAAGCAGAGAGAGAATGCTGGGGTTTGTGCATGTTTAAAAGCGATCAGAATAGGTCTTAGGAACTAAAAGCTAGGTCTAAAAGACCCACACAGGACACAGGGTGGCACTTCCTCTCCATTGGAGACAGCTCTTTAAAATGTGGCTTCTTAAACTGTATTCCAGACTTACCGCATTGAAATCCCTTCACTGCTCCCTACTGAATAAGCACCTGACAACCAGGTGTGCTCCTGCTCACAGGGAGAGCTCATTGCCACACTAACAGGCTTTGCCTAGCCTGGTTCCCCATCCTGCTCCCCACTTCCCATGTAGCTCCTTCAGGCAGCTCATTCATGGGGTCACAGATGGTGAGCCTGCCTAAGTCCTCGGGGTCCTGGTCTATAGTCTAGCTGTCCCCCCAACCCAGCTGAACTGGCAGCCAGTCTCCCCTGCCCCCCATTTTGGCCTGCTGTTTCTCCAGGAGGTCAGAGTTTCTTGCTCTGCCCTCTCATTCACCATGTAGAGGAGAGACCCCTGCAGACTGCTTGCTGACCCACATCTTCATGAGTTGCAACTACGTGCTGGAAGATCATCCCTTAGGTGTGCACGGCTTGATTGCTAACCGGATGCCAGTTCCAGATGCCAATAAATGCCTCCACTCTGCCGGGCCCTGTCTTTTACAGGCACCTCAGTTCATGAGCCAAGGAGTGGCCTGTTTTGGAGAGATAAGTAAGATTCCCCAAAGGCTATAAATTCCCCCAGCTAGCACCAACAACAATAGTTATCGTACAGCAATATGGTAACAATGCTGCAAGCTCGGCTCTTCCAGTTTATAATACTACATCACATTCTTCTTCGGACCCTTGCTATCATCTACATCTATAAGTTAGAATGAGCCCTATTCTACCCACTTTACGAAGGGGCAATGTGGCTTACAGAGGTTAAATGGCTTTTTTAATGGACGTATAGTTGGCCAGCTGAAGACTTAGTGCTTCAGGCCAGAGCTCCTGACTCCCAGGACCTCGACCATGCTTTAAGCGCTGACTACATAATCAGTCAACACCCTGGAGCTGGGGATGGAAGAGCCAAGGCTGATGGGGTGGCTGTCCTCCTGGTCTCCTCCCAGCGTCACTGCCCCAAACCAAGCCATAGACATTGTCAACAGGAGATGAGCCACATGTTTGGGAAGGCTGCAGACAGTAACAGAGCAGGGCAACGTGTGCCGGTGGGGCACAGTGTGGGTGGCCATGTCCCCCCTTCTGCCACAGGGATGTGCAATGCAGTGGGCGAGCAGAGAGCCTATGGCACCTTCCTTGAAAGTGTCAGAGACCCAGGAAGCAGAGCTGTTCGTGAGAAAGGGGTAGAGAGAGATTTCAAAAAAAAAAAAAAAATGGAATAAGCTGCCACCCGCTAGGGCTGTGCTGCACACTTGCTAGGGTACCACTCTGAACCTCCATCCATATGGACCTCCAATCACCTTCCCTCCCAGGCCTCACAGAGATGCTGCGATGGCTGCCATCATATCCCGGCACAGCTCAAAAGCCCAGCTTTAGGGTCAGTCACCACTGTGATTTCTAGGCGGTGAAGATCTTTTATCTGTCACAGCTCGTCTTCTCTGGGCCCCAAACTGCTGGTGCCATTTGAAGCTGGGGCAAGGAGGGCCTCTATGTGCCCTGCCACATTCAAACTTCCTTTAACTTAAGCTTCAAGCCACATGACGCTTGCAGACTAGCCATGAGATATGGGCTCGTCACCCAACCTCACGCCCCCTTCTTTCTTCTCCCAAGAGAGGGAATAATGGGACCTTCTCCCTGCAGTTGGTGGGAGGATCAGTTGAAATGAGCAAATATGGATAAACTTGGACCTGTGCCTGGTACATCATCAAACACTAGGGTGTCTACTATCATTATTTTTTTTTAATTACCACATTCTTTTTTTTTTAAAGGTGCAAATATCTATATCAGCAGAGAACTTCTGCAGCTGAAAGATAATTGTGCCTCAGGAAAAAAAACCAATGTTCCTGGCTTCCACTTCCAGCCTGGGAATCCGGTCCCTTTCTCCTTCCAGCCCCTCCTCCTCAGGCATCCACCTTCCAACCCTTTGCTGCTGACACTTGTCAGGCAGATTGCATCTTTTCCCATGGACGTGCCTTCATTTTGCTCACCAAACGTTCCTTCTCCCCAGCCCACACAATCCAAAACTTGCCCATGTTTCAGGTGAGTGTGAAGGAGAGCAGGAATGAGTTTCCTGACATACAATGGAGTAGTTTTCATACACCACAGGGCACCTTATCTCTTGCAGCCGTAACCCAGCCTGGTGAGCTGAGTCCTAAGCCCCAGGCCAGGAAGAAGTAGATGAGGAAAAGGCTTACAGATGGGTGTCTGGCAGTGAGCAGAAACCTAGGGAGGTGTGTGTGTGTGTGTGTGTGTGTGTGTGTGTAAAACTGACCTCACTGACTTTCTGGTTTCAGGAAGGAGTGTGGCCTGGGGCATTGCTAAGCTCTAGCCTCCCTGGGTGGCTCAAGCAGACCCCTACATTCTCAAAGTCCTGATGGTAGTCTCTCAGAAGCCTGCGGGCATTGAGGGTCCAACTCAGACTGAGAGTGGTTGTTTTTTTCCCACACTAACAGGGCAGGGGAGGGGTGTGCTGGGTGGGAGACCCTGACTTGCAACTGCCATGACCTTGAAGGGGGAAACAGAATCTGCAGCTCATCAGAACCGTACTCCCCTCCCCTCTTCACCCTTGTCCTCCTCCTCTTCATCCCTGTGCTTTTCCCTCTTCACCCCTTTGCCTCTCCCCTCCCCTCTTCACCCCTTTGCCTCTCTTCTCCCCTCTTCACCCCTTTGCCTCTCCCCTCCCCTCTGCACCCCTGTGCCTCTCCCCTCCCCTCTGCACCCCTGTGCCTCTCCCCTCCCCTCTGCACCCCTTTGCCTCTCCCCTCCCCTCTTAGCCCTATAACTAACTCTCCCCTCCCTTCTTCACCCCTGTGCCTCTGGGAGCCACTTTTCTTTAGGAGGGCTCTGTATCTCCCTCTAGCTGGCACTGAGGCAGTTGGAAGGAGGAGCAGGGAGCCAGACCATTTATGTCTAAAACTCAGCTCTGTGAATTCCTGGGGTTGTGACAGTGAGTGTGCCCCTACAAGCTTCGGTTTTCTCGTCTGTCACTAGTGGGCCACACTAGTTCCTGATTCCTAAGGTGCCCTGATTTTGTGAGTCAGAAACCACAGAGTTTGGCCCATGGTTGACACCATTCAAGGCTGGTTCCCAGTCATTAGCGACAGTGTTGAATGGGACCCCAGAAATTACTTCCAGGTGCTCATTCCCTTGTAAGAGAGTGAACAGCACCTAAGGGCTTTGCGCGGAGCCTGCTGGACTGTGGGAGTGAGGGGCTGCAACTCCTGAGTGAGGGAGAGAGCAGATGACAGGTTGCGGGGGGGGGGGGGGCACTGTTTGACCACAGGTAGCTTTGTAGGCACGAATCAAGGAAGGCTCAATATCCCCAAAGCTGGAAGAGGCAGGGGTAGATTTTCTAGACCTTTCAGAGGAAGCAGGAACAGCCACACCTTGACTTCTGTCTTCTAGAAGGAGGAGAGGAAATGGGTGCTGTTTGCAACTTTCCAAGTTTAGGGGTTGCAGCAGTATATGGGGACTTCTTGGCATTACCCTCTCCACCCTCCACTCCTTTCTTGGAGTCTCTCAAGTCCCATTGCTCCTCTCTGGCATCTGGAGTCTGTTAGCTCCTTCCCTGGCACCAGCAATCCCAGAAAAGTACCCTGACCTTTCTCACCCTGCCCCTAACCTGTCCAGATCTGGGATCAAAATCAACAACTCCTGTGGCCTTACCAGCTGGCATGGTCTGGCATTGCCACCTCCTCTGCTCACCCTGGCTCCAGCCACCACTCTCATATGAACTAGAAACTTCAGGGGGGCAGACATCAGCTGTCTGGCGGGAGCCACCCCTTTCTCCTCAGCAGAGAAATACAAGACACGATGAAGAGGAACAAGCCAGGGACAAGTGTTTACTGGAGGTGTCCAGGCCCAGGATGTCACCTGTGGGCTCCTGAGGGACAGTCGTACAGGAAGGCCCTCTCCCCTGCCCCCCCCCGGAAGCCTGAACCCATGTTCTCAGGATCACAGTGCTCACATCCTAACATGCTGTTACACCCCCAACTATGTCTTGCAGAACGCGACAAGCGCTGTTGTAAACAAAAGATTCCCAGGCAGAGTGTGGCTCAAATTCAGTTCACATTCCTCAGCCTCTTCCTCCCTGCCACGCTGAATACACAAGAATGATAGACGAGACGCAAAAGCAGGAAGGCGAAAGACATGACTTTGTTCAAAAATAGGAGCCGAGGAGCTCGAGAGATGGCTCAGCAGTTAAGAGTACAGGGGACCCGAGGAGCTCGAGTGACAGCTCAGCAGTTAAGAGTACAGGGGACCCGAGTTTGAGTCCCTTCACCCACACTGGGTGGCTCACCACTCTAGTAGGATCCCAAATCTCTGGCCTCCATGGACACCTGCACTCGTATGCACAAATCCCCACACAGTACACACGAATACACACAACTGTAAAATAATAGAAACAAAACGTTTTAAAAATAGAATTTAATTCTACAGGAAGAAATCTCTGAAATAAATTGTTAATGAGGCCGTGGGTCCAATGGACTTTGGGTGAAACACTGATGTTTGGGCCTAGGTTCTAGAGGATAAAGACACCCATGGTACCCCAGTAAAGGCAGAGCCACAGTCCGTGCCAAATAACACTAGAAGAATGCAAAGTGGTGGGTCCTAACCTAGCCCTACTTCCTGCCCCTGTGGTCCTGGTCATGTGACTTGGTGTCTTCTTCCATCATCCTGAATCTGAGCTGGGTGCTGGCATGATCTGGCTAAAAAGATAAGACAGAGGTGAAAGACTTTCCCCGGGTCAGGTCTTAGGAGACTCCAAGGCAACGTGCGGGGGTTCATAAGCAGCCAAGAACTGGGTAGATAGCAGATGCTGGGGGACCCTGCAGGTCAGAGGTTGCAGTCCACCATGGCCTGGCAGCTCTCCCATGGAGTACTCCCTCTCCAGCGAGACTGCCCTTTTCTGAAGGCTGTCCCCAAGTCCGGATGCCTGATTGGTTTATCGCTAGTGTGACTCTTGGCACAGTTCCCTGCTAAAGCTCTGCCCCAGCTGGCCATAAGGTAGTTAGACACTGTGCTAGGAGATTCACGATAGGACCATGTTTCTACACATGATAACTAGGACTTGTACTAGGAGCTTTATGATAGGAGCATGTTCTTTAATGCAAATTAGGTGAGTCCCCAGTTACCATCCCCAATCCTATACGTTCCCTATACACTGGTATAAAGTTGAGCTGACTCACTGAAGCTGTCCCCAGAAGAGCTATCTCCGTCAACCCACAAGTCATCTGACCATGCTCACTTGATTCTGTTCCCATCCCCATTGCAGACCAGTGGCCGACGATCCTCCGAGGGAGAAAGGAGAACCACAGCAGACTCTTGTGAGCCATCAGAAGTCCAAATAATTATGTCAGAAGGAAAACAACATTTTCCTGGAGTACTATACCCCGCTAAACTATCACTCCAGGGAAAGAAGTAAACAGAGACAGTTTAAGTCATCCAAATACTGAGAGCTGGCCACCCTTGACCCTTATTATTCCTACAAGTATAAACTAAGAATGAACTCAGCAAGAGAAAGAGAATGCTGAGAAAGGAATGGGGCACAAAAACAGTGAGCAAAGATACCAGAAAAATCTGTTGGCAATTTTAATTAACTACTGACAGAAAAATAAAAATAATAACAACCAGAAAGTTTGGGACCCAAATTCTAGGACACAATAAGAAATATAGAGCAAATACCAAGCCTCACTGAAGGTGGTTACAACGCTCACACATCAGTAAATGTAAAAGATACCAAATATCTAAAGATCTTAATGGAAACAAAATATAATTTAGGATGCCCATTAAAAGGTTAAGGATATAACTACATCAGCAGGGCAGAAAGAGAAGAAAGGCAGAAGGATGCCCAAAATGAGGTGGTAGAATTATGTCAGCAACGGCGGTAACAATAAGCCAAAGAAACCACCTGTGGCATGGGCAGCTCAAACGAGACAAACACGCCAGTTGCAGATAGAGTGTGGCATTTGTTTACTACTTAAAATGTGCAGTGTATTGTTTATGGGCACCGGCATCTGGAGTAAGATATAAAAATAGAGACGGGAAAAATGCGGCGACATCCAGCTAGCGCCGTGACTGCAGAGAAAATGCATCGCCAGGATGAAGGAGGCGGAAGGCGGCTCTTCCTTCTCCGCAAAATAGTTCCTTGAAAAGAAGATCTGGAGGGAAATATTCCCGTTCTTCAAATTCTACTGTGGCTTTAAGCCATGTTCGATTTATAATGAGTCTTGAGGGGGACAGAGTGTTGGAAATGCCCCGTCACGGTATGTGAATGGAAGAATGGAAAACACCTGTAAGGCACAAAAGGACTCTTAGGGTTTCTCCTGCAAGAAAGACCACGACCAAAAGCAACCTGGGGAGGAAAAGGGTTTATTTCAGCCTATACTTCCAGGTCCATCAGTGAGAGAAGTTAGGGCAGGGAACTCAAGCAGGGCAGGAATCTGGAGGCAGGAACCGAAGCAGAGGTCATGAATAAACATTGCCTATTGGCTTGTTCTCCATGGCTTGTTCAGCCTGTTTGCTTATACAACTCAGGATCACCTTCCCAAGGGGTGGCATTGTCCACAGTGATCTGGGCCCTCCCACATCAATCATAAATCAAAATTTACCACAGGCTTGCCCACAGACCGATCTGGGGACTTTACCTCAACTAAAATTCCCTCTTCTAAAAGAATTTTAGCTTGTGTTGCATTGGCATAGAATATGAAGCCAGAGCAAGGGCGGAGGGATCTACTCTGCTGCTTTGACATCTTGGGGACTTACTGACCCTGGAACAACCCTTCCTAGAATGCGACTAATTTTTTGAGATAGCCAACAACTTTTCTGTGAGATGTTTATCTGCAAAAGAACTGACCCAGAGCCCAGGCCAAGAGTTGCCTCATTTACCGGGCACCATCCACACACCTGCCTCAATTCCTTTTCTAACATGAAGATAAAAATACCACAACCAATGCAACTTAAGAAACACAAGGTTTATCTCAGCTCACAGTTCGAGGATACGGTCCGTTATGGTAGCAAGTCCTGGAAGCAGGAGCTTAAGGGCCGTACCATGCCCACGGTCAGAAGCAGTGCTCAGTTTGCTTTTTCCTTTCCTATCGTCTAAGATCTAAGCCCAGGAAGCTCAGGAAATGATGCTGCCCACAGTGGGCAGGTCCTTTCATCTCAATTAGCCCAGTCAAGATAATCCCCCAAGGGCACGCCCAGAGGTCCAAGGTGATTGGAGAGCTCATTAAGTTAGACACCTAAGATTAACTATCACCCAGGACTTGACACAAGCCAAGGCTGCTTAAAGCAATGCACAGACCAGCTGTTGAAGTTTTTAAACTAACTGCTCCTAACCTCCTAGGAACAGTGTGTGTGTGTGTGTGTGTGTAAGCATATACCCCCAGGAGGCCAGATGAGGGTATCAGATGCCTTGGAGTTGGAGTTACAGGTTTCACATGGGTTTTGAGAATTGAACGAAAGTTCTACAAGAACAGAGCACACTTTTGGCCAGTGACCCTCCCCCTCCAGTCCCTCCACCTTATCCTTTGAACCTGGAGCTCACTACATGATGAGGTTACTCCCTGTCCTGCCTTCCAGCTGGGAGTACAGGCACACCCCACCACGCCTGGCTTTTCGTGCGGTGCTGGGGATCTGAACTCTGGTCTTCATGCTCTTGGGGCAAGTACTTTCCCCACTACGCTATCCCAGCCCAGCATGTTCCATGCCTCGCCTGGGGGAAGCCTCTCGCTTTCAGGGAACTGTAAGGACCTGTTTCATGCCGGTGTTTCCTGAGTATTATTACACCTGCTAAAAACAAATCCTGGAAACCATGGTATGAGAGAGGGAAGAAGCGGGGCGGGGCAGCAGGTGGGTGCATGTGAAGACCAATCAGATAGATCTGGACCAGAAACGGAGACAGAACACAAAGTCCATCCAAAGACTGGTTCCTTTCACTCCAGGTCTCTGTAATTCTATATTCTTGGGACACAGGCCTTCTCCCTGTCCACATAGCTCTCTCAGTGTGACACAGCTCTGTCTTGCAGCCTTTTCTGTCACAGCCTAATCCCCATTTGGGCTTGGCTGACAGACCTTGCTTGGTGCTTCCAGCAAGAAAACCTATGCTTCCATCAGGCTTATCCCTCAAACCAGGTCCAGGTGGGCGGCCACATCTGTCTGTCTCATCTGGTGACTCCTAGGGATTCTGTCCTTGTCCTCTCTGATCTCCAGTCCCCAACAGGGAACTACAGGCATCTGGGCAGGTGTTGGTGAAAAACAGCTCTCACCTCAAAGGAGCGAGAGACAGTTTATTCTGGAGTCAAGTATGAGTGACCGTGGCCCAGGAGCCCAGCTTCAGATTGCCCCAAATAAGATGTTTCAATGTAGATAAGGCTTCACAAAGCTTTTACTTTCTTCAGAATAGAAGAAAGTAATAAATCAAGTCACTTTTTTAGAGATATCAGTGGAACATCAAATAGAACGGGTTAGAGCGGGGAAATCCCACTGGTCAGTCTCAGGTGCTTTCTCGTGACACTTTCAGCTTCGGGGTTGGGGTTTCCCAAGGAAGTCACAGGGGCATTAAGTCAGACACTGACGTCAGTTATGCAGGGCGTGAAGGGGAAAAGGTAGCCTCAGATCGCTTGGCTCTGGATCTGCAACATTCCAACTCTGCAACGGCAGGCTTCTAATCAGCTAATCTGTGGAGCTTTTAAGACGCATGTGGCATATTTTGCTAGGAGCTTTCAGTTCACACAGGAGAACTGGATGATCTATCCACTCCTCAGGGGCATAGAGAGTCATCCCTAGAGCAAGAGGCACCAGAACGAGGACAGACACAACCCCATCTGTGTACAGTCGGCCATGTTCAGAGTGGGGCTTGTGACCTGCTGCTAACTGAAGAGAAGCATATCGTGAGTAGAGCATGCAGGTTTAAATGCACCTACACAGGGAGCTTTCCTAGGCTCCTTCTAAAAAGCAATATACACTGGGGGGTGGTGGTGGGGAAATAGAAGAACAAGCAGTATGCATTTATGCTGTCTGCAGAATTTGCCCACGTCGACGTTGTTTATGATTGTTTTTCCCAAGAACATTTTTTGTTATTGTTATTATTGTTGTGATGGTTGTTATTGTTTCTTGGGTCTTTGGACAGGTTTTCACCATTTAGTGTAGCCTGGCCTTGAACTCACAGTCCTCCTACTTCAGCCTTCCCAGTGCTAAGATCACAGTCATTCAACTCAAGAATATGTTGGGAATTGCTAATACATTTGTAGAAAAACCCAATATCCTAGCAATGTATGAAAAAGACAATGAAGGTCCCTCACTCCTGCTGTCTTCTAGCTTTAGGGGTTCTGACCACAGCCCAGACCTTGTCATTCCAGTAACACGGCACTCGGGCATTTAATTTACCCATATGAAGTGCTCTATATGAGAAGGATAGCACGGCCCCGGGAGAAGGGCGAATGTGGAGAAGGTGCCCGGGGCCAGGCTGCAGCGCCTGGAACTAGCACTGCCATTCACCATGGTGACCTCAGGAAGGTTTGCACACGGCTCCACCCCAGCTTCTTGGTGTTCAGAGATAGTGCTTCCTTCACAGCAGATGCTGAGTGTGATGGGGTGTGCAAAAGCCAGAACAGCGCCTGACACATGGAAACCTAAGACAGGGCATGGTCTATTTCACACATAAAGGCATGGCTCACCAGGGACAAGTGATTCTTGAGTCTAGCAGGCGGTTATGAAAGGGAAGCCATGGACACCGCCTCCTACCCAGGACTGAAGAAGGCCCTATGGAGCTGCCATGGACATCTGGAATGTTCCACATAATCAAGGCCTGGCCCCCAACCTCAGTGCTCCTGGAGAGTGGTAGAACCCTCAGGAGGTGGGGCCACATGGGAGGAAATGAGGTCATGTGTGTGTCCTTGAAGGAAATGCTGGGTCTGACTCTTTATCCACTTATTTATTTATTCATTTATTTATTTATTTTTGCTTCCAGGTCACCACATGGTCTCACGCTGTGCCATCCTAGGCCTGAAGCAATAAAGCCAAGCATGCAAGAACTGAAGCCATGGCTGGCTCTCTGTCTCTGTCTCTCTCTCTGTGTACATGTGGAGGTCAGAGGTCAACCAACATTGACGGCTGTTGCTCAAGTGCTATCTACCTTCCACCTTGTTTTTTGAGTCAGGTTCTCTCACTGGCCTGGAAGCCTCCTACTTGGGTGGTCTGACTGGCCAGCAAGCCCAGGGATGTACCTGGCTCCCACCTCGGTGTCTCCAACACTGGATTACAAGTGTACAGCACCATGCTCAACTCATTGTTAAAAGTGTGTGTGTGTTATATGCATGTACATGTGAATTATATGTGTGCGTGCACACATGCGTGCACATGAGTACATGTGTGTGTGCATGTATGTGCTTGCTTGTGCAGGCATGCACGGAGGCTGAAGACTGACATTAGGATGTCTTTCTATGATTACCCTTCCTCTTCATGGTTTTGAGTTGGGGTCCCTCACTGAACCTGGAGCCCGCTGTTTCAGTTAGACTGACGGACCAGCTAGACTGACAGACCAGCGACCTCCTGGAACTCAGGGAAGGGCAGCTGCTGTTCCGAAAGAGAGGCCAAGCCTCAAGAGTGAGGTGCGGTGTGGCTCAGAGAAGTAAAGAGGACAAAAGGGTTGTGGGTTCCCAGAGGAGGGGGACCCCAATACAGCTTAGGAGAACTGGTGGCCCCATGGGCCAGATAGAGAGGCTCACAGAGAACTCGGGGACATTTGGGGGGGGGGGGTGCGGGTCTGGATCCTGCCTAGACCTGAATGAGGCTACTGGATGAGGAACCAACTAGTCTTCTGGCTGAAGATCAGCCTTGACAAAGATGGGGGAGTTCAAGGACCAGGTACAGGTATCAAACCAATACTAGCAGGGGTGGGGACAGGGACTGGGGATAGCTATAACAGTGGAGGTACATCAGAGAGCTGGATGTGAAGTTTGATTGTGTGACTTTGAATGCTATCCCCTTACCACCCGGACCCTCTGTTTCCTTGTCTAAAAGATAGAACACTATCCATTCAACTGGGCTCTACTCAAAGTAAAAAAAACATTTAGAAGAGTAGCCTGGTCAGCATGAACAAGTGCGCAAAGGAGCAGCTGCTACTTAGGTCCTTGCCATTAAATACACACACACACACACACACACACACACGCACGCACGCACGCAAGCACGCACGCACGCACGGCCTTTGCCTATGCCTGTCAGAGGCCTGTGTCCCCAAGGCAATCACCTTGGCTAATTACTACAGATCTATACTCTGAGCTCAGACATTACAAAGGGCCCTACCTTTATCACCCACTACCCTCCAAATGTCTTAAAAACAGAACAGGAGCTACTTGGTGGGTAATTACTGGTTTGCTCCTTTCTACTGCAGTCATGACTTTGGGGAGATATATCACAGTCATTGGGGCTGTGTACAGTATTTAATTAAGCAGACAAAAGCTCATTTCAGAAAAACGTGGCATCCTGAAGCCACAGCGCACAGCAAAAGACTCTTCCTTCTGAGGGGAGCCCCCCCATTCCTGAAGTTTGTTGAACACAGTCCCACCTTACCACTATGGTGGGTGGGCAAGCCTTGTCTTCCGCATTTTGTTTCTTGAATCTTGAACTTGAATCAAAGAGGAAGAGCAGAAGGAGAAAGTGTGGTACCCGGGGTCCCCAACTTTGACCTGGGCCCTTAACTCTGACCTCTTCTATTCATACCACTTTCCTAGCTTATGAAGAAAGAGTCTGACTCTTTAAAGGAAGACATTAGCTAGGCGTTGTACCACAGAGACAAGATGCGTGAGAGACTCACAAACCTGACCCACTGAAGAAGGGCTCATGGAACACAACAGACGCCATGTCCGGTAAAGCAGAGCCCGACAGAGACGTCAGCAGGAAACGTGGTGATCACGGAGGCCCCGGCTAGCTCAGAAATCGTATTATTTGAATGCTGGGCTGGAAAATGCCAACATTTGCCCAAGTCAATAAACATCAAACTGATATTTCATTGGGATCCAAGTCTGACTCTTCAATATTGATTTTTGTGGAGTCAATTTTGGTTGGAAGTGCTTTTCCACACGGGCTGCTCCTGTGGTGTCAAATGTCAACACTTAGTTTTTTAGATCTTTCCTTTCTATTAGGGTCTCTGGGTCACCCTACAATGTAGCTTTAGGTCTTGGGGTTCCCAGTTTTGCTTGTTTCTGTCTGAGGGCCTTGATTTTGAATGTGAAATGTGTATCTCTGGGTCTTTGGGATTCCTGTTGGATTACAAACAAGATTTCTGTATGCATCCCCTATATGAGAACTTCAGGAGATGAAGGGTCACCATGTAGGTAAAGGAAGATTGCAGTGGCATTTCACTGTGTTTTAATAAATAAAGTTTGCCTAAAGATCAGAGAGTAAAATAGCCCCATTGGTCAGCCTTACAGACCAGGTAGTGTGACACATGCCTTTAATCCCAGTAGCCACACTAGTTGCCATAGAAACTGGGTGGTGCACGCCTTTAATCCCAGCCCCAGAGGGGATTATAAGACAGGAGGATCCTATCCAGATCCAACCTGCACTTCAATTTTACATCTGAGTTCCCAAGAAATCCCCACTGCTCTTGCCTTCCCATTTGGTACTACTTTGGGGTGACCACATGGGACTGGCTGGCTCCCCAAATCTTTGTACACTAGTTTCCCAAGTGAGTCCCCAAAGCCAAGGCTGTCTCTGATCACACTAGCAGGGAACTGAGGAAATGAAATCACTGTGCAGTAATATCAAGAGGTGGGTGAGTGGAACTGGAGAGATGACCCAGTGCTTATGAGCACTGGCTGCTCTTCCACGGGATCTGAGTTCGATTCCCAGCACCTTCATGGAGGCTCACAACCATCTCTTAACTCCAGTTCCAGGGGGATATAATGACCTCTTCTGGTCTCCAAGGATGCCAGGCACACAAGTGGTTCACAGACATACATGCAGACAAAATACCCATGCGCATAAACTTTAAAGAAATTCTTAAGAGGTGGATTTGGGAGAGCTGGTCCTCCAAGCTTAGCTTGACCATCACCATCCTGAGACATGAGTTGTCATGGTGACTGAGCAGAGACCCCAGCTTGCGACTGGGACATAGGAGAACTTAAATAAAATTGAGAAGATAATTAATTGAAAAAAAATGGGAGGAGTCAGCTCTCAATCTCAGTCTCATTCTGAGACTCCTGGAGGCAGAATCACCATTTCGGACTGAGGTAGAGGTAAGATCCAGCCCAACTGTTTTACTTTTTGGATCTTCAGGTTGAACCTCAACTTCTGTCTCTGAGTTTTTATTAATTGTGCTCCAGAAGATGGTTCACTGGGATGTAGCTGAAAGTTTCCCAAGCCAGGAGAATTGCACAGTAACCCAGCTCACAGTTCAAGAGCTGTGTGATCTTTATGGCCATTTATTTCTCCACGTTTTGCTGGGTCCATGTGTAAAATGGGGACAACATCTGCACAAAGGCAGGTTACGAGAAACAAGGGTTCGTGATCAGCCTGGCCCAGAGCCTGGTTCACAGTGGTGGTCGCCAGTGTCAGTCTCCCCAGACTCCTGGTCTGGTACCACTTTGCGGCTTGAATTTTATAGAGAACATTTCAAAGTCACAGAAAAGTATAAAGAATAACAATTAAAACTCATATATCAGGCTGGCAGTAGTGGCACACACCTTTAATTCCAGCACTCAGGAGGCAGAAGCAGGAAGATCTCTGAGTTTGAGACCAGCCTGGTCTACAAAAAAAAACTCCCCAAACAAAACAAACAAAAGATTCATTTATCAGGCCTGGAGAGACAGCGGGGAAGAGTGCTTGCCCTGTAAGCATGGAGATCAGAGTTCAAATCCCCAGCATTCAAGTAAAAAGCCAGGCGTGCCCTTGGGTGTCAGGCAGCATTGTATTGGCAGACACAGGATCACAAGGCCTTGCTGGGTACCAGCTTATCTCTATGTTCCATGAGAGACTCTGTCTTAAGTAAGTGAATGAGGTAGGGAGCCATAGAGCAGGACACCCCATATACTCCTCTGGCTTCTGTGTGCACGCACGGACGGGTACACACTCACACACAAATGTTCACATATACCACATACTGCGAACACACACACGGATGAAACAATAAGAAATAATTTTAAATCCCTCATACACCTGTTACGTACTCAGTGATTATTAATATGCCCCCGTGCTTGCCGCCTCCCGCCCCCACGTTGAATGCAGCAACATGGGACCACTTCCCCTCTAACAGCTGAGCATTGTCTCTGAATCTGTGACATCCTCCTCTGCGTACACATTCCCTTCACATTGCTTTAAGGCAGCAATACTACTAAAACACTCTTCAAAATAAACCTATATTTAAATTTTCCCAATTTTTGATGCATCTATTTTATGCTTGTTGTTTAATCTCAGATTAAAAATAAAACCCCACATTCTATTGAGCAGCCAACCTGAGCCCGGAGTTTTGAATGGTTTGGGGGAGAGGACATTCCTCCAAGGCAAGCCAGAAAGAACCTGGCAACCTCAGAAGGAAAGGAGCCCTGGGGATTGGGTTCTGGGCCTTGCTCCCCTTTCTTCCAGATGTTTCCACATCTTCAGTGGAGTGCTTGCACTGCCAACCTGGTGGCGAGAGCTGAGTCGGGCCTGTTGACCTCTGAAGTCATACGGCAGTCAGATTGAATTGCTCTGGCTCTGACCCTCCACAGACCACCTGACCTCTCTGAGCCTCAGCTTCCATGTCTGCAAAATGGGTGTGTGGAACAAAATGGGTGTGTGGAACAAAATGGGTGTGTGGAACAAAATGGGTGTGTGGAATGAGCGCCTAACTCCTGGGGCTACAATTAGAGGTAAGTGTTTATCCTTGGGAAAGCTGAGGCCCAACAGCATGCACACAGGAGTGACAGACAAAAGCCCTTGTTGTTACTCGGGGAAACTGCAGACTCCAATGGCAGCCCTCATCTGCACGGCAATTATCCCAAGCGTATGAAGAGCCCTTCACAGTCAATGAAGTGCTTTCTCCATTATCTCCTGGGGAAGACACAGCAGTCCCAGGAGGTGGGCCACGTGGGACAATTATCCCCACTTGAGAGAGGAGACCCTAAGGCTCAGAAAGGCTGGGCAGGTTGACTGAGGTCACGGGCTGGCTAGCAGAAGTTTCCAGCTCCCGTCCTGTTGCCATGGCATCTTGTAGCGTGGCTCCTCATCCGTCCCGTCCTTGATGATACTCATCTTGAATTGTTTCAGTCCATTGAGTGTCCAGCCGGATCTGGGCAGTTCTGGGTCCAGTGCGGTTGTGGGAAAGAGACAGTTTCGGGAACTTGATCCCCACATTTCAGTGACACACGGGCCCTCCTGCTGGTGGGGCAGCAATGCTGCAAACCAGGCAGGCGAGAACTGCGCATGTCCATCACGTGTCCATGAGCCTGCTAAGGGCCCCTTCAGCACAAACTGCCCTGTCACATGGAGCCAAAGGAGTCACTGAAAATAGGGTCGCATTTCCTAGAGCTTACTTATTAAAACAAACGGCAAAGTCAGTGTGAAAACAGTTTCTATTCAGGATTTTCATTTCCTCAAGCAGAAGGCTTCTGATGATCAGCGAAACCCATGCTGCTCCGTAATCACGTGCCCACAGACATGCTGCACCGAGAGCCTCGTGGATGCCGCAGTGGCCACGCTGAGAATGGGAAAGTCGGTGTCCCGTGGGCTTGTGAGGAAAATGCACCATGCTAATGTCCAAAAGCAGAACAACTAAGAAGTTTTAAGAAACCCAGTGTTGGTGCAAACCTATAACTCGGGAGGCAGAGGCAGGTGGATTGCTGTCAGTACGAGGCCAGCCTGGTCTACATAGCTAGTTCTAGGACAGCCAAGGCTACACAAAGAAGCCCTGTCTCGAAAAACAAAACAAAAAAAGTTTTAAGGCGTAGAGCATCTTGCCACATATACAAAGGGAAAGTTTGTATGTATCCCAAATAAGGAATGTGTTCTCTGTCTCTGTCTCTCTGTCTCTGTCTCTGTCGCTCTCTCTCTGTCTCTCTCTCTGTCTCCTTTCCCCACCTTTTCTGTTTGTGTGTGTGTGTTTCTTTTGCATGTGTTTGACTGAGCATGTGGACATATGCATTTGTACATGTATGTGTTCTCAGTCACTCTCCATCTTACTTTTGGAAACAAGGTCTCTCACTGGACCTAGAGCTCACTGATTTCACTAGGCTGGCTGTCTCTCCGCATTAGCTCCGCGGTTCCAGATGTGGACTGCTATACCTGGCATTTACATGGGGGCTGGGCTCTGAACTCAGGCTGGCACAGCCGGCACTTCACCATTTGGGCTACCTCTCCAGCCCCCAAGATTGTATTATTTTAGTTTTTATATTTTTTATTTAGTGGGTGGTCAGAAGACAGCCCTTGGGAGTTGGTTCTCTCCTTCCTTTACGTGGGTCCAAGGAGTCAAAACTTAGGTTGTCAGGTTTGGCAGCACCTTTACCCAGGAAGCCCTCTTGCCCGTCCAATGTGTTTGTTTAACAGCCCCGAACACAGTGTTCTAGGACCAGTCACTCCTCCCTCGTCTTCCCGACTGCTCTTGTATTTCAAGCTGCCAATATCGTTCACAGCCACGATGGGAAGTAGGAAGGTAGGACCTGTAAACTCTGGGCTAGCCACAGGCCACGATCTATACAAGCTGTCCTGGGAACCAGGAAGGTCAAGATTAGCCCTGTACTCAAGATGTGTGGGTCAGGCCACTGCCAATCCACGCAGGTCTCGACTCTTCCCCAAGGCCTCAGGAAGTGCCTGCCCCGGGTGTGTGGAGGGGTGTCCTCCTACTGTCTCTCCCTTCTTCTCCCTCTTCCTTCAGCATATTAGTCCTGGTCCTACCGATGACCCGGATGGAGGTGCTTAGCTGTGGAAATGTCTTCTCTCGCCATTCTGAAAGTTAGACCAAGACCAAGATGTGGACAGGCCCTCCCCTCTCTGAGGCTCTAAGGCTGAGTGGTCAGACCTTTCTTTGGCTTCCAGTGACTTCTGGCAGTTCTGGATGTCCTTCGGCTTCAGTCTCAGATTCTGTGGTTACAGTGCTATACCCAGTGGGTCTCTCTGCCTCTGTGTCCCCCCGACACACACCTTAGGGGATGTTCAAGGACTCTTGTCTCCAAACAAGGCACATAGTCAAGTACCACATGCTTGGATATCTTTTTAGAGACCACTGCTCAGTCTACAGTAAACCTGGAGCCTTAGGCTGTGTGCATGTGTCTTTTGCTGGGCCTCTTGGGCTCCTCCTCTAGATATCAGCAATGCCTCGCTCCTTTGTCACCTCTAGGTCATTGCACAATATAGTCTTGTTGGGGAGGTCTTCTTCATTCTCCTCCATCAGACAAAAACTTCCCGCTGGATGCTCCCTGCCTATTTATTACCTCTCCCTTACTGACTGTAATTTACCCATTTATTTGCTTGTCTGCCTCCCTTGCTAGAACCAAAAGGACTCTTCACGAGTTCAGAGATTTCTGCTTGTCTTGTAAGATTCATCTCCTGTGCTAAGAACTGGTTCAAGCAGGCTGTAAACACTGAAGAGCTTCTTGTGGGGTGAATGTAGGACCTAATGTGGGAACAGGACAAAGTCAGGACACAAAGCAACACACCCAGATATACACAGGCTTCTGGAAAAATCGTTTGAGTGTGAGGAGGGAGGAGTCAGGTGGCTACCCGGAGAAGGGTACCTGCAGTGTCAGCAAGAGAGCAAGTCGTCCCAGGGATGTGGGTATAGAGGGTGAGAGCTGAGGTGTGGGTTTCAGATGGGAGACTCTAGATATACTAGATGATTGTGATGATGGTGGTAATGGTGATGATGGTGGTGGTGAGAGTGGTGATGTGGTGAGGGATGGTGATGGTGATGATGGTGATGGTGATTAGGGCTGGTTGTAATAGTGGTGGTGATGGTAATGATAATGATGATAATGGTGGTGGTGATAGTGATGGTAATGATGGTGGTGATAGTGATGGGGGTGGTTGTGGTGGCGATGATGATGATGGTAATGGTGGTGGTGATAGAGATGGTAGTGATGGTGGTGATGTGGTGAGGGATGGTGATGGTAATGATGTTGATGGTGATGAGGGGGGGGGTGGTGGTGATGATGACGATGATATTGAGGATGACTTTTAGTGTTGCCTTGAGCAAACATGCAGAAGCCACTCCTTAAGCAACTGTTGTAACACACTGAATCCTTGCAATCACCTGGGATATGGGACTTCTATCAGTTTCCTAATAATAATTCTGTCACAAACCATCCCAACTCAGTGACCTAGAACAAAGCAAGTGGCATGCACAGAACCTACGGGGAAGGACAGTACTTTGTGTGATGCAGCTGTGCTGGGCCATGCCACATACGTGCCTTTGTTCAAATCCATAGAACACCCGCCCCCATGGGTGAAGCCCATGGGAACTCCAGACTTCAGGGACAGTGTGGACACAGGATCATTGCTTGCCATGGATGCAAAGGCAGAGGATGCTGCTGATGGGGATTGGGGTGGCACATGCTTCCTTCCTCTCAATTCTGCTGTGAATCAAAAGCTGCTCTAAATGAGCCTCTGTGATTAAGGTCTTTTTATAGACAGAGCCTATGACTATCTTACAATTCTGCATGTCTGAAGTCCCATGCTGGTCTCATTGGCTAAAACACAGGTGTTAGCAAACGCTAATTCTGGACAGATTCAGTTCCCTGAGTTTCCCAGATTCTAGAAGCTACAGGTAAGCCTTGCCTTGCAGGCAGCCCCTCCATCCCTTTTCACAGAACCCAACACAGCGGTCCTCTATACTGGCCCTGCCTTCTGCTGTTACCACCCTCCTGGACTCAACCATCCCACCTCCCTCCCCAGGAGCCTGGACTTCATGGAGCTCACCCAGTCTAGGTCCCTAACTCTGTCGCCCCCACACAGTCCTTTTCCTGTGGGAGATAACAGAGCCACAGATCTGGAATCAGGATGGAGCCACCTCTAGGGGCCATTATTCTGTCTGCGACAGTCCCCTTCTTCATTTGTCAGATGAGGAACCTGAGGCACCATGGGGTCTCAGTTTCCTGGCCCGACAAGGAAACAGATGACCGGAATCCAGAGATACACTGTGTCTTGGAGGCCAAGCCCATCTTCACTGTGAGAGTGAGAGGCACAGAAAATGTGGAGATGTATGAGCTGTTCCGTCTGGCTGCGGAACTGAAGGGGATGGGGAAATAGCAAGATCTGAGGGCAGGGGATGGAGATGGGAGACTCAGTGGGAGGAGGTGGACTTGATCTCAGAGTACGGAGATCACCAGGTCTGGTCTTGCCTCAGAATATTTCAGGTGGCATGCACGGGACAGCCAGCTGCAGGCCAGGCCCAGTCCTGCCGGTCTCAAACCACACGACCTGCGAAGATGGGGGGCTGAGCAAAGACACCTGACCCGCGAGAACTTGGCTTCTTCTGGGATGCGGATGTTCTGTGTGTTCTGCTCCAGTTCCAGGAAAGGTTGGTATATTTTGGCCAGAATTGTGGGAGAGAAAAACTGCAATTATCCTAATTGTTCAAATACTGTCTTCTAGTAGAAAAGAAATGAGATGTTAAACACAAGGTAGGCGGGCGGTTGTAACATAGTCAGAAAGAGTTGGGGTGGGAGGCAGGGCAGGCAGGAAGGGAGGTGCTGGGAACAGGGAGGAAGAGGAGACAATGCAAGGGAGAGGGGCAGAAGCCACAGGGCAGGGAGGCTGGGCACAGAATAAACTGCAGTCCAGGGGAGGAGTCCCTCAGGAAGACAGGCAGTCCAGTCAGCCTCTCTTTCTGGAACTCAGTTCCCCATGCATTGGGAGGAACCAGAGAGGAGGGATTGACCTGCTGTCCTGCAGGATTTTCTGGTACGTGTAACCAGAACATCCTCCTGTCATCATCCAGCCTGAAGTGAGTAGCAGGAAGGCCTCCTTCCAAAAGCCTCTCCTTGCTAGTGACTTACAATGCTGGCCTAAGAAACTCCTCTGGAATTCGAGACCAGGATGAGATGAACCAAATCCACCGTCTTTTGGGTCCACAGGCCAGTCACAGGCTGGAGGGACATTCTCCAGCCCTTTCCGCTAATCCTCAGACACACATCAAGAAGCAGGGGGCTGGGCCCATTTCACAGAATACAAATCTGCGCATCGGGGAGCACTGGCTTATGGAAGGACACACAACATATAGTGGCTTGGATTGCATCAGGAGTCCCGAAACCTGAGCAGTGGGTCAGCCTGACACAGGAAAGCTGGAGCCCAGAAACTAGAGCCTGTGGGAGAATGATTGGGGGGTACTCGCTGCAAACCCAGTTGAAGGGAAAGTGCAGACAAAGGGCAAGAGCATGGATCGGGAATGAACCTTGAAGACACAATGAGGGGAAGAAGCCAGTTACAGGGGGACTGTATTGCCTCGCTCTGTTTATAGGAATTATCAAGAACGGGCAGACCCGGAATGGAGAGCAGCGGATACCAGGGCTGGAGTGGTCACAGGATCGCACAGTGACTGTTGACGGCTGCCGTGACTGGAGGAGCGCAGAGGGAGTGTAAATGGCCGTGTGTGTGCGTGTGTGTGTGTGTGTGTGTGTGTGTAGGATGATAAAAATGTAAGCTTACGATGATGGTGACAGTTGCCCTGACTGGTGAATTACTAGATCCATTAATTAGTTCATACTCTTGAAGCAAGTGAATTTTGCTGGGTGTGATGGTGTATGCCAACTCTTGGGAGCCAGAGGCAGGAGGATGACCACACAAACTACACAGGGAATTCTGGGCTAGCCAGGGCTACACAGAATGACATCATCTCCAAAATGGAAGGGAGGAAAAAGAGAGTAAGTGAATTATAACCCAAAGGACTATTTTGACAAAATAAAGATTTGACTTAAAGGTGGAGTTTCAGTAGCTAAAAGCCTGGGTTCAAATCTTCTACTAGTTTCTATCTGTGTAATGTGGGGGCATGTTGCATAACTCTGAGCCTCAGTTTCCCTTTCTACATATTAGCTTGAGTTGCATGATACAGATGCCTGCACTTCAAAGTCTCGGTCATTGAAAACTTCATAAGCGCTGCTGTTTCCGAGTGGAAAAAAAAACGACCGTGGCCTCTGGCCCCATCTCCCTGCTACCTAGGTGTAGCTGCACCCGTAGCTCACTGCGCAGGGACATAAGTGTTCCCTGTGCGGAGGACAGGTTTTCACACACTGCTTCCTGGAAAGAGGGCATCTCAAGGGTCCACTGCACTCACCCATCAGTGCACAGGCTCCTCTCTTGGGTAGAGACGGTGAGAATGTCTGGCTTTTCTCACATACTTCTGTCTATGACCCCTGAGAGTCACTTCACTGAACAAACTGAGGTGCTGTGGCTGAAAGCTTGCATGACGAGGCTCTGAATAGGTAATCATGACCACTGATGGGCTGCCGGTGGGAGGAGAGCCCAATTCCAGAGGCCCACATTGCATTCTGAGCCCAGCTGGACTCCCTGGCTTCTTCCCTAGGTAAACTACAGAGATGAAGGCCAGGCATTGGCTGAGACCTGACTTTCCCACCCCAAGGAAGGCGCTCTGACTCAGCCGAGGTTACCTTCCAAACTCAGAGGCAAGAGGCTGGGAAAGTAGCCCTGTACACCCAAGACAAAGGTACCACCTTTAGGGACCGGGGCTATCAGTGAGGTTGGAAGGGTTGGGACTCATTCTAAGCCATCCTGGTTAGTCAGGAATCACCTGGGCCAACCATGAGAAGTACTGCATTCCAGGGGCCTGTACCCACTTGTCGGTCTCTCAGCCTCATCAGAGGACCTGACCACACATGAATGGCTGGACAGAGAGGTCTAGGGAGGCGGTGTCTGCACCATCATTCAAAGACATCTACACAGGGAAGATGTGCAAAACATCACCAAGGGATCCAGTGGAGATTCAGTCCCAGCCTGGTGATGGATGGAGTCCACGGCCATTTTCCGTGCTTTTATTGTCCTCTTAACCCAAGGCTCTATCAAACTCCCCGTCCAGCCTCCTATTTTACCCAGGAAAAAATAGATTTCACAGATGATAACTTCACTTGCCCAAGGTCAGACATCTATTCAAGGAAGAGCCTGGAGTCTTCAACTGCTGTGTTCAATGGGGCCTGAAGTCGGACGCTGATGGCCAGACTTGCAGCTGAAAACATCCTGTGTCAAGACACTGTTTCCAAGAGTAGCCAAACAAATGCCTTTTATGAGAGAGAGAGAGAGAGAGAGAGAGAGAGAGAGAGAGAGAGAGAGAGAGAGAGAGAGAGAGGTGGATGTGTGGAGCTTGAGAACAGCGTTGTGGAGTTGGCTCTATCCGACCTTTATGTGGATCAAACCCTAGCCCTGGGCTTGTGCAGCAAGCACCTCTACCCACTGAGTCATCTTGCCTGCCCTCACTGGCAAGATAGTAACTCTCCCTAAAACCAACACTAATCAACTCAGATAGGCTGGCCAGCCAATAACTCCAAGAGTCCTCCTGTCTCTTCCTTCTGGAACTGGGGTTCTAGCCACACACTCAGCTCAGCGTTTACTTGGGTGCTAAGAATCCAGACTGAGTTCGGCCAGAGCAGGCGCTTTCTCACTGGGAGCCCTCTCCTCGGATCCAAAGCAAATGGCTTTTTGTCAGAAAGAGATGTGCCGTGAGCCCTAAAGAAGACAGCAGCTTTCCCTTAAACCCAGAGCAAGCAGCAACCAGGACGGACTTCCTTGACTAATTGCAAGACATCCAAGTAGCCCTCTCTGCAGACCCAACAAGAAAGTGTCTTCATTTTAGCCTTGCTGTATAAACAAAGAGGGTAAATGGCAGGAAACTTCTAAACCTGGGCTCACTTTAAACCTGCTGCCTCCAATGGGGTTTTGTTACTACCCCAAGTATCCTGAAGGCAAGTGCTCAAACAGAATTTGAAACAACAGTAGCTGATCATATGGCTCACTGGCTACAAAGTGCCCAAGTTAGAGCCTTCTGTGGAATTGGCTGGGTCCCTTTGAGTCACACCTTTCTGCTTTCCCTTTAGGTGAAAAGCACAGTTGTTTCCCTTTCAAAGCCTGCCTGTCCCCCACACCACTGCACTTGGCTTCTCTCTGAGCAGCTGCACCTTGTTGTCTGCCCTGTGAGCGATCCAAGCCACAGCTGAGAAGGAACTGAACGTCATCCCTCCATCATCTCTTGCACCTATTTTCCCAAGCATCGTTCCTGGTGACCAAAGAGCAAGGGTCTTGCACAACAATGAGGGTCTCCCACTAGCCAGTTCCTCAAACCTGCGGGCCTCCCAGCTCTCTCCTGGGCAAATGGGAAAGGGTGCATATTTACGGGTTTAAAGTGCATATATGCATGCCTGCATGTCCAACCATGCACACACACTGGAAGCTGCTATAGGCCCTCAACTGCTATGTTCTAATCTCTGTGTCCACCCCCTGCCTTAATCAAAACTGAATTTGTTATCAAATGTGAAGCAGTCTATCTCAGAGTGAGGAATAAAACGCTTGAGGTCTCAGATGTGAAGAAAACAGGTCTGTTGGGGGGGGTAAACTGACCCACATCACCGTCGACACTAAAGTCCATCTAAACACACACTGACGAGGCCAGGCTTCATGACCGGAAGTGCTCAGATGATAAGTTTAAACTTCCTGTAAGTTGTGACTTACACCCGAGGAGATGACAAACATTTAGCCTAAATGAGCATATTGTTCCTTACAGCACAAGCCCTTCCCGTGTTCTCAGGATGCAGGTCTAGAAGGCATATACACAGGGTCTTCTCCCCCACCCAGCAGCTCCAGTAATCCCTGCTGCCACAGCTTTAGCTGGGCAGAGCCCCACTGATGGCCTTCCAGCTCCTCTTTTGAATTTCAGACAGACTCTGAATTCCATGGTGCTTACCTTCCCACTGGATGGGAGCCTGGTGCCTGGGAGATGGGTGCATTGTCCCAGCCAATCATGCCAATCCATTTTCCTTAACTGTGATTGGTTTTAAAATAAGCCAATGATAATACACAATTCCTGAAACACTCATACTTAGAAAATTTGGGTCAATGAACTCTACAAATGGAACTGTTAAAAGAGGGCCATATTATAACAAGGGGTTTAAGACATTTTGCCATCCTGGGGCCCTCATCCAGACACCACACATACACACAGAATAAATTGCATAATATAAATGTATTTATTAATATAAATATAAAACTATATTTTAGTACTGCATTGGTATAAAGATTAATATATTAATATTATATATCAGAACATTTCCCAACCTACAAGCTCTTCTTATTTTAAAATGTATTAAAACATTTTTGTGCCCATGGGCAGGTAGGCCCCATGTTGACCTGGTTCCTGTCCTTCTTCAAGGCTTCTCCTTGCGAGCCATGAAGCTGATGTCTGCTGCTCTGAGACAGGCATTCCTGAGACCGACAGGCGGGGCCTTCAGTCCCGTCAGGAGCAATAGCCACCCAGGAGCAGCCTCCACAGACAGCAAATGGGCCCAGACGTGCATTCAGTCAGACTTTAGCTTCCGTCCCCTCCACACTGATCCTTCTAGGTCGGCACTGTGGCATGTGAGTGGAGAAAACATCCCTTCACAGACAAGATGGCTTCCTGTGAGCCGTGCCGGGCAGGGAGAGAGCTTATTACTCAATGGTGTCTGCTAAGGCAGTCAGCTTGCTTGGCAACATAGAGGCATGATGTGGGTCCCTAGCAACGGCCAAGTGTGGTGATACGAGAGCTAAAGTGGCCACCAAAGCAGGACACACCTAACTTGACTTCCTTCTTGAGCTTTCTTTCTTTGGTTCAGCAGCAAGGTCAAAGAGATGATGTAAACATGGTCAAATGTGAAAAGAGAAGAGAGAAGAGAAATGTGTGTGTGTCAGTTGGTAGGCTGTTGGGAGCTGGAGAATAAGGCAACAAAAACGAGAAAGAGAGAGAGAAAGAGGTGGGGGCAGTATGGGAAGCAGGCCCGGGTCCTAACCCAGGCCTAGGAGCCATTAGTCTGGCCCTTGGGAAGTTTCTTTTCTTTTCCTCTTGGGCCTGAAGTTTTTGTGAAATAAAAGGAATTGTCTTTAAGGACTGAATAAAAATGATTTTTAAGGGGCCAGTGTCTTGCTTAATCTCTTTAAGCCATAGAACTGCCATGTCCAGCAAGGGCCACCAGCTACACATGGCTGCTGTCTATACTGAGATGAATTCAATCGCTTAAACAAAAACGCACGTTCTGGGTTGCACTATGCCTCTCTCAGGTCCTCGCCAGCCACACAAGGCTAATGCCACCTTAGCACTCCGTGAGGGACAGTTCAGAGCTACTGCAGGGTGAGCGGACCTGGTCCTCTTCTTCTTAATTTAGATATCTTAGTCTCAGAACTATCACTATCCCCATCAGGTCAGGCTGTGTGGATTCTCAGCTCATTATCACCTCTGAGCTCTCGTGTTGAGTCTACAGACCAAAGGAAAGTCACAGAGCAGGGTCTTAAGATCTGGGTTTAGGCTGGGGAGATGGCGTGATGGGTAAAGTTCTCGCCTCACGTGAGGACGTGAGTTTGGATCCCCAGACTCAGCCGGCTGTTCTGTAACCCCAGTGCTAAGGAGACATGGGAGGCAGGAGCAGATCTGGAAGCACAAGGGTCAGGTAGCAGGGCACATGCGGTGGCAGACAGCAAAGAGATTGTTTCAAGCAAGGCAGAAGGCGAGGATCAATACCTTCACTCTACACGTGTGTCACACTCATACACCGTGTACACACACACACATGCACACACTTGGTTTTTTATATTTGTGGGCTACAGAGATGGCTAAGCAGTTTTGAAGTTACTGCTCTTCCAGGAGACCTGAGTTCAGTTCCTAGAATCCATATTGAGAGGCCCACAACCATCTCTGACTCCAGCTCCAAGGGGCTCTGATGTCTCTGGCTTCCGCAGGTACACGCACTCACATGCACATACCACCACCCAACACACGTGACTTAAAAGTAATGTTTTTTGTTAATGTGGACTCAAGCCCTGACGGTCACATGTCTTGATTGTGGGCCACTTGGAAGGACAACTGGCATCCCTCAACTTAACTTCCTGACCTCCCAGGTAGAACAGTCGGTCCATCCTGTGAGGCTGCTCTTACAATTGCATTCGCTAATGAAGACACTCAACGGATACTGGCTGAGCACCCACTATGTGCTGCCCGTCATTTGTTCCCCATAGTGAGACAAAAGCAGTCTGGGAACAGACAGCTGTCCCTGTCTTCAGGAAACTCACCTTCTGAGGGATTTTAGCTAACAAAGCTGTTAACACTGATACTACTACCCACCGATAGGACAACACTACAAATCATTGTTCCCATCAACAGAGGGTCGGGTCATCTTTCAGGTAGTAAAAACCCATTTCAATGTAACAATATTGACTCCCCCAGCTCATCCAACTTCCTTGCAAAGATGATCTCAGTAGCAGCTCTTGAAGCGGCTGTGCAGCGCCAGGTTACATCATCACACCAAAGCCGTCCTATGACATTTGAATCTAATTCAAGAAAAAAAGATCTGATTTCAGCAGCTTTTAGTCCAGACTTTGGAAAAATTAATTATGCATGCATTCAAGTTGCAATGAGCAAACTTGATAATTTAGGCAGTTTAGCAATTGGGTTGAAATTGTATTGCTAATTTAAAGTACTCTGCACTACTGGCTTCAGACTCGAGGTTATGAAGCAGAATTAGCCTGGACCAGAGCAGTGACTCAGCGCTTGCAGCCCCAACTGCCTTGACTGACTTTTAGGAACAGAGACTGGAAGGTTAGCCTGGCCCAGATGCCGAGCTCTACGGTGCACCAGGGCTAGGCATGAGCCAGCTTGAGTGTATTTATTGCCTTAGCCATTTCTCCCCTCGGGTCAACAAAAGCCACAGTGCCCTATACATACATCCTGGTAGGAGAATCACAATAAATGAGCATTTGGGGTTTTAGGGACATTTCTTAGCCTCTGTGTTTCTTTATCTGCAAAGAGAGAATGGCTGCAGTACCTTCAAGATAGCGAGGAAGAAGTTGAGATAATGTATTTCAAATATCTTGTACACAGGAAGTGCTCAATAGATGCAGCTTTTTGACTTGCTTATTTGATGTGCTGGGTTTTAAATGGGACATAAACCCTTCATGGCTTTGCTCCTTGACAAGAGAGGTCATTATAGGTCATTATAGGCCAAGCTCAATGGTAAGTCTTCGCTAAGCTCAGCCTTGAGTCCCCCAGCCTATTCTGCCTGGAATTCCAATCCAAGGAGCTCTGGGTGTAACAAAAGGACGGCTTGTTACATAAAGTCAGTACCTGGAACACTCAGCAGGTGCCATTCATTCCTTCTACATTCTTTGGACCGTCTTTGAACAAACTAACGGAGTACAAGGGAGCCCCAGGACGCTCCTTCCTGCTTATTATATCCATGCCAGCACATGGCTGTAAACAGCAGCGTGTCTTTGGGGGCAAGACGGGCCCAGCTTGCTGTGTTCTCCTACCCAGGCCATCAGTATTCCAGGCACTGGAAGTTTCAGTCTCCCCATGCAAGGTGAGGGCAGCTTGAACCCTGAGAAGTTAGCCTGGCTCTCAGGAGCCAGTATGAGCTGGCACCAAAATTTCACAGAAGACTACATACATTCTAGTATGAAACTTTCTAAGAAAAAGGCACGGTGAGCAGGTCTGGGTGGGCAGGGCAATGGTAACTATTTAAGTCCCAACCTCCCAACTATCTTCTCAAAAAAAGAAAAGAAAAAGGAACATCAACAAATAACACACACACACACACACATACACACACCCTTGTTGCACCGTGAAGCTAGAACTACCCCCAAGCCTCCAGCAACGAAGAATAACAAAAGTGAAGTGATTTTGAGTGAGAACAGGTACAGTTTGTAGGAAACCGCAAGGAGACAGCAGGAGCTGATGCCATGGTATGGGTCGAGCCCATCATAGACCACCTTGGATGGAGGAGGTTCAAGTTTACCCTAAATAAGAACACAGTGAAGAGAAATAACTGCCTCGGGCTTGGGTTTGACGGGGAGATGGGAGGCAAGCTTGGATAGAGGATGCTGAGATGGGGAGGAGAGAGGGGACAAAGTGGAAGGGGAGAAGGAGAAAGGGCTGAGTGGGAGCAGTATCCACACTGAAGGGAGGAAGAAACAAGAGGGCAATATATGATATAGGACAAAGGACTGAAGGAGTTAAGTTGGCACAACCCCTCTCCCTGGAAGATAGCCTGTGTCTCCCTGGAGTCAATGGCGTCCCATCTGGAGCGTGAGGTTGCGCCCTGTGTCTAGGTCTGCATTTTTATGACTCATATTCTAATCAGCATCATGTCACTTAAGAGGGCATCCACAGTACCTCTAAAAAGGCTCTTTGCTGTGTCTATTTGGGTTCCCCTACAAGCAGAGCGAGCTTGAGGGCATGGGGGTGACCCCAGGTCACAGTAGAGAAAGCAGGAAGAAAAGCAGCAGGGAGGATGGGTGAGGGGAAGAACAGACCAAGGAACAGTCTAGAATGCTTCTTGGAGTGATTCCTGTGAAGACCAAGAGGGTGAGATGGATTTATCCTCAGCTTGGTCCAGACAGGTAAGGACGGTATTAGCAGAACAAAAGACGCCATGAGCCTATGAGAACCATGGTGGAGAGAGGGCAGCTACAGTCAGACCCAGACCGGGAGGGGGTAGTGTAGCTCCAGGGTGCTCGGCTAGGTAGATGGGAGTCTTCCTTTAGGTGATTTCCTACACACCCAGGAACAGGCCTGACTTCCTGTCCAGTTTTTCTGCTCAGTACTAGATGGGAGCTGTCCACTGGGAGCTCAGAGGTGACATGCAGGGCTGGCCAAGAGGCAGGGACCTAGCAGAAGACCCTTGAGTGGGGACACCCACAGTACAAAAGATGCAGTCAATCTCCAGGGGTCCTAGGGCATACATGGAGGCAGAAGGCAGCAGTTCACCTCTGTTAGGGTTTCGGTGTAGAAGGATCCCCATACGCTCTTGTTCTGAGCACTTGGTACCAAGCTGGTAGCTCCGTTCGCGGGGTTCCTGAGACCTATAGAGGGCTCACCCAGAGAGAGAGGGTGGGGCCACTGGAGGCTGAACCTCGAGGACTAGAGCCAAATCCTGTTTCTAGTTTTGTTCTCTGCTTCTTGGTCTGGCCACCACGTCAGGAACCAGGCTAGAAGCTCCTGTTAGCACGAACTCTGCCTTGCCTTCTCCACCATGATGAACTGAAACCATGAGCAAAAACAAGTCTTTTTTCTCTCAAGCTGCTTCTTTGGTTTGTTTTTTTGTTTTTTTGTTTTTTGTTTTTTTTTTTGTTTTTTTTTTTGTCACAGCAAAGAAAAGAACAATGGATGTAGTCCCTCATCTGTGTCCTCCATGAGGACATTCTCTGGAATCTTCCTCCCAGCCCATGAGGAGCCACAGCCAAAGAACCTAGAACTTCCCAGGGCACAATGTTAGACTAGGAACCCACTGCCTTGGTGAAATTCTTATGCCTATCTATAGTGGGCTGGAGAGTGTCCCCCCAGAATCCATGTCCATGGAAACCTCAGGGCTTTATTTAGAAATAGAGTGTTTGCTGTGAGTTCAAGGCCAGCCTGGTCTACAAGAGCTAGTTCCAGGACAGGCTCCAAAGCTACAGAGAAACCCTGTCTTGAAAACCCGCCCCCACCCAAAAAAAGAATAGACTAGGACATGGACATAAAGGCAGGTCATGTGAAGACGTGAAGTCTGGGCAGAGGCCATAGTGGTAGAGTCGTGTGCCAAGCAGACCAGCAGTCACTGGAAGCTAAAGAGGTGGGAAGGATCCTCAATCCTTCAAGTTCCTTCATTTCACACTTCAAGCTTCCAGACCACGAGGCAACACATTTCCGTCACTCAGACCACCTAGAGTGTAGTGGTTTGTTCTAGCAGACGTGAAAGCTAATGGACTATTCTATTATCGAGGAAACTAATAGATGATTCGATACCCATGGAAAGTGTAGGCGGGGCCGGCAGGAGAAAAGCACTACCCAAGCCAGCAAGAGTGGTGTGGCTCTGGAATGGGACCGCAGGAGACTCTGCTGCCGCTCACATGCCACCACTGCTGGGCAGCTTACCACCTCCAGGGGAAATGGGGGCTGTTCCAGGTAGCTGAGAAAGCCCAGACCTTCCCATGCTGACCTACAGTATCAGCTTCCGGCTTGATTCTCCGGGTCCTGGCCTGCTCTTTGACGGCCCATCTTTTGCTAAATCTTCCCGTAAGCCACTTGGCCCCAGTTCCTTTAAGGAATAATGTAACTTACTCGAAATCCAACAATGAAACGGAATATGCAAATCATCTTATCAGCTGTACTCCATAAAGACAATCTTCCCCTGATTAGCATACTGCTCTGACTATTTTCATCTGGGATTCACAGAACTGGCACACCCAGAGCTTCTAGCAACCATAGGGCATTTAGGGACAGCCACGAAGACTGAGCGGATGTGACAGACCCAAGGCCCAGGAAGAGAGGTCCCTTGGTCATACAGACGGTTAGGGAGTGACCCCTAGACTCAAGAAGTCAGGCTGGCCATGGAGGTGGGCTAGGATGATGTCAAGGTAAGGGCCGGGCAGAAGCAGTCACCAGAGAAGGATGACCGTAATTGCCATCAAGGGACTCCCAGATCGACAGTGAGAGCGCCAGAGCCAGAAATGTCACCTAGGGCTCAGTGTGACTCAATTAAAACTGCTACACTGTGGCTTAAACAAAGGAAGACACAAGCAGAGAGAAAGCCTCCTGCCGAGCAATCAGGGCAGGCTTCCAGAAGGAGGTTCAGGGAGTATGAGGATGAGCTACGCCAGCCAAGCCAAGGCTTGAGGACAAGATGATGTGTCTAGGGACAAAGGGAATGTGCCCGTCAGAAGAAGAATACAAGATGGCAGGTCTCTCTCTTTGGTTGATGGTTCCTTATTGAATTGAGTTTACAGTGGTTCTCGGGCTTCCACGGGCACGGGAAGTGACCTGGAGTCTGCTTAGCATTCAGTACCCAGCCTTGTCGCGCCAGCGCCCTGTGGCCCAGATCTTCAGCACATCCTCCCTTATTCTGATTCATGGGTCAATGAGCAGGAACCAGGTTTCTGCCTCTGCAACATGTTCCTGAGATAGTTCCTGCAATGTATGTATGTGTCGGGGGTTCAACCCCAGCACCGCATAAACCTCACCTGGGAAACAATCCCACGTCTCGCCTTTCTCCATTATGGAAAATAGTGTGGGAGGCAGACAACACATTAGGTTACACCAGAAACACTGGCAATTTAAGTTCATTGGGAGGATGCACCTGGGAAAGAAAACCAATTTCAAGTCTCCATCATTGTGATTGGTGAAAATGAAAGGCCAAGGATTTCTCGGCAATTACCTGCATGGGTGGAGCAGTGACTTCTGGGAGTGCCCTGCTTCTCACCAACCCTCAGAGCCTGCCCACACTTTACAAAGAAAAAAGCCCTCAATGATTTCAGGGCCTCCGCTGGTTTCACCCCTGAGACCTTACTGGATACAGAATTCCGCCTTTACAGCTCCTTCCCAAAGGAGCTACAAGGGTTGAAGGGGGGATTAAAGAAGCAAACATGAAGTTTTAGAAGGAAACAAATTCTAGGGCTAGGAATGTGGCTGAGTTGCTAGAGTTCTGGTCCTAGCATGTGTGAAACCCTGGGTTCAATGCCCAGCATTACATTCATAGAGGACAGTGGTGCACACCGAGATCCCAGCACTTAGGAGGTGGAGGCGGAAAGATCAAGGTTATCTCAACACACACGCGTGCACATGCATGAGCACGCACATAGGTGCACACACCATCACTAAGGCAGACTCTTGTTCCTCTATAGCTGTATTGTAGTCCTCTTTCTGCAAGAATTGATGCCAACTCCCGCGTAGCTAAAATGCATGAGTCACTACTGTAGCCTGGGCTGTGACCGAGAGAGCGAGCTGGAACCCTGTACAAGGGGAGGTCTCAAAACAGTGCGCCTCTACCTGGCCTCTCATTCCTACTCTACCCAATGCCGTAAGCAAGCCACATGAAGATGCTGCTGCAGGTATCCTGGCAGGTACAAAGATAATCTAAAGAAAGACACCCTCTCCATCATAGACCCCAAGGCACCGGGACTCACCTCGGGATCTCCTTCTGGGAGAAGGAAGAGGTTGAAGTCCAGTGCCAGCCAGAAAAGGAATTTGTCCAGTGTGAAAGAGATTTCAAACAGTCTGACCACTTGTCAGGCTATATTTGGGAGGTGGGAGGCAACGATGGTTCACTGACAAGCAGGGCCACACTCTGAGTAGGATTGGCAAGTTCTGCATACCTTTGTCCTCCATTTGAACCTAAACTTCATGTCAGTGCCTTTTAGGAAGATAACTTGAAAGGGTCCCTAGATCCCTTTACCTGGCCCTCTTCCCAATGTGGCCACTGTGAAAAATCCTCCATTCTCTGCCTTTTCGTATTCCTTGTCTCTTTTATTGAGGACAGGCAGCCAAGCCTAGGCTGTGAGGGATGCCAGGGTCAAGGCTCTGTCCCCTAAAGGTCTTAATTCTAGGAGGCTGGCACTGGCCTGGAAGTGGACTTAGGGGCCCAGCCCAACCCCTTCCCCAGAGGAAGAGCACACTTAGAGTGACACACTTTCCTACAAGCACAACTTAATTAGCTTGGCACATATTTCAGCCTCAGATCTTATTGCTGCTCTCACACATGTATATGAAGAGAGAAAAAAATCCAAACAGGAGACCCTCATAGGAGGAATCAAGAAATCCTAGCTTCTGGGCTCTCAGGATAGCTTAGCCAGTAAAGGCACTTGGTGCCAGGCCCAATGATCTAAGATCCATAGAGGAAGGGGAGAATCTAACCCACGAACAACAACCCTACACCCCCAAAACAAATAAGCACAATGTAAAAGAGTATTTTAAACTCTGTTTATTTGCAAAAGCAGGAAGGAACCTCAGCTTTCCACACTGGGCTTGCGGAGGGCCTTGCCCCTCCCCCTAGAGCGTTCCTAGAGATGGATACATCTCCTGCGGGACCACTGCCAGGTCCCAGGGTCCCTGTGGTTCCTTCCAACCAGGCTGGACTTGGAGGCTTCAGGTCCTGTCCTGCTCAGCCTGAGGACACATCAGAGTCTTCCCGTCACTCAGTTTTTCTCTCTAGGTCAGAAAGAGCCACCGGGATGGCAGCTGGCCAGGTATCCTCCATCCTTGGAAAGGCTCTGCCTCTTCCCTGGGGATCACCTCATCTGCATTTAAAGGAGATCCTTGGCTGAATTCCACTCCTTCAGCCCTTTAAGACCACCAAGTCAGACCTAGTGATTAGCTGGGGAATCCCAACTACTCAGGGGACCAAGACATGGGGTTGTAAGTCTAAGGCCAACCTAGGCAGCTTAGCCAGACTCTTCTTGGAATAAAAAGCAAAAATATGGCTAGGGATGGGGCTCAGTGGTAGAGTACTTGCCTAACATCATAAGGCCCAGAGTTCAAACCTCAGTGCTAAGAAGAAATGACTTCCATTTTTAACCTGGAACCTCTGTAAAGCCTCTATATCATCTATCTATCTATCTATCTATCTATCTATCTATCTATCTATCTATCTATCTATCTATCTACCTATCTATCATCTATCTATCTATCCATCCATCATCTATCATATCTATCCATCCATCTATCATCTATCTATCTCTGACTTAAACAGTCTGATAGTAATTAATGTTCTCAAGACGGCTGGAAGTGCCCTTGTTAAGGGAGGGGCATATTCACCGTTGAGCCCACTGCTCCTGTGCACACTGTAGATGGAGAAATAATTCCTGCTGAGCTGAACTCCATCTCAAACTGTGAGTGCTACTGACTTGCACTGCTCTCCACGCAGGGCTGTGAGTTATGGGAGCACAGAGGGAAGCTGCTGGCAGCCTCAAGGGGTGTGTTACCATTGCTTTCTCTCCCTTCTGCAGGAGACCGCCAGCGTCCACTTCCTGTCTAACAGAACCTGCCACTCTTCGAGTAATATCAAGTGATCCAGCAAAGCCCAGACACTGGGCTCACAGAGCGAGAATCAGAAAGTTCCACAGATAGACAAGAGTTGTTCTAGACTAAGGGGGAAAGAGCCTCGAGAGGCAGAAGCACAGAAGAGGCTGTACAGGCCTCTAGGTGAGGCTCAGCCCGACTGAGTGCGGTGGAAAGAAGCCCTGTGGAAGCTCGAGATGCGGAGGAAGTCAGCAGGTGTCTGAGGAAATACTGGCAGATCAGGAGTCTGGTGGGCAGGATTTGGGGTTAGGCGTGAACAGACTGAGCTGGGTGGAGTTCCTAGAGTGTCCTCAATTGGTTCATCTGCAAAGTGGGGACGATAAGCTCTGCCTCCTCGCTGGTCCTCACACATTAGCTTATGGAAGCAAACGGCTCAGCTTTCCTCTCTAATCCTCCCTGTACAAACACTACAGCCCGAGTTGAAGACAGGACCCGACACTGCCTTAATAAAGACCATCACTCCATGGTCACACACAGAGGTCATCAAAGCGGTGGTGGGAGGGAGTCTACGGACCAGTGAATGCAATGGCAGCTTCAGTAACTGTAATCCAATGGGCATAAAGAAACTAACACATATCTGATAGAGTTGCTGCTGATAGTTCTGTGGATGTGTTTTGCCTTTGAAGTTGGAACCTCTTTAGGGAGGTGTCCGTGAGAAGACAGGGCCACTGCAGACGCTGCCCAGACGGCTGCAGTAAGTAGGTCGATGAGCTGGGGGAACCCGGAACGGCCTCGCCCAAGGGAGGCCCAGGGCGCTCAGAGGAGTCGTGAGGATGAAATTCATCAAGAAGCAGGGCTCCTCGGCACAGCCGCTTGGCACTCACGGCAGCCCTGGGAACAGTTCGGCTTCCTGGGCACGTTAAGTACCGGCCGCTTGACCACTCAACAAGTCCTTTATGCAGCTTTCCAACTCTCACACCAGAATAATATTAATGAAAGTTTCATGCCTGGAGAAGCCGTTCATCATGAACCAAGAGGGTGATGGTCAGGGTTCCTTTCAGCTCCAACCCGGATCTCCAAGCTTCCGGTTTCCTTCCCTCCTCCAATCAGCCACCTAGCCACCGAGGCTCAGCGCGCCCCCCCCCACACCACACACACACACACACACACACACACACACACACACACCCGCCTAACTACTCCTCCGGCCCCTGCTCAGACACCTAGTAGACCCCGTAGCTTCTCACTCAGCAGGACCAGACAACTGATTCCTCTGGGTCTCCACGCCTCCTCCAGGCAGTTTCCGCCTCCCACTTTCCTGCTTGGGCCCAAGAGTGTCCTGGAAGCTCAGTTAGGAACATGTCAGACGCTTACTCAGACCTGAAATGGCTCCCACGGCTCCGGGGTCAAGTGCAAATACAGCTGCCCCACAGCCAAGCTCCCCTGAGGTCTGGCCTAAGCCCAGCATCCTCCTGTTCTCCCATCTCTCTGCTTCCAATGCTCTTTCTTCCTGCTAGCCCAGAGGTCTCCAAACTATAGATCCCGCCCTGCTGGAGGCATGTAAAATTAATGTAGCAAGTAGAACAGGAGTTGGTTTTTTTTTTTTTTTTTTTTTTTGTTGTTGTTGTTGTTTTAATGCAGTGCTGTGTGCATAGAAAATGTTCACTTCATGGAAAGTCTGTCGTGAGTGTGTCTGTCTGTCTGTCTCCAGCTGCCACTGTTCATCCAAACACACATATTCTCCAAGCCTGTTCTGGCTGCTCTTCCAGAAGCAGACCTTGGGAGGAAAGTAACTTAGGAACTGACCCCATAAAGCATGACAAGGAAATGAGAAAAAGAGCTGGCCCAGGTGTGCAGCTGGGCAGGCTCCCGGGAGTTCAGTCCCTCTGGGATCCTTTGTCTATAGACTCCTATCAGGCACTGGGGGAGATCTTATAGTTGGAGAGGTTCAGGACAGGTTGGAAGCATAGAGTGTGCCCAAGGGCAAGGAGGTGGCCACTTCCACCAACAAGCGGGGTCTCCTCAAGGGGAGGACCAATCAGCTCACTAACTATATCTTTTCCTTCCTAGAACTGGATCCCATACTTTCCCGTGGGAAACAGCCCTTCCTCTGCCCTCAGTCTGCAGGCACTAGCAGCATCCCTGAGACTACATTATTACAGCAAAGCGACCTACTGAAATTCAACCTGAAGACTTGTATTTCCTTGCTGGTGTTGTTGAGAGCAGCTGGCTCTCCACTGGCCACCAAGAGAAGAAGAAAATTTTAGAGAACAGTCAACACAGAAGGGAAAAGGGAGAGGATGAATCCCTGGTAAGGATGCAAGCTGTGTGAACCCTTGGGCCAGTTGTCCCCCAGCCCCCAAAATAACCTGTTCTGAGACAGGCAGGTTTTTTTTTTCCTCTGAAGTTAGCTTGGCTCCAATTTCGGGCTCACATCCCAGAATCCCTGGTGGTTGCTCAGTTCTGCGCTGTCCATGGAGGGTGCATGAACCCTCTGTGTTGCCTGACTCTCAACACATTCCACCCAACATATTTTCCAGGACACTTCCATTCCTGGCACAGACACAGTGTCACCAATTCTGTACTTTTTTTTTTTTTTTTTTTTTTTTTTTACCAATTCTGTCATGACCAAAGTCTCCAGACTCCAAAGCAGAGATGCCCACATAGTGTGGTGACAGAGGAACAGAGGGTCCGAGGCTGAGAAAGGAGGCCAGGAGCCTGGTCGGCACTGTCTGGGTCAGTCTAAAAGGAATCCCAGGCTTGAACACAGGGACCTCAGAACATGACAGCGTATTAACCCAGTTTCAGCTCCAGAAAGGGCCCCTCATGCAGGATGGTTCTCCAGGTAGCATTGGCTGACCCAGTTCTGCCCTCTTGCTTGATCCCTTTCTCAAAAATAACTGTAGAATGTGCTGGAATATGGCATCCTGAGGAGGGAAGAGCTGTCAGAAGAGCCAAAACTGCAGCCCAGCATGGCATGTTGTTCCATCAGGGAGAACTAAGATGCCTCAGCTGCAAAACAGGATGAGCATGCGCCAATGACAGCCCATCCAGCCTGCCCTCGGGAAACTCAGTGAAGTCCCAGACTTCCATCATTCCTGCCACTTCTATAGAAAACCCTTTTCTGTAACCCTAATATCCTCACACTTGAATGGGGTGAGCAAAAAAGTGCTCAAAGCGCTGAGGGTACCCGACACAAAAGTGCTCAGAGCGCTGAGGGTACCTGACACAAAAGTGCTCAGAGTGCTGAGGGTACCCGAGAGCCGCAACATTCTAGCAGGCAACTGAGAACATTGTTGCCAAACCTGAGGAGGAATAGGGCCGACCTGTCACTCTGCATGAACGCAGTGCCACTGGCTATAGAAGCTGGCCCTGTGATCATCTCACTGAACAGAGATGAAGCTAGTGGTGGCACCCACCCTGCTACTGTGGGGTGGCTCAGCTGGAGGGCTCCCCGCACCCTCGGGCCTCCCGGGGAGGTGTTCTTATATTTATTTAGCATGTTAACCACAGATACGATTGAAGAGGTCCACCTCCCTGGGCCATCCTCATTAGGATGTTCTCCACCGGTGCGTTCTCCAGTGCTCAAGAGACCTTCACCTACTCCAAAGGTTTTCAGTGCTCCTGGGGACATCAAAGGCATGTTGCAGTCTTGTCTTGGACCAAGCCTGGGGTGAACATGATGCCTGGGTTCCTTGGGGAGTTCTTCTTGCTGCAACTAAGCATGTATCTTTAGCATCATGGAACCTTAAATTACGTCCACAGCAGTAATAATAACAGCAGATATGCTAGTAAACATTGCACAACCCCATCCTTCCACAGACTAGATCTGGGAGGTGAACACCATTATCGCCCTTGGTTGACAGATGAAGAACGGCAACAGAAGAGTCAAGAACTCAAGCCGTGCGCAGTGTGCATGCCAGTAACCCTCACATTTTGGAGGTGGAAGCAGTAAGGCCAGGAGGTAGGGACTAACCTTGACTACTCAGAGAGCTCAAGGCTAGCCCTAGGACACATGAGAGCCAGTCTCAAATAAACAACAACAACAACAATAACAACAACATATCTCACACACCACCACCACCACCACCCGCAAATGAGTAGATTCAGTCTAGTGAATTGATGACTGCAATAGTTCCCCTGGGCAGGAAAGGGTTAACACGGCATGTCTGAAGTTGTAAGCTGTATCCACAGGAAGGCCTATGGGAAAGGCTTCAGCCCCAGAACCTGGATTTAAGATTCCTCTTGCTCCCTGTAATACAGACAGCATGGCTTAACCTAAGCACCTCCTTCCTTCTGCTCAGGTAGAATACTGCAGCAGGCTAGGCAGAGAGCACCTTGGTGACCAGCCCTGGCAGACACCCAGGATACTGGACCTCTAATGAGCTTTCCCAGGAGAACACATGGGACATGTTCTGTCACAGTATGCTGCTAGGGGAACTACATGTGTCCTGTGTGATTCCTCCAGGAGAGGCCTTGCACCTGGACTCCTCAGGATTCTGCCACATGTCTGTCCCTATGGCTGATCTTCCTCTGTGCCTTTTTCCTGTCATGCATTGCAGATGTAAAACACAAGCAGATGCTGATGTCTGAGTCCCCCTAGAAAAAATATGAAACCTGGACTTGGGGACCCTGACATATCCCCAGACATCCTAAAGCTGACATGTGAAAGACTCTCTCTCTCTCTCTCTCTCTCTCTCTCTCTCTCTCTCCCCCACGTCAGTTCAGCTGGTCTGGTTCTCTCTCTCTCTCTTTCTCTCTCTCTCTCTCTCTCTCTGTGTGTGTGTATGTATGTGCACGCACGTGTGTGCATATGCACACTAGGAATCCAAACTAGGCCTCAAGTGTACTAGGCAAGCCCCGTGCCACCAAGCTGTATCTCCAGCGTTCTGTCACTCTTCACTGAGGTATGACTCACTAAAATGCCTTGGATGGTCTTGAACCAGTAATTCTGCTTTGGTCCCCGAATATCTGGGATTATTGGCATGTGCCTCCTCATCCAGCTGGCCCTGAGATGACATTTGCCTCAGATTCTTGCTCACAGGTCATGTAAAATTACCTCTCTGGTATGGCAGTGTACCTTGAAGTGGGTTGCCTAGCACTGGGTTGGGTCAGGAGTCAAGGGCCACGGGGTTGCTGGGGAAGCCTTCAGGAGGGTTCTCTCATAACCCCTCCAGTCACAAGCAGCAGAAGTAGCCCATCCTCCACCAGCCAGACCTGCAGTGCTGTATTTATTCATAGGGAAACTGAGATTCGGGCTGGTCGGCCTAGGTCACTTGACATCACTTCCGGAACTCACCATTGACCTATCCCAGATACTACAGCCTGAGGAGATACAAAAACCTCCTGTGACAGGGGACAAACACAGGCCAGAGGCTTAGTTGTAAGCGATACAGGTATGGTCCCTATTCTGTGGTGCCTACACCTAAGAGGAAGCTTAGGGACTGAACTGACCTTCCTGGAAATGCTTAGCATGCAGGGCGGTTTACCCCTGCCTTCCAGCACCTGCCACAAACCTGACCACGCTGGGCAAGCATCCTCCAGCACTATTTCTTCCTCGGCTTCCCTCTCTGCTCCATCGTTCTTCAGAGAAAGCACATCCCAGGAGGATGTAATGGCTCTGGAAACAGATGGCCTCGGTCCTGATCTCAGCTCTACCCACTAGCTCTGGGTTTCTGGCGAGTTCTGTGAGCCTGCTGTTCTCATGTGTGAATTTTAGGGGTCTGGAGACGACCTGAATCTGCACCTGTCTCTAGCCTGGCGCAGTGGGTTGTGCCCTACGCCCTGGATGCTGAGGGCCAACTGTACCACTTATGAATAGGCCACCTACTTTCCACCAACAGGAGGGAGAACGAGGTTAATTACACCGGGAAGAAGTACAAGAGGGTAATAAGGTCTCCGGTCGCATCTTTTGTTCACAAGTTAAATAAATGTAAAAGCTATTGCCCAGGAGATGGGGAGATTTTGACCTCCTTACCTTGAGTGCATGGTGCTTAGTCACCAAAAAGACCCAGCTACTCATGCACCGCTCCGCTTAGGCAAGAATAAAAATCATTTTTACATATCAATGGGAACCTACATTATTGAATGTTGGGGCTTTTGTTTTTTCCTCAGGCAAATTCAGAGCAACGGAGAATACCACTCCCAACAGTTGGGCACCCAAATCCAAGACTCTTTTCTGAGGCCTCCCGAGCCGTTTCTGTTCTGCAGGATGCCATTCCAACACTTAGCCGAGTGGAAAGATGCATCTGTTGGTCTCCACATTGCCCTTACGGTTGCTGCTGTAGGGAAGGGTGACAATGGTGATGCCTCCTGACCCAGGTGGCCCTCCTCCGCCCCTGTCAGGGAGGAACCTGAATTGAGAAAACATCTCCATAAGACCCAGCTGTAAGGCATTTTCTTAATTAGTTATTGATGGGGCAGGGCCCAGTCCATGGTGGGTGGGGCCATCCCTGGGCTGGTAGTCCTGGGTTCTATAAGAAAGCAGGCTGATCAAGCTATGTAGAGCAGGCTGATAAACAGCACCTTTCTGTGACCTCTGCATCAGCCCCTGCCTCCAGGTTCCTGCCCTGCATGAGTTCCTGTTCTGACTTCCTTTAATGGTTAACAGTGATACAGAAGTGTAAGCCCAATAAACCCTTTCTTCCCCAACTTACATTTTAGTCACTGTGTTTCATCACAGCAATAGTGATCCTAAGTAAGACACCAGCCTACAGCACGGTGCCATTGGGAGCAGGGCCTTGAAGTCTGAGTTTAGCAAGACCGCTCTCCCCACTAGACTTCATCTGGTATCCGGACATAGACCAGCTAGTTCAGACCAGCTCTAAGCTCTTTTAAGAGTTGCTGCTCTACTTTCTGGAGGATGGGCCTCAGCCAATGGACATCGACATCACTCCCCATCCTCCAGGCCCTCGGTTCTTTTCTGTTTTCATCAGTGTGGGTCTTTTCAAACGGGTCCCACAGTCCTATCTGCTCACATGCATCAGCAGAGGGAGGATTGGGAGAGCAAAGCAAAGTCCACCTCCACCTGCAAGGGTCCAGGAAAAGTGATGGATGTCTCAGAATCCAGGTCAATTTCAAAGGCAGATTTCTCCTGATTCATCTCTCGGTGAAGAGAGGGCAGGGCTGGGAGGGTTTCATTTAAATCTCAGCGACTTAGCTCATCAGTCAGGAGGACTCAATTTGACCAATTTTTCTCCAACAAAAGATGTGTTCTTTTTCCAGAAATATAACCTTAAAGCCTCCTTTATAGCTCAGAGTCAAATGTAGCTCCTTTTGTTGTTGTTAAAGGAAAAGAAGGTGATTTTTTATTAGAATTCAAGCATTCTGAAAATTCAAAGCTGAAAGCCTCAGTGATCATCTAATGTTCCACAATCAGGCCCCCCAGAGGCAGCAAGTGACCTTCTGAGGTCACCCTGAGAGGGTTGGTAGGCAGGAGACACCTACTCTAGGCCCCAAGACGGTCTTTTTTTACCCCACCCAGCTGCTTCATTCTGTCCTTCCTAGAATCCCGCAGCTCTGGCAGAACCCTGACCACACTTCATTGTCCTATTACCCAAGAGCACCTGGGATGCACAGACAGCAGAGAAAGATGGAAATAGGTAACTCAAGGTCCCCAGCCCACGGCCGAGGTTCCCTTTAATTGGCCATAAGACTCTCAGCCTAAAAGTGCAACAAGAAACACAGACAGAGCCACAAACAGAGAGTCTGGATTCCTAGCCTCCAGCTCTGCTCTGCTAAAAAGGTACTGCCATATTTCAAAAGCATATACGAACTTTACAACCAAAAGAATGCATGATGAAGCCCTCGGCAAAGGTCATGTTGAGGTTGAGCAAAAAGACAGGGCAGTCATTCTCCTTGCTCTGTTTCTGCTAAATATCCATCACTGGTGCTTTCTAACAAAGAGCCTCTTGGACACATTAACAAAAGTACAATCGTGAGAGGAATTCACACACATCTGTATTTTTACTGACATCATCAAGCACTCTGGGGGCCTCACCTGCTGTCATCTCTGGAAGTCCACAGGTATGGCCCCATAGCATCACCTCTTTCAGTAGAGTTTCATTTTTTTTTCTTTTTTTCCGGTAGTAAGGATTGAACCTGGGGCCTTATGAATGCCAGGAAAGTGTTCTACCACTGAGCTCCATCCCTAGCTCTTTCTCGGAACTTCTGTTTTGAAGCAGGGGCTCACTAAGTAGCCCAGGCTGGCCTCAAACTTGCAATCTTCCTGCCTCAGCCCCCTAAATAGCTGGATGACAAAAATAGTACCCCTAAAACCGGTGATGGTGGAGGGGGTTTCCAGCTTCATTTTTTTTCACTTATATTTGCTCACTTTCTGGTTTTCACATGCATGAGTTCTACATCCCCGTGAATCACAACCACTACATTTTTCTTGAAGAACAAGCACCCAGCTGGAGGGACAGTGTAGAATTATGACCCCAGGCTGCGTGGGAAGGGTTTTGCTTCTACCACCTTCTTGCTGGGCTGCTGAGACTCTCTTCTGTGAATCTGCCTCCTGCCTTACGTAGAGATTCAAAGGGCAGTCCCCACCTCACAGGGTTAACCCCGGTTTCTAGTTTTTTTTTTTTTTTTAAAGAACTTAGATTCATACCTAGCGCCAAATGAGCACAATATAATTGACAAATTTTAAAATACCATTGTTAGCCTGGAAGTTAATGAGGTCACCAATAAAATCCCAGAGAGAGAGGAACACTCCAAGACGGATGACCCAGTTTCATCAACAAATAAATTACAAGGAGGAAGAAAAAGAGAGAGGGAGAAGGAAGAAGGAGGTGGGGAGGGAACCTCTAGACTAGAGGATTCTTAAGAGAAGTGTGTGCTCTGTGCTCACAGAGACGTTAGTCACAAAAGCCAAGGGGGAGAAAGGACAGAAGTGCCTGTGGGCAGATGAGAGGGTGAGCGGGAGGTGACGCATACACACCACGGAATACCGCCACGTCTTTAAAAGACAGAACTGTATATGTTTGCATGGTACATGTGTGTGCTCACCCCTGTGTGGTCATGTAGGAGCCAGAGGTCAAAGACTCAACCTTATTTTTTGACACAGGGTCTCTTACTGAACATTAATCTTGCATTTTGGCAAGCCTGACTGGCCAGCAAGCCCCTGGGATCCACCTTGCCAGCACACATTACCACCACAGCCGCCCTTTCTGGGGAACTCAAATCCTCATGTGCATGTAGCAGGTGCTTTACCCACTGAGCCGTTTCCCTACCCCAAGAGGAGGGAATTCTGAAACACATCACACCGTCTCAACCTGATAGCTGTATTGCATTTGTTGCTGTTTGTCTGCTTGTTTGTTTCATTTTGTTTCTGTTTTCTCAAAACAGGGTTTCTCTGTATAATGGCTCTGACCATCCTAGAACTCACTTTGTAGACTGGACTTTGAAGTCCCAGAGATTCTCCTGCTTCTGCCTCCCAAGTGCTGGAATTAAAGGCATGCATCACCACCGGGTGGCACGACCTTGCTACATTAAGGAGGTCTTGGTTTACAGAAAGTGTTGAAATAGTCAAGTCATAGAGAAAGAAGTGGAATGAAGGCTGCCCTGTTGTGGCAGGGGGCAGGTGGGGTAAAAAATGGGGTGTTAGTCCTGGTGCTGTGGGGATGAAGCATTGGAAGTTAGCACACAGAGAGTAAAGGGTTTCAGACTGCAATGATGGACGTTCTAGAGACCGGTGACAGTGACGGTGGCACAATAATATGAATGGACTTAATGGCCATCATTAATGGAACTCACTAGAGTGATTAAAATCGTAAACTTTATGTTCGTGAATTTTACCTTAATTTTTTAAAAGATGTTTAAAACATCTATCAACTACCCCACAAGGTATGGATCTGAGTCAAGAAGCAAACTTAAGAAAGTGTGGCCTGTTTGACACAACCAGAAATTCAAATCTTGACTGGCCATTTTACCATAGTAAAGACCGGTGTGGATTTTTTCTGCAAGATGTCATGGTGGTTTTTAAGAGGCCCGTATCTTCTGGGGATACACATGGAAATATCCACAGACAAAACTGTATCGAGTGTGGCACTGACTTCAAGATAAAAAGGGTATGTAAGAAGCAGGAGACACAAGATTAACCGGGAATTGATGTTGCAACCGGCTCATGAGCACCTGGAGGGTCCTTCTGCTGTTCTATTGCTTGTGGGTTTCTTTAACAAAATAAAGGCAGACTGTAACCATTGCAGAAAAGGCTGTTAGAGGATATGTATAGTATCTGTGCTCTGCGGCCAGGTGCAGATGCTGACAGACGCTGATGGCTACTTCTCAGCTCGGCCTGTTCTGTTCCCCTCCCTTCCCTCTCATCCCTCTGCACACTCTTGCATCCAGTGCAGATTGCTTTCCTATTGCTCAGGCATTGGAGCAGACTGCCTCACCCTGACAGCCAATGTCTCGGCAGAACCACCTGCTATTCCGTCAGTGGCTGAAGTCAAGAGCAATAGACCGGGACTTCCCCCATGCACCTGTGGACCTGTGGGTAGAGTTCTCCTCTCCCTCCTCCGGAGGCAGACCTGGAGGGAATGTGACAGACGCAGGCACCAGGTGCAGAGGGATCCAGGACACTTTACATGGTACCTGGCTGTTTCTATCAGGCCCACCACAGTACCTGGTAAGAATGGGCACCAGCTGTTTGTGGATATTCATGCATGTTACCCCCCCCCACACACACACACACTCACTTACACACACACATGCACTGTTGGTCGGCATTCCTCAGGAGCATCCACACCCATCCTGAGTCGCTGAGAAGCGGGCATTAGACAGAAGGACACTGCAAACCAGACTATAAATCCACCTATGAGTCCCCAGGGTGCAATGTGACCTGAGCAAGCCACTTACACCCTAGGTGCGTCATGTCACTCACAGATGAAACAGGAAAAAGAATAGACACACCCCACTGAAGGGTGGGGGGATAAAGCGCAGGAATTATGCAGACAGTGTCTGACATGCCATGTGAGTACAGGGACCGGCCTCAGTTTCTCCAGGTACTAAAGGTTGGTGCTGTGCACTGATTGCCTTCCTTTCTCATTTGCTAGAAAGATGCTGTTAGCTATTCATGATGCTGGTCATTATCATGCTGTGAGAAGACATAGAGAGACTTGAAGTACATGTGTGTGTGCTCATTCTCACGTGCTCATGTAAACTTGTATATGTGTCTGCCTCCACACTGAAAGCCTCTAGGGAGTCTCTTTGGCATGTCAGCGAGAGGTTGTGTTTCAGCTGTATGGACAGGGGGGAATGTATGGACAGGGGAAGTTAGAGACCTCTCTATTTCTATGCTGAGCTCTCCCCACCCCAAGACAGAGTCTCACAATGTAGCCCTCCCTGGCTTGGAACTTGCCATGCAGAGAGGCTGGCCTGGGAACTTGGGAACTTACATTTCTGTATACCTTGCTTTCTCATTGAATTTGTCTTTTCAGCGAGTGTGCAAGGTGGGTTCTGTTGATGTGCTGTATTGGTACCAGTGTGCAAGGTGGGTTCTGATGATGTGCTGTATTAGTACCAATGTTCATTGCTCTCAGCCATGCATTTAAAAATGAAGTTCCAGGTGTTATCCCTGAGGCTGCAGGCCTGGTACAATTTAGAAGAAGTTGAGGAATTCTGCAGTGGTCCATGCAGCAGCTGCCCCAGTCCACCCTAGTCAGCATCCCTGGGCCCTGCCCTGGTGGCTTCTGAAGGCACCTAGGCTTGGGAAACTCAGCTCCTGGGAAGCACAAAGGTAAGCCCAGACCCTGAGATCCTGGCTGTACTGTAAAGGTCAAATAGTGGCTGCTCTTTTGATCTCTGGGGCTGAGAGAGGACCGTCCACCCAACCCATGCAGCTGAGGAGAGAGTAAGACTCGCATTTAGGATGCCCTTCATAGATAAATAAGTAAATTAATAATCACAGTACATCCAGATGCTAGAATATTAGTCACTGTTTGAAAGGAATGAACTAGGGGCGGGAGAGCTGGCTCAGTGGTTAAGAGAACTTCCAGAGGACCTGAGTTCAATTCCCAACACCTACAAGATGGCTCATAACCATCTGCAACTCCAGTTCCAGGGGACTTGATGCCCTCTTCTGGCCTTCAGGGGCACTGCACACATATGGGACACAGATTATCAGGAGGATAAACTAGCTACACATAAAATAAAAATAAGTAAATCTTTTAAAGGGCATGAACTGTAAAGAAATAAGTATGGAAGTTGATCATAAAATTTCCATACCCTGATACCATCTTTACCTCTCCTGAGCATCTACCAGAAGGAATCTAAATCAGTGTACTGCAGAGACAGATACTTGTACAGCCATGTTTAATGTGGCACTGCTCACAATCTGCAAGTTAGGGAATCAGCCTTTGTCCCCAAAGAGATAAATAAGATAAGAAACTGGAATATGTATATGGAATATATATATATATCACATAAATATCCATATATAAGTATATATGATATATATAGGAAGGAGGAAGGGAAGAAATAAAGAAAAAAGGAAAAAGAAATAAAGAATAGGAAGAAAAAGAAAAAAAAGAAGGGAGGGAGGAAGGAAGAAAGGAAGGAAGGAAGAGCAAGTGAGCCAAACCCCAAATCAGTAAGAAAAATAAATAATCAAGATCAGGGTAGAAGTTAATGAAATGAAAGCTAAAAATGTTACAAAATAAATCAACAAGACAAAGTTTGTTCTTTAAAAGGGTAAGATGGACAAACTCATCCAACTAAGAGGAGAGAGAGACCCAAATTATAAAATTAGAGATGAAAAAGTGACCATTGCAAGACACCAATGAAATTCAATAAATTATTAGAATATGCCTTAAAAGTATATATCCCATCAAAACAAAAGATCCAAAAGAAGTGGAAAAGTCCAGGTCCTGATGGATGCTCTGTGGGAAGCTACCAGACCCTTAAAAAAAAACACAACAGCACTTCTCTCACTATTCTATACCAGGAAAGGAAAGAACACACCAAGCTCTTCTCCTGGGGCCAGAGTCAGCTTAGTCCCACACACAGGTGAGGATGCAGAAAACAAAAAGAATTATGGACCAATCTCCCCGATACACAGATGCAGAAGTTCCCAATAATATAATCACACACTGAATTCAAGAATACATCAAAAGATCATTCATAACGGATCCAACTGGCTTTATTCCAGAGATGCATAAATGGCTCAACATATGCAAATCAATCAATGGGATACATCATATAAATGAACTCAAGGAACGAAACCACGTGATCTTCTCCCCAGTTGCCGAAAAGGCTGTTGACAAATCCAGCATCCTTTTGTGATAAAGGTCCTGACAAAACTAGGAGCGGAGGAGACATATCTCAACATGACAAAAGCTGCATACAACAATAACTAACATGATGCTCCGTGAGGGGAAACTGAAAGTATTTCCATTAAACTCACTGAACAAGACACAGGCGTCCACTTCCTATACTCTTATTCAGTCTGGTGCTGGCGGGAAGTCTTAGCCAAGCACTAAGTCAAGAGATGCAGATAAAAGGGATGCAGATAGAAAAGGAAAGAGCCAGGGCATCCTTATTTGCAGATGATGATTCTATACACGAGAGACCCTGCAGACTCCACCAGCAAACTTAGAGCTGGTGATGAACAGTTTCAGCGAAGTGGCAGGGAACAAAATTAACATACAAATGAGTATCCTTCAGAAACAACACTGACAAACATACTGAGAAAGAAACCAGGGACACGATCTCACGCATAATTGCTTCAAAACATAATAATAAAACAGAATTCTTGCGAATAAATCTAACCAAGGAAGTAAAAGACCTGAGCAATTAAAACTTTCAAGTATCCAAGAAAGGCTGGGTCTGGAGATGCACATCTTCAATCCCAGCACTTGGGAGGCAGAAGGACATCTGTGAGTTTGAGACCAACCTGGTCCATGTATGGTGAACTCCAGACCAGCCAGGGCTACATAGTATATAGTAGTGGGGGAAAAAACAAGAAAAAATTAGAAGACACTAGGAGATTAAAGACTTCCCATGCTTATGGATGGAAGAATTAATTGTGAAAATAACTATCTTACCAAAAGCAATCTATAGATCCAAGGCAATCCTCATCAAAATTTCTATGTCATTCTTCTGGGAAATGAGAAAATAATCTTAAAGTTCATAGATAAGCACTAAAGACCTTGAATAGACAAAGTAGTCCCTAGTGGCGGTGGTGACGATGATGATGATGCCAGAGGTGTCACTGTAGCTGATTTCAAGTTATGCTAAGGGCCTGGGAACAAAGGATGAAGCTGGTTCAAGACAGACATGTAGATCAATGGAGCAAACAGAAGAGCCAGATCTAAACCCATGCAGCTCCAGACACGTGACTTTTTACAAAGCTGCTAACAGTATACATTACAGAAAGAACAGCTTCTTCAACACAAGGTGCCAGGAAACCTAGGTATCTGAGTATAGCAAAATGAAACTAAATCCCTGTCTCTCACCCTGCATAAAACCCAACTTCACACGGATCCAAGACCTTAATGTAAGACCCGGAACTCTGAAACCATTAGAGGAAAAATATGAATACTTCAAGATGTTGGCGTAATCAAGGACCTCCTGCACAGAGCCTCAGCCATTCAGGAAATGAAACCAGCAGCCAACAAATGGGACCTCATGAAATTACGAAGTGTCAGTACAGCAAAGGAAACAATTAAGTACAGAAACTGCCTCCAATCTAATATTTGCCGGCCGTACATCTCATAGAGGACTGATAACTAGAGGATATAAGTATCAAACAATCAAGCCAATCAATAAATTGATAACTAAACGAACAGGCAGTGAAAGATGAAATATAAGGTTAGACGTTACTAGTTACCTGAGAAATGCAAATTAAAACTACTTTGAGATTCTACGACATCCCAGTTAGAATGAAAGTCATTCAGAACAAAAACCAAGCAAATTCTGGTGAGGATGTAGACAAAAGGGGAGCCTATTACCCTGTTTGTGGGAATGCAAATTTTCCAACCTCTGTGGAAATCACGAAGGATGTTTCTCAAGAAACTAGACCTAGACCTACCATGTGACCCAAATCCACCACTCCTGGGTGATTGTTCACCCCAAGGCTCCAAGTCAACACATTACACATTTGCACAAGTGTGTTCACTACAGCGTGTTTACAGAGCGAAGTTACGGAACCAGCCTAGGCGTCCATCAGCAGAGGAAGGAATGCTGGAAATGTGGTGTATATACGCCCTGGCCTGTTTTTCAGTCATAAGAAAGAAGTCATGCTATTTGTAGGAAAATGAGTATAACTGGAGATCATCATATAAGCAGTTAGGCCAGTCTCAGAAAGACAAATATTGTATGTTCCTCTTGTTTGTGATCCCTAGATTCTGTATAGTCACATAAAATCATATATATTCATATATACATAGTGGCATTTCTATTGTATTTTAATAAATAAAGCTTGCCTGGGGATCGGGAGAGTAAAACAACCACACTGGTCAGCCTTACTACCAGGCAGTGGTAACACACACCTTTAATCCCAGTAGCCACACTAGTTACCATAGAAACCAGATGATAGGTCTACAAGAGCTAGTTCCAGGACAGACTCCAAAGCTACAGAGAAACCCTGTCTCAAAAAAAAAAAAAGAAACCAGATGATACATGACTTTAATCCCAATGGTGCACACCTTTAATCCCAGAACTAGAGAAGATTATAAAATGGGAGGAGACAGCTCTCACACACAGTCTCGTTCTGAGATTCCTGGAGGCAGGAACATCTTTTTTGGTCTGAGGCTGAGGTAAGAGCCAGTGGTTGTCTGCCTTACTTTATGGATCTTCAGGTTGACCTCAATTTCTCTGAGTTTTCATTGATCATGCTTCATATATATATGTATATATATGTACAGATACATATATATACACACACATATATATGTTTGACATGAAGATTCATGTGAAACTCTCTAGGGAACAAGGACTCATGGGAGGGGGAGGGGGAATATGACCAGCACATAATATATACCTATAAGAAAATCTAAAATAAAAAAAAAAGCTGTAGGTTCAACAGTCTAAAAGACAAGTGTATATTTTCTCTCACTATGGATTCTAGATGTTTTAATAAGTAAGATATGAAGGTAGAGGAAAGACTATGCGGGAAGAAGAAGGGAGCAGCGGGAAGATGTTGGCGGTGAAAGAGGGTAACAGGAAGAATATGACTGACCTGTCATATACGTGTGTGATGACATCACAATGAAACCCATTGTACTATATAACTAACATATGTTAGTTTTTAAAAAGAAGATAGACATGATGGTGCAGTCCTGTGATTCTGGGTACTCAGGAAGCAGAAGTAGGAAGATCACAAGTTTAAGCCCTATCTGGGCTACGGAACGGGCACAAGACTAGCCAGCCTAGGCAACTTAGCTAGACCCAGTCCTAAAATTGAAGGGTTCTGGCAATGCAGTGATAGCTTGGTAGTAAAGCGTTTGCCTAACATGAAGAAGGTCCTGGGTTAAATCCCCAGCCCTGCAAATGACAATAATACAAAATGACACATAAGCCGTGAGTCACAGGCAAACACAGAAGGCATCACTTGCCACCTACAGGTTAAGGGAGTCAGGCTGAAGCCCACCTACACAGGATTCCAGCCGCGCTACTTTATGGAAGAGGCCAAACTCGGGATTCAGTGGAGAACCAGTGGCTTCCAGAGTTGGAGGGATAAAGAGAGGGGACAGAGGCATGTGGGAGCAGGGAAGCTCTCAAGCGTGATGCTGTAACAGCAAGCAGGTATCCTAATGCTTTTGTCCAAGCCCACAGAATGTGGAGTGGGAGAGTGACCTTGATCACTAACTATGGGCATTGGGGATAAAGGAAGTGTCAAAGGAGGGTCCTCGTTGTTACTAATATACTACTTCGGTCCTGATGTTAAAGATGCAGAAGCATGAAGAGGAGGCACGTGGCCCTCTCTCAGTGTTTCTGTGAGTAACTTCTGCACGAAAACAAATTTTAAATGGGGAGGGAGATCCAGAGGCAAGCACCTAGAGAGCAGGAGCTGGCAGGAAGAGCTGACAGTGACATCTGAGCATACATGAAGACTTGGATCTGTGGTCTGAGGACAGTAGGAAGGCAAGGGGTTCTGAGCATTAGGAAGAGCACAAATCGAGCCCAGGAGAGGACAGAGGAGTGGGACTGGGTACAGAGACACTGGGAAATTGGTGCAGTTCCAGAAGGCTGGCTGGGTGAGACGATGGTGGACCAGCCAGGCTGAGGGTGGAGGCCAGAGGACTCAGATTCAGGAGGTACAAGGGTGGGTATGGCAGCAGGCAGGCACAGGGGTTGTGTTTGACCTCTAGGTTTCTAGCTTGCAAAAATGCATGGGTGACAGGAACACAGACTGAGAGGGGGAGCCCTGAAGCAAGTGTAGGACCTGGAACAGAGCTCACGCCTCAGGAGCCACACCCAAATGGTGTCGCTGAGGGCTAAGCCCAGCCTGGTGTGCTGTCTTATTATAAAGTGTGGTGGTGGGGGGGCAGTTGAGTTGATATTTTGAGTAATAAGTGGGCAAGTGCTTCAACATTTAATTTGTATGTCAGTAGTTTCAAAACTCATTTTAAAACCTCTCTATAATTTTACCAGGTTTATGTACACTGACATTATAACACCCGAATTATTTCTGATCTAAAAATAATCATCCCGTATGTTGCTTTGCCTGAAAAAGTATTGAGAGAAGTTACTGGCAAAGAATCTTTTTTTCACTGCCAGGGCGCTGTAAGCCAGTTACCAGTTGTGCCTCCCTCGTCCTACCTAATTTTAAGCCCAGGAATAGGACCACTCTGCTAGCTGTTTAGGAACAGGGCAGGGGGTGAGGCAGGAGTGTCACCCTCTGACGGTGACAGGACGACCTGTGGGACAGTTCAGATGAGGAGAGCACGGTCTGTGCGAGCTGGCAGCGGTGTGAGCGGGCAGGCAAGAGCCAAGTCCTTAAGTGGCAACCAGAGGCCACGAACTGCTGGCCCTTAGCAGATTCAAGCTTACCATATATTTCATTTGATACACACAGAGATTTTTTTTTTCTTTCAACTAAACCAATATTTAAAACATAAGATCCTGGCTTCAGCGGCTCTATTCGGATGGGTTGCCTCTCACTGTGGTCAGCTGAGCCACCGTGGTCCGTTTTTGGTGGGAAGGTCTGTCTCCTCCACCCCCCACGTCTCACGCCTCCAGCTCTACAAGCCCACCAGCTCAGGGCCATCTGATTTGGGTCACTGCAGCCAACGAAGGTTTGTTTTTCTTATGGTGAAGAAATATTTCTCTCTGGCCATGTCGCCAGAGGAGAAAAGTAACACCCAAATCAAGATCTGTATCTCTAAGAGGAATCGAGCAGATTCCACACAGCATTAAAACCTTCTTCAACTGCTGCCCCACATAAAGTCCCGGCCAGCTCTCTGCATGCCCACATATGATCCGCCTGGCCCCGCCTCCCCAGATGCCCTGGGTGCTGCGGGTTCTCAAGGTACTCAGTCAGCCCCAGGTCCAACACAAGAGGGCCCAGTTCAGGGATAAGGGGTATGAATGAGACATAGCCACAACTAAGGACCACATTTCGGAACTGGAAACAGGTTCCAGGATGAGGCCAGCTGGGCAGAACGGACAGTAACAGCTCCGATAGTGACAGTCGCGAACAACCTTGACTATGCGGACTGTGACCAAGAGGCAAGCCAGATGCTTTACACACACATCTCACAGATCTGAGGCTCAGACTTCAGTCATTCACCCCATAGAAAGTGGAGGTGCAAAAGCCAGGACTCCAAGCGCACACCCATAGTGATTTCTACCAGAGATACATATAACAATCAAGACGATAATTATAGACATATCTGGTCACGGTCCCTGAAGACTCTAACTGGGTAAGTCCTGGAGTCTTTGTTTTGTTTTTTTTTTTTTAAAAAAAAAAGCTCCCTGGTTACTGCATTCTCACAGCCTCTGGGGAGAGGCACCTGCCCCCATAGACAAAAGTTTCTCTAGCCATTCACTCAGGCAACCCTCCAAAGGTCACACCATCTGCCACACACACACACACACAAAAGCAGTCCTTAATCAGGGTGGCAGCCTCAAAGATGGCTCTCCTCAAAGCCCAGCCGTAGCATCCTTAGAGGCCAGCCTTCTCCCAAGAGCTATGTGTGCAGAGTGTTTTGCTCTAGCTTTTCCTAAGGGAAACAGTACTGAAACAGAGACTGAGGGGGACCATGGAACCTCATCCAGGTCTTGGAGCAGCGGTTGGCGTTCATTTTGATCATCAGTCTCAGATCATGATCATCACCACAAATCTTAGGACCCAGTTCACTCACTGACCCAGAAGACCAAATCGGAACCAAACAAGAAACAAGGAGGAAGTAGGATTCTGGGCAGCAGGTGGCTCCTAAGTCCCTGCTCATGACAGCTGTCAGACACACTCAAAGTCCGCTTGCCCTCTTCTGGCAAAATTCTTCAAGGTTACATGAAAAATTTACTTGGCCAACCTTAGCAGCAATACTATCTCAACTAAGAAAAGGGGTTCTAGTCTCCAGGAGCCTGGGTGAAATGGATGGTGATCTGTTCTTACCTTGATCACTAAATGCTCAGAGTCAAGTTTCTGATCTGCTTTTTAGCAACCCATCAAGGCCTTCTGTGCGGTGATATTTTGTTTGTGCTCTAACAAATAAAGCTTGCCTGAAGATCAGAGTGTGGGACAAGCCACTAGTTAGCCATAGAGGCCAGGCAATTGTGGCACACACCTTTAATTCCAGCACTCGGAAGGCAGAGGCAGATGGATCTCTGTGAGTTCAAGGCTACCCTGTGCTACACTAGATTGATCTAGTCTCAAAGAGAAACAGAGCCGGGTGGTGGTGGCTCACACCTTTAATCCCAGTATTTGGGAGTCCTCTGCCCTTAATCCCAACACTAGGGAGGTGGAGACAGGAAGGCATATGGTTGTGTGAAGACAGGAATCTAAGGCAGGAGGAGACAGGAGCACAAGGCATTCCATCTGGGGACTTACAGAGACAGGATACCCCATTCGGTCTGAGGATTTCGTAGAGGTAAGAACTAGTGGCTGGCTGCTCTGCTTCTCTGATCTTTCAACTTTCACGCTAATATCTGACTCCAGGCTTTTATTGATTATGACTAATTAGATTCACGCTATGCTCTGAATACGTGTCTCCACACCCATGCCACTCCTCTGTTCCCACACTTGACAGCCCTCCAGCTGACCTGTTCATCGGAAGCACTGTCCTATGGGATGTTTATAATGTTCCGTTTGTTTGTTTTACACGTTCGCATTATTTTAGTTACTAAAAAAAATTTGGGTCAGCAAACTCTTTTTCTGTAAAGGCCCAGATCGTAATATTTTATCCTTTGCAGAACATATGGTCCCCAGCACATATTCCTTTTTTTTTAACCATCCTTTTAAAACTTGTTTTAAAACCATTCTCAGCTTTCAGGCAAAAAAAAAAAAAAAAGAAACAGGTGCTATCGTTTGCTGCTGTGTGGTAAAGATTGAAAATCATATTAAACTGAAACTTACCAGAAATAACCACTACGAAAGTTATGGAATATATTTTCCAAGACATTTTGATATGCCTATTTTGGATATTATTTAGATTCTATTATACATGCAGTTTTGTGACTTGTTTTTTTAAAGTTAATTATTCACCAATATTTTTACATATATACATATACACACACACACACACACACACACATATATATATATATAGAGAGAGAGAGAGAGGGAGGGAGGGAGAGGGAGGGAGGGAGAGGGAGGGAGGCTGGAGCGATGACTCGGCATCTAAAAGCACCTGCTTTACTTCCAGAGAACCCATGCTGGGTAGCTCACAACTACCTGTGACTCTAGTTCCAGGGATGTGACACACTCCTCTGGCCTCCGTGAGAGCATTTACATGTGTGCACACACACAAATAAAACTTAAAGGAAGTATTATATGAACACAACATGGCTGTATCAATCCTTTCTCATCAACAGTTAGGCCACTTCCTGGTTTCCACTGTTATAAATAATGCTCCAACTGCCATAGTAGGATGAAGTCCTAAGAAGGGATTTTATAGACCAGAAGATACACAGCTCGAAGTCGGTCAGTGACATCCCAGGTCACTCTCTAGAGAGCTGTGCACACTCAGCCAATAACCCTCTACAGGGGACAAACACTTCTTAACCCTCACCAGTAATGGGGACTGTTGTTTATTTTCACCAACCAGACAGATGGCATCTTAGTGCTCTCTAGGGCCCCTTCTGTGCCCACCCCACACAGCTCCCTGCTGCCTGCCCTGTGATTCCTTCCTCTGCTGCTGGCCTGGGGTTCTACGCTCTCCTTTCACAGTGAGTCGGGGCTGTAAGGAAATACCTTAAGGATGCTCATCCACCTCCAACTTTGAGTTCCCTAGACAGACAACTCCCAGAAACCAGGCCCACGTTGGTTTTCTGGCCTGGAGAGGGAGGGTTTCCATCATGAGCAAAGCCATGCAAAAGCTTGCCAAGAGAGTAAGTCAAGAGCCATATTGGCAGCCTGGGAAGGGACAAAAAGAGAATGGTGGAAGACCCCAAGAATAAAGGGTCTGTGGTTCCCAACCAAGTCCCACTCCACTCCTCAGTCTTTCTCCTTCAATAACCAGACAGACACCAGTGAGTGACAGTCAGCTGCTGCAACCAGGACGAGAGGGGTGTCCTTGAGGCTGGATTAAAGGCTTCAGGGACTCGTGAATCATCCTGGCAGTCCCCGAAGGAGGAGGGGACAAAGGCTGTTTGCACACAAATGGAACATGGGGAATATATATCTGTGGTCTGTGTTGATGCTCTCTCTCCCTTGGCAATAGTCTGCAAGGACCTGACGGTGCAGGTACCACCCTGGTGTTTGACCTCAGGGACTCAGTATTAGACTGGAGTGGTAAGGGCAAGAAGGGGCAAATACATCCCAGGGACACCTATCCTTCAGAGGGAGCTAGACAGAGTCCCAGAAGAGACAGAAGTGTTGGAGGAGGAGGGGAGACAGGGCAAGATGGTTCCTGTTGTGCATAGCACTCATTTTGTAACTTGCCCCACCCAACACTAAGAGGGCTCTTCTGGTTCCCAAAGCATTGTGGTCCACACTTGAGAGTCCTGCTATGACCCACTCAGTGGCCGACAGGATGCTGCCGGTGGGTTCCAGGGCAGGGAAGGTCTGCAGCAAGTCCAACCATATGACGCATCAGACCCCCAAGTCTTAGCAGGAGCTTGAGGGTGAGAAATTCCGTGTGGAGTGTGTGTCAAGCCAGACGAGGAAAATCAAAACACAGACCCCGGGGTTCTGGAGCAGGGCCACACCATCTGCAGCAGGGAACAGAGCATCCGAATGGAGCACTTAATGTGCTACTGAGCCCTGGCGGTGATGGCATGTGGCCTCCCACTCAGTGGGGGTCGTCCACCATCTCCCATCACTGGGCACCCAGTCTGCTAGGAGAGAAGCCCAAAGCCCCGTCCCATATGGCATGGAGCCTCGCGGAGCCCAACAAGCCTCTCAGGGATGAGTTGATTCTGTGGGCAACCTCCAGCTACAGAAGGTGAGTGGCCAATCTTGACAGTAATAAAAATACACTGTGGGTTCAGGCTGACCTATCACCTTGCCATAAGGCCCTTGCCAGCACCATCCTTACAGAAGCCTCGACCACTGACTTGGAATGCTGTATGCCACCACCTCAAATCAGAGTAAGTAAGAGTGACTATGCCAGAGGACCTGCTGGTCCTGCCACAGCCTTTCATAGGCACAGATGAGGGGTCAGCGCAGGGACGAGCCCATGTATGGTGGACAGAAGTCAATGAACCATCAGTGGACAGTGCCACACCCTCATATCTGAAGAGGGTCTCCTGGTGGCAGCGCCCCATGGCATCTACAGAAGCCTCTGATGCCACCATGTGCTTTGTGCTCCTCCCCTTCACATTGTTGTCCTGCCCACTCAGCCCATCTCTCTCCCTAAAAGATGTCCTAGAGAACACTCCAGCAAGAGGACTCAGCAGATAAAAACACTTGCTGTGCAATCCTGATGGCCCAAGTTTGATCCTCAGGAGTCAGATCTGCAATCCCAGCACTCCTATAGTGAGATGGGAGGCAAGACAAGGGGTTCCCAGAACTCACAGGCCAGGTAGAGTTCACAGTGTGGTAAAAGAGGGGCCTGCCTCAACAAGGTTGAAGGGGAGAGCCCCAAAGTTGTCCTCTGACCTCCACATAGGCACTGTGGCACTCTGCACCTGCATTCACATACATCACACACACTCACACACACACGTACATTACTCACACACACATACATCACACACACACACACGTACATTACACATACCCGCACACACATTCATGCACACACCCGCACATACACACACATACATCACACACAAACACACTTACATACACACACCACATATGCACACACACACTTATGAATAAATAAAAGCCTACATTAAGAGAGAGAGAAGAGAGAGAGAGAACATGCTGCCATGTGCCTTCTTGCGCACACACACACATCTCTACTTAGACCATTTCTTAAGACACAGGACCTGAGACGCTTCTGCTGTGTGTGTTTGTTCTGGTTGTGTTTACTGCTATCGTGAATATTGTGGGCTCCATCCCATTTCCAGTCACTAAGAGCTCACAACTGGGACCCTCCCCGGTTGGAGCTTGTCCTCATGCTTGGGGACCTGCCTCACACCACACCTCACAGTCATACTGGATCAGTAAATGAGCTTAAGGCTCTGGACACTGCTTCTTTAGAACTGCTAAACTGGCAACATTTTACATTATGTCCATTTTTATCTAAAACAAAGAGCATCCTTGTAATCCCAGCATTTGGGGGGCAGAGGCATGAAGATCTGGAGTTTGAGGCCAGCCTGGGCTACACAATGAGTCTCTGTCTCTGAAAACAAACAAACAAACAAACAAACAAACAAATAAAGTAAGGCCAGTTAACATGTTTGCTTTCTACCTCCCAGTTCATGATTTTACTGCAGGGTGGCAACTTTGAGGCTAAAGGCTGCACTGTGCGACATCATCAGCAGTGGCTCTGACGTGGCCACGGGGAAGCTGTCAGGCTGTTGATCCTGATACCCCAGGGTAGTGACATGGAAGCTAACACTGGTATATGGGACTGGGACTATAACACTTAAATGTGTCTGGAGATCAAAACTATGGTTTTGCTGAGCTCGACTTCCAGGGAGAAGAACCTGCACAGTGCTCCTTGGAGAGCCGTGGTGACAAGATTGGACAAATCTGAACGCTGACAGCATTGTAGTTTCACTTCTCACGGCAGCTGTGCGTCAGATGCTCCCTAAGCTGTCAAGGATGTCCCTGAGGTAGTGGACCAGGCCATGGCTCACCTCTGGCATGAGGAGGACAAGCTTCATCCAGGAAGGGACCTAGTTTGGGGGCTACATTCAAGGAAATGGCAAAGAGCTAGTGGGAGAGATGGGCGCGGTCTCCAGTGGAGATGAGCCCTGGGGGCTGACCAAAGGATTGTCTCCGAAAGGCAGAAGAAGGCCACAAAAGAGCTCTTCACACACAAAACAATTCAGGATTTCCCGTGTCTATGCAAGTGCCACCATGCTCAATTTTAGAAGGCCGTGGTCACCTTAGAGGGTAACCCAGATACTATCTCATGTTTGTCTGGACAGCTACTCTCAAAGAAGCAAAACCCAGAAAATAATGGCTCTGGTGAGGATGTGAAGAAAGGATAACGCCATGCATGGCTGGTGAGAATGAGAACGGAGCAGCCGCTGCAGAAAACAATGTGTAGTTCTGTAGAAACACGGGCAGCGAATTATCATCTAACTCAGCAGTGACTCTGTCGGTGTATAAGCCCCTAAAGATGTGAAGGCAAGGTCCCGGGAAGTATCTGTCCATCCATGTTCCAGCAGATTCACAACACCTAGAGAGGGTGGGAGCAACACAGCCCCCACCAGCAGATGGAAGATGCACACACAAGGAGTACCATTCAGCCTTGAAAATGAAGGCAGTTCTGATTCTTGCCCCAACATGAACGAACCTTCAGGATGCTCGGTTAGGTTTACTGAGCGTGTCCTAAAAAGACAAGCACTATAGGATTCTGCTTATGTGGGCCCTTTAATTTTTATTTTTAATAAAACCATAGAGGGAGAAAGCGGCAGTGTCTTCAAGGTCTAGAGTGGAACTGTTATTTGATGTGTTTAAGCTCTGGAGCTGGATCGTGGAGATGGATGCTTATGTGCTTGGTACCACCGAGCTGTCTGTCCGGAGATAGGTATGGTGGTGCTGGGAGAAAAGGGGCTGAAGCTTGAATTTCCTGTTTGGCTATCTGCAGGGTCATTTGCTCTTGAATTATGCATAGGCTGAAACTAAATAGTTTATCTTAAAAATCATTCTGAGGCTCTTAATAAAGCTTGGTATTTCTTTATGCCACGAAAGTTGGCCGTGCGCACTGCCCTGACTTCTGAGCATTCTGTGATCCATTCCAAAAGATCTGGCAATTTCTACCACTTTTAATCATCCTGCCAGGCTCGTGACAGGCCATCTCAAACATTCGCGATGATTTTATTACTTCATTACAGGGTAATCTTTCAGAACACATCATAAGTAATAATTTAGGTGTCTGAATGTTTGTTAAAATTCAAGTGAGTGTGAGTTCGCCCATAAAATAAATGCCCACAGCAATGGGTGGACGAAAGATGAAACCCGGCCTATGCACGAGAGAGGACCAGCTTCACTGTGAAGCTCTCCTTTGAGCCCTAGCAAGATGGTTTCAGAAGCACTGAAGTGTTGAGAGGCTGAGGGGAGACACATGTCTTAGGATCGGGAAGGTGCAGTGTCTGCTGAGGGCAAAGGGATATGCACACTGAAGGCAGGTGCCTGTAAATCCCGGTCTCTGGCCTCCATTTTTTGGAGGCCCCGCCCCTGTGCCCTTTGAACCTTGAACCCTCCCCAAGGAGGGTCAATGTAGCCCACCAAACCTTGACCCCTCCCTAAAAAAGGTCAAGACCACTCCCCCAGGCTATTTAAACTGCTCCCCAAAAAATAAACACGTGGTTTTCCCTCTTTCCCCCAGTGGTCGCGTTGGTGGCTTTCCGGTAGCCCTCTGGGCCACCCGAGAGCGCAGGAGTCCAATTAAGCCTGAATAGCTTTTAATTTGGTTCGATTTGATTTGATTGGGATTATTTTGCGTGGGCAGAGAGTTCATGTTAGAAAATATTCCTAACAGTGCCAACAGGAACCAAGACAATAAGAAACCAAGATGAAGAGATGGCAGCCACACAAGTACTTCCCATGCTCTCTCTGGTCACAGGGCAGGAGCCAAAAGTCCCACATGGTCGTAAAGGACAGCTAGTGAAAGAGCCGAAGAGCTTTATGTTTCTCTCTCTCTCTCTCTCTCTCTCTCTCTCTCTCTCTCTCTCGGACAACCGCAGGAGTCAGTCTTTACCTCCTCCCTTGTTTGAGACAGTGTCTTGTCCATCAGTGTGTATAACAGGTTGGCTGGTTCAAGAGTTTGGGGGGATTCTCATGTCTCTGCCCCTCCCCCACATCTCCATAGGAACACCAGAATCACAGGCGTGTGTGCTTTCCGGAGTCTGGCTTTAGTAAGTGCCAGGGGTCTGAGCTCCTGTCCTCATTTGCCTCACCCAGTCGGCCATCTTCCCAGCCTGGAGATGAAGAGCTTGAAGCATCGATGAGTCATTAATTAAAACTCTCCTCTCTTAGAAGGTGGGATGCTAGACCTGTGACCTCCCAAGGCAGCAGGTGGAGGCAGGGAGGGCTTTTGCTGTTTGTAAGCCGCTTCCTGTTTGTCTTCCGTGCAACAGACACATAGATGAAAAAGACTTCACACATTAGCAAAACAGAAGCGCAGCTGGAGAGATGGCTGTGTCAGTAAAGTGTTTGCCTTCAGGTGTAAAAAACGCTCTTCCATATCCCACCACTGGGGAGGCAGGAGGCAGAGACAGCAACATTGCTGGGGCTGACTGGCCCAGGACAGTGGGAGACCCTGACTCAGAAAGGTGGGGAGGGAGGGGGGGAAGGAAGGAGGGAGGGTAGGAGGGAGGGAGGGAGGGAGGGGATGGAGGGAGGGGTGATTGGCAGGGCATGAAGAACAGACACCTAAAGTGGTCCTCCTGCTCCCTCAGGTACATGCATTCACACACTCACCGAAACAAACAAACAAAAACCCAAGAAGAAAAGCATTCTAAAAAGCAATACAAAATGCCTGATCTCTGAAAAGAAAACACTTTTGACACTGACGTGAAGAAACCTTCGTTCAACAGAAATAAGGGACATAATGCAAAGCCTGCCAGAAGAGCCTGAGTTAAGCGGGGCAAAGTGAGCATAAAACCCTGGCGGAATCACCAGTACCACCTCGAGTTTGCTATAGAGTGTAGGGCGGGCAGCCCTGGTCTGATGCTGTGGGTGCTATCTCTGAAGGTCACGAGAAGCCCTGTTGAGGATGAGATAAATGGTAATGGCTTTTTTAAGGATGAAGCCTTGGCTGGGGCCCATCAGTCACTGCACACCCCATCCCTGCAGCCCACATCAATCTTCCGGGGAGGGAGCAGAGGTTTATAAACTTTATTTAACGAGGGAGCACCTGCTCCTCCAGTCTTGCAGCCACTGGGACTGCTGGGTTTCTTCCTTCTCCGCCATCCTCCAGGGAAGAACCAGAGGAGTTTGTAACTTCCCTTTTCAATTCTTCCCTTTAAGTCTCAGGATACCTAGGAGCCTGGAGCACAAAGGGGACACACAGTACCTAGAAAGTTGATGTTCAGCCTCCTGAGCCCTGAGTCTGCAAAGTTGCCTCCTGTTACATATTGTCAGAGACCTACCCACATAGTCAGAGCCCATTCCTCTTAGGCGGCCAAGAGAGCCCTCGAGAACATGTGGGACCTTCTCCTTGCTCATTTCCATGCCTATTGCTAGTGCTAGCCCCTGTTTGGGAGGCTCTGGGGCTGGTGCCTGGTGGGTGGATGAGTGTAGATTGGAAGGACCAGCAGTGGGTTAACAGGAAGCTCCTGAAGCCATGTCCAATCTAACAAACGACCAAGGAGCAGCACCCTGTGTGTGGCCAGCAGTGGGACAGGGCTCATCATTGGTTGTGACAGGTGGATACGAAGAGTTACCTGTGCAGATTAGATCGGAAGAGAGGGTGAGGCAAGAGCTCTACAGTATAGTGCTTGGTATGCAGGCATAAGGGCCTGAGTTCGGATCCCTATAACCCATGGAAGTATATGCATGGCTGTAATCCCAGTCCTGGGGAAGCAGAAACAAGAGAATCCCTGAGGCTTGTTTGCCAGTCAATTTAGTTGAATCATTGAGTTCCAGACTCAATGAGTTCCTGTATCAAAAACTAAAATGGAGAGTCACTGAAGAGACCAAATGTTCTTTCCCCCAACACACACACATGCACACACACACACATGCACATACGCACAAACCATGCACTCATTCAAGCAAATGTATGCACATACACATGTATACACCATCATATACTGCACACACATACACACATGCACATGCATGCATATGCACTCATGCAAGCACATATATGCATATACACATGTATACACCATCAAACACTGCACACACATACACACACAAATGAGAGGCTAAAAGATGACATGCCCTCTAAAAAGAGTCAAATCGCCACACCCTCCCTAATACAGGCCAAAGCAACTCCATGAGCAGAAAGAAAAAAACAGAAGAGAACATGGGGATACTGAAGACACAGAGGCAAGGGTGGGATCAAAACCTTCAAGTGAGCAGAGAGGGGGTTATGAGCCAAGGAATACAAGTGACCTGTATAAATTAAAAAGGGCTGAAGGACTTGTCTGAAGACCCTCTGGAAGCAATCAGCCCGTCAGCATATTGACTGGGGCTCAATTAGACCATTTTGGACTCCTGACTTTTAGAAAAGAGAGGTGATACATTTGTGTGATTTTAAACCCCCAAACTCATGGTTTTTTGTTACAGTACCAGCAGTAAACAAATATTGTATGTCACTCATTTTAAGGTGAGACTATCCATCAAGTGATTGAATTTAACCAGCCTCCCTTGCAGCTATCTATGACTATGTGACTCGTCTCTGGCAATGCATTTGAACAGCAGCAGTGTGTACAACTCCTGGGCCAGCTTTAGCTTTAATACAAGCAACTTGCTCTTAACTTCTGCACTTCCTTTTCTCCAACTTCCATTTCTGGGGGACAACAGTACAGATATGCAAAAACACCGTTCTAACCATGCCTATGAGGGTAAAGTTCTACAGCATGAGGGATGGGGAACGTGGGTCCTTGAATGACTCTGTGGAGTAGAGATTGCTGGCTCACTAGCCATGACCATTCAGATCATAACCTGAGGGATAAATGTGTTTGTGGTGACTGTATGTGTGTGTGGGGGATTTCATGTGGGTGTACACATGTGTGTGTTCACATATATATGTCAGAGGTAAACCATGGGTGTTGTTCCTTAGGAGTTATTGTTTTTTGGAAACAAGCTCTCTCACTGGGACCTAGGGCAAGTTGATCAGGTTAAGCCGGATAGACACTAACCCTAGGGACCTATCTGTCTCCACCAAGAAATACATTCTCAATTTATTTTTGCCACAGTCATAGCAGCTATCATGGCAGCTTACCTGTAGTGCAAACACACTACCGACAGAAGAACCAATGTGTGTGTGTGTGTGTGTGTGTGTCTGTGGTGTGTAGATAGCTAAACTGGTAATATGTACACTACAACCATGAGGACCTAACTTTGGTCCCCAGCTGACTTGAAGTTGTACGCCAGCAGATCTTGTTGCTGGGTGAGAGAAAGGATGAGCTTTTGGGCTTGCGACCAGCCAGTCTAGCCAAATCTGTGATCTCCAGACTCAGTAAGAGACCGTGTCTCAAAGCAATAAGATGGAAAACGTTGACCTCTGACCTCTGTGTGCATGTGCACACATGTGTATGTAACACGTGAACGCATTCACAAACCCACATACCCAAGGCCGAATTTATCTGGACAAATGTGTCCAGACACAAATGTTCACACTCTATGGAGTTGAATGCATGGTACAGAGGCGGCCAGGCACCCTGGAAGCACAGCCTCCCCTGACCCAGGGAAAGAATTTGAAATTGACAGAGAGGCCATTCACACCACATGTCCTCAGTACTACCCTCCATGCCTCCTACGCCTATAAAACAGCAGACATCCATCACCAAGGGAACGGTCTTCCCACGTGGCCACAAAGACTAGAGCTCCTTCAGTTCTCAGTGTGCAGATCACCCAAGTCCCCCATCTATGGTAGTTCAATCACCCAAGTCCCCCATCTATGGCAGCTCAAGATGAGCTGGCCTCATGCCTGCTTCCAGACCCAGGCTCTTGACTAAAGAAAATGGTGCTGGCCAGCCCCAGACAGCTTCAGTCTTAACCCAGACAACAGCTGTGGAAGACAAACCTTCTTGCCCATTGGTTTTGTGCTTTTAACAACTTAAGGGCCCCTTAGACTGGCTCCCTGGCTCTTACGGGGACTTAAACAGCCTTCCAATGTTTCATCATTTTTTTTTTCTGTGTGGTTGGTTTTTTTCTGGTGGTAGTTGGCTATATTCTCTATCATTTTTGGTATCTCTTATTTTCAGCCAATTATGCCTGATATATATATATATATATATATATATATATATATATATTTATATGAAAAATGAACCAAAACCACCTAAAGGCATACTGGAAAGTGTCACAGGGCCATCACACTATTTCCCTGCTCCAAATCCTCCAAAGTCCTCTACCACAGAATCCCGAGGGATGGTGCCCCACCCTCTAAGTTGACCCCACTCTCCTCCAGTCCACAGGCTCCCTACTGTCCTCAACCCTAGCAAAGCTCTCATTTCCTCTTGACAGCCTCCTCTAGCACATCGCAGAGACTGCTAGAGCAGTCCAAAGAGAACACTCCTACCCCACACCATGCTCACACACACACACACACACACACGCGCGCAACTCATCCCTAATCCAAACATCTCAAATCCCAAATAATCCAAAAATTGAAAATTCAGAACCTGGACTGATGCCACACAACCACAGACTGTCCCGCAGTGACAGAAACACTTGTTTCCCAATGGTTTGATGTTCAAAACTTTATTTCATCTACAAAATTACTTAAAATATTGTGTAAATTATCTTTAGCATATACATTGGGGGTATAGAAAGCACACCTGAATCTCACGTTCAGACTTGGGTCCCCACAAGGTATTTCACAACATGTAAGTAAATAGTCCAAACCCCAAAGGGGTGTGCCGTGTTTTCTGACTATCTCTAGCTAGGTTAAGATGACGTTAATTTATGCATTGATTGTCCCTTGACCGCCATGAAAACTCTTTGTGGAAAGTTTCTTTGTCTCATTCTTATAGGCCCACCCGAGACTCCTTACTGCTTACACCAGTCCCTGGCGCACAGGGAAGTAGATGGGGAATATTTGTTCAATCAACAGTGTGGTGACATCAGCAATGGGAATATGGTGATAGAGACCACTCATTTTTATTTTCATTTTTTTTTTTTGACAGCTCACCCCTCGGCAACTCATTTCCACCTTGAATACACATCTTTCAGCTAAACTGCAACAGACAACCTGTTTCCAGCACACCTGCTGCCCTCCCAGGGGCACCTCCATCCTCGGCTCTCCCACACTGCCCTCCTCTCCACGCACCTACTCAGAGCCCAGGTCTGATCTCCAACTAAACAAACGGAACCCATCCACCCCAGCCAGGCACACCTTTCCTGCAAAGCACATGGCACTGCCAGGCAGGCGGCAGCTGGCATAATCACGAGGTTTGTAGTGTGCGCCTCGGCAAGCCTGCAATTAGCACTTGACAAGCTCTTTATGGCCCGCAATTGAAATGTCTGTGGTGGTGTAATTCAGTTCCTTCTTGGAGTGAACATGCTACTAACCTCATCTAGAAAACTAGATGAGACGCCTCCTCACAACCCTGTCCTCCTAACGAGGGCACGTGGGACACGACGCTTCTCTGTCACTCTACCTCCAAATTTCTACCATTTTTTCCCTTCACCGTTCCTGACACCAGTACCAAGGACTGGGGAGCACATGCCGGCTGAGTTCTTGCAGACAAGGGGCACATTGAAGAAGATGAGGGTAAAGCTTCAGGTAGATGTCTTCACGTCTCCTCACTCCTCCAGACAGTTGAGAAGGAATGTCCTTGATTTTCAAGACATCCCCATCCCCAGACATCCAAGGCTCTAAGGGATGTCTGGCCTACTGGCCTACCTGAGGAGAGGAAGCCCACCTGTTTGCTGAACTAACTCTTCAGAATGAAACGGAAGTATGGAAACCTCACCACTCATTTCTGATCTAGGACAAAACCCTCTCAGCAAATGACCCAGGGGACAGCTCTGGGACACAACCACAGCCGTCACAAAGAGCAGCCAGCGTCCACACAGTCATCAAACAGCCATCACGTTCAAACTCAGAATGCAGTCGAGAAAGCTGCTTAGGTCTCTGCTTAGTTCCATCCTCAAAGCAGATCAGGGACATTTAATCCATGGGCAAAGGAGGCTGACAAACTCACGACAATAAGGAGGAAGGGTCATGGATAGCTGCATATCATCTGTCTGTCTACATGGGAAACTCAGAGAACCTCATGGGAAACTAATAGAATCGGGAAACAATGTGCGGTTGGGCCTCTGGTTCTGAGAGTGGTACGTTCACAGAGTAAGGTTTTCTGCACACAGAAACGGAGAGTGAGAAGACACCCCTGGGGACCAGGAGTGACTCCGGCAGCAGATCATCCACGCTGCAGCGAAGAGGAAATACTACTGACTAATTAACGCAGCAAACTCTATCAATTGGATGCATGTGGAAAGAACTCTCAGGGCTACAGGTGCTCCAGCAACACTGGCTGATGGTGTTCATCCTTAGAGAATCTTCAGCCTCAAATACTGATTTTAAACTGGACGTGGTAGCTCATACACTTGGGGAGGGGGGACAAAGCAGAATTATTCTGACTTCAAAGCCTGCCTGGACTACAGAGCAAAAAAAAAAGTTTCAAATATCAAACAAACAAAAAAAATCAATTCCAGTAAAATTCAGTGCTCTTTCAAGTAAATGCAGAGAGTCTCAAATTGCCAAGTGCGGGTCTTTGGCCTGCCCTCCCCAGTGTTTCATGTTTGCAGCACTGAAGCTTGAAGCCTGGCTTCCTGAATGCTATTCTAGCTCTAGCTACAACCCAGCCTTTCCCTGTTTTTACCTCAAGACAAGGTCTCATGAAGTGTGGCTCTGAACACATGGTCTGCTTTGTCACTGTTATGATGCTTCACAATTCAGGAGCCTCACTAACGCTGCTGTCTTGATTAGGATGCTACTGTCGTGATTGCTAGGACACGATCTCCATCACTATCATGACTACAACGTCAAGATCATGGTGTCAATGCCACTGTCATGATTGCTAGGCCACGATCTCCATCACTATCATGATTACAACGTCAAGATCATGGTGTCAATGCTACTGTCGTGATTGCTAGGACACGATCTCCATCACTATCATGATTACAACGTCAAGATCATGGTGTCAATGCCACTGTCGTGATTGCTAGGCCACGATCTCGATCACTATGGCGTGGGTTGTTGCAACCGTGACTACCATGCCACTGTCGTGATCTCTTTTGACCACTGTCATGACTGCAGGCCACTGTCGTGATCACGATGCTGCTATCACAATCAGCACACGCGATTTTGATCACTATGCTGCCATCAGATTCTAATGCTGCTTTCATGGTTATGGTGCCACTGTCTAGAATTGAAGGCAACTGTGGATTTGGAGCAGTGAGTGGAAACTTCCTAGGACATCAGCACTGTAAAAGATGACAGTTTGTGTCCCTACAAACTTTGACAGATACATTTAAATATCTAAGATATCCACCTGAAGGTATGAGCCAGAATATGATCTGACCCAAAGTGCCCTCTCCCATGAACATGATGACGATAAAATCCAGAGACTTGCCTGTGCTACACAAATGCTTGGACCACTGAGTTACATCCATATCCCCAAAGCTTTGTGGAAAAGCCACAGATGCAAAACGAAGGTAGATGCCAAGTTTTATTGTGCTTTTAGCTCAAGTAAAGAGTCAGTGCTTTTAACCAAGAGTTTTCTTGATGCCCACTGTACGAACATGGAAAGGATTCCTGTACAAGATCCTAAAATGCATTATGAGGTCAGGGCAATTTCACTACCAAGGCAAGAATCCGGAAAGTGTCAGCCTGATCGACTATAGGTTAGGTGGAGAAGGAAGTCATTCAGCAACTGATACTGGGGCCTTGGTTTACCTGTTCATAAAGACAATTACCAAAAAGCTTTCATTCTATTAAAAGCACTGGGAGATGGTGGGTAAAGTGATTGCTGCTCAAAAGGGAGGGCCTGAGTTGGGACTCCTAGAATCCACATAAAACCTGGGTGAATGCCTGCAAACCCAATGCAGGCGGGTCCCTGGAGCTCAACTTGGTTGCATCAGTGAGATCTAGCTTCAGTGAGGGATTTTGACTCAAACAATATAAGGCGGTTAATACAAGAATGGCTGAGGAAGACACCAACATCCCCCCCTCTGGCCACGGCATGCATGTGCATACAACTTCTCCCCTCCCCCCCACACATATCACACAGGCATACAAAATTCTACATGTGTGAAAGTTAAATATTAAAGTGAAACCATTAATAAACCAAAAATAGGAACAACAACAATAAAAAAGAAACATAAAAGGGGTTAATTCTAAAGCCATGGAGCGCTGCAGGGGTTCCTAGGCTGGAGTCCAAGGGCAGGAAACATGAAGATGTGAATCTTGTATGAAATTTAAGGATCGCCTATGTTGAAAGGAGCAGAAAACTAAAAGACAGGAGTAAAAACTGGAAGCACATTTACCGCCGGCATGGGACAGGGGCCACGTGCCTCTAATGCAGTTCACAAATCAGTAGCAGAAAATACTGCATATTCATAAAAATAGGCAAGAGCTATGACAAGTCCATTCACAAAAACGGAAGGGCTCATTAAGCATCTAAATACATTCAACTTTTATTTTTCAGTGCAGAGAATGGAACCCAAGGGCCTCATGCATGTTCAGCAAATGTTCCACTGCTAAGCCATATTCCTAGCCCAACCTTACTAACAAAGAAATGCAAATCAAAATTTATTAACTATCCAAGGGGTAAGGCATTTGATTTCATTTTTATTTAGTGCTAATTCCCAGTCAGGGGCTCCAGCAAAGGGTCCCCCCCCCCCACCTATCATTGGCTATCCACCTAGACCGGAGATCTAGGGGAGGATACCACTGCAGGGACCTGCAGGTGGCTCTGTGTGTGGGCTTCCTCTCTCCTGTCATCCCCCAGTTCTGAGGCTTGGGGTAATTGCCAGCACTTCCAAAGCCTCACAGTTTTATCTTGAAAGAGGAATAAAAACTATTACAGGGGATGGTGCATCTCAAGCCATAATGCCAGAGATAAGGATGCATCAAAAGGCATCAGTCTCCCATCCTCTTTGTTCTATCCAAGACTAAAACCAAAGAAACAAATATCAGAGGTGGAAAACATGGCTCATCGGTTAGGAGCACTTGCTGCTCTTGCAAAGGACCAAGATTTGGTTCCCAGCACTCACATCAGGTAGCTCACAACTCCAGCTTCAGGGGATCTGACACTCTCTTCTGACCCCCATCGACACCTTCACACACATGGTGCACAGACACACATGCAGGCTCACATACAGATAAAATTAAATACAGACACAAATAATCTTTTTAAGATTGAAAAAGAGAGAAACCAATCTCTGGGAAGCAGACATACTTTGAAGGCCATGTACTGCAGCACCATTTAATACCATATGTGCATGCACACAGACACACACACACACTCTTGTGCATACACACTCATGCACAAACACACTCCCACAACTACAAGTCACTCACATGGTCAACAACTGATTATTCAAATAAAACAACAGCCTAGTGGAATAGTGGGAAGTCTTGTACACATGCACAGAGGACCCCTAAAAGGCCTAGAAGGCTCTTGATAAAGAATTAAAGTGTGGGGTGAGAGCATATTTTGCCATGTTTAAAAACAGAAAATAACCACCCCCCCAAAAAAAACCAATGTGGGGGAGATTAGATGCAGCGGGCAGCAGATGAGCGGGATTTGTGTTTCTAGATGCACGATGATAACCATGTAACATCAGCAGGCATGCGTGAGAGAGCAGGGTTATGCGTGGTTTGTGCTTTCTTCTTTTTATGTGCACCTTCCTAATTCTCTATAATAAACACAGGCTATGTCTATAAGGTGAAATCATAAATTAGCTTTCTAAATGCAAATTCTCCGAGTGTGAAACCACAAGCACCCTGGCTAGCTTTTCTGTTGTTATAACAAAACACCGAGACAAAAAGCAGTGTGGGCAAGGGCAGTGTTTCCTTGACTTATCCTTTCTCATCCCTGTTCATCATTGAGGGGAACCAAGGCAGCAGCTCGGGCAGGAACCTGGAAGTGAGAACTGAAGCAGAGTCCACGAAGGAACACTGCTAAAGGGCTGTCCAGCTAGCTTTCTTATGCATCTCAGGACTACTTGTCCAGGGGTGGCATCACTCACAGTGGCCTGAGCCCTCCCACACCAATCATTAATCAAGTCAAGAAAATGCCCACAAACCAATCTAATGGAGAGAATTCCTTAATTGATGTTCCCTCTTCCCAGGTGACTCAGTTTGTGTCATGCTGACAGAAACTAATCAGAACAACTCACTTAGTATCGGGATTTTGTTTTTTGTTTTCTTTTTGTCTATCCGTGTTGGGGTGGGAATGTGCAGGCAGTTCTGTGCTCATGTGCATGCGTGAGGGCATATGTGCCAGAGCCCAGGGACACAGGTCAGATGGCAACCTTGATACTGGTCCTCAGTATCATCATCCTAGAGACGCGGTCTCATGTTCACCACTGTATATGCCAGGCTAGCTGGTCCTCCTGTCTTCCCTGCTCCTGTATGATGTTGGGATTACAGGTATGCTACCAAATCTGTTATTACATGGGTTCTGGGAAACTCATTTCACATAGCAGGTACTTTATCCTTGAGTCATCTCCCCAGCATAGACGGCTTTGCAAATATGCAAGTGATGTCATACAAGTGTGCTTCCTTTTCTGACTAGGGAATGTCCAAAGTAGATACACAATGACCCATAGTATAGCCTTGGCAAATGTCTCCAGAGAGCCACTATCATGACACTCAATGACACCCCACCATTCTTTTTTATTGTTTTTATTGAGCTATATATTTTCCCCTGCTTCCCTCCCATCCTCACCCCTCCCCTTCTACCCTCTCCCATGGTCCCCATGCTCCCAATTTACTCAGGAGATCTTGTCTTTTTCTACTTCCCATGTAGATTAGATCTATCATGTCTCTCTTAGGGTCCTCTTTGTTGTCTAGGTTTTCTGGGATTGTGAATTGTAGGCTGGTTTTTCTTTGCTTTATGTCTAAAAACCACTTGTGAGTGAGTACATATGATATTTGTCTTTCTGGGTCTTAGTTACCTCACTCAATATGATGTTTTCTAGCTCCATCCATTTTCCCACAAATTTCAAGATGTCATCATTTTTTTCTGCTGTGTAGTACTCCATTGTGTAAATGTACCACATTCTGCTTATCTATTCTTTGGTTGAGGGGCATTTAGGTTGTTTCCAGGTTCTGGCTATGACAAACAATGCTGCTATGAACATAGTTGAGCACACATCCTTGTGATACAATTGAGCATCTTTTGGGTATATACCCAAAAGTGGTATTGCTGGGTCTTGAGGACACCCATTCTTATGTGATTGATCCTCGTTCTGGAAAGGGACTCATGACGTCAAGACAGCATGCAGGTCTGCCTTCAAAGATCAAACCCAAACATGTGAGTGATGCTCTCCAATAACTCAGTTTCTGGTAGAGTCCACCTGCCCTGGCAAAGTATCTTTTGGTGGCTCTGTTTTGTCTCCATAGTGGTCTCTGTTTGAATTACCTGCCTCAAAGACTAAAGTCAGTGTCTTCCTCCAGGCTAGGAACTGCATCACCACCTTGTCTCTAAACTGCCTCTGATGTCCTTATGGGCAAGGATTCCATTTAGATTCTCCCAACTGTCCAGGCAAAAGGCCTCCTTGACCATATTCAAGTCATCCTCATCTGAGTATTCTTCTCCACTGGGCCTTTGGGCTTTGAAGTCTGTAGTATGGAGCTGCGGGCTGCGTTCCTGCCGCCCCAGCTCCTGGGCCACCTGGCTAGCTTATGCCCCAAAATAACAACACACAAACTGTATTCTTTTAAACACTGCTTGGCCCTTTAGCTCTAGCCCTTACTGGCTAATTCTCATATCCTGATCAACCCATCTTAAATAATCTGTGTAGCACCAGTCTTACCGGGAAAGATTCAGCATGTCTGACCTGGCGGCTGGCTGCATCGCGTCTGCCCAGAGCTGTCGAGTCTGAGCTCACTTCCTCTTCCTCCCAGCATTCTGTTCTGTTTACTCCACCCACCTATGTTTTAACCTATGAGGGCCAAGCAGTCTCTTTATTACTTAACCAATGAAATCAACAGATTGATATGACACTCCCACATCAGAAGTCTGTCAAAGTTGTATTTCCAAGGTTTACTGTAATCAATTGCCAATATTCTGAGAAAGCTTACCATCACCTTCTGTCCATCCCTCTTCCTGTATCATCCCCACACATTGTCTGCTCACCTAGCCTGCCTTGTTAGCATCCTAACTGGTCAGCTCAGTCACAGCCCCATGGATGTTCCCTCTTAGTAACATCCCCAGACCCTCAGCCAGTTCCTTGCCAATGAATCCCCACTGGTCCCCACTGGAGTCCCTGTCCATGTTCTGGACAGAGCCCGGTTCCATACTGAGGTTTCTTTGCCCCTGTAGCCATAGACCATAAGTCAGAAGTGCTTTTTGTCTTACTTTAGTTACTACCCAGCCCTGGATTTCTTTAGCAGCCACTGCCTCTCCTCTGGGGATCCCCAGTCTCATGGGTGAAGGGTCCCCCATGGGCCTGCAGCTCTTAGCTGTCTTCCTTTCTGCCACCTTCACAGCCTATCAGATTGGGGGTGGATGGGAGAAGCCATCTCCAAAGTTCTCCTGGCCACTTCTCCCCTCCTCTCTGCTTCTAACTCTGAGCTCAGGTTGCATCCTTGGGTGGTTCACAGCTTCCAAAGAAGAGAAGTGCTCCTTCCATGCACATCTAACTTTGTCCCTTCTCCGTGGTTGGCATGGTTTCCTTCCCTCCTGTCCTACATGATGTTTCACTACCAGCTGTTAAAGAACAGCATGGGGGTTGAGGGTGCAACTCAGTAGAGTGCTAACCTAGATGTATGAAGCCCTGAGTTTGGTCCCCAGCGTTATATAATCTGGGCACGGTGCCACACATCTATGATCTAAGCACTCTGGAAGTAGAGGCAAGAAGGTCAAGAATCCCCCGTTCCTGATATTTCCTCTTAGTGATTTCCCATCTCTCAACTCCCACCCTGCTCTGGGGCTATGACCTTGTTCCATTCAAATTGAGGCCAGTTCTGCACAGAGGCCTCTCTCCTCTGATGGCCACGATCCTCAGTCTGATCTATTTCTCCCATGTTAGGCTACTGCCTGACTCCATGCTTCTCTTTCCATGTCCTTTCTCCTCCTCCTCCATCTCCCCAACCCTCTGATACAGGGTCTAACCTCTGACAAGGGTGACCTTGAACTTCTGATCCTCTTCCCTCTACTTCCAAATGAGCTGAGATTACAGATGTGAGCGACACACTGAGGAGGTGTGGAAGAACCGGACTCGTTATGAAGGGTGGGAATCCTCCACACACTGACTTAGCAGACTCTTGGGCAAAGGTCAAGGCTGAGGTGGAGAGCGCTCCGAGCAGCTGAGAGCTGGATGATTGGATACTGTCTGTGCTCTCTCACTGCTCAGCACGGTGCTCAAGATTCACACACAGCCCTTCAGCTCCTGACCCCACAGCTGCCCACCCTCAGGGTAACTAACTAGACATCCTGATTGACATCCCGAGACTCCGTCCCACAGATCCTGGACACCTGTCATCTATGAATGGTACAGGAAGAACTGGCCCATATACTCCAGGGATGAGGACTGGGCCTGATGCCACCAGCATCAGCTAGTGCTGGTCCACAGTGGTCTCTCAGTCATTGTGGAAGGCATTCAAGGAGTTCAAGGTCAGTAGAAGAGGTTCTCTTAGAATGCCTCCTGGGTCACAAGTGGCTGGGACTCTTCTTAGTCCCCTAAGGCTCATTGACTTCTTCTTGTCCTCACACAGTTGGCTTCTGGGGCCAAGCGGTAGATAATACATCACACCGTAAGAAAAGAATCTTGAGAAATGAAGCAAATGGAAGAAGAGGAAATTTGTTTTCTAGCTCTGACATCTGCAATGCTAATCCTGCAAGCTTAGCATTAGTAGCAAAATCTGGCTACACACACACACATAGGAGATACACACACACAAACCTTAAAGGTTCAGGCAAGACTCAGGGTCCTTATGGACAATCTCTACTGAACACTTGCAGCTTAACATCTTCTGACCTGAAGAGTCCAAGAATCAGCAAGTGTCCCTAAATGGTCCATCTTCTCTATCTTGTTGAGGAGTCACTGGGATTTTTGCTAAGTAACCTTCACAGAATCTATACAGTCCCTTATAACTCACCTTACCTACACAATTTAGCCATTGTTCAATGCAGCAAGCAAGGTCAGCTCTATATACCTTACTCTTCATGAACTCAGAGGAAGCCCAGGGATTCTCACTTTTACATTTGAAGGTCCCATCCCCACTCTGAGCATGCATGTGTGGGACTCACAAGTGATCAAGATTCCTAACAACCTATGGGAGCATGGCCAACCCTCTACAGACAGCAGGGAATGGCGTACCAGAAAAGTGCATTGTCTGGCTATGTGGCCAAATACTAAGAGCATTGGTGCTTATGGGGTGTGCAAAGCATGGTGGGAAGGAGACCAGTGCAGTCTGGATGCTGATGCTGTCCCAGTTTCAGAGAGAGAGGTGGGAATAGTCTATTTCCTGCCTGGACCAGGGGCTAAGATTGAAGGCTCGGGTGACTGAATGGACTGGGGAGGGGACAGCCGGAGTGTCGTCACTTCACACAGGCAAGGGTCTGCCCGCTCCTGTGCTGGGTCACAGTTGCCAGGATGGCCATATCCCTGGTTTCTGGAGGACAGTGTTTGGCTTCCAACAAGAAGACCTGCACCAGACACAGCCATCACCGCACCTATGCAGGGGCAGGACCACTTCCCTCAGTCTCGCGATCCCAGGTAGCTTGTCTCCGAGACTCAAGATGCTAGGCTTTCGGGTACCACTTGACCGCCACTATGCAATTAAAGTCCATCACCAAAGGCCTCAAACTCCTAAACTTTCTTGTTGACTTGCTTGCTCATTGTTTTGAGACAAGTTTTCTCTAAACAGACCAGGCTGGCCTTGAGCTCAGCAGCCTCTGGTTTCAGCCTCCTAAGTGGCAGGATCACAGGCATGCACCACTGCCCCTGCTAAACCTCCTTCTCCTACATCTGAGCCACCCACAAAATCCTTCCTGGGATGGAACATTTGTTTGTTCTGTTGTCCTTAAATCTATGCTGACTCCTGACTTCTGCCTTTTACAGGATAAAAGATTCCAACTGCCCATTTTCTTCCCTAAAAGGTAAATTCCGACTTAAAAACAAGAATAGATGGCGCAATCTTGACATCTCCTGCCCTATTTAAGTTCTTCTTAAAACTGAAATGAGACCTACTTAGGCCCTATTATCTCCACTGTGCCGTTTCCCCTGCGACTTGCGGGGTCCCTGTCTCACAGAGGTGGGTGCTGCACAGTGGGGCCCTCACAGCGATGCTGTGGCCTGGCTTTTGTCATGAAAGGCCTTTGGGGTTGCTACTTCAGTCAAGCAGAAGATAACCTAGAACCAGGCATGGTAGTACAGGCCTGAAATCCCAGCTACTTGGAACGATAAGACAGGAGGATCACAAATTCATGGCCAGTTTGTGCGACTTAGACGCATCTCAAATTTTCAAAAGCTTTTTGCTTGTTTGTGCTTAAAGTCAGAGGAAGCTATAGCCTAGTGGTAAGATATCTGCCTCCCATAAATGAGGTCTAGGGTCCATCCCCAATTCTGGGAAAACGAGTCATTTAGAAACTGCCTTTCCCTTTCACGGCTATGGAAATGGAGGCAAAACCCCACCAAAATTAGAGCATGGGACCAAGTGTTCCCAGCCCCAGGCCTGGATTCTGAACGCAGCCCTCCCTTGCCCACAGCTCCCCTAAGCCATTATAACTCTCTTTCACTAAACACCCAGCACTGAGTCTTTTTTGGTAAAAATCCAATTTAGTCTTTATCCATCAACTTCTTTATCAGTGCTGTGTGTGAACCACTGTATTGCGCGGCTCAGAATCTCTTCCTTCCAAATGCATTTTCCAAATGGCTCATCATTCTCTGCCCGGAGAAGAAGCAATCTGAGGCAGGCTGTGGCAGGGCTGGAACCTGGCAGTTCTCAAAAGCAAAACCATCCGTCGCCCCAGCTGGGGAGCCAGGACTCCATCCTTCCCAGGCGGGCTGATTAATCACAAGAATCCAAAATGACAGCGGCCCCAGCGGCTCTGCTGTCTCTAAATCCAGGCTCTGCTCCCACAGAGGAGTCACGGGAGTGGAAGATCCTGCACACATCTCCCACCACACCAATGTTAACAGAGACAGGTGCTGGGGATTGTTCCCCCACTCCCCTCACCCCCCCCATCTCGGAGGGAGGCCTCTTTCGATGCCAGCCTGGCCGCCCACCAGCCCGACAGGAGGAACAGTCCCGGAAGTCGATGCCAGCCTCTGCTTTCAGACTCACAGCCAGGCCTGGCAACCTGTCTTCTTGTGGCTTTTGTCCACATTTACTCTAGCCTGGGCCATGCTCCCTTGCTTCCTTCACAAGAAAGCCATTAAGAGAAGTTTGAAGCTCATTGCCTCCATTCTGTCTACCTACAGACCCAGCTTCAAGTAAGCTTAACTTCACTCCTGGGCCCTCTTCAGGCCTTGAGTCATTTTTCCATTGTTCAAATTAGAATGTTCCCCGGCAGACTCTCTCTGCATCCAATAAGGCTGGTCCTGCACCCATTCAGTATTTTCCAGGCATGACTGGTTGTGCCTGGATCCATCTCTCCTAGCCTCTTAGTAACTATTCATCCCCCTGCTGCTAGAGAAGCAGTATGAGTAAGTTACGGGGTTTGCAAGTCACAGGGCCTGTTCACAAACATGGCAGGTACAGCCTGAGCCAAACCCCAAGTCTGTCTAACCCATCCTTCTTCCCCTGCGCCCTAAGCTTTGTAATGTTTCTGAAGGTTACTTGCTCCGCTTCCAGGTGACGAGGGTGTGTGTCCCAGCAAGAAGCCTCTTTGCTGCCAACACTAAACCAGGACACTGAGGAAGCCCTAGGTGAGCCCTGCCTGGTTAAACAATGCCCATGGCCCAAGGATAATGGCCTTCTAGGTCTTTCCCACAGCTGATATCACTAGGGGCAGCCATGTCTGAATGGCCCTCACATGAGTCGCCCGAAGTCCTTCCTCCTGACCTTGGCCCGCTAGTTCTTTCCTCTAATAGGTCTCTTTCTGCTCTCTCTCCTTCAAGGTCAGCTCACAGGTCACCTGCTGTGAGTTACCTCTCCTCCATGCACGTGTCCCTTCAAAGAAAATATTCCCCCAACCTCATCTCCCTCTCGTTGTGTGGTAGAGGCCCCTAGCTCCGTACCAAGGCAGCACTGAAGCTAACGACGCATTCAGCTTGAGTGGCCACGGCATCCCTGTGTCTGTTATGAAGATGTTCTCGGGGGCTGAGCATGGTGGTGCGAGCCTGCAGCTCAAGCACTCAGAAGACAGAGGCAGGAGGATTGCTGCAAGCTGAAGGCTAGCCTGGTCTACATAGGAAGTTACAGATCGTCCAGAGCTATACAGCTAGACTCTGTCTCAACTAGAACAAAACAAAAAGATGTTTCAAACATCTTTTGACTCTGAGAGAACGCTAAATCAGTCAATCTTTGTAGATAATTCAGGTGCATCTTACAGCTGTGAGTGCTCACGACTCTTTGAAGCTTTTCCTTTTTAAAAAATGATTCCACCGGGCCTGGAGGGTCACAGCCCAGCACTTGGGAGGCAGAGGCAGGCAGCAGCCTGGCTACAGAATGAGTTCCAGGACAACTGGGATTACACTGGGAAACCCTATCTCAAAAATAGATAAATAAATAAAATTATTTGTTGTTTTTACTTAATATGTGTATGGGTGTTTTGCCTACATGTACATATGTGTACCACATGTGTGCAGTGCCCAGAAGAGGGCATCGTATCCATGGAAACTAGAGTTGGTTGTAAGCTATTATTGAGTACCAGAAAACAAACCTAGGACCCTGCGAAAGCAGTCACTGAGCCATCTTTCCAGCCCTGAAGTCTTTTTTTGTTTGTTTGTTTGTTTTCAACTGCTTTGTTTTGATAAAGACAGAGTCTTACTCTGTAGCCCACATTGACTTCAAACTCCTGACATCCTCCTGCCTCAACCTGCTCAGAGCTCGGATTACAGGTATGATGGCCTTTGTCCCCAACACCCCCTCTCCGCTACAGTAACTCTATGAAGAACTAGGGACAGCACAATATTTCCCTTTACAGATGACGGACTCAAAGTATAGAGAAGTCCAGCGACTAGTTCAAGACCATCACCAGAGAACAACAGGTCAGGTGACTCTCGGTACATCCAGGGTGCCATCCACTGAACTATCCTGACCTAAACAATTTGCCTCTGGATGCTAAAGAAATGTGTCTTCTCCAGCCAGGACAGCAGATTACCTATTCCTAGCTTCAGACAGGCAATCTGCTCTCTGGGAACACCTCCTAACACCTTTCTCCATTAGCAGGCTTAGTTGTAAGTTTATCTGCAAGCGTTGCTTTAGCAATGTGCTTAACACCACTCACACAGAACACATTTGCTCAGCAGCAGCGGCATGCCAAGGGCCATGCTAGGTGCCCAGGCAGAGGCTTCAGTCACATGCAAATGTTCCTGGCCACCTGCAGGCTCGAACCTGGGTGTTAGGATCCCTCAGGTGGAAAACAGGTGCTAGGCCTGCCTTCGTGGGCTGGGCAAGCTCTTGGCTAGGGGAGAGGGGAGTAGGAGACAGCCACAAGCCTCCACAAGACAGAAATGTAGGGACCTCGCTGGAGATGACAGACTCCGCGCCTAGGCGGGAGACACCACTGAGCTTCCAGAGTCTCGCCAGCAATTTCACCTAGAAATACCTCCAACCATAATGTTCAGACCCAGGTCACAGACCCCCTACAGTCTCAAACGCAGCCTCACTGAACGAGAACGAAGTGTTTTGCAACTACAGCAGTTCACATTTTCAGAGGCATTATAATCGATGCTCACACTGAAAGTTAGCGGCTGACTCCGGCATGAGGTCCCCCATGCTCAGTGCTTCAATGAAGGGTCCCTGTCAACCCTCACAATGACCCTGTGCGTTTCACCCTCATTTCACAGACAGAACACAGAGGCACAGGGATCAAGCGGGGCATACTACACAGGTTGCCTGCTTTGAATAACTCCTCATAGTGGCCGCTTTTCTCCCTGCAGCCCACACTCTAGCAAGTCATCATAAACTTCTTAATCAGCCTCCCTCCAAGTCTTCAGCTGGCCCCCATTCACTCTGCAAGTATTTCCTGAGTATCTTTTGTGTGCGAGAAACTACGCTGGACACTGAAGGGAGCCAGACCGGTTCTCACCCTCTGGAAGATGAAAACAGACCAACATTGATTGACTAATCCAACAAGTGGCAAACGACAAATGTACATTCACTAGCAAGGAACAGCCATAGTTCTTAGAGGATTCAGGAAACGCTCAAGCTAGGCCCCAATGGAGGAAGAAAGGTGGCTGAGGCATTGCCGACAATGGCAGCTTGTGCGAAGGCCCTCTGCCAGAATGAGCATGTTCATCCAGGAGGCACAAAGGACCGCATGGCTGGGCCCAGAGGAAGACGGGGACAGTGGTCTGCATTGGCTCTGGGAGTTGATAGAGCGGACCCTGGAGGGCCTCCAAGGCCATGGGGAAGTCTGGCTGCCAGTCCCAGAGCAATAGGGCATCCCTTCAGGGTATAGCACAGGAAAGCTGGGTAAGCAGTGGTGCTGATGCTGGGGTGTAGAGGCCAGTAAGGGCAGCCCTTGTACCACCCTGCTGCTCATGCACAAGGGAGCTATTCCTGGTCCACTTCCTTCTCCATGCGCCTTCTAAGCTGCTTCTGGTCCATCTATGCATGCCCCATCCTCACCCAGGCCTTGGCCCTAGCTGTGCTTAGGAGGGTGATCCCAGTTACATATAGGAAGCACAACTGTTGCCCTGGAGACCAGCTGAGTCTAACAGGAGGCACAAATCCTGGCATGGAAGTAAACACAATGGGAGGTGACAAGTTCTCCCCAAGAGCCAAGCTCTCCAGGTGCAAGGGAACAGAGAGAGGATGTGCATGAACCAGGCGTGTAGATAGATAGACTCAGTGAGCCGAGAGTGAGGAGCTGGGTGTGTGTGTGGCTAAGTGAGCTGGATAGGAGGCAGGGAGGATGGGGATGAACTAGAGGGAGAACAAGCAGTTGGGAGTGAAATTCACCAGGGAAAACAACCTATCATCTGAAACAAAAAAATCAAAACTGATCTGGTTGGGTGGGTGGGGGGGGCAGTGGCACAGGGTGATGTATGTGGACATCAGTGCGCGGCTCAAATCTCAGCTCCTTTCTGGCTAACTGCATGAAATGAATCTCTTCACCTTGCTCTTCTCATCTGTGAGATGTGAGCAGGAATAGCCTTCCCCTCAAGAGACCGGCAGCCCAGTGAGTGGCAGATGCAGCACTCCCCATGATACCAACAGGCGAGAAGTACAAGGAAAAGGGGTGTCCTTCTTGCCCTCAACTACCAACCTGCCACTACATCACCCTACTTCCTTGTCCTTGGTCTATGACAGTGACAGCAGAAGCTCTGTGACGGTTTCCTAACCTTCCTAAAATTCCCAGAGTCCTTCCAGGATCTAGAAGGGTCCACTGGGCCCCAGTTTACAGCAGGGAGATGGGGACCAGTTCTCCCACCCAAGTCAAGGCATCCTCCAGTCCTGGCTAAAGGGGCCATCATCATGGGTTCTGGTCACCTGCCATAGGTGATCAGGTCCTGGAAGCCACTCTGGGCCTTCGCATAGACGTTTCGGTGACCGGCTAGCTCCAGAAGCAGGCGGTTTTGTTTGGAGGACACAGCGCTGATTATTGTACGTGTGGCTTCTGCTTTCAGAATCAGCTCCCTCTGAACCAAGTCAAGTGGATCTTGAGCAGAGTGTGACAATATCGTTTTCTCTGTGCCCTTCCCGACCCCACTGCCCAGGAACAGCAGTAATGCGTGACTCCCCAGGGCCTCTGCTGGTTAGATTTCATCAGAACCCTGACCCAAGAGATGCTTGCTAAGTCGCGGGAGAAGGGGTCTTGCCTTAGCCAGCAGCCGGCCACCCTGGGCACCTACGAAGATGGATCGCTCCCCGCACTCTCTACCTTGGGTCTACTAATTTTCCAGACAACAATGACGCCTCATCCTTCAGCGGCACAGCACACTCCAAGACAGCAGGAAAGTAAAAGCCAGCAAAACAACCCCCAGTCTGTCCAAACAGCATCACAACGGCCACACCTTTTACTTGGATGAGAATATTCTGATTCAAAATACCTGACTTTTGTTTGCACGTGGTCCTAACAGATTTGCTTATTTAGTGGCGTCCAGTGCATCAGGGAGATGGTGGCTTCCTAACCCTGCTCCCTCGGTTTCTGAGTCAGTACTGACCACACAGAGGCACAGAGCAGAGGCTTGGCACCTGGAAGAAGTCTTGCTATTCAGGGGGTGCCCAGGCTTGGCACGAGACCACCTGACTCACCCAGACTGATGATTTGGCTTCGTTCCTACAATGTCTCCTGGGACCAGAGCCCGGCCCCACCTCCATTGGCGCAGTGTGGTCTCTGGAAGTGTGTGCAGGGTATCAGAACCCAGCTCCTAAGTCTTCTTTGAAATATTGCTCTAATAAACCGAGACCAGAGAACCTCTCTACAATCCAGGCAGATTCCCCTGCCCCAGGTTGGTTGGGCATTAAAGGATGCTATGTGTGTTCTTCAGGGGGAAAGGAGGGTGACATTAACTTGGCCTGTCATCCCTTGTTGGACCATCCAACTCATTCCCTTTCCTCTCCCATGACCCCTGAAGAATATGGAGACTGACCAGGAAGCTCTCCCCAATGTGTGGCACCCAAAGTTTGCCTCCAACTTACTACGCTGACACTCGTGAATCCTAGAACCAGGGAGCTGGAACCAGGTTTATAGACCGTTTGCTTGTTTCATGGATATTTTTGGAGCTCCTGTTCTATAACCCAGACCTGAGATGGTACCAGGGCGGGGAATGTGGAGCTTTCGGTGCTAAGATAGTTCAGAGAGGCTCAGTCCAAGCTGCCGGTCACAGATAGCAGAGAGGACTTGCCAACAAGTTCAGCCACTGATGGTCCAGCAGGACCCAGCTCACTGGCCCTGTCTAGGAGTCCTCCTCATATCTTCTCAGACTGGCACACTTGTGCATCCCTAGATGGTCAAGTAACCAGAGGAAGGCGTTACACCAGCCTCCCAGCCGGGCCTGTTGGTATATAACCACAAGGAAGAAGTGAGCAGAGCAGCAGACGCAAGGCTTGTGCTTCTTGGGCAGCTCTGCCTGTTCCTGCTCTCACCTTCCTGGAACCAAAGCACTGAGAGACGAGAAGTCAGGTTCCGCTCTCAGATACGCTGTGAATGGCCGAGCAGGGGAAGGTGTTCTACTGTAGCCTCTGCGGGCTGTTATGGGTGAACCACACCACATGTGTCTGTGGCTTAGGCCTGGGACACAGCAAGCTCCCGAGGGCAGTACCTGATTCTCATTGAGGACGACATCACAGAGCTTCACTCAGAACCTGGTGCAGTTCTCCCAGTCAGGTGGGTGTGGTATCAAGGCCCCGAGGCAGGAACACACCTTGTTATAGCACCAAGGAGGTGCACTGACTGACACCTTTGCAGGAACCCAAGGTCGGCACGCAACCTCACAGGAAGATTCTAGAGCCACTCTCCAAGCCCAGTGTGGAACCCCCATCTGAAGCGGACAGCCTTGACTTTAGAGCTCCCCACTGGCCTATCCAAGACTTCTGAGAGTGGCTCCTGAGTCTGTAACTCCTCCCACTCAACTGTCCTTCCATGCCTCCTCTTTCCATAAGTATGAGAACAGTGCCATGGTCTGAGCCTTCAATTTTGTTATTTGTATAAATTCAGTGCGCAGAGCGATGTGTTTCTAAGGACATCTTAAAATTCAGGCACATCATGTACTTTGGCCAGGCTCACTATCTGTACCCTTGCTATTCTACCCTCATCCCAAATCCTATTCTTTCATCTCTCACAGGTATAACCTGAGATCTCTGACATCTATAAATTACCCCTTAGCACCTTCCTTAAGGACCCCAAATGGCAAATGTCCATGACATCCCTGTACCCCTCTATATTTCCTAGACTCCTTTGAATTTAGGAGGAGGGAAATAACTGTTTCTGGTCTGGTCAAAGATAAAGGACCAGAAATCATACATGTTACTTGCAAGTGAAGACAACTAAAACCCAATCCACCTTTGAGATGCCAGCGCACACAGTGCCTTCTTGAGGGTTTTTCTTGATGCAGCGCGAAAACAGCCTGTATCCCTTATGTTGCTTCTTGGATGAGTGTCAACAAGAAGGGTCTCTGACACACAGGACTTTGAGCTAAATATGCAGCAGTGATTCCAGGACTCATTTGTTACTGCAGTGTTGCCCAGTCCACCCTAGTGGAAGACATAATTCCCGAGTATGTATTCGCTCAACAGGACTGTTCCCATTGGTCATCTTGAACAACCATCTCCTAAGTTCCCTGCTAGGATCTTGGGCCTCTGTGTGGGATGATGTGTTCTCTGTGCCCTTAAATATGGTTGGCCAAATGCATGAAAACGCCCCTTTAAAGGCAAAGACCCACGAAACTCTACCCCGACATCAAACTTGCACTGAACAGGTTTATCAATCCCTCCTATCTCTTTTCTAAAGGAATTTGGGAACAGAGAAGGTGTGTCTGTGGGTGCCTGTCCAGATTGAGGAGTTGGTAAGGGATGGGTATGATGAAGATGTTGCCCCATTTGGGGGATGGGGGTTCAGGAATTGGTAGTGGTAGGAGCTTCAGAATATAGTACCAACTTGGCAGCGAAGACAATTCTGGTTCCTAAAGTCGCTTACACCCTGACATGAGAAGATAAAACCCCAGGGTGGTGGTCCAGGGAAACCATCCCACAAGATCCCAACTCATCCAGGTACAGTTCAACTGGGCAACCATTCACTCAGGCCCACACATACCCAGCTCTGCCAGCCCCCAAGAATCAGACTGGCCCTGTCTGCAAGCAGCTACAGCCCCGAGAGGTAGTACACACCAGCATGGCTGTCACATGAGAGAGAACAAGAGCTGTGCTGGAAAGTGAACCCAATGACGTCCTCAGTGTCTGCCTCCTTTGTCCCCAACACCCTCCTCAGCAACGGAGTCGGAAAACAGCGCCTTGTGTTGACATCATGTTTGAAGCTTCCTTATATGTCTTTCTCCTTCCTTATAGCAGCTCTATGTGGTCAACATAAGAATCCTCACACTGAACCAAAATCACAGTGACAACATGCAACAACAAAATGCTAACACTCACTACACCCTGAGCATAGATGCCACCGAAGAGCTGTCCCCTCGCTGCCTCCAGTGGCCAAGTGGGCTTGCCAGATCTACACACAGGTAAGTAGCATGCAGACCCCAATCTCCTGCCCATGAGCCTAGCCTCACTCAACAGGTATCAAGTGAGAGGTCGAGGTGCAGAGGCAGAGGGAGGTCACCAACCTGACCCCGTCCCATCCTTGCCTGTCTTCTACCAGGGACAGAGCTGTCAAGAACATACGCTCCTCTGGGTCCCTTTCTGTACCTCTCCTGTCCAGTCAGGTCTCCTGCCTCACTTTCCCTCTCTCCTCCTTCTGCCTCTACCTCTCCATCCCTGTTAAGACCCTAGCCTTTCTCCCTTGGGTCAATGATTCAACAGTTTCCAGGTCTCCAAGCTTCCTCTATCCACAGCCAGCCTCTGCTTTCCTACCAGATCACTAAAGCCTGGCTCCTCACATTCCACCCTTCTTTAAGGTAGCCACGCCTACTCCTGGGCTCCCTTTCTTCCCCATAAGGCCTGTCCTACGATGCCACATCTCACTCCTTGCTGTCTCCATGCTTTAATTCTGAGAATCTTACCTGGGCCCCACCCCCACTTCCGCTATGCCCCTGCTCTCTGTGCCTGTGTTCCATTCACTGTATCCAAGCCCTCCTCCAGAAGTCTCTCCGAGCACAGACATGATTGCTTTTTCTCAGTGTCCTCAAGTCTGTTGTCTCTTTTGTCAGTTTTGCATTTCCCATGAGCCTGCAGGTACAGGGAGGTACCTGACCTCTGTTCCATCCCACTGTCAGGGACAGAGATGCCAAGAGCATGTATGGATAGCATCATCTGACCCTCCTGACACACACACCCCTTTATCCAGCTCTGATTTCCTAGTAGGTTCAAATTCCTCTCGACTCTGTATTCCCGAGATTGGATGCTGCTAACCTCTTCTCTCTCTCTCTCTCTCTCTCTCTCTCTCTCTCTCTCTCTCTCTCTCTCTCTCTCTCTCTCTCCATAACAGGCTGGTACGTGGCACCGGCCTGGCACATCAATGCCGTGTGATTGCCTAGGGGATGAACTCATGACCCAATTTGTGCCAACGCTGTAAGTCTAGAACCTCTGCTGGAGCATTTGGGAGACACCATTATTCACGCTGGATTTCCTGGGAGTGTGCAAAGCTGCAGTTGTGTGAGGCCATCTGCCACCACTCGGGACAGCATGCCTCACTGTGAACTAGCAAGGGACCAGAGCCAAGACCCAGAGAGGAAGGCATTTTTAAAAACCTCGCTGTGGCTCTGGATACAGACATACCGGAACACAGATCGCTCCAGGTTTTGTTCAGTGATATGAACTACGAGAATCTGGGTTTCTACAAGAGGAGTCCTAAGCCTGGAACTCACTAAAAGCTGCTCAGTGGGAGTATAACCACTCAATGTAAGCCAAACCTAAAACGGCTCAGTTCATTCCTCCCCCACCCCACCCCAGTAGAATTGAACCCAGAGCCTAACACATGCTGGGCAAACACTTATTTTGAGACAAGGTCACACTAAGTTGTCTAGGCTGTTCTGGAATTCACTCTGGATCCCAAGCAGGCCTTAAATGTATGCTCTTCCTGCCACATCCTCCGGAGTACCCGGGACGGCAGTCTGTGCCACCAGGCTCCGATCTATCTGTTTTTATTTTTATTAATGACTGCATTGGTAGAATTCACATACTGTTAGCGCTCACTCTTCTGGAAGCGCGATTCCAGAATGTGCAGTGCGTCCCTCGGTTGTACAGCTGTCTCCACTCTCATGTTCTAGACTGAGCTGAGGATGACGGGGGTTCTCTCGCCATGCCCTCTTTCTGCTGTTCACAGACACAGCTTAAAACCATCTGAGTCCCTCATACAACACAACGCGGGGACCAGCGAGATGGCTGAGAGGAAAGGACACTTGTCACAAAGCCTGGTGACCTGAGCTCAATCTCCAGGACCTACACAGGAGAAGGACACAAATGGGTCTCTTAAGTTGTCCTCTGACATCTACATGTGCACTGCTGTGCACATAAAAAAAAAGCACAGCACACAAGAGAGGAGGTAGTTAGCAAACCCGTTCAAGGCAGGGGCATGTAGGAAGGCATGCTGGCCAATCAGGGCATGTAAGAATGCACGTCTGTCAATCATTTGCACGTGCTGTCCTTTAAGCTGGATCCCTGCACCATCAGAGTGAGCTTCCTGAGAGCTAGCTGCACACTTGGCTTCTGTGCCTTTGTTTCCAGAACTTGATTTTATTCGATTACAGCCTCTTTTTTTTTTTTTTAAATAGTAACAAGTCAGAAATCAGAAATTCAATAGCGGAGAAAAGATGAATTTGTGTGCATGGGACAGAATAGCATACAGTCACTAAAAATCATATTTACAAATAGATTTGAAGACATAGGAAATGCACATGAGCTAATGTCAGCTGAAGAAAGAAAACATTAAAATGCGCATGCAGTAGAATCTCAGGTATATAGCATAGTAAACACTGGCAAATGGAATAAATAATCCTACTTATTAGATGCAATAATTTTTGTGAAGTTAGATTGTGGGCAATTATTTTCTTTCTGCTTTTCTATGTCTGTCAGTTTTTCTAAAATAGGCACTAATTAGACCAGACCCACAACCATTACTTTTAGGCATATTCCTTGATGATTATTTTCTTTTACAAATGTGACTACCAGAGAAACTCAGTTCCTTTTTATCATAAACATAAGCAGTGCAATCCACTGAGCTCACTTTTGTATCTGGACTGCTTTCAGAGCAAAGAATCCAATACTCCAAATGCTACACCCAGCTTTATCTTAAAGTGGGATCTTCAAAGCCTCTACATAGCTTCTGGTTACTTCCTCTTGTCTACCCTTTCAGTGCCTTGATTGTGTTTTTATTATGCATGTCCTCCTGGAATCCATAAACAAGTGTTTATTGAAGTGACCCAATGCCACACCAAAGAAGAAAAAGCCCGACAGTCCTATGATCTGTTGTGATGCCTCACTGTTATGACCACGGCACTGACAGAGGCCTTGAAAGTTCTAGGCTAGGCTTGGAATACCAGGTACTAGGGATGTTGGTACAAGTTCAAGGCTTGCGTGAGCTACTGAGTGAATTCAAGACCAGCTTGGGCAGCTTCTGGAAACTCTGTCTCAAGATGAAAATGTGGAAAGAGAGCTGGGGATATGGCTCAATGGTAAAGGATTTGGCTACAGTATTGCAAAATGGAAAACAGAAAGTTCTGTTTCACTCATCACAGGAGAGGCTCAACCAACATCAACACATACAGGAGGTACCTGGCCTGTGAGATGAGACAACATACTGACTGTACCTTCCATCTTTTTTACAGGTGGTGGCATTGACTACAGGTAGTCATTGACTATTGGGACCATTTACTAACATCAAATGTCAACAAAGCCAGGCAAGATTAGCCCACTACACCCATCTTCTGACAAAAGGGACCAGCCGGCGAGTGTGAAGGCAGTTCTCACAGTCCACAAACACAGCCATCGCTCACTCTGAAATGACAAACACCTTTCAAATTGCCCTGGATCCACTGCAAATTCTCACACTGATTTTTTTCCTTAACTCTGGCTCAGAAAAAAAATGTTAAAGATGAGCTTACTTGGGGCAGGGAAAGTAATTATAGCCCCTGGGCACTCTCCCAGATGTGATACCTCCTGCAAGAGATGATACATTGACTGTCAGCCAGAATTCCCTTTTCTAGTGGTAGCCTCCCTGACTCTCTTAGAGATCGGAAAACCAAGCAGGAGAAAGAAGCATTCTTAATATGCTAGCAGTGACTGAGTTATCCCCCTAAAGCCACAGCGTCTTACTGGTGGAGCCACACCAAATGAAAGTGCAGGAAGGGAGGCAGACTCATGTATCGAGTGCTTATGGCCTGCCAGACAGAGCACTGGCAGTGGATGGAGCCTGCCGGCATCTCTCTGTCAACCCCTGGACGCCACCCGGCAGAGGATGTCTAACCACTCCACTGTTGAGCTATGGACACCTGGGTTTAGAGAGATCAGAGATTAGGTGCCTGGTTCAAGGTCATGGGTGGGCAGGGTAGGGGTGGGAATAACCTGTTTCTGAGTGTTCAACCCCAAAGCCCCCAAGTCAGGCTCAGTTGACACTAGGCTGGCACCTGCTCCTCTCCTGTTGTCACCTAAATGTTCCCAAACAACTGAAGTGCCTCTGCCGCATCCTCTTGACTTTGGGCCATCTCACTTAGAAAGTCACCAAAATGCACTTGAAAAAAAAAAAGAAAGCAAGCTTTGGCCCACACCCTGCAACCAAGCACCCATCCCTCTGCTACCACGAGTGGATTCATAAGAAACTTCTCGGGGAGTCATTTGAAACATTCTACAGGACATAGTCAGGATGCAAGCAGGGCTGCCCCTGTCCCCAAATGTTTTTGTCTCCAAAGAACCGGCCTTTCCTTGTCCCTTCCAGAATTATGTGTGGAAGCCACAGGAAAGAGTGTCGAGATATGCCTCTATATAAATGAACAGCGCTCTCATTTGAGTGTGCCAGACCAGTACCCCGAAAGAACTTGAAACGCTCAGGTAAAATATGAGAGCGCCAGGAACGTCATTCGAAAGTGATTTCACACACGGTTAGCCCTGCACAGCCACCCAGCGTGCCTCTTCCTGAGGCAGAGGACGCCTCTCCGCCTGCAGCAACCTGCGCTCACCGCCACCAACTGCCACCGATTCTTTCACCTTTTATTTACAGAGCAGAACAGCAGGCTGCTTCATCAGTGAAGCGGGGAGGTGGGGAATGAGATACAATCTACATTCTGCTCTTTTCCTGGGGTTATAAAAAAGGGGGGGGTCAGGTAGGGGAGGAAGCCCTACCCAGGTTACACCACGTAGTGGGGATGCTCCTTCCCTAAGGGGTCTGTCCCGGGGCTCCAGCAGAGGCACGCAGGAGAGGAGCCCGGGAAGCCAGGGCCAAAATCTGCACCTTGGCAGTGCTGAGCGAAGCAAGAGGTGCAAACAGAGCTCACGGTAAAGGAAATCACTGCCCCCTTCAGGCCGCATCTCCCGAGGCTGCGACCAAAGAGAAGGGGATCTTTGGGTCCGGAAAAACTCAAAAACCCGACCTTGCACTCACTACTGATCGCTTCTCCAGGCCCTCTGTGTCCTAGCCTCAGGGTGGGCTGTCAAGGTCTGAGCTGAGGCGTTTTGGAAACCTAGACAGAGGGAGTGAGACGGGGCCTTGGGATGGAAAGGTTTTGGTTCTCTAGCTCTGCTCAGAGAAGGAGTCCAGAGGGGAACCCTCTGCTACACTCCAAGTCAAGGCTTCCACGACTCAGACGCCTCAAGTGTACACCTGCTCTGCTGTGCTTGCAGCTGCCGAACAAAAGTGGCAGCGCAGCCGGACACCACCTCGAGTCCCGGGCAAGACCTGTCAGGCCACTCTATGAGCAACTAACCTTAGGCAGGGAGGGGGGAAGAGGAGTCTCCCAAAACCGCTGAAGCTATGGCTAGCGCTGGGTAGATCCCGGCAGCAGCGCTGCAGAACCTTCGGCCCCAAGACTGCCCGTGGCGCGCGAGGTCTGAGCTGTAGACGCGCACCACACGACCAGTCTTGCCGGGAGCTCAGGCCCTCAGGGTCCCGGAGCCCTTTGGACCCTAAAGAGCGTCTTGGTTTTCTTGGGGTCTGGGAACAGGCCCTGTGGCCAGTCCAGTTGTGGCTGGCCCATTTTATAATCAATGTGCCTGTTTTTCCCACTTGGCACCCCATGACCCTAGGAGCGGCACCTGGACAGGGACAACCACCTCAGGTCTTTGAGGGTCCAGCCTATACCGTCTCTACTCCTCTGGTCAAGAGACCCCATTCTGCACACACCCACACACACTCCCAGAGGTGGAAGGTTCTTAAAAATCAGGGTCCCATCTGCACCAGCCAAGCCCAGTGGGACCCTCGTGGGCACAGTTCGCGGTGCCCTCGGCCAGCGAGGATCGGACAATCGCGGTTTCACCCCTTCCTCGCCTCCCCCAGCCCCGACGGCACAGGCATCCGGACACTCACCTCGGTGTCATAGAGTCGTAGGTCCAGGAAGTAGGGGCGAAGGAGTGACTCGTTGCGGATCTGCTCGATGGCTAGCTCCACGGCTGGGAGCACGCCGCGCCCGATGCTGCCCTTGGCCACCTCCTTGGTGAGCGGCATGAGGCCCATGATGGAGAGCGGCGGGCTGCTGGGCGGCGGCCGGGGGGCACCCCGCGCCCAGCCCCAGGCCCCGGGCGCCAACGACAGCAGCAGTGACAGCAGCAGGGGCAGCAGCAGGCGCGCGGGCGGCGGCGGCGGCGGCGGCCGGGGCTGCCCGGAGCTCGGCGGGGAAGCCATGCCGCGCCGCGGGCTGCGGGCGCCAGCTCACTCGGCCCGCATGGCCTGGCCCGGCCCGCCGCCCGGCGCCGAGCTCTGCCCGCGGCTCCCGCGCAATGGCGCCGGCACGGGCCCCGGCTCGGCTCCGGCTCCTGCTCGCTTAGAACGGCCGCGGCGGCGGCGGCGCCCGTGACGGATCAATCACGCCGGGAAGGGGTGGGAGCGAGCGGAGTGCGGGAGGCGGGGAGCCAGCGAGCGAGCGCCGAGGGGGCCGAGTCTCCGCGCGCCTCTCTCCAGCGCGGCCGCCCCGCACCCGGCCGCCTCCTCCCGCCCCCGTGCGCGATCGCAGCGCTTTCCTGCCCGGAGCTGCGGGCCAGCGGACCCTGGAGCCCAGCCGGGGGAGGGAGGGCGGCGGGAGACGCGCAAGGCGAAGGCGAGGCTGCTGAGCGGCGGCTCGGGCCGCCTCCGGGGACAGGGACGGGCCGTGCGCGCCGGGGGAGGGGGAGGCGCTGGCGCTGCGGCGGCCGCGGGGAGGGCCGTGCTCCCGGCACACGCACACTCGCGCCCGAGGCTCTGTGCCGCGCCGGCTGCCGAGGCCGGCTGACCCCACCGGTAACCTGAGCTCCAGAGCACCGCGGTTTCGGGAATCGCAACCCGGAGCTGCCACGCCTCGCCCTGCGCTTCCTGTAGCACCTACAAGGTGGTTGGGTGCTGCTTCTCCCAGGTCTAGGCGGGCGAATTGAGGGAACGAATGTTCCACAAAGGTGTCCTAGGGGCACCTGCAACCTGCGCTCTCCTGTGCTTACTGCCGCGGCACCTGGGGCTCTTGATCCAGCCTGGAGTCCTTTGCCAACCCCATGCCAGGGCTGGGATCCAGAGTCCTACGTGTACTATCGCCCCCTCCAGGCATTTGACCTCCTAGTGTCCCCAATCCCAGAGGGCCCCGCCTTAAAATTCTCCCCTGGGTGGGAACTCTGTCTTCAGGCCCAAGAAGCACTGCACACCCCTGGACCTGGCTCGCTTTCTCTGCCAGGTGGCATAGGCACACTGGCTAACCTCAGGCAAAGCAGTTCTGGGTCAGGTGAACCTGAGTGACTCCCGTGTGCCCATGAACCATGACAGCTGTGCACACTAACCTGCAAATTCCATCATCTGATGAATGAGAGGGTATGTCATGTAACAAAACAGCCCATCCAAACTCTGGACCATATGTACGACCTTGTAACAAGGGTGGGAATTTAGCCTTCTCCAAGTGCTCGCTACTTGGTATATAGTGCAATCCTCAGAACAGCCCTATAAACAATAAACTGAGTCTAGCATCTCAGTTTGCCAGAATGCACTGGTGGGGTCAGTAGCTTGATAATAAACACAGTTAGCTCAGGGGAGTGGAATGCACAGGCACAGAGCACTCTTCTGCACCCTGAAGTTGGGAAGTCCCTCCGGAAGGAGGGCACGGTGCTCTCAGTAGCTCTGGGTCCGATTCTTCCACACATTTGGTAAGGGGTCTAAATGGAGTCTGCATGTCTAGAGCGAGGCATGCACCCTGAAGAAGCCCTGAGTGTCAAGAAGCGAGGCATGCACCCTGAAGAAGCCCTGAGTGTCAAGAAGTAGAGCCCAGCCTGAGCTAAGAGGATGGGCAGGACCTTGGACAGCTCCAGCGAAAGCGAGGCCAAGTCAGCACAGCCCTTTTCTCTTTCTAGGTGTCTGTTTCCTCCTTCTGGGCTGGAGGTTTGTGTAAGTTCATCCAAGCACCCCAATCCTCTAGCCCCCCAAAAATAGTTCATAAGTCACCCAAGACACTCTAGCAGGTGTCTTACTGATGGGAAGAGATCTATCTACCTGCCTATGTGTCTGGCTCCATGCCAGGTTGTGACCTAATGTCTCACTTTGCTTGTCTGTTCATCCCTCTGGCTCTCAGTTCATACCACTGTGGATAACTGGGTCCTTGGTGTTCTTGCTGGGTCTGAGTTCCTGTCTCAGTCAGCAGCCTAGGATCCAAGTTCTTGTAGAGGTAGAGCTGGGATGCTTTCAGTTAATAGCCATTTCTCCCTTCTACTACATTCCAACTGGGGACCCTCTTCCATGCTTGGCAGTTTGGCACAGAGTGAAGAAAGTCACTGTTCTTGTTGAGCTGGTGCTCTTGTTGAGAAAGAGAGATTATATCTAGGAATAAGAAGACATTACAGTGTATGGGTTTGAGGGGAAACCCACTGGAGGACAAGAATACAGCAGGAAAGAGGATTGAGACAGGTGAGGTCAGGCTAAGGTTCAAAATACAGAGTTCAGGGAAGTGCTCACTACAGTGACTCCTTACAGAGATGTGAGGGAAGTAAGACAGGTAGACAGTGTCCCGTGAGAGGTAAGGACACAGAATAGGGGGCAGAAGGGAGCTTGGCACGTTTGAGGACAGCCAGGAACCAGGGTGGCTGGCACAGAGTGAACAAAGCCAAGAGTGGAATGAGCCAAGGTCAAAAATGGGGGAGATCATTGGGGCCTCGGTGCTCTGAGGACATTGGCTGCACTTGACAAAATGGAGAATTACAGGAACCAGGCCATGATCTGAGCTATGTGATCAGGCTACTCTGGCAGCAGAGTGAAGATCCATTAGGCAGAGGAAAGGGCAGAGGTAGGCACAGCAGCTCTTATATTCAGTGGCATGGCAAGAATCAGGGTAGAAGCAGAGGAGGTGAAAATGAGTGGAGTCGTAATTGTTCTTAGTATTAATGGGAATCGAATGCACTGGCCAAGTCCCAGGGCTGTGGAAACTCTTGACTGTAGTCCTCCCCTTATAAGAAACTCAATAGACTCGGCAAGTAACGTGCCTCAGGGTACCCCTCCAGAACCAGATGGGTGTCAGTGTCAGCTGGGTCTGCAATGTTTAAAGTCTCAGGGTCTTCCCACACCTGCTTCTCAGCAATCCTCTCATTTCCACCTTTCCCTACAAATAAACATTTGTCTCCAAATTCCAGACCAGGTGTCAGGCTATGCTGAGATAGTCTCTCGCTGGCTTTGTGGGGACTTGTGAACTCTGTGGTTCATTGGCTATCGGGGTAGAACACCCCTTGTGAGCAGGGTTCTGGCACAGGAAAACAACCACCTCCAGCCCTACTGTCTATTTTTGCCTCTATTAGGCTGGGAATCCTTTGCCACCTTGGTTGGGGGAGTTGAGGTTGCCCAGCTCAGCCATAACAGCTGTTTTCCTCTAAGACCTGGATGGAAACTACCCACCCACTTCCCTTTCCCACCAGTGATCCATGCTTGCCTCTACTCATCTCCCAGAAGCAGTAAGGCCCCTGTCACTCTGTTTAAACACTTTTTACATTTTTATTTAGATTTAAATTTTTTGTTGTGTAAACACAAGGATGCATGCACACATGTGCACAAGTGTGTACTATGGCACACCTGTGGCGGTCAGAGGACAGCTGGCAGGAATCAGTTCTCTCCTTCACCTTATGGGTCCTAGGGAAATGAACGCAGGCCATTAGGCTCGGTGACAAGCCACTCGCCCACCTCTCGCTCCTTTTCTTTAAGAATATCAACAAGCCACTCTTGCAAACATCTCCCATGGATCTGTGTTTACACTTGGATATTTCTTTCCAACGAGCAATTAAGCTGTTTTTATAGAAAGTGTGTTGTTTTACATTTCTTCTTCTTTTTTTTTTTTTTAATGGAGAAGCCATGAGTGATGTCTCTGAGAAAGATTCCCTGAATGACTCTCGAGAGCTTGTTCCTTTTTTCCCAAGGCATGTTTTTAAAACTGAAAAATTGGGTTTCAGGCATCAAATGTGGTCTAGTGACATCTTCGAGTAATAATAATAGCTGCCACTTACATTAACCACCCACCTGCTCTGTGCCAGACACCTTGAGATGCATCATCTGAGTCTTCATGGCAGCCGGGAAAATGGGTGTTAGCATCTTCATCTCTGAATAGAGGGACGAGGGGCTCTCTTGTCTCGGCTGTGTCCTAAGGGCAGAGTCGGTGATAGACACAAGCCACCCATACATCCCTGCTCCTGTGCTTGCCTCTCTGGCACTCACCTGTCTCTGAGGACACATGTCTATAGCTGATCAGCAACATTCTAAAGAGGCTAAGAACACCGTTGAATGTCTGGGGAGATGGTTGAGTTGATAAAGCGCTTGCTGCCTAAGTATGAGAACCAAAGTTTGAAACTGCAGTACCCATACTAAAGGGGTTAGAGAGATGGCTCAGCAGTTAAGAACACTGGTTGATATTCCAGAGGACCAGGGTCTGATCCCCAGCACCTATATGGTGGCATCTGTACCTCTGGTTCCAGGGGTGCCAATGCCCTGTTCTGGCTTCCAGGGACTCCTACATACATTTAGTAAACAAACATACATGCAGGCAAAACACCTACATATATGAAAATAAATTGAATAAATCTTAATGAATAAAATAAAATAAAAACGAGGCATGCTAATGCCCATCTTAGTTTTAGCAAGATAATCAGAGGGGCTCATTGGCTACCTTATTTAGCTAAATCAGTGATCTCCAGAACTAGAGAGAGAGAGCTTGTCTCAAAAAGGAAGGTAGAGAGTAAAGAAGGAAGACACATGACATCAAACCCTGGTCTTCCAAACACATATGTCTATATGCACAGAACAGCTGAAACCAGCACTGACAAGTAGGAAGAAGAGCTGGCCAGGGGACTCTACTGAATGAAGGATGGGTCTGGGTCTCCTGACCTACCCAAGAAGCCTCTATGATGACAATGACCTCACCAATGCTTCAGGAATGCAGTGCCCTTGTGGCTGGATCTCTCATCAGAGCCAACACTGGGGACTGCATTTCTAACATACGCAGTAAAAATTCCTAATCAGACGGTTTCCAAAGGGCACAGATTGGCAAGAGCTCAACAGCCCTCTCTTTTAGAAATTTCAAAAATATTAAGATCATTGACAGCTGGGTGGTGGTGGTAAAATCCTTTAATCCCAGCACTTGGGCACCAGAGACAGGGGGATCTCTGAATTCGAGGCCAGCCTGGTCTACAGAGCAAGTTTCAGGACAGCCAAGGATACATAGAGAAACTCTGTCTTGAAAACAAAATAAAACCCAAAAGGAACCAAGGACAGACAAGAGGTACGCTTTTGCCACAGAGCCTCAGGTGGGGGGGGCACTTAGAAAGCCTTTGGTGTGGCCACCTGTCCAAGTTTGAGTCCTCATTACTTTTAGGGGCCATGGGAACTTTGGAGTAAGACACTCCTGGGTCTGTCTTTCAACCTTAGTGCGTGCTGCAACTCCAGGTCAACCACAGAACCTCCTGTCTTTCGGTTTGCACTCTGTGAAGCCAGGATGATAGCGGTTCCTCCTTTATAGCATCACTGTGAGGATTAAACAGTAACAACAGTTGGCTGCTGTATTGAATTCCCTCACCAAGTGTGCCGATGCAACTGTAGTCCTTAACAGAGCCCTAAGCACTTATTAGGAAAGAAATCAGGAATAATAAGGCCACCAAAGATGGTAAGACCCATGCCTGCTGAGGGCCCTACTCTGCTACTTGATTGACATCTTTCTTTCTTTCTTTCTTTCTTTCTTTCTTTCTTTCTTTCTTTCTTTCTTTCTATCTTTCTTTCTTTCTTTCTTTTCTTCCTTCCTTCCTTCCTTCCTTCCTTTCTTTCTTTTTCTTTTCTTTTCTTTTTTTTTTTGTTGAGACAGGGTTTCTTTGTGGCTTTTGGAGCTTGTCCTGGAACTCACTCTGTAGACCAGGCTGGCCTTGAACTCAGAGATCCACCTGCTTCTGCCTCCCAAGTGCTGCTGTCTGCCACCACGTGCCCAGCACTGACACGATTTTCATATATGTGTTCTCCTTGGATCCACCAAAGTCAAATACCCTAAAGCTCTCTCCCTGAGGACACCCGAGTCTGCCGCAGGTTTCTGTGGTACTCCTAGCTTTTCTCATGGCGGCATTTAACCAACAATCGCTATAGGCATCTCTCCAGACTTTCTTCCTCAGCAGAAATGACCCTGAATCCTTTGGCCATCAGTCATCATTCCAGGCTTCTCTTCCATGGTAAAGTCAGAGCTGACCGCAAACTCTCTGAATAGGCCAAGAAGCACATAGTGGAATAGGGCCAGGCCCCAGTGCAGTCACGGGACTGCTGTCTAGTTGTTCAGATTTTTCTAGTGACGCCATCACCCTTGGGCTCCTAGGAAATGCACTGTAAAAGCCTAGGTTTCTTTTCTATGAAGCTGCCACTGCTGCTGTTTCCAAATAGCCAGACTTTTCCTATCCCACTCACCAGCAGTTTTATTTGGAAACCCCCACCCAGGAGTGCATTGCTTCTCCAGTGACCCCCTCTACTGTCCTGCCCTGCTGAAGGTGTCCTGCATGGCGGACCTCTCATTGTTCATACCTGACACCTCTTCCAGTTCGTGACACTGTTATTAGGCAACCTGACTGTCTTTCCTGCCCTTAAACACTTACTGGAATGGTAAATAGGAGAGAGCAAAACCCACAGTTCCAGTTTGCCTACTCCAGGTGTCGTCTTTTACTAAGATTAAATCTTGTGACAACTCCACTTGCACACCCTACAGCCTGCATTTCCCCACCGTCCACACCACAACATGCTCCTTCTTGACACACTGGGTCAAAACTCTCGTACATTGTCTCAGGGCTTCTCAGACCAGCCACACCACCAAGGCCTTGAATCCAGGTGATCACGGCTGTCTGTGTCTTGGCAAACACTCCTGGGAAACTGCAGCCAGCGTTTCTGGAAGGCTACAGAGCTGGCACCTGAATCCCCTAGTGCTGAGAACACCTGTGAAGGCCCTTAGAGAAACTGGAACCCAGATACAGCTCCACTGCCAGCCTTGCTGCCTCTCCCCTTCCAGGGTTCCTTGCGCTCTCTGCGTTTGTCTGGCTGGTACCTCCGTGTGGGCTCAGTAGAAGCATGTGCCCCCCTTAGGAAAGTCATCTCCATTTTCCTTTTGATCACACAGACTCCAATTCCCCACCCACTGGTCAATTTCTCCCGAAATCTCTGCCGTGTCTCTGTCGCAGGCCTAGTGATGGGAAAGTCCTACCTTCTTCTGTTCACCCACCCTCCTTGCTCTGTGTGCCACTCGAGCTCCGCTAGTGTCTGCAAACCTTCTCAAAGCCTCTGCTTGTTCTGGGACTGAGTGCCAGGAGGGCAGCTGTATCTCCATTCTAGACTCCTCCTCTCAGGGTGCCTCATGGTAAATGTTGAGATGTAACATGTGTCCTGAAAACCACACAACTGTTAAACATGTGGTCCAGTGGATTAGCACAAATCAGACACACTCGCAGAACCCACAGAAAGAGCCAGAGGAGCACCAGGGACCTGCAGCCCCGGGTGGCCTCCTCTCTCGAGAGGAAGCCAGTGCACTGAGCTGAGCTGAGCGTCAACACCAGAGATTGGTGTGGGCCTCTTCTTGGACCTTAGCATTGTCTCTCTGGAGTCAGTAACACCTGTAAGGTTCATCCACGAGCTCGTGTATGTTGACAGATCTGTTTTCACAGCTGTGTGGTGGCCTTAGCTTTTCACAACCCACCTTCAGCACAGTGATCCACGTGTGAGGTTTTGTTGCCACCCACTCCGGCGCCTGGCTGCTTGTCACAGTCTAACTTGTAATGCTGGCCTCTCCTCTAGCTCTGTTGTAGCCTGACCTTCATGGTCCTACCAAGCAGACCCATCTGTCCAAAGCTCAGTGTCATTCCCAACTCAAAAACTCCTGGGGTTCACAGTTACCACGGGGCACACACTCCCTGGCTCAATATATGTTATTTACAGTGTGGCTTCAAAGATTCCAGGATTAGATAATACAATCAGCTTCTCTCCCTGCATTGTTCAGATTCCAGCTCCTTACACTGCATCAGGCGGTCCATCTCACACTGCATCAGACAGCCCATCTCACACTGCATCAGGCAGCCCATCTCACACTGCATCAGATGGTCCATCTCACACTGCATCAGACAGTTCATCTCACACTGCATCAGGCGGTCCAACTCACACTGCATCAGGCGGTCCATCTCACACTGCAGTAGGTCCATAGTGCACCTGCTCTGTTCTTACTTCACTGCCTGATCGTGTATTCCTTCAGCCCAGAATGCTCTCCCCACTCTTTCTCCCACTGGCAAAATTGTCAAGACCCAACTCAGGTGTCACCTCCCCTGCAATGCCTCCTCCAGTCCCTCCTAGGAATAATTGCTCCCTTTCTCAGCTCCCATGCTAAGGCTCCCTCCATGCTGAAAGATAACACTTATCACTTTTTTAGAAGTTAATTACCACATTTTGCTATCCCGAGACAGGTATTCCAGCTCATTTCTGGGACCAGGATGTACTATGCCCTCAATGATACCTTAGAGTTGGAAGTGTGGAGATCTGGGGGCTTTTATGTTTGTTTTTTCCTTTCTTGATAGCACATACATCTCTGGTATCTTAAGAGTCAAAAATAGAACATTTATTCTTACCTCAGCATATTCTAGAATGGCTTTTTGGCATCGCATTGCCGTGAAGAGTCAGCTGTCTGCAACTCAGGATCCTTCTCTGTGTACGAGGCCACAGGCACACCCAAGATAATCAATACGCATTTGTTGAATGGAGAAGTGTGCTCTGTCTGGTGCAGGCATTCTCGCGTGTGCTGCTGAGACAGAGGAGGGGTGGAGTGGGGAGGGCTCTGCATGGTTCCTCCTGGAGCTTTCCCACCTGAGAAGGGGGTGACATTGCTAGCAGGTGACAGCAGAAGTAGGGGAAGGGCTTTTACATTAGCTTCACCTCTCGCTGGATCAACAAAGCCAGTTTCAGTCACAGCGCCATTCCTAGGGAGTAAATGTGATTTGCTTTTTGGGGTCTTTCCCGGTCCTATCTTCAGATGCACACTGTCCTATAACACAATACATGTTCCAAGACACCATCTTTGTATAACAACGAGTCTTAATTTACCTTTCCCTATTGCACCTGCCCTGCCTCTGTGTTCTAACACAGGCCAAAGCACAGGCAAGATGGCATCTGACCTTAGTTTATTTTAGTTACTTTTTGTCCATTTCTTAAGATGCCAACCATTCCAGTTTCATGGGAATTTTAGTGAAGTCCGGTCATTACTCGTTTTAGTCAGTTTAGGCTACTGTAAAAAAAAAAAAAAACAAAAAAAAAAAAAAAAAAAAAAAAAAAAAAAACAAAAAAACTTTAGACTGGGCAGTTCACAAACAGAAATTCATTGCTCATAGTTTTGCAGCCTGTGAAATCCAAGATCAGCACACCAAACAGCACATCTGATGACTAAGAAGGGTCAGTCTTCATACCTGGTGCCTTCAGGGCCTGTGTCCAAGAGAAGCTTCCCTCAAGCCCCTTTTCTAAGGGCACAAATCTCATTTCTGAAGGTGGCACCCCTACAGCTTCATCACTGTGTGAAGATCCTACATCTTAGCACCACTGTTATAGAAGTCAGCTTCAGTGTGAACTTGGGAGAGACTGAGCCATTTAGACCACGCCCTGTTGTCTTTTCACAAGATTTGGGATTCCAGAATCAATGGCCAGTGGTCTCAGGACAGTGCATTTTATGTCCTGCACAGAATTCTAAGGTTCAGCCAGTAAAACATCTGCCTCACAAGCGTGAGGGCCAGGCACAGCTGTACACATTTGTAATCCCCAGGCCGGAGGTGAGGCACGAGACAGGCAGATCCTGTTGAGCCAGCCAACACAGCTGAATGGGTGAGCTTCAGGTTCAGCGAGAGATCTGTCTCAAGGGATAAGGGGAAGAGCCATTGTAGAAGACGCCTGGCATGGACCTCTGGCATCCACATACAGGTGCACCTCACATGTGCACACTTACACAACACTATGCACACACACACCACACACTCACACACATCCACACACAACAAAAAAGAAACACGATTTACTGGTATTGTAACATCCTGCATAAGACCCCCACAATGTGTGATGATCCGCAGCTGGCTTGGAAGAAACTTTGTTCCTGACTTCTTGGGGTGTCCTGAATCAGCTTCATAGGGTGTAAGTTTACGTGTGCTGTTTTGAATATGAGATGCATCCCTCCAGACTCATGCACTGAATACTTGGTCTCCACCTGGTAGCACTATTCTAGAGGGTCATAGGAACTTGAGGAGGAAGAGCCTATCAGAGGAATTGGGCTACTGCGTGGAGTTCTCTGAAGTTTATACCTGGTCCCTGGTCACATTTCCTTCGTTCTCTGCTTCCTGTTCACTAGGTGACCAGTCTGCCACCCTCATGTCTTCACTGCCACCAGGTCCCAGAAAAAAACAGAACCAAAGACTATGGGGCTGAAACCTCAGAAACTATGAGCAAAAATAACTTCCTCTCTTTAAGTTTATGTGAAGCCGGTTGTCACAGCACTGAAAGTTACCATAGGAGTTTGTCCCCAGTTCTGGGTGAGCCCCCTGGAGAATGAGCCTGGTGTTGCTTGCTGTTGCCTGGCTTTCCTGGATGTTTGGACACTGCAGGATCGCCAGGCTGCAGAGCTTGGTAAAGTTCAATTGTGGCCATCTGGACTTCCCTTGGGGAATTTCTTTTCCTGACATCTTTATTTTGTTGAGACTGAAGAAGGTGCTTAATTCTTCCATAGATGTTTGTTATCTTTCGGCAAATTAGAGGCCTCTGGGAATTCTCTAAATTCCATCTTCTCATTCAACGACTGGATCCCATCATTGGCCATGTGAAGATAGCGGAGATAAAGCTCCTGGCCAATGGGAAGTGGGGTGGGGACAATAGGAAGGGGTGGGAACAGTTTTTGGGTTTTTTTTTCCTTCTAGCTTTCTCTATTGTGTGAGCATTGTTGCTTTCGCACACAGGAAGAGCTGACCATAGTATTTGACAATTTTGTTATTATTTTTGGTTCTTTCTCTCTCGTTTGTTTTCACTTTGTATTCAGAGAATGACTTTGCTCATTCAAAAATAATAGCAAAAACAAAAGAGATAAAAGGATTAAAAGAGTTGGTGTGGTAGTACACACCTTTTATCCCAGCACTCAGAAGGCAGAGGCAGGTCAGCCTGGTCTACAGAGTGAGTCCCAGAACAGTCAGAGCTTATACAGAGAAACCCTGTCTCGGGTCGGGGGCAGGGAGTAGGGAGATTAAAAGAAAACCAACCCACCACCTTGTGGTTTTATTGTTTATTATTGTTCTTCTGTATTTGGTTTCTTTCTCTGTCTCTTTGCTCTGATCATTTTGACACCAGATTTAAACTTTTAATGGAAACAAAAGAAAAGAATGTGCTATCAGCATCTTAGAAAGAATGTGCTATCAGCATCTTTAAAACTTGAAGCAGGTTGTTAGGAACCCTCTAGAAAACCTGGGTGTGTGCATGTGTGTGTGTGTGTGTGTCTGTGTCTGTGCGCGTGCACATGCATGTGTAAGCTCTTTGAGCTCCCTCACCTTCACCTTCTGCCCGCATCACCTCACTTAGTTATCATTAGATCATCAATGACCCTGGGAGTCATTCAGGTGCCCACTCCTCAGAACAGGAAATGGGATCTCAGATCTAACAATTTTGTTGTAAACATGTGAGACAAGAGACAAATTCGGAAGTGTAATTCTGGACTTGAGAAGTCAAGTAGTTTTTTCTAGCCGGTCTCAGCTACAAGATTAAGTACATGCTCTTAGCCATTGGCCGTCTCTCCAACCTCCAAATGGAGAACAACACACACCACACCACACCCCAGGTCTGTCTGTCTCCTCCCATGTGCAGGGCTCCTTAGGGGCAGGGCTGTGTCCCCAGGGCTAGCACAGGGAGGAGTGAAAAGAGAATAGTCCCTAACCAAGAGCCCTTGACCAGTCCTTGAACCTCAGTTTCTCTATGTATACTATGAGAAGCTGCACAGATCAGATCTGAGGGGAGATGGCCTTACTGTAATCCCACAGAACAGAATCCACAACCCCTGATAAGGTCACAAGAGCTTCTTTTCCAGCCACTTCTACTTCCTGCTATGGTCTGCGCATGCCTTTTCTTGTCCTCTGTTCAGTTTTGCTTGTTTTTTGAGACAACATTTCTCTGTGTGTCCTGAAATTCACTCTGTAGACCAGGCTGGCCTGAAACTCACTGAGATCTGCCTGCCTTTGCCTCCTGAGTGCTGGGATTAAAGGCATGCGCTGCCACCGCCACCACCACCACCACAGCCACTACAGCCCGGCCCTCTGCTCCTTTCTATATTACTGGCCCCACTGCTTCCCATGCATCCTTTGAGAGTGTCCTGCGCTTTTGTTTAACTCTCTGCAACAGGGGGCTTCCCAGCTCTGCTGTTGGAGGTGTGTTCACCATCACTTCTCTGCAAAGTCCCTACCCCCCCCCCCTCTCATTGTTGTTCTTAAATCTGACTCTTCTCCCACCCTCCAACATGGCTACTCCTCCAATGAGCCTAAGGCATGCTACATGAGTATCCATCCCCGAGCTGGGGGTGTAGCTCAGTTGAGAGAGGGCCTGCCTTGCATGAGTCCACAAATTCCTCATAAAATGCTGTGATGGAACACACCTGTAATCCCAGTGTTTGAGAGGCGGAAGCAAGGGGCCCAGAGGTTGAAGGTCATTCCTGGCAAATTCAAGGCCAGCCTTGGTATGACTCTGCTTTTAAAAAATTAAAAAATAGAGGGCTAGAGAGATGGCTCAGGGGTTAAGAGCACTAGCTGCTCTTCCAGAGGACCTGGGTTCAATTCTCAATACCCACCCGGCAGCTCACATACATACTGTCTGTAACTCCAGTTCCAACATTCTCACATAGGCATATATGTGGGCAAGATACCAGTACACATAAAATAAAAATAAATCATAATAAAACTATTTTTAAAAGCGTCTGTGCTGCCTCCAGCTCTCCATGGATACAAGCATCTTTTGTGTCCTTAGGAACACACAGGAGTTCCCCTGAGGTTCTGTGGCCAGGGTTGGGGATGATAGGCCCCAGGTATTAATCAGTCTAAGCAGAAAACAGTGTTTACCACAGAGGGCTGAGCATAGGACACTGGGGACTGGAGGCACGGAAGGTTGAGTCGCTTCTTGAGGAAGATGAGCTGTCCCCAGCATCGGTAAAGAGCAGAAGTGACTACTGTCCCCTGCTGGGGAGCAGAGTGACAAGAAGTCACTGAGAAAGCAGGACTGATGACTGATAGCTTCAGAGTGCCCTTTGGAGGGGACCCGGGTGCCACTGAGGACACACCCTGATGCCCACATGGAGGAGAACCAGCTGTTTCTGCCCTCTGGCAGCTCCACAGTGCCTTCTCTTGTGAGACGGCAGCCCCAGCTGCACCCTTAAGAAAGCCATGGCCCCTAAGAGAGCCCAGTGCAGTACTGGTGACTTCTCTGGAGAAATCCTGCTGAAGCCACTTGGGAATGAGACCTTCAGGAACCAGTCCTTTGTGACACAGTGTAGAGGGGGAAGAATTAAGAAACCCCTCAGAACAGAAGTTCCAGCCAGCACCGCAGGCTGGTATAGCCCTAGCTAAAAGATACCAGTCATGGGTTAAAATGTAGATCGGTTACCAGAGTGCTGGCTAAGCTACACAGAGCCCCATGTCCATTCCCCAGCACTGCACAAGATGGTCCCAGAGGCACACAACTGTAATCCCAGCACTCAGGGGGTGAAGGCAAAAAGATCAAGAGCTTAAAGCAGGGCTGGAGAGACAGCTTAGCTGGTAAAGGGCTTGCAAACAGGTGGGCCTGAGCGTGACACCAAGAGCCCATAGAAAAGTTCCAGCCGTGGCGGTGTGTGCGTGTATTCCCAGTGCTGGGAGGCAGGGACAGAAAGGTCCCTGGGGCTTACACCCGAGGCTGACCTCTGGCCTCCACACTCATCTATAAGTGCTCGCATTTGTGCGCAGGCATGCACACTTACGCACAAACACACAGTTCAAGGTCACCCTCAGATGACTATGAGGCCAACTTGGACCATATGAGACACTATCTCAAAACACGCACACACGCACGCACACACACACACACACACACAGTTCAAGGTCACCCTCAGTCGAGGCCAATCTGGACCACATGAGACACTTCCTCAAAACACAGGCACACGCACGCGCGCGCGCGCGCACACACACACACACAGTTCAAGGTCACCCTCAGTTGAGTTTGAGGCCAACCTGGACCACAGGAGACACTTCCTCAAAACACACACACACAAAACAAAACAAAAAAACCAACCAACCAAACAAACAAAAAACAGCCTGTTTTGCAGAACTGATCGCGTCAGCTGTTACAAACCACATCTGCTTCGGAATGAGCCTGTCTGCCTGTCCAGCCTTTGGTATGAAATGGACAGACAGACAATGTTCGTTCCCTCTGTTACTCCTGAGGCTGGACTTCCCTTCCCTTGTGGACCTCACTCTACTAGGACAAGCACGCTCCCTGGGTTCTGAACACTTTGTATCTACCTGCTCCCCCTCTGGGTCCTGTCAAATGTGGACAGGGCCGTTCACTTTGTATCCTCCCGTTGCATCTTTGGCTCTCGTGCCCCCCAATCTATCATTATTACTACTTTATCAGGGCTTCATGATGGTTTTGGTACCTGTTCAAGGAGCCTGAGATGGGTAGCATTCACCTGTAACCCCAGAATTTGGGGACTTGAGGGCGGAGGTAGGAGGATCACGAGTTTGATCAGCCTAGGCTACACAGTATGAGATTCTACCCCAGTAAACAACAAAACAAAAATATGAGCCAATTCCCACCTGGCAGGTCATGTCCTCCCTGTGCCCTGGATTGCATTCTCTAAACCACAGGGAACTGTGGGGAGTAGGAACTGTGTCCCTCTAGGTTTCCTGCTCGGCCCTGGGTGGACCCTTCATTCTGGGAGCTGGATGATTTCTGCCTGTTTCCCAGGATGAAGGCTCTTCACCGAAGACAGTCTACTGCAGCATCAATTTCCCAGAGCACATACTAAACACTGTCATCACCAGCAACACCACAGCTGGAAATAGCAATGCTGAATTGGGGGGAAAGATACGCATTACATGTGGAGCACAGCTGGCTTCCAAAGCAGGTCCTCTCCAGGGAAACGTAAGAAAAGTGAAGGAAAACTGAGTGGGCACATCCGCTCCCACCCCCTCAGGGTTCTGTCTCAAGGGCATGTGCACACCTCAAGTTCATTTTCAGCCCTGCAAACTGTCGAAAGGTTCAGAATGTGACCCAATTCACAGCTGTAGAGGCCATCCGAGTATGGGGGTCAGATACATGCCAGTGTGACAGAAAGCCGAGGGGATCTGTATACAGCACCCCATCTGCTTAAGGTGCCCTGTCCCCTCACCTGCAGTGTGTGCGCCTTCCCTGAGGACACTTAGATGTGGGTGCAACTGAAGGGCTCCCCAGCCCTTGAAGATTGACCTGTTGTAGCCCAGGCTGGCTATGAACTTGTGATCCTCCTGCCTCAGCTTTCCAATTGCTAGGATTGCAGGCCTGCTTCACCTTGCCTAGTTAAGGAGACTTTTGTTCTGAGACAGAGTGTAGCTGTGTAATCCAGGATGACCTCCAAATGGTGGGCCTCCTGCCTCCATCTCCTGAGGGCTAGGATTACAGGCATCCAGGGCACCCCCACGTTAGGTCTTTACAGATGGTGAAGCACCTGCTGTGTGGGATGTACCAGGGACCCCTTTTCTCACTTAATTCTCCCATCACCACAACAGGAGGGACTTACTCTCCCCACTTTATGGGCGAAGCTATTGAGATTTAGAGGTTCCAAAACAATGTAGTCACTATTGGGCAGGGTGAACATTCTTTCTCTTGGTTAAGTTGAATCACAGAGCCATTTGATTGGAGGGCTCGCCGCCTCTCCCTGGTCTTCCTGGTGTTCTCTCGGGCTGCTCCCCATCCTCCCCACCATTCTCTTGCCCTGGGAGCCAGATGAGCAGCAGTCACACATGGTATTTCCAGGTCTCTCCTCCCCCATGGCTTAGGCAGTGCTCAGAGCGCTGGCAGCCCCAGGGATCCCCCATCTGGCTGCTGAAGCTTGCAGCCTCCTGGGAGGTAGTTCCTATAGCTCCAAGCAGGTGCAGAGGCTGGAAAGACCTGTTGTTCCCGAGCTGGTAAGCGAAAGCCCCAGGAGTCATGACTTCCTATGACAAGTGAGGAAGGTGTCGTTGCAGAATGAGCCTTCCCTGAGCGCGGTAATGAAGCTGCATAGGGCACTGGGGAGAAGTGTTCAGGCACAGGCTGGGGGTCAGAGTGTGTAGCGGGTGACTTTGGGCAAACAGTCAAGGGCTCAGCCACAGTTACCTTTTGTGTAAAGGGTCTAGAGTCGCATGGGCATTCTGGTCTCAGGTTGTCCCTTAGTTTGAGAAAGCATAGAGGCCATTTTCCTCTAAGACTCACTCCCAGGAAACATAGAGCCCAGTCAGGGAGGGCCTGAAGAGCCCAGGTCTGACGCCTTTAAACTCTGGTTGGGGCCACTGAGTAAACAAGGCATCAGGTGATTCCAGGAGCAACAGGTTCTCAGATCCGAGCACTTCAGACTGGAAGGCAGGTGCCTGAAACACTCTGCAGCACTGTCTTGTGATGTAGAAAGCAGGCTCAGAGAGGGCAAGCAAGGCTGCACAGCACACCCAGCCACCGAGTCCACACTCCCAGGTGTACTCTCTCCTGGCAGTCCCTGTGATAAAAGTCACCATCCCTATAAGTGCTCAGCCTGTGTGTTGTCATAAAAGAGCACGCTCCCCTAGACTCTGAGTCCTTTAAGGACACAGCCCTGTTGTTTAAAGACTGCATCCTGGTTCATTTTAGTGGGTGCACGTCACAAAGACACCAGCGATGGACTGGCTTTCCCCTTGCTGGACCCCTGGGAGATGTAGACTGAGAGCCTGCGGAGAGCTCATGGGGTGCCCGAGAAGTCCCAAGCCTAGTGTTTCCCGAGGAGCAAATTGCAAGGCTGGGGCCACAGCAAAGGCAGGTGTGGTAAGGAAAAGTCAGAGTGAAGTCATTGAAAATGTGACTTTGTCTTGTCATTGACCTGCTGTGTGATCTCGGGTGGGTGCCACCCCCTGCTTCCTCGACACTATTCCAGCACTGGGTTTGCTGAGACCCTTGTCCTCCTCACTGCTGACCCTGGGTACCACTTTTACTCTTGTGTCAGGGTTGCAAAGCCTGGGAAAGGGTTGGGGTTGAGATGGAGGTTTTTCTCCCATTTTAGCTCGGGGTTACTGAGTGACTTAGACTCTGGATGTGACAGCTGGTGAATACGAACCTCCTGAGGGGTTCTGTCTAGATCTGACCATGGACAGCAAGTGAATGACAAGCCATCTCCTGCCCGCTCTGCCGCTCTGGGCTGACATGGTAGCCACGGATGCTGTTAATTTTGCTGTTTACAAAAAGAAGTCCGGTGTGAGTGGAGGCTTTTTTGGTGTTTAAAGCCAGATGGTTTTTCCTGCCTTGATCAGCCTGGGAGTTTTGGTTCCCATGGCAACCCTGAAGTTCCACCTACTGCAACTTCCTCATTCTCCAAGCTTCTTCCTCTTCCACCATAGTCAGGGGCCCAGGAGAATAAAGCTGTTAGCTAGTGAGTTGCACTGCACTTCACAGTGACACCACGCTCTGTTTATGACCTCATTCCTCACTGCAGCCCTGTCACGGAGCATCTGCTGTCCCTCTGCTTTGCTCAGGGAAACCCAGGCTCCACTTAGCCTCGCTGCCGTCAGCAGGACTCCAGCCAGGTCTGATATCTCTGGACCCGTGGTGGGATGAGCATCCTCCAGCACACCCTCTGCTGTGCTTACGGTTCCTCAGTTCCTAAGGGGTCAATTTCCTTTGTAAGCTGGGCTGAAATCAAGATGCGGCATCTTTACCAAGTTAACTTCTCTGAACCTCACTTTATCTGCAAAATGGTAATAATGATGCCTCTGAAAGGGTGGGAGATTACATATGGATAACTGTATATATAGCCACAGTATCTGCCTACTGTATTTGAAGGACATCTAAGATTAACCTGATTACCCACAAGACACTGGGTGGATTATTTTGCTTGTGGAAGCCGATTCATGAAAGTCTGACAGGTGTCCAACTTCTTTTGTGTGTGGTTTTTCAAGACAGGGTTTCTCTGTGTGGCTTTGGAGGCTGTCCTGGAACTCACTCTGTAGACCAAGCCAGCTTCAAACTCCACCTGCCTCTGCCTACCGAGTGCTGGGATCAAAGGCATGCGCCACCACTGCCTGACCTCCCCCACACCTCGTGGGGTGTCCAACATTTTGACACTGCAGCATGACATTATCATCTACAGACGTGTTGGGCCACACAGCTATGCGATGCACGCAGCTTGCAGGCCGCAGGTTGGGCATGTCTGTGAGAGGTAGCAGCATACAATGCTTGCTTGATGTGGTAAGGGCAGCATAGAACTTCTCAGAATGCACATCCCTGAGGGATACAGGGTTTCGCTTATGAATGACCTGGGGAGGAGACCCTGCTTTAAGTGCAGGACTGTCGCCAATGAAGCATTATGTGAGTTTTCTGAATGGTTCATTGTGCAGAGAGGCATGGTCATATCTATAGAAAATTCCAGAAGCTTCGGGCTCGAGGAGTGTGGGCAGGAGCTGGCGTACAGTATTCCTCCAGGTATAAGATTGTTAGAAGGGCTCCTGAGGCTGCTGCCTAGGTCCTGCGTATCCTGGGACCCCATTGGGTTTTGGCAGTAATTGTTCCTGACCTTGGGACATTCAATAGAGCATGGAAAGATGTCAACAGGCCATATCTTGCATGACAAAATTATGCTTATTGATAATGACTTGGCCAAAGCTTTAGAAACAAAAATTACTTTTTAAAAGTCATCCTTCCTTAGGAATGCCAATGGACACACGTAAGCTCATTACAGAAGGGGGATCGAAGTGGAACTGACAGCCGGCACCTGGTGTTGCTCTTCCTGCCAGTTTTCTTTGCCCTGTATTCTGTATGACTGCGGTTTTGCAAACTGAATTATGTGCATTAAGTTAATTGCTATCCAATTAACAAATATTTTCCATTCATTCTTGCAATCAGTCTGACTGGTGCATCCCATCACCAGCTCTTTTGCCTGTCCCCAACTCTGTGGTGGTCAATGTGGCCGTGCCAAGTGGCTGATGAGCAAGCAGTTCATATGGCTTGACCCCTACACGACAGACAGGAAGAAAAAAATGACCAGGAGCTCTGGTGCCCAGGAGTGCTTTCCTGGTGACAAGCCCTCAGGCTGCCAGTTAAGCGTCACACCTGCCCCTTGAGCCAGGACAGTCATTATTCTAGAGGCTGACAAGCAAGGCAAGGACTTGGCTTGGCTCCCGGGGCTTCCCCCGTGCCTGACAATGCTTGGGCCTCAGCGGACGAGCTTGCTACCCAGTTCCCACGATCCCTAAGGACAAAGTGAAGTCAGCTTGCCCAGTAGTTCATTCGCAAAGCTCTCCAACTGTGGGCCCTTACCACTGGTTCCCCACGCTGCGTGGCCCTAACCCCCTTATTCTATGTGGGTGCCAGGAGGCAGACCACACTAGTGTAAATGGCTCTGCAGTCTGGCCTTTTGTCAACTTGACACAGCTATAGTCATCTGAAAGGAGGAAACCTCGGTTAAGAAAAGGCCTCCAGAAGACTGGGTTGTAAGCAGATGATCCTGTAAGGTATTTTCTTAATTAGTGATTGACGGTGCCATCCCTGGGCTGATGAGCAAGAAAGCAGGCTAAGCAAGCCTTGAGGAACAAACCAGTAAGCAATACCCCTCCATGGCCCCTGCATCAGCTCCTACCTCCAGGTTCCTGCTGACATCCTCAGTGACTGACTACGTTGTGAGCCAAACAGACCCTCTCCTCCCCAGGTTTCTTTGGTCATGGTGTTCATCACAATAGTGACCCTAATCAAGACACTGGCCTCCAGCGTTTGAGTGGACACTTGTAGACAGGACAGTGGGACTGGGACACTTGTAGACAGGACAGTGGGACTGGGTGGCAAGAGGGGAACAAGGGGAATGAGAAGCATGTGAGGGGCTGTTGGGGGCAGTGAGACCCCAGATCCTGAATTTCTTGTAAACAACTTGTTTTTCCCTGATCTGAGTGCCTACAGCTGCTCTGAGCACGAGACCTTCAGGAGTTCCTGATGGCAGGAGAGTGGTTTCTGGTGGGTTTGGCTGGGGCGTGGCTATCTCTATATAATCTGCCCCTGAACACAATAAAGGGGGCATTCTTGGGGAATTCAAGGATGACCCGTGTCGCTGTCTGTGTATTTTAACCTCCAGCCCCCTTGTCCGAAGCTCACCAACTGGGTGCCGGCGTGCAGAGCGCAGACACTGGGGCGGGGTGCGTGGCAAGGGGCTACTGAGTTCTCAGGCGGGGCCTCAGTGGCTGAACAATGGCTGAGCAGATCCTGAAGGAGTGGGTGACCACGCATGTGACAAGCTCTGAGCCCCACATCCATCTGCTGATGAGCAGAGACAATTGCTCTGCTGAATGAGCCGCAATTAGCTGAGAACTGGAAAAACGAGAGGGTGCAGAGTGTGGTGACTCTACCCCAGGGGACAGTCTCACCTTTGGAAGGGAGTTTATTAGCACATTCTGAAGCATTTGCTGTGCTGGGCTTCGGGGACACTGGCCTGGAGTCTCAGTATATCTAGGCCCAGTGTCCCCAGATCAGGTACTGATCTCTCAGACGACAGAGCAGAGGCGAACAAGACCGACTCAAAGGGTGGAAGGCCACTGGATAACAGGCCATGAGCACCCCACAGCCTCCCCTCCCGTCTCCTATGTCTGGTAACTGAAGCTGCAAGCAGAGCTCACCCGGCACCGCCCAGGTCTAGAATGCAACAGCAGAGCCACACCACTGTGCATATACAGCCCCTAAGGAAAACCCCCTCTGCTCGCACTCCAGCCTGACCCACCACCGACATCCTTTCCATCTCTGTGGATCTGACACTGTGGTCTCCTGTCTGTGTTTTCCCTTAGGGCCAGTCTCAGGTTCATCCTAGTCAAGGCATGTGCCAAATGAGTAACATTCCTTCCTATAGGCAGACCACATACATTGGTGGACACCTGGTGTCATGGTTACTGCCAACTTGACAGAATCTACAATCACCTGTCTCGGGGAAGGACTGCCTATAGATTAGGTTGGGCTGTGGGCACACTTGAGAGGCATTTTCTTAGGTTCCTGAGGTGGGAAGATCTAAGCTTGTAGTGGTATTTCATTTGTATTTTAACAAATAAAGCTTGCCTAAAGATCAGAGAGTAAAATAGCTGATCAACCTTACAAACCAGGCAGTGGTGACACACACCTTTAATCCCAGTAGCCACACTAGCTTGCCATAGAAACCAGGCTACGGTAGTGGTGCACGCCCTTAATTCCAGAGCTAGAGAAGAGCTCTCAGTCTCAGTCACACCCTGAGGTTTCCCGGAGGCAGGGTCATCATTTTCAGACTGAGGCAGAGCTAAGAGCAGTGGCTGGCTGCTTTGCTTTTCTTACCTTCGGGTTGAACCCCAGCATTTGTCTCTGAGTTTTTGTTTTTGGAGACAGGGTTTCTCTGTGGCTTTGGAGCCTGTCCTGGAACTCGCTCTGTAGACCAGGCTGGTCTCGAACTCACAGAGATCCGCCTGCCTCTGCCTCCCAAGTGCTAGGATTAAAGGCGTGCGTCACCATTGCCCGGCATGTCTCTGAGTTTTTAATAATCGTGTTCCACACGCTGAATGTGGGTGGCACTGTTTAATGAGTTTGGCCTTGGACAATGAAAAGGAGAACTGGGCACGCGTCCCTGGCTCTGCTGACTACAGACGCGACCACCTCTCTCAAGCTCCAGCCTCAGGACTCCCTTGCCATGGTGGACTGTAACGTGGAACAGCGAGCCAAATGGAACCTTTCCTCCTCAATACACATTTGTCGGCAGCAACAGAAGAAACCAAGACCCGGGCACTGCCACCTCCATGCACCTGTGAAGGTGAGGTCACATTGGAACATGATTTCCAATGCCTTTGGAAATACGCTGAGGAACTTCTGGGTTAGATATACTCTGTACTTACACCTTCCGGTTCTGGGCTCCATACCAGGGTCTTGCAAACGTAGAGGCAAACACTCTACCGCTGAGCTTCACCCCAGCCGGGCTAGGTGGACATTCTGTTTTACTTATTGAAGACTCTCTCCTGCTTCCTACTTTTTCATGGTTATTGGAGCGATTGGGCACCCATTCCTGTCACTTCTACCTGCTACTGACACCTGCCAGTCCATTCTTCACTAGTCTGAATTCCCCTCTAGCTAGCTCAGCACACAGGGCACCTCTGTGCCCCTCTGGGGGAATCTCCCTCCTGGCAGCGCTGGTCTCTGAGTGTTCTTCCTCATGGGGAATTGGCCTGTCCATAGGCTCCCCCGTCTCCACACACCTAGACACCACCTTCTGTTTGCCTGTGCTCCAGGTGGCTGAGGCACAGTTCTTCACAGAAACAAGGAGAGCTTTCCAAGCTATTTATAGCACTTTGTACCCCCTCCCCACTGTAAACAAACTTCAAGGAGGAAATGACAAAGTATCATTTGTTTGGTTGCTGGCTGGGTTACTCATTGCTGACAGGCAGCCAGACAGCAGGAAGATGGACTCAGAGGTGAGACCTGCATTCAAACGAGTGTCCCTCATTAGCTGGGTTTGACCTTCACAAAGCCGGTTACTATCGGTGTGTCAATAGTCCCCAAACTGACAGGAATTAAAGGTTCCAGCTGCCTCAAAGGGTTACTGTGGAGATGGGGTAAGGTGGGACACAGAAACACCCTGCAGCATGTTACAGGGGCATAGGAGGGACCCCCGCTGCATGCTGTGCCCTGAAGAGCACAGAGACAGGAGACACATTTCCCATTTTTAATATATGCAGTTTGGCAAGCAAAAGTCTTTCTAAGAATCAAGTCTTTATGTGGAAATAATGTATGTCTGAAGTGAAGAAAATGAGAACTGCAGGCTGAAACAAAATGGCACCGCCATCTCTGACCATTGGGTGCAGACACCCTAGTGTGGCTTGGGACAAAGTCACACTCCAGTCCTGCCACCAGGGTATCTTGATGAAGATGCCTGGGGCTGTGTCTATTGGTCTTGGGGGGGGGGCTCTCGTGGGAAGCAGGACCCCGCTCTGAGGTGCCCTGGAGGAACTGAAGTCAGAGAAGTGGGCTTGGTGCTCTCGTGTGTGGCTCTTCATCCACAGCTCCCTCCTGCACCTTCAGCCCACTGTCCATGTGTGCTCCCATTGGGCTGCAACCACATGTGTGTCCAAGTCTGCTCCTGCAGCGCCCCAAGAGCAGGCGGAGCCTGGCCGACCCGCTGGAAGCAACTGGAAAGTGTGACACTCCCAAGTGTCTCGGCTGTCTCTCCATGGCAGCCTGCAGAATTTGGCCCCAGCTTCATTAGGGACAGCATTACATGTCCTCACATGTTGAACAGGTGATTGCTTAAAATGAACAAGGACTGCCAGAGTGGGGTACTGCACCACACCTTCTGCAGGGCTTCATCTGTGTGCAGCATCTTTCCTGGAAGGGTCCCAGGCCTTGAAGGGTAGCACCTACTTGCATGTAGAGATTAGGGTTTACATCTGCAGCCATGTGGCCTCCAACTTAGCCTCTCCAAAGCATTAGCAAGAGAGGGGCATCCCTGGCCCTTGCATACTGCATCAGCCAGTCTTCTGTCCACTTGCTGTGAGTTCCAGTGAAGAAATAATCCAGGCAAGAGAAGGGCGGCAATTCCCTGCTCAGCCCTCAATATCCCAGGGCTCTGATGCCAGCAGAGCCATCACAACCACAGCTCCCTCTTGCACAGCTGCAGCTACCTCTTGCTAGACACTGCTTCTTCTGGCTTTATCCATCCGGCCATGGCTTATATTGTCATAGATGGACAGATGGAAGAAAGAGGGAGAAGGAGAAGGAACAGATTTAAAACATGCAACCATTTTTGAGATTCCTACCATCTATACAGCTCCAGGGCAAAGGGGGCTTTCTGGTTTCCATCTGATTTTGGCACCTTGGGACAGCTGTTCCCTGGTAATGTCAAAAGGAAAACTGAGGCTTGGAGATAAAGCAGCATCCTGTGCATTGCTTAGGGAACAGTGGCTAAGCTAGGGCTGGGCCCGCTCCATGCGCGGTTTCTTTCTAGTGCTTCTGCTCACTTCAAAAAGGGATGTCAGGTGACGGTGACATAGCAGACATATTCCCTGGACATAATACAATGAGGGTACCTGCTGCCACTTACCATCCCCCCATCCCCAACTGTGCCATGTCCACACCTGCCCTAAGGACCACCCAGGTGGAGCCGGAGATCTCACTAATGACTGAGTGCTTGGCTCACCACATACGTTATCATACATCCCGACATGGCTCCCACTGGCTGGCTGGTCAGGGGCCATAGTGAGTCTTTCTGTGTTCTCAGAGCCAAATGGGTCTGGTTTGGGGCAGATGCTCAATCAATGTCCCAAGAACGAAAGGATAAAAAAGGAAACTTTGTTCTTACAAATTCTGCCGGCCTTCTTGGAATAGTGTGGGTTAGAATGAGGTGGCCAGAACATTTTAGCAGGATGCTGGGCAGAACGCCTCCCACTGTGCAGTGGACAAGAAGCCCACTGAGCAGGGTTCCTGCCAGCTGAGTCAAGGAACTCCCTTACCCTGATGTCCTACAGTCAAGCAGGCCACTCCTGCAGGGCTACTAAGAACAGAGGTGGTGATTCCTGAGGACTCCGGCCTGGCTCAGACTGTCACTATTCCAGATGAATCAGGGCTTTCTCAGGTGTTCAAGGGACCCTGGTCTCGCAAGAACACCTTAAAAGCCACCATGAGAAATGGCACCAGCTCTGTGGCCCATGAAGCGACCCAGCACAATGAAGGTATGGAGGTGCCTCACTGCAAGGGCAATCTCATGCCTTTGGCTTTGACTAGTGTTTGCCAAACCTTCCTGATAGAGAACCTGACCCAACTTCCACAAACCCTCCCGTCAAAACCTATCATCTCGTGGGACTAGTGTTCCACAGAGTGCATTCTGGGAATTACTGGAAGTCATTTGGAGGGCTAGGAACAACCATGAGCAGAGAAGGGTCCCCAGAAGAGATGGTGAAGGCTCAGAAAGGATGCCAGGACTCTTGCCAATCAGCATGCTGCATGGGAGGAAGGGGCTCAGAACCATCTGAGTGCAGTAAGGGTAAAAATGGCATCGCCCAGAGCCTGTCTGTCTCACACCAACCCCGCTGTCCAGCCGTCAGGTGAGGTGCGTGAGGCCTGTCCTATAGAAGCCAGCTCTAGCGCACCTGTCACAGGTGCCCACCTGAGACCCGTGCTGATCATGTAGGCATGCAAGATGGGGTAACAGCAGGCAGCACACCCACAGCCTCAGACTCAACGCTGGGGATTTGAACCTCTGCCAGGGGTCACCTCTGAGGACACTGGTCACCCGTGACAAGTAGCACTACTGCATCTAACTCTAGAGGTGGACAGGACAGGGAGGGCCTGGACATGTTGGCCACCCGCTCTGACACACTCAGCACTGCTACTTCAGGGCTGCTTTCTGCCTCCTGGGTCTGCTTCCTCATGTACAGTGTGACATTAATCAGTGCGGAGGACAGATGACCATGCCAAGAAGCTTGAGCACATAACAGGAACTTAGTGAGCATGTCTGCATAAAGCAGTGGTTCCCAACCTGTGGGTCGCAGCCCCTTTGCCAAACCTCTATCTCTAAAAAGATTTACATTATTACAGTTTATAACAGTAGAAAATCACAGTTGTGAAGTAGCAACAGAAATAATTTTATGGCTCTGTATTAAAGAGGCACACTCGGAAGGTTGAGAACCACGGCTTTTGAGGGTAGTTAGCAGACAGAAGCCTTCCTATCTACTAACAGTTTTAGTGAGCAGGGATGTGAGGAACAAGACACTTACTGGATCCACGGGGCCATCAGAGGAAAACATGAGGCTCTGGGCAATGTGGTGGCCAAGGCCTCTAACAGCCAGTATGGAGGGACACGTAAGAGATGACCCAACACAGTTCATAGAAGAACCGCTGTCTGCGAGGCGCCTCCTGCGGACCAAATGCTTGAGGTGCACAGGCCTCTCTTACCACATCCCTGGCCAGCTATGTGGCTGGCCCTGGCCCTGACCCCAAGTCCACAGCACAGAGCCTACTCTTTCCTGCTGTTCCTGAGACTGGGACCCCCTGCTCAGTTTTCCCATCAAGATTCTCCAGACATCTCCAGCTTCTCTCTTATGCTCAGCACCCAGTATAAAATAGAGTGGATTTGAAAAGCCATCTCACCCTTGAGGGTCACAGCATTAATAAGGTAGAAAAGAAACCCCAAAGTTTCTACTTCACAGTCATCTGAGTCCTCTCTCTCTCTCTCTCCCTCACTCCCTCCCTCCCTCTCTCAGATTTTCGAGACAGGATTTCTCTGTATAGTCCTGCCTGCTCTGGAACTTGTTCTATAGACCAGGCTGGCCTTGAACTCACAGAGATATGTCTGCCTCTGCCTCCCAAGTGCTGGGATTGAAGCCCCAAAGCCTGAGACAGTGCCTCAGTCTCCGGCTATGTGCAGAAAGTCGTACCTGGCTCTGGAGGGCATCATGGGCCCAGAGCCTCATTTCCCCAGCCCTCTACCCTGTAGGTAGGGAAGACAAAGGCCACAAAGGAGGAGGTACCCACATAATGGGTCTCCAGGCTTTCCAGCAGAGGAAAGCATACTGTAACCTGACATTTGTTGCTTCTGTGCAGCAGCTGCAGTGAAGAGATATCGTAGTGATGTACACAGCGCAGAACCATGTGCATATGTAGGGACACTAAGAAAGGCCAGGACTGGATGACCGGGAATGAGTTAGAAGTTGTTGTTCTGTAGCAAATGGTTGCATGTATCCAAGGCTGGCCAAAAACTCACTACACAGCCAATGAATACTTCGAACTTCTGATCTTGCTGCCTTCACCTCCATGAGTGCTAAGATTATAAGCTCACAGCACCGCATCATTTATGTTGTGCTGGGGATTGAACCTGGGTCTTCACGCTAGACAAGCACTCTACCAACTAAGCCTCATCCCCAGCTACAGGAGGAGGTTTTACAGCAAGATGTAGCAGGCAGGGCTTACCTTCCACCTCTCTCCCCTATCTGTGGTTAGTGTTGCTGAAGTCACTGCAGGAACTACATTTCCCAGCCTACTTTGCACCCAGGTAGAGCCATGTGATGACTGAGGGCCAATGAAGCATGAGCAAAAGGATTTAGGAAGAAGCTGGGTCTGTCACTTCCATTCTTTCTGTCTGTTAGAAGCAAACACTTTAAAACTCCTGATGATGGTAAGTCACCAGGGGTAGTAGGGGTCCCCGAGTCACTGTATGAACCCCACTACCAACCAGGAGCACACTAATGGAATATTGGGAGAGACTCAGTCTCTACACACAGGAGTCCTCAGTCTCTCTACCTATAGGACAAGTATCACCTGAGCTGTTCTGGTGGAGGGGCCAGTGAAAGGGCCAATATGTAAAGCAGCAGTTTGGGGCAGTAGCTTGGGCCCCGGCTGTGTGCAGGGATGTTGATGCTCAGGGCGCTCACACTGATGGTCACAGCAAAGAGGCTCACGTACAGGGACTGTTGCCGGGGGCCCTGGTGTTGCTGGCGCTGCTCTCAAAGGAAGAGTGGAAGTTGTGAATGGTTTCCTGTAGAATCTGCCTCTCACGGCCCTGTGGACAGAACAGAAGCACACACAGAGGTCCTATTAGATCTGTGGCTGTTCATCAGCTGACTGCGGCCGAGGCTCAGTGCACACTTGGAAAACTCCAACCTCTCTGGAGGGAAACGACTACCTCATCACCGGGCAGAGTCAGACCGAGTCAGAAGCTCCCAGCGCCCACAGTGACGGCTGCTGAAGTGAGACCCTAGCGCAGGGGTCCTGTCTCTAGCTGAGGTATGACTAGGGGGTCCCACCTGGCTCATGGGGAAAGTTTCTCACTTGCACAACTTTAGGAATGCAATGGGATCCTCACAACAAAGCCCTAACCCCCAATTTTGATGTGGGGGAAGGCGGAGGTATCTGTTTTGTCAGCCCTAGGAGAGCTCCCCTCCCCCAGTGTCCAGGTGAGAAGCAGCAACAGACACATACAGATTAAACATGAACTAAAACCCAATAGCCCGGGTTCAAATCCCGGCTGTTCCATTTGCCTCTCCGCCTCTCCAGGCCTTGGTTTCCTCATCCGTAAGTGGTGCAAGGATAGTAGCTCAGCAGGTAGGGTACCACCATGGGATGCTGCAGGGCAGCCAGGAGGCTCTGTAGGAACCTTAGTGCATGCAACAGCGCTAGTCCTGATACTGGGGACAGGACGGAAGGAACGCCGTGTCCTGAGATCCCACCCACAGCCAGTCTGATCCCAGGGCTGTCAGACATAATACCCATCCCTCATGGTTGAAACCACATAAGGAAATATGTACGTAAATTGCGGGAGAGGCATCTGCAGAGGGAACAGGCTGCATGGGGAGGTGGTGGGCTCTTAGTCATGAGAAGTGTGCAAGTAGGCCGCCTCTGTCACCCGCCAGAGGAGACACAGAGGGACCATCATGGCGATCCTGGTGGTCTTCAGCATTTGAACAAGGCGGGTAGGAAGCTAGAACACAGTACCTTGCCTGCATTCAACTCGGAGATGGCAGCCAGGATCTGCTGCCGGGAACCATCCGTCTTAATACCCAGCTCCTGCAGGTCGCCATCGGTGAGAGTGAGGAAGGCTTCCATGTCCACCTGGGGGGAGAAGGGACTCTCTGTGGGACACCCCCCTACTGCACATGTGCCCCAGGAGGGGCTGCTGAGCCTTATCTCTATGAACCCGTTATTACTCACTACTTCCAGGTCCAATCTGACTCTTAAAGACGGCTAACTGCTCACAGCCCTAGCCCTTGGCTTTCTAACAGAGGCACTGTGGGAAGACTGGGACATCTTGGGGACAGGGATCTGAAGGACTTGACGTTCTGCCACTAGCCAAGGAATCCCCATGTGGCCGTATGCAGCGATACCGGACCCTGCACAGCAAACAGGCTGCATGGGCGCAGTCAGCACACCCTCCCCTCCACAGGACAAGAGAGGTGCACTGGGGAAGGACAGAGTGAGAGATAAGCAGGGGCAGGAGACGAGAGAAGGGCCATGGGGGACTGAGGCAGAGTTACCAGCAGAGCCATGTGCCCCTTGTCTGTGTAGGTGACAAGCTGCCCGCCTTCCCGGCCTGCCTGGGTGCTGAAGAGATGGCCCTGCTATAGGAGAAAAGCTAACAGACTTCTGCTCCAGGAAATTGGGGCTAAGAGACGGTCAAAGTGGCCCAGGTAAAGACATCCCACCACCCCACATATGGGACAGCAGCAGCCTGAAACCCAGGGGCCAGGAACATGCTCCCATACCCAACAAACCCAGTCCTGTGCCCCGGACCCTGCACACAGAGTGTGGGTGTGGTGGCTGGGAGAGGGTCACACACCTCATGAATCAGAAGCGAGGTACATTCTGAGACAGTCTATAGACACGGCAAAGCAGAGCAGGCGGCAGCCGGAAATCAGGAGACGGCTCTTGGAAACGAGGAAACCTCGGTGGGAGTCTCAAAGGCCAAGGAGACAGACAGGACAGGACAGGAGGAAAACCGAGGAAGAAGGCTGCACACACATCTGTGTCTGGAGCTCTCCCCGTGTCTCAGGTTTGGTGGGGATCATGAGTGACAGTACTCAAGACAGCTGTCATGTGCCAAGCTGCAGCAGACTCCTACACCAGTGACCACAGCCCACGGCTGGCGGCCTGCAGGGGTTTTTATTGGGCAAATACGGTGAACTTTAAAATTTGATTGTTGTATAACCCACCTGCTCTACAGTTCACCAAATACAGCTGCGCTTAAAGTATGCATCTGGATTAGCACACCTGGCATCAGGCCATCCTTCCAGGGAAATGGTCTCAAGTATCCCAGGCTGACCTTGAACTTCCTGCTTCCACTTCCTGGAGGCTGGGGTTGGGTGCACAACCACCCCTGGTAGGTGTGGTGCTGGGAGATGAAGCTAGGACTTCGGGATGCTAGGTGAGCAGTCTACACCTGAACTACACCCCAGCTTTAGGGCATTTTCATTCCCTGTTTGGAAGCCTATACCCAGTGGCAGTCACTCTGAATTCAGCCTCAACGTCTCTCTCTAGGCCCCTTCCCCCTCTCTCTTTCTCTCTCTTTCATATCCCCCCCCCCATACTCTCACTCTTTAATCCAGGATGATCTGGGACTTGTAGCAATCCTCCTGCCTTAGTGATCTGAGTGCTGTGATGACAGACATGAGTCACCTCACCCATTTGAAATGTGGTTTTGGCGTGCTTGTAGGTACGCACTCAGATGACCCTTGACACTGTTTTTAGACACTTCTCAAACTCTGATTCACATGTGGCTTGTGCGAAGCCCATACAACAAACTTGTTTTCAATTCAGCAAAGTGTCTGGTTACAGACTTTCATCCCAAAGGCAAACTCAGGCTCCGTGCCACTGGGAAGGACTCAGATGCAATAGTCGCAGACGGACAGGAGGGAACCACTCGTGCAAAGTCTTTGTTTTAATGGTAAGTCTTAGTTGACACCCAAGAATAACACCCTTACCTCTTGCTCCTCAAAGATGGGCTGGTACTTCTCTAGGGACAACTTCTTAAGTATTCCAGTCAGCTCGTCTTTGTGAAAAAGAGATAGGGATTAAACACACACACAAATGCATTTTGGAGTCTGAAAACACACAGCAGGAATGGGTCTTGCACTTCTCTAGGATATTAGTATGAGCCCCTAAGAAACCCTAGCTTAAGATATCTTGGGGTTGTACCCCAGGTGACTGTGGCTATTAGGTATGCTCAGCTATACCCTCCAGGCCCTAGCTCTCTAGAAAGCCAAGATCAGTCTGTGGAAACCAGGGTGTCCTAAGCTGATGGTCCCAGGGCTGTAAGCAGCAGCAGATGCGGGGAGTTCTAGCTACTGGGAATGAAAACTGCCAGTGCAGAGCATGCATTCAATGGCGCGGCTGAGGCCAGAGTCCTCAGCTGATGTGAGAATGGCACCAGAGTAGGCAGGTGTGGCAGATGAGTTGGGGGAGGAGGCTCATGTGCATGGAGCCCATGACCTTCCCAGAGCAGGGGTAGCAGAGCCAGAAGGACTTAGATCAGGGTATGAAGGTGGGCACCAGACAAGGTCGGGCAAGAAGAGGACCCAGAGCAGTGTCTGGGACTAGAAGAAATCAAGAACGTGCTCAGGAGGGACTAGAGACATCAAACAGAGGACTCACAGGCTGACAGCCAAGGCAGGAAGGGAGAACAGGGTGGATGAATGACAAGGAACAAGATGCTGTTTGACAGAGGGGGAACAGAGACATCTGACAATAAATGAAGGAACAAGCTATGCAGATATTTGAGGGCAGAGCATTGGGCAGCATCCAGGGAGCATGAGCAGCAGGTGCAAAGGTCCTGAGGTAGTGAGTTCAAAGAAGGTCATGGAGAATGGGTTCCTTCTTCACTCACTCAGCAGGGACTATCAGTGTGGTGTCTGTGTGCTGAGAATTCACAGGTGGGGAGGTCTCTGTGACCTGAACCCCTGGAGTTTTGCTTGGACCCACTGATAGAGTATTTACTGTTCCTTTAGCTGGGTGGTGAAGATGAAAAAAGCTTGAAGTTGCCCACTGAGGTCTACCGAGATCTGGAGAAAGCATTCCCAAAGCCCCTGGGTCCACACTCACCTGAAGGTTGCTCCAAACATCTCCATCAGATGAACCAATTAATGTATTTTTCTTAAGCTGGTTTGAATAGAGCTTCCCCCACCCACTAGTAGCTGTAGGATACTGACTTGTCTAGTGCAGAGAGAGATGGAGCAATCGGGTTTGGAAGGGCCTTCTACAGGTGTCTGTGCATGTCAGCACAACAGCCTATACTCAAATCCCGTTGAGTGCACTAACAACCGGGGGAGGGAAGAGATGTAAGATCTTGGCTGGTACCGCATGGTTCTGTGCTGCGAGGTCACTGCGGTGGAGGAACAGGTGTGGACCTCTGGGGACTCACCCTCGTCTGTGATGGTGCCGCTGCTGGAGCCCCCACTGCTCTTGGACTGCCGATGGGAGGACGAGGAGGACACGGAGGATTCCGCAGCTTGGCCTTTGGGAGAGGGCGAGGGCGTGAGGGTAGGGGACGTGCTTTTAGAGGCAGCAGACGTTCCAGATGGGGGCCGTTTGCTGGGGTCCAGTTTCTGTGCAGGGCATTAAACAAAAATTGAAGCCATCACTGGTAGCTGGAGAGGATGAGAATGGATGCTGTATCTTGGAACACAGTGGTACCTACTCAACAGTACATCTTGCTGGGACTGAGAGATGCAGAGCAGCAACAAGACCAGGAAGCCTGGGCTTGGGTGCCAGGAGGGGTAGGTCTGTACCTAAACACTACTGAGCCTCCCATCTTCTCATGAGCCCCTTAGATTTACCAGTGCTCCACAGTTTTCAACACATTTCACTAAATTTAAACACATCTCATTTTCATATAATCTTATGTAAATGATACTTATAAAATGTCAAATTAAAAAGTCTAATTGTTGGGGCTGGAGAGATGGCTCGGTGGTTAAGAGCACCTGTTGCTCTTGCACAGAGGACCCAGGTTCAGTTCCCAGTACCCACATGGCAGCTCAGACCCACTGGTAGCTCCAATTCCAGGACATCCAAATCCTTTTCTGATGTCTGTGGGCACCTGTGAACACACATGGTACAGATACACACATGCACACAAAAAGCTCATACACACAAAATAGAGGGTTTTTTTTATAATATTCTAATTGTTTACTGTTAGTATAAAGAAATGCAACTGACCTCATATATTACCCCTTTATTCTATGAACTGCAGTACTCTTGTATTCTGTGGACTGCAGCCCAGTCTTGGCCTCCTATTCTGAGCTTGCTAAACTAGTTTATTAGCCCTGGGCACCTGCACAGATTCCTTATAGTTTCATATGTGGTCAGGCACACTGCCTAAGGACAGGAGTTTGATTTTTTCCTTTCTACTCTTGCTTTTTCTTCCCCCATGGTATAGGTTGTCAGCTGTGAGCACCCTCGGTGTGACAGCATCCTAGTGTGTAACACCATCCTAGTTCCCCAACAGGGAAGCGCGTGGTTTGAGGTCAGTCTAGTCTACAGAGTGAGTTTCTGCCTCAAAAACAAACAAAAAAGAAAACAGTCCCAAATAAATGTGTGTAGAACTTTAAAGTAAGTGAGGCAGAAAACGATAGATCTAAAAAGAGAATAACTGGCCCCCTGTTGTAATTACAGATGTTACCACTCCTCTGGGGAACTGATGGAGTCGGGGAATCAGGATACAGAGCACATGAACCACGCTACCTACCAGCCAACCACACCAGGGACATTCACAGAGACAGCAAGTGGCTATGGGACTCTCACCAAGACAGATCACACTCCAAGGCATAAGACACGCTTACAGGAGGGGAGCAGAAGTGCAGCAGAGCCGAGCTATGCATCAGAAACAGGAAGATTCCTAGAAAACCCTCAAGTGACTGGAAAGTTAAAACAAAACAAAAAACAAGAAAACATCTAATAACGGGTCAGGACCAAGGTCCAGATTCAGCTGTGACTGCTCATGGATGCTCCAAGCATGACTCTTAGCTTTATAGTGGAGGAGGAGCAGACTTCCTCTCACCCTGGCCATGATCAGGGAACCAGCCAGATGCCAGTCCCATGCCTACCTCACCAGGCAGCGAGCCTCCTGCTTGAAAGTACAGAGTCCGGATCTAGGGGCTCCAGTTTGAAGCCTAAGTCTCCTCTTCCTAAGGGAGCCACTGGAAAGCACTTCCTCCTCACTACCAACAGGAGACCGTGTCTGTGTCCTCCGATTGGAGCAATGGTCTCTAAGAGTCCTGGTTGAAACAGACTCCCCAGCCCTCACCCTGGGAGCCAAGGGCAGGAGGGCAGGGCAGAGAGTCGTTACTACACCAGGCGCCAGGACACTTGGAACTGGGTCGTTCTCCCGATGACTGCTCCTGGGGTACAGCTTATGACAGCTGATTTCTTTTCATCAGATCATACTTATATGTTGTTAGAGTTGACAGATATGGCTACGTTAGGTAACAGTTAACAGCTTACATGGCTATTTCCAACAGCAACGATAGAAAGCTAAGTGATATCTAACACTGTTAATAAAACCATCAGGACAGAAGAAAACATTTAGACAACAAAGGAGAAAACTATCCCAAAAGCCCTCAGCTAGTAGACTTATTTTGATGTGTAGCTGTGAATAGCCAAGTAGAAAATGCGAAATGAAATACACTAGTTACATAACTTTCTGTGTCTGATAAAGAAAATGCATCAAAATATCAGGAGGAACTTTTTGGTCTATAGTTGAACTCTAAAATAAACATAATTATACAGGTCCTTCACATACATAATTCTGAACATAACAGAAATAAGTTCATGTGTTAGGGAGAAACTTCCGGGACCAAATTATAAAAGGAACTTAAATGTTGAGGATTTGCTGAGAGAGATTTGGGATAAGGGAAAGTTGTAGAGCCAGTAACAGCTGGGCAGAAACAGACATTTCTCACACTTCTGCTGAGACGCGAACCTAAGAGCTGGGATGTAGCTCAGTGAGTTGAGGGTTAGTGCAGCAGGCTGTGCCCACCCTGTTGACCCTCTGCTCTCAACAGTGAACAGTGTGTGCAAGGCTCAGCCCTATCCCCACTGAAGAAGAGGAGAGGTGAACACAGGCCTGCAGGGGGCAGATTCAGACCTCTGCAGGAAGCTTAGGAGAGGCCACGACTGTAGTACCCCCGAGGCTCCCTCCAGCCCCACACCCCAGTTCCACATGTGGGTCACAGGAGAACAAGCACCTTGGTGCTGGAAGTTCCACTGGAAGAGCCACCACCACTGGCCACAAGGGAGGCTGGAAGCTCAGGCGGGCTGGAACCTGGCGCTGGCCCCACGGGACTGGACCGCTGGCTAGGCTTCTGCTCAGACAATCCAGCTGCCTTTTTCCTCTGAGCAGCGATCTGGGACAAGACACTGTCTACGCTGCCACCTGAGGAGACAGAGACAAGAGTGAGCACCAGGGCAAGAGTCTGTCCTGCCTCAGGGTGGATTGTGAGCTGGCTCAAGGCTCAGGCTGGGAAGAGTTCTACACAAGGGCTCAAAGGGGCTGGGGTGGGGGAGGGTGCCGCTGTCATGGTGAGCAGGGTAAGAGCCAGCTTGCTTTTGTTCGTCCCAGGGCCGGCATGAATAAATCCCTAACCCCACAGAACTCTGAGAGTTCGACTTCTAATGGCAACCTAATAGCCATTTTCCCTCTCGGCTTCCATGGAGAGGGGCTGGGATGGACACACAGACACTTAATTCCTAGGGCTGTTTCCAGGAAGCCACTGGCAACAGGAGCTCATGGAGCATTGTTGTTGGTTACTCCCTGCCAGGGTGGAAGATAGGGCAGATTGACTAGCTGGGTCAAGTGGTGCAAGCCTGGAACTGAAGCTACTGGGAGGACTGAGGAGGACTGCAAGTTCAAGGCCTGCCTGAGCAACTTAGTGATTGCCAACCTCATGGTTAAAAAAAAAAAAAAAAAAAAAAAAAAAGAGAGAGAGAGAGAGAGTGATGTAATAGAAGAGAGCTTGTTGGCAACAAACTAACTGCACGAACTTTTTTAAAAGGCAAACGGATGGCACAGCTATGGAGTTTAGACTACAGAGATCAGTGGATAGACCTGAAAGTATCACCTGGGGGTCAGCAAGATGACTCACTGGCTAGAGGCATCTGCCAAGCCTAAAGACCTCAGGGAAATCCCCGGGACCCATAGGGTAGGGTGGAAGGAGAGAACAGACTCCTGTAAACTGTTCTCTGACCCCCCACTCTCCTGTTATGGCGCGTGCGAACGCATGCGCACACACAGAGACACACCACAAAATAAATTAATTCTTTTTAAATTTCTGGAGTATTCATGAGCAGGACTATAGGACAGAGTTCACTATGCAGCGGCCACACCAAGCTCTGAGTGCAGGGTGGAGAGCACCGAAGAGCAGCAGCAGACATGCCCACATCCTCCTGAAACACTGGTGACACAGAAGACACCGCCCCCCCCCAACATCCACACCCACACTCCCACTCCTCAGGGCTCTGCAGCAGGCAGCCTGGGTTCACCTCAGAGGTATATAGCCTCAGGTGGGTCATTGGAACCCCGGCTCCCTCACCTGTAATATGCAGAGGATAACATAAACGAATTGTTCAGGGACCATTTAAATGGCTCAGCATCGTTCCTGGCACAGTGTCCAATAAACCACTCTGGCTATAAATATTCATAATATGTACAAAATAAAACACTGCAAAGTTACAGCAAAAATGCTGGTGATGAGTGAGCCCTTGTGGGTGAGCTTATGTTCTCTACCCCCCCACCTTTCTTGTCTTTTGGCTCATCTGGTCTTTGAGGTTTTTTTTTTTTCTGCCAGATACATATATGCCTTATGCAGTGGCCTGCCACAGTGGGTCCCTGTCAAAGAGCTGGCTTTCGCTAGTCCTTAAGGTCTTTGGGAGAACTTGGAAGTATGCTGTGGCTTAGAACTCTGGGGCCCCCTGCTTTGACATTTCCTCGCCTCCAGCTTGCTAGGTAAGCCTGGGTATGTCTCTTTCCCACTCGGCACTTGGGTATCCTTGTCTATTTGATGGACGGTAGAACAGAAGCCCCGAGGCTCAGCCTTCAAGAAGTTTGCACCCGGAAAGCCCTTGGCATGTTTCTCCATTTTAAAAATGTTTTTACAAGTAAGGAAAACACTACGGACTTGACTTCTTCCTTCTCCATCCGGCTTCATCTCGGGAAAATGAGTGAAAGCAACCCTGAATTGTTAGTTCATTGAAAGTTCTCCAGCCACACCAAGAAGTGGGCTGGAGTGCAGCCATTTCTGGTGTTGAGTGTAGCTCAGAGCCAGTTGGTGTTTTGGCCAGGGACCATGCCATCTCCCGGGTTTGTGGCTACTCACCTGAGCGGTTATGCAGCTCCCCACCCAGTCTGCTCATGCCCCCAATGCCACTGGCACCTCCTGAGGAATGAGGTGAATGGTTGAAGCTCCCGGAGCTGGCAGGGGAGGTGGGGCTTCGGGAGATGCTGGGGAATTTCACTGGCCGGCCAGCAGCCTGCAAATGCAAGGTGGGACCAGTTAGGGCTGGGCCTTTCTTCCTGCACAGCAGCAGAGCAGTGAATGCATGCTGTGCCCACCAGGGTGCCTCCCCCATGGAAAGAGCTTGCTCCCCCTGCTAACAACCCATTAACTCAGGCTGAGCCCAACACTGGCCACTCGACTTCAGTCTCGGCTACAGTGCCCTCCAGGCAGTGTGAGGGAGCCCACTCCCTGAAAGTCACAGTATATCCAAGACAGGTCTACCTGGGTCCAGCTTCCCTCTGCCATGCTACCTCTGCTGCTGAAACAGCCCCTCCAACTAAAACATCTCCTGAAATACATCCTCCGACTCCCTTCCAGGAGGCCAGTTCCACCAGGTGCCAGTGTTCTGACCATGTCCCTCCAGGAGGACCTGCTCCCCGCTGTGACACTGACTTGCCTGCTGGAAAGTCCCTTCACCTCCAGGCCCTCCACCAGCCATCTTCCTCATTCTTTATCACGACACCTCATCCTTTGGTCTCAGAGGCTTGGCTCCTGTCATGCCGCAGTTCCTGCCCCAGCACCCTGGACATCTACAGAGCCTGACCACAAACTGAGTGCAAGTGCTCACTCTAACCACCCACTCTGTTGATCCGCAATGGCCTGCTGGCCACTCAGACCTGCCTCCTCTCTATGGCCTGTCCTCAGTCCTGGTCTGGACATACTAGAAGCACTCCTAAACATAAGATAAAAATAAACAAAATCAGAGCAGAACAGAATAGAATAGAACAGGAACCTTCCTGGGTCACCCAGATACTCCCTAAGTATAATCTCAGGCCTCACTGTAACAAAGGGAATTCTGACCAAAGAAGCTGAGACCCCAGAGGCAGGGGCTGAGGAGATACAGCAGCCACAGGACAGGGCATGCCCTGCAGAGACTGCGTAAGTGTTATGTTACTGGGCAGAATTGCCCCTCTAAGCGTCAGCGGGGGCACAGCCCTACCACGTACACTGCAGCACACACAGCATGGTAAGAAAACATCCAGCCTAAGGTAGGCAGAGCAGTGAGGCCTCACATCTGCGCTCTCTCCCTCTGCTGGGGGCTCCTGGAGGACTTCCTGGCTGCTCACCCAGCCCCCACAACACATACTCATCTTCTGGGTACTCAGACACCCCTTGTAGACTCTATGTTTCATGGGGTCAGTGAACACCGTGCTGAGGGGATGCAGCATCAGTGTTGATATCCAGGCCCCTGGGGTTGGGGGCATTTCCCAGAAAGGGTAGCCATGGGAAGAGATCTTAGGGGATGTACGGATTGACAGTCCCACCTTGTTGCACACACGCAACCCACCAGCATCCCTGTCTCTACTAGGACCTGAGAGCTCAGTCTCGGGACAGTCCTGTTATACAGATTCAGGGGAAGTCCCAGGTATATGCAGTCACTCAGTCACCAAAGCAGCAGGGCCTGTCCTAAATCCTCATCTACAATTGACCCACTTTCTGCAACCATAGTGTGGATAGTCTACACAGCCAAAGACCACCTGGCCCTGCTGACAAGGTCCACAGTGGGCAGCTCCAGGCTAGAGACCACTGTGGCAAAGAGGTAGGAGTCTCCACGCACAGAATCACCGAGAGTGCACACAGTGGCCCTCTGGCATGTGCTCTTGGTCATAGCCCTGAGTAGCATTATAGAGTTCCTTAGAAGTCACAAATGATTTTTGACCCGCCCCCATCAGGACAGCGATAGAAAGTCATTTCCCAAGTCACTTCCCTTGCCTCAGCAGCTGGAAGAGAGGCTGGAAAGCTAGAATAGATCTTCGAACTGCGTTCCCCAGAGAGGACAGAGGTTCCAGACACAACCCTTGCAGCATTTTAACCTTCCACGTGTTTAACTCTTTGGTAGGATTTACCTAGACTAAAGGACATGACTCACTTTAAAGGACAGAGCAGCTGTAACCTGGGACCCTAATCTGAGGTCCCTCTGCTTGCCACACATCTGGATCTCTGTGAGCAGTGCCACAGCCCAGCACTAGATCACTTACTGTGTCTGTGCCCACGCAGCCCACAGGGTGGGCCCTGCTGGCTCTTGGGGGCAGCACGGTCTTTGTGGGGTCTGCTTTCCCGTTGTGACATGTGCGAGACCTGTCCGAGCTCCACAGCTCGAAGCTGGATGGGGGCAGGAAGGGTGGGATGACGGCCTTCAGCTTGTCACTGGGGAGCCGGGGGAAGGGAGCTCCATTCCGTAGCTGAAAAAGACGAGCCAGGATTAGCTGGGCCCAGGCAGCTCCCACACAGGGGGTGGGGTGGGGTGTGGGGAAGGATCCAGTTTTCCAGCACTGTAGATGATGGTACCCCTGCCCACTTCTCCACTGGAAACAGGAGCCTGGAGAGCAGTACGGGCTCTCCTCTCGGTAACCCAGGGCACTGTGGCAAGATGAGGGCATTGACAGGGGACAGAGAATCAGAGAGATGAAGAGACACTAGAGTGGAGGGCAGAGGGGATGGGGGACCACTCTGCAGTGGCAGAGAACTGAGCCCAGTGGACAGTGCAGGGAAGCAAAGCACATTCCAGATCTAGGCTGGACAGGATGTAGGCAAGCCTGCAGCCCCGGGGTGCAGGAGGAGGGTGCAGTGCTGCAGAACCTGCATGTGCCAGGCTGAAATGAAGGCATAAGGGGCAGAGGCCGAGGGATCCAAGCCCAGCCACACCCTGCCCATGCTTCCAGCACTGACATTCTAGTTTCACACTGTGAATCTGTGCTGAGGTCGGTATAAGCCCACATAGCTCTGATGGCCAGACATCTGCATTCCCATGACTACACTCACGGTAATTAAGAACAGACTGAACGTAGTGCCACAGAGTGTCCTCTCTGGGGACAGACACCCCACAGCCAGCCCTGCCTGGGGGAGGGCAGGCAGGCAGGAATCTTTACACCAGTGGCTGCAAACATCCACCCTGGAGCCAGCAGAGTCATGGACCAGCAGCCACCCACCATGGGCCACCAAGTGTGCACACTGATCCCCTCTGGTGCCCACAAGCAGTGGGGCAAGAATGCCCAGGCCTCCCTCACTGGCTAAGCTGTCTCTCTGCCAGTCGGTGAACGGGTATCACCCTCTCTGGCCTCTACCTGAGGGGAACTGGGTTAGTTACTCAGGACAGCCAGCCCACCACAGATTGGTACTTCCACTCCTTGGGTGAAGTTGCTGTAACCCTTCTGGAAGCCAATGACTTTCACAGTCTTTGCCTGAGGAATAATGGGGAAGGAGATAGCAGTACACGGATGTTCAACAGAGCTGTTAGAATTACAAAGAGCTACAGACCACCCCACCCCCCCCAACTCCCATGGGTCTGCTTTGGGTGAAGTCATTCTGTGATGGACTGTCCTGTCACTCGGCTGTTAAACATGATGCGGCTAAACAAGGTTCTAATGACGTGGAAAAGATCATGGTAAATTGTTAATAAATTAGGTGGAAATTGTAATACCACTGGTCTTGTGCGGCTCTGGGAAGGTTGAGTAAAGAGACGAACATTTAGGAAGTGCTGAAGTATTTGCTGTTATTAATATAACATGATTTCACCATCTTAAATGCTAAAACGACTTAGGAAAACACACAAGGGATGAAAACCAAAAAATGCCACCATGACTCACTCTGGATGTGTGATCTTGATAATCCTGAGTACCATCAATTACACCTGGTAGCCAGGTAGAGGGTGGACAAGGGCCAGGACCACTCTGTGCTCTGCAGCTCTGGCCCTGTCCCTTGGCAGGCCAAGTAGCTCAGGCTTGCCTGTCCTTGACAATACTTCCCCCTGCTGGCCAGAATTGGAATTGGGATCTTGACGCCAAGGTGCTCTAACCTGGAGACTTTTTAGCCCAGACAACAGCAAGACAGGAGAGATAACACAGTCAAGGTCACACAGTGCTTATTCTGAGCCAAGCACTAGGCTGAGCCTCCTGGGGGAACGATGTCATTTAAAAGCTACCACTGTAGTGACAATCACCCAAGTTATAGTGTGCAGCTTTTCTGCAGGAGTCCGCCTTCCACATCTCTTCAGCAGGGGCATCACTGGTGTTTAATGGGGACTGACCACCTGGAACAGACTTCAGGGGCCAGCCTTCTGCAGTGTGCTGTGCCCACGTGACTAAGCTGCTAAAGGGACATGCGGGATCCATGCCCTCTTCCTTACATCACATGCTGAATGGTTTTCCTTTACCATGATGGTCAGAGTCACCACACGGCTTCAGCCACAGAACCAAGAGCACAGACGGAAACCCCTAGAGCTACAAGCCCTCGAAATCTTTCTTCCTTTTAATTTGTACTGAGAAGATTCTGTTTTAGCGGAAGAAAGTCTAACACAGGTTGTAATGGCCAGAGTTCTGGAAGCCGTCTTGGACCGTGTGGTAGCCTTGGTAACAGATGACCGGTCGTGCACTGAGAACTGGGAATAGAGGAATTTGGGTTCCCAGTTCCATGGAATAAGTTGCTGTCTTTTTGTACCATCACCACCTCAGGGACTATTTGATACTCTTAGCTTAGCCTAATTCTCAGTTTACAGATCAGGAAACTGAGGCCTCTCCTAGACTAGAAACACCCTTCATCTGCTCGCCCATTTAACCAGGATGGCAAGTCTTCCTGACCAATGCTGGCCATCAGTTTGTCCCCTCTAGTCCCTATAACATGGACAGGACTTGGATTTGGCCATCAAGATCAGGGGATGCATCTCCAGTGGAAGCGTGTTTCCCTAGTACACAAGGCCCTGGTACTGTGTAACTTGGCATGATGAATTCCCCTAATCCTAGAACTCAGGAGACAGAGGTGCAGGGTGTGTGTGTTGGGGGGTGTCTGAAGTTAAGCCACCCTTGGTCACACAGTGAGTGTGAGACCAGCCTGGATTACATGAGATCCCAAACGCTCATGAGGTCTCGTTCAAAGTTCAGGACTGGCATCTGTTCTGACCCCTATAGGAGCCAGTCTTCATTCATTGGTGCCCATTCTGATCATCCATCTACCTGTGGATGCCATGGGGGCAAACACACCCCTCCTCCTATCAGCCAGCTAGGGACTGGCAGCCACCATGCCGAGTGCTCACAGAGGGGCAGCAGTAACCAGCACAGGAGCACGTGCTCTTGTCCGTCACTCCCCACTAAGGGACCACAGGCCAAACACTGCCTCTCTGGGTATCCCACTCACCATGGTTGTCAGTAACACATCTTCCTTCTCTCTTCTCGGGCTCCCAGGACCTGTAAAACAAACAGAAGCTTCCTGAAATGCCCCTCCCCGTGACCACAGCCTGCAGAGTGGTGCTGGGGGCCCCACATCCTGGAAATCCAGCTCTCCTGGGGGCTTAAATATTTAATAGCAATTGGTGTTCAATATACTAACAGATGGAAGGCATTTAAAGGCATCTCAGAGGATGTTTTCAGCCTCTCCACAAGCTGCTGCCATGCTGGGTCAGACAGCAACATGCCCACTCAATGGTCTGTCTCTAACAGAGGTGCCAAAGGAGTCAACCCAGGATGGAATCTGATTGCCAGAGGGATCTTATCCAGTCCATTTCTTTTCCAGTGTGGAAATATCCTTCGGTAACCTGGTGAGGTCGTGCAGTCTGTTCAATGCCCTTGGCGCTGTGTAGCTCAGTAGCTCACTGCAGGGACTCATTGTATTTCATGCATAGCACCACAAGCCAATCACACTGTGCAGGCACCAAGTGTCAAAGGCAAGAGAGGCAGTGCCTGGCCTCTGGTCTCTTAGCGGGGAGGAAAGATCCAGAACACAGGGCTCCAGTGCTGGTTACTGCTCCCCACTTTATTACATCCCACATGGTGTCTATCTGCTTCTAGTGTCTTCCAGACCGGCCACCGCTCCTGTGTCTCATCCCCACACCATCTTATGGTCAGCAGTTCGGGGGTGGGACCTGGGCCTTGGTGCCTCTGCTGACAACTACCCCAGGTGCAGCCCTTCTCACCACTGTCTTTGGTCGCATGGGCTGCTTCCGGTGGCCCAGGGTGGCTAGTCCTGTCCTGGGGGGACGCCCGCATGGTTGAGTCCAGTGCCAGCTCAGGCTCATCAGAGAAAGGCAAAGGTTGGTTGGCAGCCAGCCCACGTGGCAGGGTCTGCATAAGTTTCAGCTTTCGGAACCTATTAGACATCCGGCTCCACCAGGACTGTGTGGGAGGAAAGAGACGGAAGGAGGTGAAGGGACCAAAGAACAGGTCCAGGGACAAGGGTCCTACTCCATACAGCTTCCCCCTTCCTAGGTCCCAGGCAGACACTGCCAATCCACCACAGCACCCTTCCTTAAATATCACACAGCTCGCCAAATTCTTCCCTAGCCCTTTCAAAGAGGAAGGCCAACCTTCAGGCCTCCCTTGTCATCCGGCAGCATGGGGATGCTCCAGGGTTGCCTGGCCTTTGAGTGGGGCAGCGGGGGCCGGTGGCTGGGCCGGCCTCGGTCCTTGTTCACTTGCATGCACACAGATGCCAGCAGTCGAACAAGTTCAGTGTCTATGGGCACAAAAAAACAGTGTTTGACCTGTGAATACATATTCCTGGCCCTGGAGAAGGACCCAAATCAACCCTACTCAGACTCGGAACTCAGTCCTGCAGCACCAGGGGGAGCATAACCCCTGAGGCCACAGCTCAACCTCCTCACCTGTCCATTTGCTGTTGTCAGAGGAACTCTGCCCTTCTCAGAAGTCAGGAGACTGGGTGCTGAAAAGCACAGGATCTCAGCCAGACTACCGGAGTCCCTAGTCTGTCTCTGTCCTGCCCTGGGTAATGGCAGGTAAATCACACAGTCCTTCTGTGTGGCTCATAAGGAGGTGGCACTGACCCCCAGCACATAAACATGTCTTGAGGATTTCAAGGGGAATCCTAGGGAGCGCAGGATGCACCTAAGAGGGCTTCACACCACATTATCACTTCCTGCAAGCGCCTAGGGCAACCTATGGAAAAGGTTTGCTATTCTGTAGACCCAGAAAACCTACAAAACCATGCAAACCAAGATATACATGTAAGCAAACCAATCATACATACAAAAAAATGTTTTTAATCCTAAAAAAGTCCCCAAACACTAAGAATGGGTATAGTACATGCCCACATGCCCAGTCAGGAGGCTGAGTTTAAGGCCAGCCTAGAATGAACAGTGAGACCCTGTCTTGGAAGGAGAAAAAAATGGGGGGGGGGAGACTAGGGTGTAGAGATGATCCAGAGGGCAACGGCACCTGTTACCAACTTAACATGCTGAGTACAATCCCGAAAGCCCACATGGTGGGAAGAGAAAACTAGCTTCTGCCAGTCATCCCAACCACACATACACCATGGCACGTACAGCAAATACAGTTTTTTAAAAAGCCTCCATTATTACAACTTGGGGTTGGGATCCCAGCTCAGGTTCAAAGTCAATGGCTCAGGAGGCCTCTGACTTTCTCTGTGTCTAGACTGAACCTCCAGGATAATCAAGATAAAGACATGCCAGAGACCCAGCCCCTATTCGGAAGCCCAAGGCCTTAGAAGAGGGTCAGTGTGGGGGGGTGCAGAGGGGAGCAGCAGGGCCATCGACAACCCAGAGGCGAATAAGGTGGACCGACTAGTGCAGGACCTTGGCCTGCAGCCTCTCACGTGGAGTAGAGTGGGGTCCTCCCCCACTTTTTTTTTTTTTTTTTTTTTTGTCAAAGGCCCTTTATGTTTCCTGCAAAGTCACTCAACATTTCTGGCTGTGACCACAGAATGGGTCTAGGTCCTAACTGCCTGCAAAGCCACAGGCCCTTGTTTGTCCTCTCTCCCCAGCAACTCCACAGTGGCTGGTGCTGGGAGGCGGTTAGTAGAGGATGTCCCAAGGACTGGGGTGTGCCCTGACACCTGAGACTGGTGTCTCTACAGTGTATCAGTAAAGGCTCACACAGTTACGGGAGGCACTGTTTGGCCCCCAGGCGAGGAAGAGCACGGAGGACAGGCACTGCCTGCAGGTTTACTCACCAGGATCATTCAGTAGCATCACCAGGTCGAAGGCCGTGTACCCATTTTTGGCACGTAGAGCAACATCGGCCCCCTGATTGAGCAGATACTTGACAATTTCCTTGTTTCTGGGGAGCAAAGGGGCAGACAGTTAGCCTCCCTGTTCTCATGTGGGTCCTGATCACCCTACAGCTCATGTGCAAAGGCCTGGTCACGGCAGGTGCTGTGCTCCGTTAGAGGTGGGGCCTTAGAGAAGCATACTGGTCATAGATGTGCCCCAAAGGGGATTCTGATCTCTGCACTGAGCACTTGTCTGGACACTTGCTCCCGGCCTATGGTAGTGTGAATGCAACTGGTCTCCATAGTTCATGGGGAGCGGCACTATTAGGAGACGTGGTTTGTTGGAGTGGGGATGGCCTTGTTGGAGGAAGTGTGTCACTGGGGTATGGGCTTTGAGGTCTCACATATGCTCAAGCCATGCTCAGTGTCTCAGACCACTTCCTGTTGCCTGCAGATCAAAGATGTAGAATTCTCAGCTCCTCTCCAGCACCATGTCTGCCTGCACCGCCACCATGCCCCACCATAATGATAACGGACTGAACCTCTGAACCTAAGCCACCCCATTAAACGTTTTCCTTTGTGAGAGTTGTTATGGTCAGGCCAGGTGGTGGTGCACACTTTTAATCCCCATCACTTGGGAGGCAGAGGCAGACAGATCTCTGTGAGTTTGTGGCCAGCCTGGTCTACAGAGTGAGTTCCAGGACAACCTGTCTCGAAAAAAAGAGTTGGTGTGTCTTCACAGCAACAGAAACCCTAACTAAGACACTGCCCATGCCATGGATACTTTCGGCAGAGGTTGGAAGCCTTGGGACCCTTCCAACTTGAACAGCAACCTCTAGACCATGAGCCAAAATAAACCTTTTTCTTCATAAATTAACTGCCTCGAGCATTTTGTTAAGAGTGACACAAAATTGGCTAACCCACCGAGTGACAGGAAAGGTGTGGCTGTGTTCCCAGACCACAAGCCTGGCAATGGTAACCAGGCACACAGTCCTCAGATGTGTAAGCAGGGCCCGGACCATCATGTCCTATCGCTCAGCAGTTCCGGGGCAAAGGTGCCTAGTATCAGTCCTAATGCCCCCTCCTTAATGATGATAAAAACCAGGACCTCTGCCCTAAAGGGCTCAGTCACCATGCCTGCCTCTCTGTAGGGAAGACCTACAGAGACCTCCTTCCAGAAGCTTCTGCAGGGTCAGCTTATCAGATAAGATGATAGATAGCCAATGCAGGTGTGTGATATGGCCAGGTGAACCGAGCAAGAGAAAAGCCCCTTAGGAGCGCCAGGACCAGGACAATGAACAGCTACAAGATGTCCCCAGAGGGGACTGCAGGAGGATGATAGCCCGCCTGGCTGGGGGGATCACATTATTTTAAAGGTGACTATCAGTGTCTAAGGTCATAAAAAGCCCAGGCAGGTGTGACCACTGCTCATATCACAGAGGGGACACTTAATGGGGGCCTCTGAACTGCCATGTGAAAATTCCAAATGAACCAATCCCACTGATGAGCTGAACACAAACTTGAGAAATGTGTCCTTCTGCCTAGGATGTGCCCGCTGCAGGGTTTCGACAGCCACGGGGCAATTCCACGGCAGGCCAGCAACAGGAGGTTGGCTGAACTGCATCCACACCTATTCTGCCTTTCCTGCAGGCCTCAGCAGTGCCCTCAAAGTCCTGGGCTACAGGCTGAATCTCGGGCCAGAAAACCCCATTCCCCCAGGCAGGGCAGTTGCTTGGTCTCACGTGGAGGGCGTGGCAGAGCACGTGGGAGATACAGACCCGTGGTAGGTGGCCTGCATGAGGGCCGTCCAGCCGTGCACACTGTCCTGCTTGTTCATGTCTGCGTGCTTCTCCACCAGCAGCTGTACCAGGGGCAGCTGCCCTGTGACGGCCGCCAGCATCAGTGGGGTTGCCCCGTCCCCGTTCACCAGGTTCACGTGGTTAGGGTCTTCATCGGCGATTTCCTTGACCAGCTGAAAGTTTCCTACAAACGGCAGGAGTCCAGGTGACCCATGGTGACCCGTGGTGACCCTTGGCCCTGGCACTACAAGCTCATGCATCCAGTTGTCTCCCAGGATGAACATTTGCTACCTCTGCTGTGGTCATGGGGGTCACTAAGCTGCGTGAGAGAGGCACTTCGATCCCTGTGTCTATGACAGATGGAAGCCAGCACTTGAGCAACAGAGTACTTCCTGTGTCACAGGGAGTGAATAAACAGATGTACTTCCTGTGTTGCAGGGAGAGTGAGGAAGGGTCACAGGCCTGAAGAGGGAACATACAGGTCTAGATGTCGAGTGGAGATCCAGGAGGGCTGCCTGGAGGTGATGTCTGGATCTTGGGAGATGGACCAGTGGGTAAAAGTGTTGCCATGCAAGCATGAGGACCTGAGTTCAAATCTCTGACTGAGACAAAAGGCAGACATATGTAGCGTGAGTATCCGTAATCTCAGTGCTCCCGTAAGGAGGCATGGACACGGAAACCCCAGCAGCTTGCAGCCCGCCTGGCCTGGCATATGAAGCAGAACATCAACAAACCCCCTCTCATGGTAGACGGAAGGAAGGTGGAAGATGAGCAACACTAAAAGCTGCCCTCTGCCCTCCACCTGATGCCATGGCATGTGTGCGACACATTCTTTCTCATACACATAGAAACTCTGGGTAAAGAGCCCTTCTGTCGTAACAAAACTGAGGCCAGTAGAGAGAGAGGCCAGGGTACAGCTCCACTCTAGCTGTGGGACAGCGGGGACATGGGAGAATGTTCTAGAATCTGTGGGTATAACACGCTAATAAATACAGGCCCCCAGGGCTCACCTGGGAAGAGTAAATTATAATCACTCACTGGGAAGAGTGAATTATAATCTCACAAAAGATATATATATATAAATTAAAAACCCAAACTGCATCTCTTTCCCAGATTCCTGTGCCCATGGATAGGTGCAGAGGTCAGAGCCCTGCAATCCAAGGCTCCTCTCTGAGGAACTTACCCATCTTCAGCGCGTGGAAGATGTCAGGCCGACTTTTCTCCTCATCTGGGCAAAAAGAGATTTCAGAATTAACCGAGAAGTCTAATTATAACTGCAAATTTGTAGGGTCAGAGAGACAGGTTAGCATTCTAACAGGCAGGCCATGAGGAGCCATGGGGCTGAGGCTTTGGCCTGACCTGTTTTCGGCCTGACAGTGGTCAGCGGGTCCAGGTAGTCAGCCAGATCCCTGTGCTTGCGGTCAAGGGCAACCTCGAAGGCCGTCTTCTCCAGCACACTGAGGTGGTCGGGGTTGGCTCCCTTCTCAACCAGCTGCTGTGCCACGCTGAGCTTCCCAAGGAGGGCCGCCAGCATCAGGGGGCTCCAGCCCACGGTCCGGGCTGTGTGGTTGGGGTCCGCACCCCACTCCATCAGGAGGCGTACCACGGCCTCATGCCCGTGCTGAACGGCAGCCATCAGGGCCGTGATGCCCAGCAGCTCGTCCTTGCTGCCTCCCGTGGCTGGTGACTCACTGGACGGGCTGTGATGATCCACAATGGCGCCAGCCTCCAGCAGCAGCTTCACCACGCCCAGGTGGCCACCCCGAGAAGCCACGGTGAGCACGCTGGCACCCAGCCGATTCTGAGCATTGACATCAGCCCCGTGATCCAAGAGGAGATGTGCCACACTCGCATGCCCACACCTGCCAGAAAGATGGGAATGAGAGTACTAAACAGGCCAGGTGAGAAGAACCTCACCATTGCCAACTACAGGGGATGCTCAGACGGAATGGCTGAGGCCTGGTGTGAGGTACCAGGCCCTATGCAACCATCCTCATATGGTGACAGAAGCCCTGGCTAGGCTGGACTCTGTCCCTCCTCCATGTGACACTGAGGAAGAGTTTGTTTCTTTGTCCCTCATTTCCTGGTCTGTAAAATGGGGCTATAACCATACCTCCATGGAGGGCTGCTTGTGGCTTACAGGGCAGATAGCGGGAGCTCCTGGAGCCATGCTTGGCCAAGGAAGCAGGCACTCAGCCTTAGCGATGATAACTGCTATGCTTTTCTCATTCTAAAACCTGCTGCAGTCACCTGCCTGGTTAAGGACCACTCTGGGATAAAACGTCCAGCCCCGGGGCAGCACGGTGATACACACCTTTAATCCTAGCACTCAAGAGGCAGAGGCAGGAGGATCCCCGTGAGTTTGAAGCAGCCTACCTACATAGTAAGATTCCGGATGCCCAAAACTGAAAGAAAAAACAAACAAACAAACAAAAAAAAACCCAGTCCTGAGGCTAGGGCACAGACATGCAGGCCAAAATCATCACAAAAAGAAATAAATCTAAAAAACAAAACACGAGGTGGACTTTATATGAGGAAATACACCTGAGGTAGATCTGTGACCTACTCACAGACTCCCACATACATACACCCTGAGGTCTCAACTCATCTGCCTTGACTTCCCTACACCACTCTGCCCCCCACATCTGAGTTCTCTGTACCCTGCTACATGGCCTGCTAAGCGTTCTGATTCCCTCATGGGCAAAGCCCCTGTGATTCATTTCTGCCCTGACAGCTGTGCTGGGCAGAAGGACTCTGGTACCTCTGTGGAGGCCTACTGCCACCTGCTGGCAGGAATGTTCACTGTAGGTGGCTGTGAACCTGGAGTGGCCAGACCAAAAAAGTTCCAACTGTGCACTGGGGCCCAGAGAAGACAGACAGGCTCCCACCAACTCCCAGAGTCCAGTGGGAGGATAGATGTCGTTTCTGAGGGCTCTGAATGGAGAGTGTCCAAGCTAGAGAAGGTTCCTGACTAACAGGAAGGAATGACAAACCAGAGAAGGGGGTGTTAGACGACCTCAGAGGCAGGTTCTGAACTGGTTGCTCAGTCCTCATTTCTGGAAGTGGACTTCGTGCTTCAGCTAAATCTAGGGGTTTCCTCTCCCTAAAGGAGGCAAGGCCAGGGCTGAACTCTGGTCTCAGGCTCCGGCGAAATATAAAATACCTTCTGGGCGGTGAACCTTGACACAACAGGCTGCCTCCTACAGCATGCGAATGAGAACTTGGTGGCCTGGTGCCCCAGCCTGGGGCAGGATGGGGGCCTCTTCTTTGAGGCGGAGAGGCGAGTCTGGGGAGTTACACCCACGTGCTGAGGCCTCCCCTGTCCTGCTCCCTCCTGTCCATCCTCCGAGCAGCCCACAACCTAAACCTCAAGGTCCCTCCCAAGTGCCCAGAGTCAGGAGGGCTGCCTATATGGCTAATACCTCCCAGCCCCTCGCCACCCCCTCCCATCCTCCTTCCTTGCACTTGCGGTGGAGTCTGACTCTACTCTTCTGCCAAAGTACTTGGCCTCTGTCCTGCTCATCCCCGCCCCCATTTCACCAGCTCCGAATGAGCCGTTTCCTGGGCTCCCTCCCAAGGATCCACAGTGTGGAGCTTCCCTTTGCCTATGCCTGAGCCCTTCTTCAAAAACCATGTCTCCCCTACCTGACTGTGGCTAAGGACAGGGTTAGGCAACTTCGCCAGCCCATAACACAAATGGCCCATATTAGAGTTCAAAATCGTCCGTCCAGTGAACAAATAAATGAATGCATAGAAAGGGTAACGGGAGGGGAGGGGAGGGGAGGGCAGGGGAGGGGAGGGGAGAGGAGGGATGGGGACGTCTGAGAGACAGAAAGCAACCAAGGGCTGCTGTGTTGGCCTCCACTTGAGTAGAGTTCAAAGCTCCCATAGGTCTTGAGAACACAAAATAAACCCTAGGGTAATCCCCAACTGCAGGGTACATGATATGTTCAGATTCTTATCTAATTTGAAAACCGAGACTTGAGCACAGCCTCCCATTTCACAGATAAGGAGGCTTAAGATTAGAGCAGAGAGTAATTAATCTCAATTTGAAAGTGACAGGACCCAAACCAGCCCCAAGAATTTCCAATCACAGCTCTTCCAGCCTGCCCAGTACCTACAGAGGAAGCAAAGGACTGAATTCGAGCAGAAATACTGAATTTGGGGATGTTTTCTGAACTCTCGGGTAGCCCTAGAGAGCATTCAATTAGGCTGAAAATACAAAATGATCCAACGGAGCCTGAGATAATTTTGCGGATGTTCAGTTTCTAATAGGTAATTACTGGAGATGAGGCTGCTGGGGGCTTCTGAGCAGGTGCTGAGACTGTCAATTAATTTCAGCAATTAACACCTGTGCTTTAAGGGCTGGCACGTGATCTTGCCACTCAGAGCACCTGGCGGCCACCCAGAGGAGCTGGGTAAAGACAGGAGCGGATGGAAGGTAAACAGACCAAGGTGTGACTAGAAAAGCACCCAAAGGGAGTGAGTTGTCAATTGCGGGATTCACAGCTCCCCCGGGCCAGCAGTCCAAGTGTGAATCTTGCTGTCTCTCAACTAGCTGTGTGGCTATAGGCAAGTTCCCTACCTTCCCTGTGGCTCGATTCCCTATCTGTAGAAGAGGTACAACGATAATACATACTTCCCAAGGTTCTGGGCGGACTGGAGGAGCAAATTCATTTAAAGCAGTGAGTACAGTTTTGAACACTTTTAGGTGCTCAAGAAAGGTCACCATTAGCTGGACAGACGACGGAGGCCTGGCTGAGGAAGGTAGAGCAGACCTGCTTGGACTACTGGGAAAGTTCAAGGACAACCTGGACCAATCAGTGAGACTTTGCTTTTGGAGAGGGCTGAGGTTGTAACTCAGTGGTAGCATGCTTGCCTGCCAGGTGCAAGCCCCTAAATTCAAGCCCCATGACTGGGGAGAGGGAAAGGGAGAATAATCCATTATTTTGCAATGGAAAGCTACTGCTATTACTAAAACCATAAGAAACCAGTGTCTCCAAGTCCTGCCCCAAGGCCTCTAGGGCTCGCCTCATTGGTGGATGCTAGAACACACAAGATAATAAACACAAGTCCACTTAGGTAGACAGTGACTGGAACACGGTCCCGGGATGGAGAGTGTCCAAGCACGGGCTCCCCTGACCAGAGGGACCAACTAATAGACCCTCCAGGAAGTCTCCCTACCTCAGTCCCTGACACTGAACATCCGCATGGACCTAGCAGCAGATGGCTCAGTGTATCTCAACTCCAGGACAGTGGGGTCACTTGTGAGGGACAGCACCTAAAAAATGCCCAGGCCCTGGGGAACAGGCAAGTGTGAATTCGAATCTTGTTCTTACGGGGGAACCCTCTACCTTGGTCTTGTTCAACAGTAAGGAGTGTGTCACACTAATGCTCTAAAAACAGCACATGTCAGAGCCAGAGAGATGGCTCAGTGGTTATGAGCACTGACTGCTCTTCCAGAGAACCTAGCTTCAATTCCCAGCACCCACACGCCTCCTGACAACTGCCTAAAACTCCAGTTCTAAGGACTCTCATGGCCTCCTCTGGCTTCTGAGAGTACCAGGCATGCACACGGCAGGTGAACACACACACACAAAATAATAATTAAAAAACAGCGCCTGTGGCAAACTGAGGCATGAAAAGGCAGCCCAAAGCTTCTCCATCTGGAAGTGTCAAAGCTGGACTGTTTGCACCACAAATCCCAGCTCGCTTTACAATACCACCTGAAGGGCTCTGTCAGGTCCACACGCAGCTCTTACATCCCTCCTTTCCTCTCCGTTGCTAAACCGTTAGATTACATTCCTGAAGCTAGTGACCAAGGTCTATTCCTTCATTTGACCACTCTCTTATGCCTGACCAAAACAGCAAGGCCCAGCTATCAAAACACCAAGGCCTAGCAATCAAAAGTCATTCTTTGGCCACACTGACTTCAGGTCCAATCAGGACGTCCCAACTCACCTTTGTACTGACTTCCCCCTTTTCTCCTTAAAAAACACTCCTGCAGAGACACCGCTGACCTATCCAGAGGCAGTGCCCCCACACTGCCATCCCTACCCTCCACTTGACCCCTCTGGGGTAACAGAATCTCTTTTGTGCCCATATTAAGGAACTGAAATTAATCGGGTGATGTGGACCATCCTGCAGGACTTGGTAACCTACAAAACAGGTGACTAGGGGTTGGTGGCCCTGGGGCAAACCAGGCTGCATCCATTCCAAGCAATGCTCTCAGCGAGTTCCCTGGGACCTGGAAGGCCTTTGTGTTGGGCGGAGCTCAGAAATAAGGTGTATGACCAGGGCTCTAAAATAAAATGTACAAAGTTGTTCCGAGCCTCTTTCTCGTGTCTCCTCCCACCCTCCACCCCTCTCGTGAGACTTCAGACCTTCAGTCACAGCCTTTAGAAAGGTCACCCTAGGATCCCCATCTGGAAGGACATCCCAGTGAGCCTCTGGTATAGCAGGGTGGGGTACATGCAGGGAGGGAGCCAGCTGCATGTGGACAGGCTTTCCTGGTGTGGCCAAGCACAGAAGGCTTCCTGGAAGGAGCTAAGCTTGAGACTAAAGGGGCTTTGCTGAGGGCAGAAGAGGAAAGCCTCACGCTAACGGTTCTGCAGAGAGACTCCCTGCCCACACATGCACCGACTAGCTGTATGCTGGAGGCTCGTTTTGCCATCGAAATCTCAGGTTCTCTCTCACCTGTAAGGTGGAGAAGATACTCTTGGCACAGAGTAAAGGCTCAGCGTTAGCATTTTAAAATGTACAAAGAGGGGCTGGAGAAATGGCTCAGCGATTAAGAGCGCTGACTGCTCTACCGGAGGACCCAGATTCAATTCCAGCACCCGTGTGACAGCTCACGCCTGTCTGTAACTCCAGCTCCAGAGGATCTGACACCTGCACACCAAAGCACACAAAACAAAACAAAATTAAATATTTTTTAAGGTACAAGGTGATACAGAGAAGGAGTGGCTGAAATCTTGACCTGAGCTTAAGAGACCAGAAGGGATATACAGAAGAGTATGGACAAAGTGTCAATCTGAGACTGGGAAGCCACTGCAGACAGGCACAAGCAAGCACTCGTTCCAGAAAGATCTGGAAGCTCTTCAAGGAGGCAAAGGCAAGGACATGCTTGGAGGAAAAGAACATGGCGGGAGACCTCTGCAGAGGTGTCTGCGGACAAGGATGAGGGGATGGAGAGAAGGGTGTGGATTCCGGGGGCTATCTCAAGTCAACAGGGGCGGGTGGGTACTAGGCAGAGGAAGGCTCGCCTGGAGGAAGAGTGGGAGCTGCCACGAAGGGGAAAGGGAGCTAGAAGAAAGATTCTAAGGGCGATTCCGCTGCCCTGGTCTTCCCCTCTGGTGCCACCTCCTTTGTGCCTGAAAGCCAAGCGCACTCTTAGATTGCCCCCCTGGGACTAGAGATAGCTCAGTGGTCAAGAGTACAGTTCCTGGGGATCCACTGGGCTGCCTGGCTTCCCTCAGGTACCCATGTGGTACACATGCATACGGGCACACAAACACTCGTCCACATAAAATAGAGATAAATAAATTTAAAAAGACAAAAATATTGTCTCTTCTCTTGTACTCTCCAGCTCAGTACATTTGTTACCCACAGCCAGAAATCTAGAGATGGATTTTGCTGTCCCCCCTCACTCCTGACCCCTTTGCAGGGCCTCAGTCACAAGTATCAACTTCAGTCTGGTCCAGGCCACTACTGTCTCCTCTCTGGGCTGCTGCCTTTCTAACCCGCCTCCCTGACTCTAGGCTATCTCTCCGCCCATTCTCACATGTGGTGAGTGAGCCTATCCAAAACAAAACTCTGATCCAGTCGCTCCCAACATCCTTCTCAGCCCCAGTATCTGGCGCCTGCCTGCTTCCTTCTTTCCAATGGTGGGCTCCTCTCCCACTACTTCCAGCTCCTTCCGGGTACCAGCATCCTCCCAGGTGTCTGACACTTGCCATCATGATGTGTTCGCACTGTGCCCCTTCCACACATAAATTTTTGAATCATGGTTAGTTTTTACACTCCCTCGGGTCTCGACATGAACACACACATCATTTCTACTAAAAATTGCCCCGTTCTCTCAAAGGGGTCAGCTACTACAGTCAGACCTTCCAGATCAAAATTACTACTTTAATCTACCACCCCACTCCTACCCCCAGGTGGGGACTTAACTGGATCCCGGTTATCTATCTTCCAAAAGAGCAGACAGGTTCTTAGGAGACCCTTGATGCATAAACGGAATGAATGAACGCCTGGAAGATGCACTCGGGAGCCTCCAAACTGTTCAAAAGCCAAAGTGTCTAACATCCTAATCTTGTGTTTCTGAAAGAGTCCTTCTATTTCCAGCAACAGACGACCCAAAAAGCAATGCTCCAAGTCTGCCATTTGCACTTCCACGAGTCCCGGACTCTCTCTCTCCCGGTCCCCGCTCACCTGGCCGCCTGCATGAGCGCGCTCCAGCCGTAGTGGTTGCGGCTGTTGACCGAGGCTCCGCGGCGCAGCAGGAACCGCACGAGCGGCTCGTGGCCACCGGCCGCCGCCAGCTGCAGCGCCGAGTTGCCCGCCTCATCCGAGCAGTCCACCGGTACCGGCGCTCCGGCCTCGGCCGCCCGGGCCGCCTCGGGCCCTGCCTGCTCGGCTCCCACTTCTGGTCCTACGGCCGGCTCCGCGCCGGGCTCCAGCAGGCGTCGCGCGGTGTCGGTGTCGCCTTGCTCGCAGGCGCGGAGCAGCAGTTGCAGGCCCGGGGCCAGGGCGCCCTCGCCCATCGCCGGCCACCCGCTCCGCGCCGCTGCCCGCTCCCACCCGCGTCCGCGCGCGCCCGCCGCCGCCCGCAGGCCCACCCCCTGGGTGCGCGCGCGCCGCCGGGGCCGCGCCTGCCGGGTACGCGCGCGCAGGGCCCGCCTCCGGGCTTGGAGTGTGGGCCTGTGACTGTCTGGTGACTTCTCAGCCTTGGTGCCCAGTGCCAATCCGACCTCTGGGCCTAGCGGGCCTCGGAATCGGGCCTCGGCCGGCAAACCGCAGCTCCTCCGACCGCAGACCGCCCTCCACTTCACTAGCACTTTCTGAACAGTTGGGGACAGAATCACTCCTGCCCCGTCGGTGGCCCCAGAATCCCTGCAGTGCTGGGTTCTCCATCTGTGCCAGCCTACCAGTCGCTGTCCCTTGTCTTTGACGTGTGGCTCACACTGCAGCAGTAACTTACATGTTACAGATGGAGATTTTTTTCCAGCCACACCCCAAACCCACTGAGTCAGAAACTCAGTGTGGGGGCCAGAAACTCTTGTTTAACAAGCCTTCTGGTATGTACACAAAAGGCAGAATCCACTGACTGATCTACAGGGCAGTCCTGAAAGCTACCCTGGGGGTCCAGATGAGTGACCCAGGGAGGAGTTAATGTTGCTGTAGTCTGCACAGATCTGCAGACGCGGCTGTGGGTAGGACTCGGGTCTTCTGACATCAAGTTCAGCGCTCTTTCCATGCTCAACAACTATTTATTGGACGCCTGCTAGTGCCAGGCACAGCTCCACATGCTGAAAACATTTGAAAGGCAAGATAGCATCTCTGCCTTCCAGGAGCTGACCCGCCCATTCCGGCTCTAAAGATAGGATGTGGAAATAACTTGAGTGCTGGATGGAAGTGAGGGCTGTTGGCACAGTAAACTGAACATGAATCCAAGCAACCAGGCTAGAAAGGGGGGTATTGTTTGATAATTGAGCCAGCAAGGGAGTCACTGAAAATGTAGCACTCACAGAAACCTGAAGGAAGAAAGTAAGCCATGGTGACGTTTAGGGAATGAGCCAGTGAAGCAGAGGGCCGGAAGAAGGTTCTGAGAAGCAGGCCTGCCCACAGGCAGTTCACACTGCTCATTACATTATGGACACTTCCACGGGAAGGAGAAACTGGTTTCTATAGATGGTTAGCAGTGGTGTCAAAGCCCAGCAAGAAGCCAGACATACAGAACAGTCAGACAGGACTGTTACACACCAAGTCCCAACAATGTATGACGATAACGGCAAATCCGTTAGGTCTGGGAGGGCATGAGTCACAGGTGCAGGGTGGAGAGAGTGGGGGCAGGACATCAGAGCTGGAAGAGAAGACTCTTTAGGTAAAGGATGAGGATGAGAAAATATTTTTTTTTTTTTTGGTTTTTCGAGACAGGGTTTCTCTGTGGTTTTGGAGCCTGTCCTGGAACTAGCTCTTGTAGACCAGGCTGGTCTCGAACTCACAGAGGTCCGCCTGCCTCTGCCTCCCGAGTGCTGGGATTAAAGGTGTGCAACCACCATCGCCCGGCTGAGAAAATATCTTGAAGGTTTTCAGTGCCCGGCTGCAGACTGTGGAGTTTGTTCTGTGAGCAAGGAGCCTTGAGAAGTGTTTGGGCAAGGGAATCAATGTGTACCTCTACCTCCTGGTTTCTATGAGAAATTAGTGTGGCTACTGGGATTAAAAGTGTGAGCTATCGTGGCTACTGGGATTAAAATTGTACCTCACTGCTGCCTGGTCTGTAAGGCTACCAATGTGGCAGTTTTACTTTTCTGATCCTCAGGCAAGCTTTATTTATTAAAATACAAATGAAATGCCACTATAGATCTCCATGAGTTTGAGGCTACCATGGTCTGCATAGCAAGATCCAGACCAGCCAAGGCTATGTAGTGAGACCCTGTCTCAAAAACAACAACATAATAATAATAATAAATATAACTTAAACAAAATAGAAAGCCATGGAGGAAGACACTCAACATTGACCTCTGGCTGCCAAACACCACACACACATATTAAGTATAAGCCTATAATCCCAGCACATAGTACATACCACACACACACACACACACATGCACACACACACTTGCACAAGGAAAAGGAAAAGAATCCAGTCTATAGCTGGTTGTGGTGGTACATGCCTATAATCTCAGTCCTGGAGTGGCAGAGGAAGGAGGATCAGAAGTTCAAGGTCATCTTTAGCTACATAGAAAGTCTGTGGCCAGCATAAAACAAGCGAATGAATGAATGAATGAACAGATAAATACATAGATAGATAGATAGATAGATAGATAGATAGATAGATAGATAGATAGATAGAATGGACTCCTAGTGGCCTACTTCCTACAGCAAGTATTCATCTAAAGGTCCACATCATCCTTAAATATTGACGTGTTCTGAGACACAAATATTCAAAACACACAAGACTATGGGGGACATTCCCCATTAAAACCAAGAATACATACGTATGTGTAGATGCTGGCCAAGAATCTTGCTTTCAGGCAGCAGAAACCACCCCTGGGGTCACTGAAGCAGCAAGAGAATTCAGGACAAGATTTTCTTCTAGTTCACGGACTCTAGAAGGGCCCAGGTTTTAGAGACCTCAAACAAGGATGTCCCAATCATGCTACGGCTGTTTCCTCCTGGGATGCAGTCTGTTCAGGTCTCTCTTGGTGTCACTGGCTTCAAGTTGACAGCCCGACATGGTCACATGTTATGCTTGACAAAACAAGGAAGTTGAGATGGCAAGTCATGAGTTTTCAGCATCTATGGAGGGAGGAGCCAGTGGTCCACCAGATAGGGACCACCCAGCATGGTAAATGCTTCAGAGGCTTTGGCATATTGGCTAACAAATGTTCACTGCACTCTATGCCTTTCGGGCTCTCTCAGGGAGTCTTCTTTGATCAACTCAATCCCTGGGGGTAAGAGGTTAGGACACTGTTCAGCCATGCTAATTGACTTGTCTGGGGTGCTTACTGAAGCAAAAAAGGCATCCCCCTCAGAAGGTTGTCAGTTGTCAAGCTGGAGCCATTCCGCCAGTACCTGAAGCCAGACTGCTTGCAAGCAAGGACGCGCAAAGGGCCATCAGCAGCAAACCCTGCCTGCTCCCCTCCCCCCCCCCGCCTTTCTGGAGAGGTTTATTTTGAGCAAGACTGTCATCATAGTCAATCCAAACCCAACAAGGGTAGCATTTACTGTCTTAAATACATAGGTTTGTATTTTTTTTTCTTTTGTAGTATTGGGTATTGGCTCCAGGGCCTTGTGCATGCTAGGCAAGCATTCTTTCACTGAGCTGCACCAATCCCATATTTATTTTTGTTAATGAGTGGTTTCTCTCAGTGCAGGCTGTTCTGAATTTTTACCTGTTTTTTGTTTCGCTTTTCCATTTGGCAAATGTCTTAGACACTGTTCCATGTAGGTGAATATAGATCAGAGACAACCTTTCCAACAGTACCTGTGACACCAAAGATTAGGAAATGTAACATCATTTCATTCTTTTTGTTTTTATTTTCCTAAGACAGGGTTTCTTTGTGTAGCCCTGGTTGTCCTCGCAGAGGACAGATGGTACACTTGGCTGACAGACTGAGGAACATTTACTAAAGACGGGACAAGTGGCGGAGAGACAGCTCAGCAATTAAGAGCATTTATTGCTCTTACAAAGGATGCTGATTTCGTTCCCAGCACCATTTGGGGCGAGTGGTAGGCATTCACGACCACCTACAACTCCGGTTTCAGAGTCTTTGGCGCCCTCTACTGGCCACAATGGTCACACATGCAAACGGACTGTGTGAGTGAGTGAGTGAACGAACGAATGAATAAAAAAAATGTTTTTAACAGCATTGATCACATTTTAAAATGGTGCAGGATTCCAGAGCTGGTAACCCTCAGAGCAATTACCACCCCAGGCCTGAAGGAGGAGGGGTAAGGCAGTTACAAAATTCTGCAAAAAAATGAATGCTGTGAGCCACTTGGTAAGAGTTGTGGTGTCAAAGAAAGGGTCCACAGTGCACTGCAGCTCTGCAAGAGATTCCTCCAGGCGCTAACAAACACCTCTAGACTCACTCTCCTCTGTCTCCTAGTCTCCGGCTGTACTCCTCTTCAGAACCCAGCAGGAAGCCAGAGTCTCTGAGCCAGCTGGTGTTGTTCCCCACTCAGCCTCCCAATGGAGGGGGTGCCTCGCTGCTCAGCATGTGGTCCATGAGGCAGAGCATAGACACCAGCTGGGAGCCTGCTAGCAAGCAGTGCAATATCTTGGACCCATGCCAGCTCTACTAAACCAGAATCTGCATGTCAACACGGTCCCCAGGTAATTCAGACATTATTGAAGTTTATAGGGCAAAGGCTAGCATCTCTTATGCCAGGGTCTCTATAGTCTTATTATTTATTTTTTATGACCTGTCTTTCAGCACTGTTTTTCTCATTGTTCCTACTGTGTTGTTTTGAGTTCTCTAAAACATCAAATGTTTAAATGTTTGTTCATTTGTATTTTTCCCTAGGGAATATGTCTCCAAGGAATCAGGGAGGGGGCGGGGGAGTAGGAAGGTAGGGGGCTGCAGGTGCGGTGCTGAAAAAGGAGAGGCGAGGTGCTTCAGTCCACAGCTTAGCTCTGAGGAGACTCAGCCAGGTCGACCAGAAGTACCAGTTAGCATCCCCATCATACTGAGGCCTTGCTAGGAAACTAGAGAAAACCATCAAGGCCGGGCAGATGCAGCGGCTGGAAGCTCTCAGTCATTGCAGGGGTTCCTGGCTGTTGTGAACCACTAAACATGGGTGCTGGGAACCAATCTCAAGTTCTCCAGAAGAGCAGCAAGTGCTCTTACCCACGGAACAGTCTCTCCCTATCTGCTTTTATGTACAACGATGCGTTACATCTTTTTAGCTTTTTTTTTTTTTTGGTGGTTAAATTCCAAGCTGTGGACTCACAGAATCAAAAGAATAGCAACACTAACCTTGAAATAAATGCTGCCTAAAAGCTTCCCAAAGCTTACACCGTCTATCCTCCCCAGGCACATAAGGGTGGGCTTATTTACAGTCATGTCTACAATAGAGTTACCATAACAACCTTTGAAATCGCTGCCATTCTCATAGGTGAAGAATTAGGTGCTAGGAAGGTCAATTAAGAGATTGAGTTTCTCGTCTTTCTTAAACTGTATCTGTCCTTTGCTGTGGGGACGAACTGGCTATTCAAATCCGTTGATCATTTTTATTTCTGTTTGTTCTTTGTATTTCCTTGTTGATTTATGTACTGGGTAAATGTCACATGAAACTTGAAGATTTGTAGTCAAACTTTGTGTTGCTTTCGAAGCCTTATACAACATACACTTTTTTTTTTTTTTTTTTCAAGGCAGGGTTTCTCAGTGTAGCCCTGGCTGTCATGGAACTCTCTCTGTAGACCAGGCTGGCCTCTAGCTCACAGAGATCTGCCTACCTGTGCCTCCCAAGTGCTGGTATTAAAGGCATGTGCCACCACCGCCCAACCAACATACACATTTTAATGGATTTATAAATCATTTCTGTAATGGCTTCTGGGTTCTTTCATCCAATAATTTTATTGTTAAAATTCTCTCCTTTTCTCCTCCCCTACCCCTGACCAGGATCCCCTCTTCCCTTTTTCTATTCTTTTTTTTTTTCTCCCTTCAGACTGTGTTACCCTGGCTAAGCTAAAACTGGTTGAGTTCAGGCTGGCCTTAAACTCACATAGATGGGCCTGCCTCTGTCTCCCAAGTGCTGGGCTTCAAAGCTGTTCACCACCATGCTCGGCTTTCTAGTCTTTAAACAATTTATCGCATCTACTTGTCTTGCATGGATGGAAGGGAGGAAGTTAGAGGACAACTTGTAGGCATGGGTTCTCTCCTTCACTCGTGTGGGTCTTGGGGATAGAGCTTGGGTCCACAGACTGATGCCGGGTCCATTTGCTGGCTTCTCTCCTCCTCCTAATTTCTCTTTCCCTATTTCTATTCTCTATTTCTGTCTCTGTCTCTCTATTTCTTTTCCAAACTCTTCCCCTGGTTCTATTCCCTTCTTCCTTCCTTTCCTTTTCCATTCAGTTTACCGCTAGAAGTCTCTGTCTTCGCAAGGTTACCATTACCATGAATAAGAACAATGGGAAAAATCAAGCCCCACCGTTTACAGCCCATGCTGAGAGCCAATAACCACCGACTTCTTTCTGTCAGTCACTTGGGCTCCGCCCCCACAAACCTCTGCGGAGAAGCGTTCCAATTTGGCAGTCAGTCCAAGCCTTTATGAATTGTAATTCTTGTCTGTTTTCTAATCTGACCGCAGATCTTAACTATCTGGAGACTAACCCAGAGGCGGGGCTCCCGACTATCCTACAGCACAGGCCTTCCTGCCCAGCCAAAGCCTTGACACCTGGAGGCAGCAGGGGGCCCTGGGTACTGGGTGGAACTACCTGTAAGTTGTCCTTTGCAGTGTTTATCCAAGCCCTATGCCTTCCTGGGTCCTGGGGAGACTTCCTCCTCAGGCTTTCTCCCAGAGCCTGCTTCTCACCCCATGTCTCAGACCCCAACTGGGAAATGAGAAACTGGAGCAGGTCAGTACTTTCTGGACAGTGCCATGGTCCCCATGAAAATAGCTGATAAAAAGCTTTGGGCTGCTTCCTTGCTGATTTATGACAAAAACAAAGTCATAAACCAAAACACTAGCAGTTTTGATCAGTGTGTACATCAGCTAGGCAGTTTACAATAAAGTGGGATAACCACATCTGTAGGCCTCAGAGGCTATACGATGGCATTCTTAGCTTTTGAGTTGGTGGAAACAAGGGGTCTAAATTTTTTTTTGAGATCTTAAGGTAATTTTTTAAATTTAATTTACATTTTTTTCATTTTACATTCCAACCCCAGATCGCCCTGCCTTCTCTTCTCCCCCTACCTCCCCTTCCTGTCCCACCCCTATCCCATCTACTCCTCAGATAGGATAAGGCCTCCCTTAGGGAGTCACCAAAGTCTGGGATACCAAGTTGAGGCAGGACCAAGCCCCTCCACCCTGAATCAGGCTGAACAAGGTATCCCACCAGAGGTAATGGGCTCCAAAAAGCCAGTTCATGAATGGAAATAAGTCCTGGTCCCCTCCAAACATATCAAACCACATAACCGTCACCCACATTCAGAGAGCCTAGTTCAGTCCCATGCAGGTTCCCCAGGTATCAGTCTGGAGTTCGTGAGCTCCCACTAGCTCCGGTCAGCTGTCTCTGTGGTTTTCCCCATCATGATCTGAACCCCCAACAAGGTGTCTTTTTATCCATTCCAAAAGAATTTACCTAACATTCACAAGGATTTTAGGTCACACACAGAAATGGACAATAAGTGGCTATTTAGAAGACTAAGATACCACGATAATCTGGCTTTGGACCTGCAGCATCCCAACTCTCCATAACCACTGAAATTCTTCAGTCAGCTGTGTAGAACATTCGATGGACGTGCAGCTTCTTCCCAAGGAACTTTGGGTCTTGTGAGAAAGCTTTGGGAGTGTGAGAGTTAGGCAGACTCCCTGGTAGGCAGACAGATGGGAAGAGGGGTCATGACTAGGTAGTAAAGGCAACTTTCCAAAATGGTCACCTTCTTTCTCACCCTCTTGATTGGACACAAAAGCCTGACAGCTTAACACAAAGGTCTTGCAGGCTTCCATCTCAGGCGCCCTGTTGTTGGCCTGGCGCAAGGCCTGCTCAGGACGCGTCACACAGCAGTCCTGAGCCAGTCAGCCACCCTAACCATCTTTTTTTTTTTTTTTTTTTTTTTTTTTATCAAGAGGAATGTTTATAGCTCCAACAGTCTACATTAAAACATCAGAAAGAACACAACTAACTTCATGATGCAACTCAGCAATTTGGAAAAATAAAACCAAACCCATATCCAGTAGTAGATGACAAGAAATAATAGAAAAATCATAGCAAGAATGATTCAACATATGTGACTCAATAAATGCAATAAGCCATATAAACTACCTTAAAGACAAATCATACGATCATCTAAAGAGGTATAGAAAAGGCCTTTGACAAAATCCAACATTCTATCATTGTAGAAGTCCTAGAAAGAGTAGGACTGGAAGGAACATACTATAACATAGTAAAAGCTGTATACAATAAATCTCTAGTCAACATCAACCTAAATAATGAAGACATCAAAGCAATTATATTAATGTCAGGAATGAGACAGAGTTTTTATTATATCAGCAAGAAAAAAAAAACAGGTCATTTCTAAAAGTTTTCTGGTGATTTCTTATGTGTAATATATCATATTCAAATAGGAATAATTTGACTCCTTCCAGTTTGTATTCTTTAATTTCCTTCTCTTGTCTCTAACTAGGCACTATACTGAAAAGGACTGGGTAATAATAAAAACTCTGTCACCCTAACCATCTTAAACTGACCAATACTAAAACTAAACTGCTCTAGAGAAGCAGCTGGAGTTTTTGGCGTTCTGAGTCCCCACTCTACTTCGCAGAGGGTCTTTTTCTCTGAGTGCCTGCTGCCTGTGTGTGTTTCCTCACCCCTGATAAACTCCTTTCTTCAATGCTGATTCTCTCTCTCTCTCTCTCTCTCTCTCTCTCTCTCTCTCTCTCTCTCTCTCTCTCTCTGTGTGTGTGTGTGTGTGTGTGTGTGTGTGTGTGTGAGATTTCTCCACTGCCATCTGCTGCGCCTGAGATTTTTCTCTGCCTTTTAATTCTTAAACTGACAGAGAATAGGAACCCTATCAAGACCTTCTAGGCTGTGTCAGCTTCTCCCCCTAACCTAGCTTTGCATAGGTGTTAATCCCAGTAATGGGAGGAGAAAGATCACTGACCCAGATCATCATGGCCAAATGAATTAAAGCAAGCAATTAATGAAAGGAAGCTCTTTTATTCGTATATACAAGCTGCCTTTACCTAAGGTGGGTTCGGGAGGTCAGCATTAGACATGGGGAAGATTAGGGCTTTTATAGTCCAGGAGTATGGGGTTTCCAATTGGGGGATTTGGTGGACAAAATAGGTGGGATTCCAGGAGCAGAACATAAGCCTAACAAGTTAGTCCCTCCTGAAATAAAGACATGATTGCAAAGTGGGCATAACACAGTAGTCAAAGGTGATCATACAACCTTTTGAAACAAAGGTGGGGTTGCAAGATGGTTATGAGCAGGTTTTTGAAACAAAGACACGATTGCCATTCCTGGAACAGGTGGTACAGAACCATTTTTGTTAAGGTGAAGGTGGGACGTAGCCTGGTCCTTGGGAAACAGAGGTTTAATCATAAACAGGAATTAGCTTAATTAGGTAGCTTTTCAGCCTAAGACAGAGGCGAGCTGGTTCCTTACAGGCTCTTCTGGGTGTTCTTTTATGATACTCCTCTCCAGGGTAAAGAGGGCAGGTAGGTGGACACATTGCCCAAGCTGGCCTCAAACTCATGTCCTTCTTCACTCAGCCTTCCAAATGCTGGGGGTTCAAGTATGTACAGTCACACCCCACAGTAAGAGCATCCTGCCTCCCAGGCAAGCATCCCTGTGTTCTGGGAACACTCTTTGCTTTGTCTCCCTGTCTCCTCCAAAGTTAAATGACTTACGCCAGCATTAGCAAGGTGTCCAATAGGTAATCGCTAGGCTAACCCGAGGAGCACACCGCCAAGTATCTGATGAGTGCTGATGGTCCCAAGTCCCCAGCAAGATTTTCTCAAGAGTATTTACTGCAACAGGGTTTGCAGGCCCCAGTCCTTCCTCAGTCCCTTTGAGATGTGCATTTACCCCCAGAACTTAGGAGAGCTTTTTCCACTGACTGAAAGCCGAGTGTTCAAAGCCTGATCATCAAAATGGGTGTGGTGGCTTATAACTACAATCCCAGCACTCAGGAAGCTGAGGCTGGAGGATTGTGAGTTCAAGGCACACCTTATGCTGCATAAACTCAAACACACACACATACATGGGTGGGGGTGAGGGACACTCAAGGTTAGAGATTATGTGCCTCTGTCTCTGACTCTAGGATGCTTTCACCATCAAGTCAGGGTCAGTCCTTTGAATGCGCTTCTACTGAGTCCCGCCCAGCCCTTCCCTCTCCTTCATCTTCCTTTAAACACATGGCCTCATCTGTACAAACCCCAGCCAGGTCCAGTTCACACCAGCCCCTCCTTCTGCTGCCATGGCACACTGTGGTGACACAGGTCCTTCCCACTACAGCGCCGCTCTGAGACTCTGACATTGCTTCTTAGCATGTGCTTAGATCCCAGCTTGGTGCCTGGAGCACAGCAGACAGTCAGAGAGATTTCCTGGCTGTGGAAATGACGCTTAAAGCCTTTGTTCCTATTAGGTACTGTATAACAAACCATTTCCAATCTTCACACTCACCATCTCCTCCGGCTTTTAGGTTCTGGGTCTGGGAAAGTGAAAAAGGCATCTTTCTCCTGTTTCTGTTTCTTCTCCCTGACTTCTCTCAGGTTCCTGGAGCAGTGATTCCTGCAGGCAACTGTCTCAGATGAGAAGCAAAACTGCCCCCCAAATGGAAATAATTATTAGGCACCAGCAAGATCCCACAGGACAGAACTTAGAACTTCATGGTCAACTGGACAGTGCCCCCCACATCCCTGGCTCTGACCTGCCAAGGCCTAGCAGCCTGGCCTACCTCCTCCTGCTGTCATGGTGTGGGCTATTCTCTCTGCCTCTGGGGCTGGGGAGATGGCTTGTTGTGGGGAAGGTGCCTGCATGAGCACAATTAGCTAGTTCAAGTCCCTCCCTTTGGCTGTCAGACTGTTGACACATGGACCAAGAAATTAGAATTTCCCCAGGACTCTCCTGCTGGGTGAGGAGAAGGCTGAAGGCCCGATGGTAGCCAGAAGACAAATTCGTCTTCCTCAGTGGATTTATTATATCAGGGACCTTTCAGGAGAGCATGACTTTGGGAACTGAGGACATGATGTCGTGTTTGCTATTCCACTGTCTTAGAATGACTTCACTGATAGAAGATTGAGATCAGTGGAAAATGCACAGCAGTGTGTTTTCCTGGCATGGGCCCTCCTGTGGCAGAACTCTGCTTAAGAGTTGGGGCAGAAAACTGCTGGGAGCCGCAAAGGGACTTCATATTTTAAATACAGCTGCCCCATGGGTGGCTCCTTTCTTTATCCAGATAGTGTAGATTTGGGAGTCGATTTTCTTACTGCAATTAAGAACTCTGTATTAGGGGTTGGAAAGATGGCTCGTCAGTTAAGAGTACTGACTGCTCTTTTAGAGGACCCAGGTTCAAGTCCCAGAACCCATATGGCAGCTCACAACTGTCTGTAACTCCAAGATCTGACATCCTCACACAGATATAGATACAAACAAAATGCCAATGCTATAAATTAAAAATAAATAAATTTTATATGTGTGTATGTATACATATACATATAAAAAAACCCTATGTGTTAGAAGATAGATTTGGGGTAGTCACCAGATCTCTCTGTCCCTCTTCGTAAATGTAGCCATCTTTAATAAATCTCCTTTTTCTGCTTTCCACCATGGTCTAAGTCTGGCTTGTTGAGGCAGCTGGAGTCTAGCCGCTGACTCTTAACTCCGGCAATATGAGTGCCTGAGTTCAGACCCTAGTACCCAAGTGAGAGCTAAGTGTGGGCTGGTCAGATGGCTAGTGGGTACAGGTGCTTGCAGTTAAACCGGATGTGTTAGTCAGTTTGTGCCCACTTGACATTTGGGAAGAGGGACTCTCAATTGAGAAAAATGCCTCCGTTAGAGTTTCTCATAGGTAAACAGATACTACATTTTCTTGATTGGAATTAATGAGGGGAGGTGCAGCTCACCGTGGGGGGTATCACCTCTGGGCAGGTAGTTTTGAGTACTGTAAGAAATCAGGCTGAGCAAGCCTTGAGGACCAAGCTGGTAAACATGGCTTGTGCATCAATTCCTGCACTGAGTTTCTGCCTTGCCTTGTCTTTATGATAGACTGTGATTGAGACGTGTAATATATAATAAAATAAATCCAGATAAATCCTTCACAGCAATAAAAACCTTAACTAAGACACCTGACAAACTGAGTTCCTTCTCTGGGACTCACAAAACAGAAGAAAATCAATAAAGTGTGACATGACACACAGTTTATTGTGACAGGACAAGACAAGTGTGACATGACACACAGTTCAGTGTGACAGGGACACACGGTTCAGTGGTTCCCTCATCTTGTTTGTTTTGGTTTTTGAGACAGGGTTTCTCTGTGTAGCCTTGGCTGTCCTGGAACTCACTCTGTAGATCAGGCTGGCCTTGAACTTGCAGAGACCTGCCTGACTCCCCCTCCAGAGTGCTGGGATTAAAGGCATGTGTCACCACCACTTGGCTCATCTTGTATTCTTGCTGAGGCAATTTCAGGTTTAACTAGAATTTTATTTCCTTGATCCTGTGGAAAATTACACAACTCTATTCTAGGAACCTGAGATCAAGATGCTGCAGCTAGTTTATCTTAGCTTCTGTTAAATTGCTTGCTTGCACAAAAGCTCCCCTTATAGCTGCCAGGAGAGGCACAAGGATGTGGCTTTGCCTTTAAAAATCCCCTACAGGGAGGACCTTGGACTTCCCACAGGGCAGGGAATCTGGACTGCTTTTCAGAGGGAGGGGAAATGGAGTGGGGGGAGGGGGAGAGGAGTGGGTAGAGGTGGGGAGAGGAGTGGGGGGAGGGGGAGAGGAGTGGGAGGAGGGGGAGGAAAATGGGAGGCGGGGAGGAGGCGGAAATTTTTTCATAAAAAAAAAAATCCCCTACAATTAGGTGGTGGCCTGTGCCTTTAATCGCAGCACTAGGGAGGCAGAAGCAGGTGGAGCTCTGAGATCAAGGCCAGCCTGGTCTACAGAGTGCGTTCCAGAACAACCCAGGCTACACAGAGAAACCCTGTCTTGAAAAAAGCCAAATAAATAAATAAATAAATATAATAAAAATATCTTAGCCTAAACACTTGGGTTCTAAATACCTGAGTGTAGTCCCAGCTGGCTGGGATAAAGACTCTCATTTGGCTACAAACTGTGTCTGAGTGCTCATCTTTGATGAATGCTTATCCCCATAACATTCTGGAGGTCCCCAGAGACAGGATCCTGACATTTAGGGGCCTTAGGACTGCCCAAGATAGGGCAAGAGTGTGCCAGCTGGAGTTGGCTTCTAGGAGGTGCACAACCTGAGATGCTCCAGAGGGGAAAAGCCTTTCTGATGGATTGCTGCCCAGCACTCTGGAGGTGCCCTGGCACTGCTACCCAAAAGAAAAAAAAAGGTAAATCAAAGGTCATCTGGTCTGAACCCCTCCAGAGGTAAGTTTGATCTGTTGGAGGCACCCTTTGGTTAGGACACAAGAGGGGAGGTCAGATAGATCTTGTGTCAGGGATCTGTGAGAGACATCACCGGACTCCCCTAGGCTGTTCAGGCGTATGATGTGTGGTGGCCACTGTGGTTGTCTTTACTGTGTGTCTCTCTACGTTTCTGTCAGATCTGCTGGTTACAGAAACAATCTAAGATGGAAGTGGGAATAGCCATTCTAAGACCACAGCTGCCTGCCCACACCCCCTGGCAAGCGACTGGCTAAGCCACTTGCCAGCTGCTGCTGTTGCAATGTTGATACTGGGGGCATTGTAGCCGCCAGTTTCCTTGTAACAATCAATGACTTTCTCTGGTATGAGATTCCCTTCTCGGCTTAAGACCTGTGGCCTCATTTTTTTTGTGGGGACTCAAATTCTTTTGACCTGGCCAGGCCACCCAAAGAAACTTGAAACCTCTGCCTGTTCTCCCGGCTCTGTGGCAGGGAGGAGGAAATAGTTAAGTGTGTGCACTCTGCTCCCTCCCTGACTATCCTGGGAGGGCCTGGGAAAGGGGGAAGTAGTTTTCCTCAGTGTCAGAGGGCTGGGTGGTGGTGAAAAGTCAACTCCTTCCTTCTTTGCTCATGGTTTATTAATTAGTTCACATGTAATTGGTACATTCCTTTTTTTTTTTTTTTTTTTTTTTTTTTTTTAGAGAAGCCACAGGCCCTTATCAACCTGTTGGAAATGGTTTTAAGGTAAAAGGGCACTGGGTGCTATTTCACCAAACACTGGTAAGATTAAAAGCAGGAGTCATCCAGTTGGGTCAGGGTACTCAAGGACTTGATGAATTTCCCACTGAGCTTCTGAACAGCTCTGTGAGACACACCAGGTACCCCCTCCAGACCCAGATGTTCCCCCTAAGCCAATGAGTCCCTAATACTGCCTTCGTCCTTCCTCACGTAGTCAGCCCCAGACATTAAGAGAAAGTTCCAAAAATTAGAGGGATCTGAAGGTTAGACTGGGTCTCCTTTTGGTAATTGTTCAGAAAGTTTGCAGCAGTCCAGAGTCAGCTGAAGACAGACAGGGAAGGGAACTCCCCCAGGCAGTAATTGCTGCCCTTGGGGAAATAGAGTAGAGAGGAAAATGGGGGAGAAAGACCGGGAGGAGGGATTCGAGACCCTGCAGCATCATTTAATGGGGCCCTGGGTGCAGACCTGGGAGTAGAAAAAATATTCACAAAGCACCCTAGTGCAGCATGTAAATGCCTCCTCAGAGCCTCGACCACTGAGGGGTAACGTGAACAGGCAACAGAAGGCCTGCAGGAGGCGCTCCAGCCCAGGGAACATAGTCCCATTCTCAAAGGCTCAGCTAAGTGTTCCTCAGGTCACAGGCCTAGGCTACAACTTAGAGGAAGGAAAGCAGACACGTTCTCATAACCATGTTTCGGCCATCCGACAAATCCCCATTCCTGCATCGAGAAAACAAGTGTGGGGATTCCTGGGTGTGGCTGTGTATTGTCAACTTCAGTTAATGGGATTCATCAAGACAGGCAAGGTCCAGCAGCAAGTTATGCAGCGTTTGGAAGGGACTCTCAGGCTGAGCAGAGGGCTTCCAAAGCCCCGAAAAAGGCCCTAGCATCTGCCTCAGTCCCAGCCTTTTCCATACATTATTAAGCCATTCCACTTGTACGTGGATGAATTCAGAGGCATTGCCTAGGTGGTGCTCATACAAACCCTGGGACCTGTGGCATAACTGTTCAAAAGACTTGAGCTGGTTGCTGCCCCATGGCTAGCATGTATAAGGGCCATAGCTGCCACCACGTTGCTGGCAAAAGAAGCTGACAAATTAACTTTAGGTCACAAACTCTTCCTGACAGCCCCACACTTTGTTGAGGTCCCCTTTAGGGGTCACCCAAAAAATGGATGTTTCATGCCCAGAGGATCCAATACACTATTTCTGGATCAACCCCACATTCAATTCCACAAGATGTCAGTCCTGGATCCTCCAGTCTCCTGCCAGATGACGACTCCATGAGTCCCCTGCATGACTGTCCTGAGGTGGCTGACATGATCCAGTCCATCAGGCCTGACCTGACCAACATCCTATTGGTGACACCAGGTAAGGAGTTGTTCACATCCATATCCCATCTTTTGGGGATGTGTGCATTGTTTTCTCTAGACTGCTTCCTGTTGTCTGGGGGGGCTGGCACCTTTGGCAGAACCTTGAAAAAAGTCAGGATGATGGTTAAGTCTTGGCTGGAGTAGTCTGTGAGTCTGTCCCATCTCAGAGAGCAGCCTTGAAGCTGTTCTGGAAGCAGAACTCTGAGGAAACTGCAACAGAGGCATTATGTGGGAACTCCTTCAGCCAATAACCTTTAAGATACCAGCCCACTTGGGCATGGTCTTTTATACTATAAATGCAGCTGTAAAGTGTGTGCTCACTCTCTTGCTTCTGGCTCTCTCTTCCGGCTGCTAGATTTGGTCCCTGTTCCTTGTTTACGTAGAAGACTGTGATCTAGGACTGTGATCTGTGAGTCTACCCCTAAATAAATAACCCTTTATTACACATAATTCTGAACTAGTGTGGGATTATTTTATAACTTCCATCATCATCTGGCGCTTGAACCTGGAGACCAGTCTACCTTTTTTGGGATCCGTTTGCCAGATGTGTGGTGCATTGGGCACTGACTCTCCCGCCTTTGGCTCTAGCCGACATTCAGACACAGCAGGCTGCTGCTCAGCACTCCCTGACTCACAACCCACATGCGGCAACTTGGCGCATTAGACACCGGCCCATACACTGCTGCCCCATGGTGCACACAGTCCACAACTCTCACTGATGGGAAACTTGGGTTTTCTCTTTATCCTGGGCCCCAACTCTTGGAGTCATTTGATTGCTTTAATAACTGCTCTTAATTTGTTAAACAAAGCATATTTTTCAGTATCTAAGTAAGCAACACATGTTGTTCACTGATGCCAGCATCTCTCGGCCATGTGGCTGCAACTGTGACACCTGCTGGCTGATAATAATTATTACACCTCCAATTCATTATGATAAGATCTGAAAAACTACAAAAATTGCTGATAACATAACTATTCAGAAGTTCAATATACTATGGATGGTATTCTGCAAGGCTTATGTGATTTTTTTTCTACACCCCTTTATTTGATTCTAGGAATTAGTTTTGTTTTTCATATTATCTCTTAAAAATGGTTTGATAGGGGCTGGAAAGGTGGCTCAGTAGTTAAGAGCACTGGCTACTCTTCCAGAGGTCCTGAGTTCAATTCCAAGCACCCACATGGTGGCTACAACCATCTATAATAAGATATGGTGCCCTCTCTGGCATGCTGAACACACATACATAAAAATTAAATAAATTTGCCGGGCGGTGGTGGCGCACGCCTTTAATCCCAGCACTTGGGAGGCAGAGGCAGGCGGATCTCTGTGAGTTCGAGACCAGCCTGGTCTACAAAGGGAGTTCCAGGACAGGCTCCAAAGCTACAGAGAAACCCTGTCTCGAAAAACCAAAAAAAAAAAAAAAAAAAACAAACAAAAAAAAAAAACAAAAAAAAAAATTAAATAAATTTAAAAAAATGGTTTGATAACAGGGCCAAGAATGAGGCACTTTTAGACATAATACAGTCTTTACAGACTAATAATGGACATCTAGTTGAGGAGATCAATACTATGGAGAGGGAGAGGGATAGCATCAATTTGACAGAATTATCCGAAAGAATCTGTGCTATTGACTTTAACAACTGGAATCTGTTGAAAAGTTATGATAGATTAACAGATAAGGTATCTCTCTAGGAAGGTAATATGAACACCATCAAAATTATGTCCAAGGATGAGATTTTATCTTTACTGGATAAGTTTCATACCTTGGAATCCTTAGTGAGGGCATTAGAACAGAACACTAGACAGGAGATTCAGACTTTACAAAAAGCAATAGTAAAAAGAATTGGAAAGAATGAGGAATTTATTGAAATTGGTGAGCAGGGACAAAAGGTACAAGGACAGGATTTAGCTTCATCAGTACGTGCCGGACCCTGGGATGACTTACACAGAATTTTAATGGCATAAAATTAATGGTAATTTCCTCGGAAAGACTATCTGGCACAAAGTACCCTAAGGTAGTCAAAGTATATACATGGGAACCAATACGTATGAGTGATCTAAAAGAAATTAAACAAGCAATAGTTTCTTATGGACTACTTTTACCTTTTTTTAAAAAATTTATTTATTAATTTATTAAAGATCTACTTTTACCTTTTGTCAGAGATGCAGATACTTTAGAATGTTTGAAGAAGAATAGAAAGTTTTGCCTAAATGGGGATTATAAATTGCTCCTGAAAAAATACAGGAGGAGATTCTGTCAATTACCTTGGTTACAAAATAGGTTTACAGAAAATTAGAACACAAAAGGCAAAAATTAGGAGAGACCAATTGCAGACTCTTAATGACTTTTAAAGACTGTTAGGAGACATTTTTAATCTACAACTGGTTGTTGTGATAACACCTGATCTAATAATTCATTTAAACAAAACCTTAGATGGTGACAAAGACTTGAATAATCCCAGGGAATTAACAGTTGAAGCAGAAAAAGAATTGACAGTTGTTGAAGAGAAATTACAGGAAGCACAAGTGGACTGGGTGAATCAAATCTTAATTGTATTCTAGTCATATTGCCTTCCAGAATTTTCTCTACAGAAATTTTAATGCAGAGGTAAGATATTATCTTAGAATCTTTCTATCACATAAACCAAATTAAAAATTAAAAATGTATGTGGAAAAAGTCTCTGAATTAATTATAAAAGGAAATTTGAGACTTTGTCAACTAACAGGTATAGACACATCAGAAATTATAGTGCCTTTTACTATTGATGAAATTTAAAAAGTATGGGAAGACAATGAACCATGGTAAAGAGCTTGTGCTAATTTTTGTGAGAAATTAATAATTATTTCAAAAGTGATAGAATTAATTTTATAAAGAGAACTACTTGGATTTTTCCCTGAATTGTACATGTTGCAACAATAACTGGAGCCTATACATTTTATACTGATGCAAATAAATCAGGAAGAATTAAGTAATGTGGAACAAAGCCCTTATAATTCTGTCCAAAAGGCAGAGTTATATGCTAGGAAGCCATGTTTGGCTCTGTTTTTTGTGTGTTTGGAACCTTTTCTTAATTTTTTTCAGGTTTTATGTGGAGATATGTTGCCCCAAAGTGGGCACTATTTGAAGGTGGAGTTTTTCATTGAGACTACCAGTAAGCTATATTTCACCAGTCAGCTTCCCCCCCACCCAAAAAAAAACACACACAGAGATTTAATATTAATTGTAAATGATAGGTTGGTAGCTTAGACTTGTTACTAATTAGCGCTTACAACTTTAATTAACCCATATTTCTATCTAAGTTCTACCATGTGGCTTGGTACCTTATCTCAGTATGGCATATTTATCTCCTGTTCTTCTACATCTCCTGGCAACCCCTTGATTCTGCCCTTCTAAGAATTCTCTCTGCCTTGAAAATCCTGCCTAGCTGTTTGCCAGTTTTTTTTAATTAATCATGAGAGCAACACATCTTCACAGTATACAGAAGGATTATTTCACAGCAGCCTTTAATCCCAGCACTCAGAAGACAGGCAGGCAGATCTCTGAGTTCAAGGTCAGCTGGATCAACAAAGTGAATTCCAGGGCAGCCAGAGCTACACAGTGAAACCCTGTCTTGAAAAACAAACAAAAATCAAAAATAAGGAAAAAAAAAAGAAGGAAGGAAGCTAGCAAATAAGCATTTAATAGGAGGCTTGGTTATGATCTCAAAGGGTGAGTCTACGACCATCACGGCAGGGAGCATGGCAGCAGGCAGCTAGGCATGGCACTGGAAGAGTAACTGAGAGCTTACATCTTACCTGCAAGTTGGAGGCAGAAACAAAGAAAGTCTAGAGTGGGCTTTTGAAACCTCAAAGCCTATATATACCCAGTGACATACCTCCTACAACAAATCACACCTCTTAATCCTTCCCAAAACAGTTCCACCAAATAGGGACCAATACCTCAAATCTGTAAGTCTGTGGGGCATTCTCATTCAGACCACCACACACCACTCCCTGTAGCCCATAGGTTTATAGCCACATCACAACGCAAACTTCAGTTAATACAACTTCAAAAGCCTCCATAGTCTTTTACAGACTCAAGACTGTTTAAAAGTCCAAAGTCTCTCTTGAGACTCAAGGCAATCTCTTCACTGTAACCTCTTGTAAAATCAAAAGCAAAAAGCAAACTACATACTTCCGAGATGTAAGGACACAAAACATACATTACCGTTCCAAAAAGGAGGACTGGGGCACAAGTGAGGATATACTGAACCAAAGTAAAACCAAGACCCAACAGTGCAACCCCCAGTCCCGTAATTCTATGCCTTATGTCAAAGAGTTTAGATGGCTCTTCGGATTGTCTATTCCTTCCAACTTTGTTGACTGTTACACACTTCTTTCTCTTGGGCTGGTTCCACTCCCTGTATTTACCTCTCCTGAGCAAACATCCCATGGCTCTGACATCTTCAACATCTTGGGTCTCAACACCATCCAGGCTTCATGAAATGGTCTCTCTGAGTCTCCATTGAGGGACTTCCCTGCCACACACCTCACAGAAGCAATTTTCTTAACAGAGAGAGAGATCCAATAACCCTTTTACTCCTGTATCCTTCTTGTCTCTTAAACCGGAACCACATACTTGCCAAGTTCTGCTAGCTTGGGCTGGAACTAGGACCCTTCTTTGAATCACATTTTCATAAGCTTTTGCTTGAAGCTTTCCTCTGTTGAGCAAACTTTCCTTTACTTTAGGGGAAAAGTCCTTAGACATTTCCTTATTACAAGTTGAAAGCTTAGCTGGGTGGGTGGGGTCTTTTCCTGACGGTACCACCCCCCCCCCTATTTCAATTCTCATTAGGCCTTTCTTTAAACATCTTATCTATGGTAATTTGAATGCAATTGGTCCCCAAAATCTCATAGGGAGTGGCACTATTAGGAGATCTGGCTTTGCTGAAGTTGGTATGGCCTTGTTGGAGGAAGTGTGGGCTCCGAGAGTTCCTATGCTCAGGATACCACCCAGTGTCTCAGTCAATTTCCTGTTGCCTGCAAGATGTAGGACTCTCAGCTCCTTCTCCAGCACCAAGTCTGCTTGGATGCCACCATGCTCCTTACCATGGTGTTAATGGACTGAAATTCTGAACTATAAGCTGACTCCACAATTAAATGATTTCATTTATAAGAGTTTCCATGGTCACGGTGTTTCTTCACAGCAATAGGGACCCTAACTAAGACCAAAGTTGGTACCAGGGACTGGGCTATTGCAGTGATAGGCCTGACCATGTTTTTATTTGGAATGATATGGACTTTGGGAGTTTGGGTTAAGAAAGCAGTGGGATGCTTTAAGCACTGTTTAATGGGTCACACTAGTAGGAGCATGGAGGAGAGTGGTGCTGAGTGTAATTTGATGAACTATGGGGATCAAGAGGTTTCAGAGGAGAAGAATGTCAGTATGTGGCCTAGAGACTGGTCTTGTGATATTTGGGTGAAGAATGTTGCTACCTTATGCCCTTGTCTGAAGAGTCTGCCTGTGGCTAAAGTGAAGAGCTTTAGATTAATTCCATTGGCAGAGGAAATCTCCAAACGGCCTAGGATAGACTCTGTTATACGGTTATTGGTGGTTAACTTCAATGATTTATAATGAAAAGGAGTAAGTTGAGCAGGATAAATTATAAAATGTAAATTTTGAGGAGAAAAACAGCACTAGGAAGTGGAACAGAGCTAAGTCCTGTGTTCAGTGAGATAAATTGATTAAGAAATGGAATAAAGAGTGTGGTGATCCCAGGCAAGATCCTACCCAGCTACATTTCCAACTTGTGCAAAGGAGCTAAAGAAAAGCTTAGCGCCCATTGTGGTGGCGCATGCCTTTAATCCTAGCACTTGGAAGACAGAGAGGGTGGTAGATCTCCAAGTTTGAGGCCAGTCTGGTCTACAGAGCAAGTTTCAGGACAGCCAACTTTAGGCAGTAAAATTAACAGTGAAAAACAGAAAGCTAGAGAAAATATAATTGAATGGGGTGGACCATGTTCCAGCAGAACTTGACCGCTTCAGCCAAATGGTTCTGGTTTTAGAGTTAAAGATGGAAGAATCAAGTTATAGAATTTTCCTCCTTTCTTAAAGAAAGTTGTTGAGGCCAGTCATGTGTCAGGAGTATCCCTGAATGGAGGCTTAGAGAGGTCATTGCATGAAGCTGTGAGCTTGAAGCTTGGATTACATTGGAGGACCCAAGGTGTTAGAGATGCCAGAGTCATGGGATACTTACTGAGGAAAGCTGCTAACAGGGAATGGAACCAGCGCAAGAGAGATGAGTGTGTTGCAGTCAACAAAGCTGAACGGAGTTGGAGATCTGTGTAGAGTGTTTGACATCAGACATAGAGATGCAGAGTTTGGAGTTTGCCCAGCTGGGTTTTGGTCTTACTTTTGTCCAGTATTTCCTAACTATGCTCCTTTTCCTACATTTTGGAATGGCAATGTATATCCTGAACCATTGTATGTTGGAAGTATGTGATCTGCTTTTTAATTTTGAATTTTACAGGTGATTACAGCTAAGAGATTGCATGAAACTCAGAAGAGACTTTGAACTTTGGGTGTTAAAACATTCTTGGGACTGTGTTAGACTATGGGGACTTTTAAAGTTGGACTAAATGAATTTTGCATTATGATATTGTCACAAGCTTATGGGGGCCAGGGAGTGCAATGTGGTAGTTTGAAATAATTGGTCCCCATAATCTCATAGAGAGTGACACTATCAAGAAGTGTGGCTTTGTTGGAGGAAGAGTGTCATCGTAGCAGGGTGCTTTAAGGTTTCCTTATGCTCAGGATACCATCCAGAATCTCAGCCAACTTCCTGTAGCCTGAAAGATGTAGGACTTTCACTTACTTTTCCAGCACCGTGTCTGCCTGCACATAGCCATGCTCTGTAGATGGAGACTGCGCTTTCATTTCCCTGATGCCCAGACTTGAATAATCACACAGAAACTATATTAATTACAACACTGTTTGGACATCCTAGCTAACTCTTACGTCTTTAGTTAACTCATTTCTACTAGTCTATGTATCACCACAGGCTGTGGTCTACTGGTAATATTTTGGCTTCTTTCTTCTTCAGCAGCTACATGGCATCTCTTTGACTCTGCCTACTCTCTATCTCTGTTCAGATTTCCCTCCTGGCTTTACTCTGCTAAGACACTGGCTGAAACAGCTTTATTTGTCAACCAATAAAAGCAACACATATACAGAAGGACATCCCACATCAGTGATCTTCGACATGATGATAATGAACTGAACCTCTGAACTGTAAGCTGACACTTCGATTAACTTTTTAAATAAGAGTTGCCATGGTCGTGATTCCTCTTTATAGCAATAGAAACCCAAAGTAAGACACTTTTTGAGCTCAAGACTTGACTCCAACATCACTTTCCTTGGGGTTACTTTTCTCCTCAAATTGCATTTTTTGTGTTTCATTTTCCCCTGCTTGTTCTTTATTATTGTAGACCTGTATAACAGTGATTACTAATGACCACAGTCAGTTAGTAATGATACAGTCAATACTAGGCTGCCTTGAAATCTCCTCTGCCAACGAGAGTCCTAAACTCTCCGACTTAGCCTTGGGCAGATTTTTAGAGCAAGAGTAGAATCAGAGACATAAATTTTTACAAGAATGGTCTCTAGCCTATCTGCTAATATTGTTTCCTCTGGAATCTGTTGAACTGGGCCTGCATCACCCACATTATTCCCAGCAGTACTGTCTGCCAAGCTTCTACCAGGATGGCTATTTAAACCTGCTTGCAATATTCAACCAATTTTCTGGTCCAAAGTCCCAATATATTTCATATTTATAAAACAGCATGGTCGGGCCTGCCACAGCAATGTTCCAGTCCCTGGTACCAACTACTGTTTTAATTACTGTTAAATTGCTATGCAGAGACACCACAACCAAGGCAACTTAGAAAGGAAAGCATTTAACTTGGGGCTTGCTTACAGTGTCAGAGAGAGAGTCCGTGACCATTATGGTGGGGAGCATGGCAGCTGGCAGGCAGCTATGACACTGGAACAGGAGCAGACAACTTACATCTCATCTGTAAAGCTGGAGGCAGAGAGAGTACATGTGTGAGGCTGGACCTGCATGAGCCTTTTGTTGGAGCCCATCGTTTTGAATCCTTTCCATCTTAACTAAAGGTCAGAGAGTTCAAACCTATTCTCGTGCCTCAAGTGCAAATAACAGCATGTTTGGCTAAAGGTGTGGCTACTGGATGTCTTGCTCCTCAAAGACTGACAACGGGATGTTTGATTTAGGATGTGGTTGCTAGGTATTTTGAGTTGTAAAGAGGTAATTATGCTTGTTTATTCCTTGTGTCATGGGAAGGAAGTCTTTTGCCACCTACTTTTGATTGGGGCATATAAAGACTATGAGTAATAAACTTGAGGCTGTTACAGTATTCACTGGAAGCCCTCCCAACTCCATCTTCTATCTCTTGTCTCTTTCTTTCTTAATCCTCACTCCCCTTTTCAGGCACATGCAAACAAGTCTCCTGGTCCCAGCAACTTTTGAAACCTCAAAGCCCACCCCCAGTGACACATTTCCTCCAACAAGGCCACACCTCCTAATCCTTCCCAAGCAGTTCCACCAACTGGGGACTAAGCATTTAAATATATGAGTCTGTGGGGGCCGTTCTCATCTGAACTAACACAGGGTTCCTTTTCCTTTTTCATAAAGTTTCCCTTTCTTCCTCTGATGCCTCTGTTCCTCTGAAAAAGGATTCAGGCAAAAGGGTTTCAATCAATGCTGGGGAGCCAGTTTTATCTTTATACAGTAACTGGCCATTTAGATTCCTGGTGGCTGGGTCCACATAAAGGAAGACAGTCTTAAAAGAGAGTTGTCAGATTAACCAGTGAAAACTTCAAGAGATTGACAGATGCCACTTTGGAGCTCCTGGCAGGTAGTGATGAGACTCATTGAAGACTCACTCATTAGGAAGGCTGAAAGATTCTCTGTGGGCAGCTTTTAATTCAAGTCAACTAATTAAGTCAACCTACTACAGAGTTCTGCATCTGGTTAAATGAAGGACAAGTGCTTGCAATACACACACACACACACACACACGTGCATACACACACATATATAGTAATCATGAAAATGGACTCAATTATAGTGTTCAAAACTTTTTAAAAAGAACATTGCTGTTCCACTATTATTAGCGGGATACATCCAGCTGTTTCCAGTAGATTCTGGAAACCTTGGATAGTAATTGCTTTAGTTACTGGTCTCATAGTTGTGAACCTTGGATAGTAATTGTTTTAGTTACTGGTCTCATAGTTGTGAAAAAGCAGCTTAATGGAGGAAGGGTTTATTCTGGATCACAGTTCAGAAGATCATCGTGCATCACGGTGGGGAGGGTGACAGTAGAATGTGAGTTGGGTGGGTCACATTGCACCCTCAGACTGCATCAGGGAGGTGATCACTGTGCTCACTCAGCTTCTCCCTCATACCTTTTTACTCAGTCTGGGGCCGCAGCTCACAGGTGCAGCTGCTCACTTCAGGGTGGGTCTTCCCTGCTCACTCAAAGCTCTCTGGAAACACTCTCCAGAAGTGTGTCTCCTAGGTGATTCTAAACCCCATCAAGTTGACCACGAAGCTTAACCACCACAGTAATGAACAGCGTATGCGTGCTATTTTTATGTCTACTATTTATGATAAAGTTTAACTTACACATTTAATTTATAAATATATTAAGACTAACAATACATAATACAAAGCAGACCAATTATATGAATGTATGTTAAATAAGCATGGTCTCTCTCTTTCAAAATATTTTATTCCATTGTGTATCATAGCGATCATATCTCTTTTTTTCTGGATTTAGTTGAGGACTGAGACATAAGATGCACTTCATGATTTCTCTTTGACCTATCTAAACTGCAGCATCAATACTCTGCACTTAGAGCTATCATGAAGTGCACCAGGGTGACCTAAACATTAGCATCAGTACTCAAAACCATAGCTATTGATCTAGTAAGTCAGACAGATACCAAGTAAGCTATGTGTGGGTAACAAACACAGTGTGGATTCTCTAGAAAAGATGATTCATGTTCCAGGCAGGACAGAGAAAGACAGTCAAGACTTCATCATTTTACTCAGAAGGGTCTGCAATTTGAGAACTATGAAATGTTTATTTCTGATTGGTAAATTGTGTTTAATATTTCCAAACTGTAGATGACTTCAAGTAACTGAAACCACAAAGGAAACAAAGCTGGAAGTTGTGGGTTGGGGCCTTTTGTATTCAAGAGTTGCATTGACACTCGCACTTGTTACCCATGGGTGGCATGTATGGTCACGTGGCCAGACCTAGCTGCAAGAGAAGCTGGAAAACCAACTTGCTAGTCTTTTCAGAGAAACAAATAATCAAACATTAGCAATTAAAGGACATGAGGTCACATACCAGTAATCATAACTCCGAAGACTGAGGCAGCAAGGTCTCAAGTCTGAGGCCAGCTTAGGTCAAAAGAGTAAATTATGTTTTTTAATTTTTAAAGCTTTTTTTTTTAAAGGCTCTATTGCTAGGAAGAAGAGAGAGGAGAATGACTCTAGCCACCTATCACACCTCGCTTTACCCTTCTTTCTTTTGTGCCAGGTGCCTTGTTGTATTACTAGTTCTCAAGGAAGGCACTGATATCTAACCAGGAAGTGCCAAGTAAAAATACCAATGTTCTGATTTCAGGAACTTTCCCAGACAGGTGACTTGCTTGTCCTCTTCCTGCTTGGTCTTCTTGATGTTTGTGTGTGTGTGTGTGTGTGTGTGTGTGTGTATGTGTACACATTTTCCCCCATGTAATAAGGGCTCGGTAGCTCATGCTGTCCTCTTGAATTTATTATACATTCAAGAACGACCTGATCATCTTGATTCAGCTTCCCAACTGCTGGGATTCTAGGCAGGCTTCACCACCCCTGACTGATTGTCATGGTCTGGAAGAAGAGTCTCCCTGTACTTGCCCAGGCTTTATCCTCTTCAGATCCCTCCCACTGAATTACAATCATTACCTAAACTGAGTATGCTCTTTGGAGGCAGTCAGTAGCTAAGCACTGGTTAGTTTCATCCCCATTTCTAGCTATTTTTTCACTGTTGTTTGCTTTGCTTGGCCATAGGGTCTCATCATGTACCTATGCTCCCAGGCTGGCCTGGAGCTTGTGGCACTCCTTCTTCAGCCTCCTGAGTGATGGATTCACAATCATGCATGTGAGTCAATCTGGAGCCCCGAAAACTGAGTGTTTCAGTTTTTTCTGTTGTAAGGGCATTTGTGAATAAGACATCGTACTGTATATCAGGTGCCAAATCAAGGTGATGGCGGTAAGTGGCAGCCTGTGCCTTCTGTATAGATATATTGAAGTCACCTGTGTAGCACGAATAACAAAAAACCAGAGATAGAAATTGGGGGTTAGCTTGAATTCAGAAAAGCAAACCAGCCAAGCCACTAGAGAAGTCTACCAAGGCTGTACAACTGCAAACTAAGCAGACTAAGCCTCTCTCCTCCTGTTTTATATTCCCTCTAGTGCTGGGATTAAAGGTGTGACTCCCTAGGACTGGGATGAAAGGTGTGAGCCACCACCACCTGGACTTGTTTCTGCAGTGATCTTGGGTAGCCCAGGGTGGCCTTGAACTCACAGAGATCTTCCTGCCTCTTCTGTCTGTCTCCCAAATCCTGGGATTAAAGGTGTGTGCTACTACTATCTGACCTCTAGTGGCTTAGCTTTGCCCTGGTCTTCAGGCAAGACTTATTTATTAAAATACAAATAACATCCCACAGTACACTGAGCATCAATATACTGGGTGAGCCTGAGCCAGTATGGGCTTGCCTTGGAGAAGAAGGAGATGTCTGGTGCCCAGCAGTCTGGTCCACACTTCCTGATGGCCCACCTCGTGGATTTCAGATTCACCAACCACATTCTGTCATTCCTTATAGCGAATGACTTAGTCTCTCTCTTCCTGGTTCCGTTTCTCCAGTAGAACCCTGGCACAAAGGGGTGAGGCTGTCATGAAAATACAACTGCCTGAAACTCAGCTCCTCAAAGTGTGGGACTGCACCCCATATGGAGTGGACGTAACTAAATGTGGGGACCAGAAAAAAAATAATAATGGCAAAAAGCTTTTGAATGGGCAAAGACCAAAAATCAATTCAAAGTCAAATGTAAGGAACCCCAGGTGTTTCTGGCTGCCCCTGTTCTAGCAAGTGACTGCCCTGTAGCCTCCTCTCCGCTCAGACATCATGTGTGCTTTGTACTGTGTGAGCCGTCATAACCTGCCAGGCCAGTGACTGCGGCCTGGACCACCTCGACTCAGGTTTGAGACTATTGCATGATGTGAACTGCAGCGTTGTGTTTTTGTTTCTTTTTTAACTGAACATCCGGTTTTCACCCTTATAGAAATAAGGGTTCGATTATGGAAAACCAAGTATTTTGCTGTCATTCCTCAGCATTGAAACGTTAAGTGGATTGCATTGTGTTAGGGCATTTGATTAAAAAAAAAAAAAAAAACCCAGCTGTTTGAGTTGTTGGTGCATAGAAAGAATCATTAAATAGAGTTTGGCTTGGGGGACTGGAGAGATGGCTCAGCAGTGTACAGCACTTGCTGCTCTTGTAGAGGACTAGAGCTGGATTCCCAACTCTTCATGGGGCAGTTCACAGCTACCTGCAACTCCAGCTCCCGGGGAGCCAATGCTCTTTCCTGGCGTCTGTTGACACTCACGCATACGTGGTATGCATTCATACACACACACTCAAAATAAATAAAATTGTAAAAAATCAGAGATTTTATTTTTCTGTTTTATGTATGAGTGTGTGTGTGTGTGTGTGTATGCATACAGTGCCTGAGGAAGCCAGAACATGGTTGCAGATTGTAGTAGGAGGTGCGGGCTCTTTGTTCCATCCCATTAGCTCTAGCTTCTTCTTCTTCTTCTTCTTCTTCTTCTGCGGGCTCTTTGTTCCATCCCATTAGCTCTAGCTTCTTCTTCTTCTTCTTCTTCTTCTTCTTCTTCTTCTTCTTCTTCTTCTTCTTCTTCTTCTTCTTCTTCTTCTTCTTCTTCTTCTTCTTCTTCTTCTTCTTCTTCTTCTTCTTCTTCTTCTTCTTCTTCTTCTTCTTCTTCTTCTTCTCTTTGTTCCATCCCATTAGCTCTATCTTCTTCTTCTTCTTCTTCTTCTTCTTCTTCTTCTTCTTCTTCTTCTTCTTCTTCTTCTTCTTCTTCTTCTTCTTCTTCTTCTTCTTCTTCTTCTTCTTCTTCTTCTTCTTCTTCTTCTTCTTTTTTGGTTTCTCGAGACAGGGTAGATTTGGTGCCTGTCCCGGAACTAGCTCTTGTAGACCAGGCTGGCCTCGAACTCACAGAGATCCGCCTGCCTCTGCCTCCCAAGTGCTGGGATTAAAGGCGTGCACCACCACCACCCGGCAGCTCTAGCTTCTTATTGGCTAACTCTCACATCTTGATTCAACCCATTTCTATTAATCTGTGTATCACCAAGAGGCTGTGGCTTACCAGGAAAGATTCAGCATGTCTGACCTGGCAGCTTCATGGTGGGCAGTTCTCCCTGCCTCCTTCCTCCCAGCATCCAGTTCTCTTTTTCCCACCTATCTAAGTTTTGCCCTATCAAAAGGCCAAGGCAGTTTTCTTTATTCAACCAATGAAAGAAACACATAGAAAGAAGACGCTCCTACACCAGCGGATCGCTAGGAACTGGAGTTACAGATGGCAGCCAGCTGCCACGTGGGTGTTGGGAATTGAACTCGGGTCCTCTGGGAGTTGAACCAGGGCTGAGCCATTTCTCCAGCCCCAACATAAATCTTGAAAAACAATTTCGGCTTGGGATTGGGACAGAATTTCAAAATGGCACAAAATAAGGTTCTGCTGCTTAGCACCATACATTTATGATGTAAAATGGCACACTCATCATTGGTGATTCTAAAATGAAAATACCAATCAACTCTAAGAAAATATGAAGATGCTCTGTGTTCTGTAGTATCAAATCCTCAGCCATAACTTAAGCCTTTATGTAAAAATAAGCAAGCCCACCCATCCAAGCGTGTAAACCACCTACTTCTTTAATAAATAATAAAGTTATAAGTATTCAGAAAGATTGTTTTAAAATGAGTTTCTTTATGACTCGCTATGAGTAAATGTTTGATTTGTGTGTTGACTTTATAGACCTATACACATGGGGTTACACAAAACCTTTTCCGAAGAAAAAGCGTTCATTAGTGGCAAAAAAAAAAAAAAAAAAAAAAAAAAAAAAACAAAACCGGGAAGAAGTTCTCCCGAAAATGTTGCAGGCGCTGAAGGCCTCAGAAAGTGGGCTGGCAGGTGGAGCAGGCCGTCTTGAGCACAGGGACAGCACTTGCAAAGGCAGCAGGCAGGGGCCAAGTCTGGACTCCCTCATCCCTTGCAGCGAAAGGCAAAAGTTGCAGTTTGTGTAAATTACGGAGGTCATTTTATCCCCAAAAGTTAGAAGCCAGCCTGAGCTACGAAGCCAGTTCAGTCAAGCAAGGCTACAGAGACCATATTTCAGAAAAATTCCGGGTAGGGGAAGTGGGGAGCGATTGTACTATTAACTAGGCCTGGTGCCACAGACCTGTACTCAGGAGTGGAAGCATGAGGAACAGGAGTTGGAGGCCAGCCTTGGTTGCTTGAGACTCTAACTCCAATACAGCAACAAAATATTTCTAATACCCTAGTGGTATCCTCTTTTCTTTTTTGGCTTCATTAAAATTTTTTTTACATTTATGTATGTATATATGGCGGGGCATGCATAAGTGCCATGTACCACCTTATAACGTGTGTGTTGTGGGGATGGAAGGAATTCCGTCTTTCAAGCTTGGAATCGGGGGCCCTGCGGTTCCTTCTTTATCTCCCAAAAGAAAGTCCTACCCAAGACGCAGGATATATCACAGGAAAGGACAGAATAGGGTTTGGGCTTACCAGTGTAGGTGTCCCTGAAGCGAAGACTAAAATAAAGTGTGACGAAACATGGGACTCAAATGAAAGTTTGCTGTTCAGTCTCCACTGGGTTCCAGCAGGGCAGCCGCAGCCTTTCTCCGCTTCTGCGAGCACATCCTGAACTCGGAGTGGCTAAGGTTAGAGACCCTCCACTGTGACCGTGCTAGGGTCACGTGAGTTCAAGGAACTGGCCGCGCAGCTCCCTGAGCGGTACGCTCAGGATACACTCACGTCGCGGGGTCGCCACGCGTAGTGTTCATCCACGTGGGTACCGGCAGGTGGGCGCCGGAGGCGACAGCCAGGAAGGGGGCGGAGCGCAGGTGGGGCGGGCCGGGGCGGGGCGAGTGCGGTTCCGGGATCCGGGTCCGGCCTCGGCCCGAGGCCGCCGGGCTCAGCGGGCGCAGCTAGAGGGTGCATGTTGGGGCGTGCGGTCTGGAGGCGCTGCCCGCGGGGGCTGCGGCGCAGCCGGGAGGCGCTGCTGGCTCTGCTGGCGCTGGCTGGGCTGGGCGCGGTGCTGCGGGCTCGAAGCGGGTCTGGGACGGTTGAGATCCGGACCGCGGTGGACCCGGTGCCCCCGCGCACTCCTCGCCCTGGGCGTCGCGAGCCGGTGCTACCCAGGCCGCCGCTGGACGCTAATGCCCTGGGCGCGCAGGGGGAGGCGGTGAGGTTGCAGCTGCAGGGCGAGGAGCTGCGTCTGCAGGAGGAGAGCGTGCGGCTGCACCAGATCAACATCTACCTGAGCGACCGCATCTCGCTGCACCGACGCCTGCCTGAGCGCTGGAACCCTCTGTGAGTGGTTGCGGAACACGGCCGCGTGGGATGCTGCATCCTCCTCGGGAGGAGGCGGTACCGGAGGGGCTATCCAGGGGGCGGGAAGGCGGGAAAGTTAAAAGAAAAATCAAAACGAACCTAAGAAAGACTCGAAAGACTCAGAAATTGAAGAGCTGGTAACTAGGAGGTGTCATGAATCCGGCGCCTCAAACTTGTCATTCTGTCCCGAGAGGGTGAGACTCGAGTTAAGTAGACTGGCGGAGTGTGGTGCAGTTAGACTGCGGGTGTGGCTGTGACTCCCGGGACCTGACGGCGACTAGCACAGGGCCGGCTCCATTCATTGGGGTGGGTGTGCCGCTGCCCAGGGATAGAGCAGAATCATTGCGATACCCAATGGCTGTGTCTGAGGCCCGGAGCCGCCTTCCTCTCTCTGGTTGTTTAATTCCTGGCTTTGGGTGGAGGGCGGTGGGAAGAGGGGGTTGGTGGGAAGGGCGCTTTTGGCTGCAGTCCAGCCCAGCTTGTAGGTGCTGCAGGGCCAATCATGTTTAGTCCGAGCCTTGTTCCTGTTGAAGCTGTTGGCTTTTCAGCAGGTGAGGTACAAGGAAACAAACAGCTGCAGGAGCTGCTGCCACCTTTGACCCTGGGTCTTCCAGCCTCCTCCGTCCTCTAGGGAATTTCTGGTCCCCACTTGAGCTCTGCATACCGACTCAGAAAGGGGCCACCTTTGACCCTGGGTCTTCCAGCCTCCTCCGTCCTCTAGGGAATTTCTGGTCCCCACTTGAGCTCTGCATACCGACTCAGAAAGGGGTCCTGGTTAGAGCCAGAGGGCCGGCCAGCTGTTACCATCAGGTGCCTGCCTCCTCCTGCTCCCCAGGTCATGCTGGCTTTTTGTTTGTTTGTTTGTTTGGAAATGGACTCAGAAAGCATAGGTAACACTACACTGCAAAATGTTGAAATTGGCCTTCAAAGATTATAACCTTCCTAGCAGCTCCTGTGACCCCTCCTCCCCATGTCAGGGAAAGTTTAACAGTAGACTTGACTTGACATCATACCTGGATTTCTTCATGCCTACTGCTGTGCTTCTGCCTGAGGCCTTCCCTTTTTCACAATTAATCTTTCCGAGTAAAGTTTTCTGAGATTGGCAGCAATTCTCTTCTCCTGAATGCCTCAAGGCATGTTTAGCCCCTTGAAACTGCCAGGTCTAGGGAGCGATTTCAGGCTAGACTCAGGATTCACCCCCAAGACCTGGGAGATACCACCCCAGGTCTTTTGCTCACTAGTTGTGTGATCTCAGACACTGAGTTCTGTCTTAGTTGATTTATCCTCCGTTTCCTCATTTGCAAACTTGGGAACTGACGACAGTCTGTACGCGCTACCTAAGTGGGTAGGAAGAGTGCACCCTCCGCCTTCATCATCAGCTCACATCTAGGAGCCTACTGCATGCTCCCAATTTCCCTGTCCTCTGCTGCCCTGTGTATGTATACCTAGGGGCTTCTCTTCTGGTCATCTGGGACTGGTCATGAAGTTTTTCCTCTCCAGATCCAATATCCTTTATTGTTAGGAGTTGTGAATATCTTTTTGAAACACATTAGATGACCTGTGGGGCTTATGGTTCCCTGTCTCCATGGTGACGCTGCTGCCTTGTGTCCTATCAGGATTTGAGAATAGAGCCTGCTGTGCCTTTGACCCTGGGAATTAATCCAGCCCAGCAGGATGGGCCTTGCCTCTGGCTCCTGTCACAGAGCCTGTGCCATTCTTTTCTGACTGTCCAGGAGAGAAAGGCTGAGCTGTGCTGTGTCTCTGCCAGGACAGGCATTGAGGCACGGGAGGCACAGCATCCATGTGGTCAGGCGTGTCAGGACCTTGCATGAAGTCTCACATGGATGGATTAATAGTCTGCCCTCCTTATTCTCAAGGAACAAATTGCAGATCCCAGGAGGCACCTGAATTCTCACATGGTCCCAAACCTTACATATACTGAGCACTGATACCATGGCCGTCTATTGGTAACAGTGTGACTACTGAGTGACTGGTGGGCTGGTAGTGTGTATATCATGGGTATGCTGGACAAAGGGATGGATGATTCATGTCGCAGAAAGGGCAAGCGTTTACTGTGCGATTTGAGAAGGTATACAGTCTTAATGATTTGTTTTTGGAATTTTCCATTGAAATATGATTGAGTAACCAAAGCCACAGAGAGCAAATGCACACATAAGAGGAGACACTGGAACGTCTGCATCAGTGATGAGCTAATCAGGGTCTTGATATTTGGGTTGAGAATTCAGATGGTTCTATCTGTTCATACTGCAGGGTCCTCGGGAGTCTGGTTAATAAGCAGAGGGGTTACTCAAGGTCCCTGCCTGTCAAGTAGGGAGAGCCTGTAAAGGGAGCTTTCATACTAATCAAAGGAAAAGCCCAGGTCACCCAGAAGGTCTGGGACTTACCTTTTGTGGTGGGGAAAGTTATTTACTTGTTTGTTTTTATTATAAAAACTCTTGCCTTGGAAATTCTGCCACAGGAAAAGCAAAACTGGGGGGAAAAAAGCCAACAATAGAACATTAAGCCAGGCATGGCGGTGCACGTCTGGTTCTAGCCCAGCCGGAGCTGCACAGCAAGACTTTCTCAAAAAGTAAACGAAAAAAATCAGCTTAGAAACCTGGGAAAACTGTTATTAACATTTTGCTGTGTATCTGTCTAGACTTTTTCCAAGTATAGAAGCAGACTTGGGAAAATATACACATAGATGTGCGAGCGAGAACATCGTGTGCACGTCAGCTTACCAGTTTTTGCTATCTTTGCATTGCCTTGCACATACATGCTACCAGAGACAACGCATGGGTCAGCCCAGGGACAGCTGCTTCGGCTCTTGCTGGCAAGGGCAAGATCTGGCACTAAGTCTCTGCCTTCGACAGGGCCAGATCAGTAAAGAGACCTAGGAGCTGGCTTTGCTTCCTTGAGATGTAGAAGAGCTGACAGTTGCGTGCCCAGCTTTGCTATGTTAGTTCAGTGCTGGCTTGGGGAGGAGGAGGAGGAAACAAGGTGCCCTTGGATAGATGCAGGTTCCTCGGTCCCTTCACTGTTGCCCCTCATTGGAACACCTTCCAATGAGGAGGAAGGATTTTTCATTCCTCAAAAGCAGGCTAACGTGGGGAGCCATATAGCTGGCCCCGCAGCCCTAGGGAACTTTTGGAAAGTGTCAGTGTCTTTCCCAGAACAATGAAATCAGATTTTCTGTGGCTAGGTCCCAGGCTGACTGATGTGTGACCTGGCTGAAAACTACTGACTTGTCACTGTGGATTGCTGGCTCAGGAGCCGTGGGGAGATGGAAGTCAGAGTGAGAAGAGGTTAATAACAAGTGTGCTGAATCTAGCAAGGATGTATGTCACAAGCCGAGAGCTGCTAACATGACCCTAAAAAGATAGTGTTCACGGGAACACAGAAATGAGATGTCTGCTGTAATGCCATGGTCACTCACATCCTAATGTCATGGTCACTCACCTTCTGACCTAGTTAGCAGGACAGAAGTGTGACGGTGTGGCGGTAGCCCCAGATCTGCCTATGGGGATGCTGCGTGTGCCAACACCTGCCGGCAGAAGAGTACAGTTTCTTGACCTTGTTTTCACTTCTTGACTGCTGTCGCTACATGTGTGTCTGAGTTCAGGGATAAGGCTTAGCATGCCACAGAATCTCGGACTAATTGCGTCATCTGCAGGCCCAGGAGTGTCCTACTGGAGTGAGCAGGAGGAAGCCGATGGAATTTCTCTTTTTTTTGCTGAGAGATGACCAACTTAGCTGTTCTAGTAAATTTACCTTTGTGAAACATCCCATATCAAGTGGGCATTGGAAGGGTTTCTTTTGCTTTCCAAAAATGATGGTAAAGCATAGGATATTATCTTAGTCTTTGTCAGAGTCGCCGGTCTCCTTTCTCTACTCAGCCTTTCAGATCCACAGAACCTCTTCAGTTTTGGGTCCATTTTCCTGCCATTTTCTTTCACTCATTCTGGATCTGTGTGTTTTAGGTATATCATTGAAAAGCATGTTGCCTATTTTATATGTCAGGATAAAAAAGAAGAAATGGGGCTGAGGTGATGGCTCGGTCAGTAAAGTGCTTGCCAACACGAGATGAGGATCTGAGTTTGAATCCCCATGTAAAAGCTGGGCGTTCCCGTGTGTCTTAGTTACTGTTCTGTTGCTGTGAAAGAGACACCATGGCCAAGGCAGCTTATTAAAAATAGCATTTAATCGGGGCCTTGCTTACAGTTTCAGAGGATGAGTCCATGATCATTTTGGAGAGGAGCATGGCAGTTGGCAAGCAGACATGACACCGGAGCAGTAGCTGAGAGCTTATCTAAAAGTTGGAGGCAGAGTGTGTGCGAGAGACTGGGCCCGGCATGGACTTTTGAAAGCTCAAAGCCCACCCTCGGTGACACACATCCTCCAACAAGGCCACACCTCCTAATCCTGCCCAAACAGTTCTACCAACTGGGGACTAAGCAGTCAAGTATACGAGACTATGTGGGCCATCCTCATTCAGACCACTGTATGGCGCATGCCTGTGGTGCAGAGAACTATGTCTGTTGAGTCTAACAGCCATCATCTGCTTCAGAACAATTATGTGTACTTTCAAGAGATCCCTCCAGTAAGGCCTGTTGACTGATGATGGTCCCTCAAAGGAGAAGGGTGGGGTAAAAAGATCATTGGACCCATATCTGAGATTCTAGCTGCTCTCTCCTGCACCTTCCTATAACACTAATATTAAAAACCCAGAGACAGATATTGGGGGTTCAACTCAAAGATCAAAAAAGCAAAGCAGCCAACTACTAGAGAGACCCTTTACCTCTACCAAATTTTCATACCAAAGGGGGCGAGATCCGATCTTCACGAATCATCAGACTCTATACTCCAGTGAGCTCCTGTCTCTTCCCCTTTATATTCCTCTCACTACCCAGACATCCTTTCTCCACCTCCCTAGTACTGGGACTAAAGGAGTGTGATCCCAAGTGTTGGGATCACCTTTGTGTGAGCTCTGTTTCTCTTTTAGACAGATTCAATCTTGTGTAGTCCAGGAGGCCTTGAACTAAGAGAGATCCAGCTGCTCCCAGAGCCCTGGGATTAAAGGTGTGTGCCACCATTCCTTGACCTGTGTGGCTGACTAGTATGGCTGCTTTACCCTCTGATCTTTAGGTAAGCTTTGTTTATTAAAACACAAATAATATACCACTACACCTTCCAGGCTAATAGCACGTGGCCTCATGGTCTCCAGAGGTGCTGGAGTCATGGTGTAGGGAAGGTCGCCTGAAGGGGAGACTTTATCTGTGCGGCTATGGGGAAGTCATCATCTGTGCAGGGGTGAGATGTTTTGGTGGTGTGACTCTATGGAGTCACCTATGCTCCTTATGTCATCCCTCCCCTATGTTCTGTAAGTAAACCCCTAAACCTTGTTCACTAAGTTCGACTTGGATGAAATCAAACGATGGTCTGTTGTTAGTGCCCAAGAAGGAAGGGGTGGGTGTTGGTTTGCATCTGCCTGGGGATCCTATAACAGCCTGTAATTCTTGCTGGGGCTGGGCAGGGCAGAGGCAAGTAGAAGCAGAGACCTTGCTAGCTGGCCAGTCTAGTTGATTCCACAAGCTGCAGGTTCATTGAGAGGCCATCTCAAAAAATAGGGTGGAAGACATTCAGCATCAGGATGTAGTTCCTGCCTGGCTCAGTGCTGGTGGAGTGTCCACGCTGTGAGCCAAGCTGATTTTTCCTGGAGTACCTACCTGAGCAGGTACTCTAGATGCAGTAGGGATGGGAATGTGGAGGTGGCTGAGAAGAGCAGCCCCTCCCCCAAACAGCCTCTCAGTAGGCCACCTGTGGCTCTGGAGAAGCCATCTCAGTGATAGTAGAGCCGGCCGTGGCCATGGCACCTCATCTCTCACTGCAGAAGCAGTCGTAGTGTTTATACAAGGGGCTTGGAATCTGCTAGAAGAACCTGGGAAGGAGAAGGGGAACTTGCTCAGAGTCTGGTAGGAAGGAGTGCCATATAGGGATAAGTTATCCAAGGATCCTCGTTTAGATTCTTCATTTAAGTGGTCTCCTAAGCTTCCTATTGGATGCAAGGAATGAGCCAGGGTCTCCCAAGAAGATAATCTGGGACACAAACATCATAGCCCAGTGTACTCAGAGCCCTTTGCTGAGAGCTGAGCTTGCCGTTCGATCTCTCTGAGCTTCATCTTTCAAACAAGAGCAGAGAAGCTGGCACGGGATACATGTTTTTATTTTTAGTTGTGTGTATGTGTACATATGTGTACACATATGTATACCAGAGGTATTAGATCCCCCTTGAGCTGGACTTATAGGGAGTTGTGAGCAATCCATTGTGATGTGGGGACTCGAACTTGAGTTCTCTGCAAGAGCAATAATCGCCTCTAACCACGGAACTCTCTCTTCAGCCTAGAAGTGGTTTCGAAAGTAATGATCAAATACTGCATTTTATCTACAAGTGGCCCAAGTCCTCCCACCCCTCCAGCCCCATATTGACATCTCTAAAATGAATATGTTCTGTAAAATTCAGTTGGCAGCATTTGCCTTTCTGGTTCATGACACTCTGTCTCCAGTGTGTTTATCTTTGATGAACTGCTACAGACTGGAGCTAGGATAGCCCCAAGGAGTCATTCCGTTTTTAAGGTTTGACCAAAACAAATATATGCTTGTTATATATTAAGAAATAAATCCTTATTTTTTAGAGATACATTTTAAAATAGTATGGCTACTGTGATAGGCAGGATTTTCTTTAAAACATTCTGAGATGGGGACATTGTGAGAGGGAGATAAACATGGATCGAGATTGGCTTTGTGTGGACAACTGTTGTTGCCGTGAAGTCACTGGAAGCTTATGAGTCTCTCTGCCAGTCACGGTTGAAAATTTTCAAAGTAAAATAACATGGAAACAATGCCAGAGATAAGTTAAGGGCCACGTGCAAAGTACCCCCACTTTGTTTCACAGGGTCTAGGTGTCTAGTTTTTGTTTTTTGTTGTTGTTTTTGTTTGTTTTGAGCTAGGGTCTCATGTAACCCAGGCGGTTGTTAAATTTACTATAAAGATGAAGATGACCTTGATCTTCTGATTCTCCTATCTTTACATCCCGAGATGATAGGCATGTATCATGTGGTATTCAGGTCAAACCAGGGATCTGTGCATGCTAGACACATACTCTGACCTACATCCCCAGCCTTGAGCGTCATCTTGAATGTCACCTCCGCAGAGGCCCTCTACCTCCCTAGTTCTGTGGTTACTTCCTTCCCACCCCTCTATAGTTGTTCTTTTGCTATCCTCCTTGACTTTATCTATAGCATGGGTCATTTTTGTGACTATTGATTTGCTTGCCTGATTACTGCCCCCTGAATGTAAGCTCCATGGATCGCACACAGCCCGAACCTATTTGGCACATGGCAGACAGTTAGGAAATGCTTGGTGACTGACTGAGGGGACCACAGGAGCAGGGCTAGACAGTCAGTAGGTATGCATTGTGCTACTCTTGATGTGAGGCTCTGTGTCTCTCCAGTCTGCCACTCACCTGTCTTTTGAGGCCTTCCTTGGCTGCCAGAAACCGATAGCCTGGCTGCCTTTCAATGCTTAGCTTCTCGCTGTGTAGCTAGTGGCCAGACCTCAGTGTCCAAACTGTGGTGCTTCTGGCCTCCTTCCATCTTGCCATCAGACACTTCCGGCTGATAATTTCCAGTCCCATGGCACTGAGACTGTTTTGTCCCTTGGAGGATAGAATGCTGTATTGACCAGGAAGCTGTCAGTGTAAGGTGACAGCAAACTCCCGAACAAACAGGGAGGTCATTGACTCCCATGAGCATTAATCACGACCCCACCCTGGGACTGGACAGCTTCCGTTCCGCCCCCAGAGGCTGCCACCTAACATTCTAGCCACACGTCTAGTTTGTGTGTTCAGCTTCCCACCCTTTGGAGGCGAAGTGATTTGTGGATGCTCGGGAAGGTGGGCACAGTCCTTGGGTGCCAGGATACTGTGAGTGGCACTTGCTGAAATTGAAGCGGTCGGGTGATAGAGGAGCACCGTGTGGCCACCCCGCTCTCCAGGACAGACATTTTCCTTCCTAGAGGAGATCCAGGGCCAGGCCAAGTAGAGAAGGGAGGAAGGAGGAGGAACAGTCAAGAGAAGGGAGCAGTCTGAGCAAATCCTGGACTAGAATGGGGACAGGACAATTAGTGAGGAAGAGGGCTGAGTGAGTAACAGTCTCCTGCCCTTGGATTCTGTCTACTTTGTGTGTTGCTCCAATCCGCACATTGCTTTACAGTTTAAAACCAATATCCCACAAGCGGACATTGTTAGGGTTATAACTTTTGTAAGTGTCTTCTGGGGCTCTTTGTGAGAGAGCCCCTAGTAGATTATTTCCCAGGAGAAGCCTAAAGACTGTGACCCGTGTCCCCATCCTCTCTCCAACCCCAGTACTAACGGCGTCTGGCTTGTTCAGCTTGTCAAAGTTACATTCTGTTTACAGATGCAAAGAGGAGAAATACGATTATGAGAACTTGCCCAAGACTTCTGTTATCATAGCCTTTTATAATGAAGCCTGGTCAACTCTCCTTCGGACGGTGTACAGTGTTCTTGAGACCTCCCCTGACATGCTGCTGGAGGAGGTCATTCTGGTAGATGACTACAGCGACAGAGGTAAGCCCTGTGGAGGGGCCAGGGTGATGGGGTGGGGAGTGAGGGGTCAGACTGTGCCCAGCAATAATTTGGGATCTACTTTAGGGTCAGCTATTGGCCAGTTGGGAGAGGAGACTGTATGGGAGCTTGGCTGAGTCAAGAGGGCCTTGGAGATCCCCATAAGGTGTTAGGATTTCAAGAGCCTGGTAGGAGCTACCCAGAGAGTTTGAGAGGGACAAGTAGGTCTAGTCAGTCTAAGGGTTCAGTGTATTATGTGAGGGATGGCCAAGGGCAGGACTAGAGCAGGATGGAAGTGAGGAAGGGAAGGAGCGTCTCCTGCCCAAACGCAGGACAGTGTTGCCTTAGCTGGGGCTAGTATATCCATGGAGTGTTTTTAGCCAGTGGATCTGGGGTGTCTGGTTAAAGTAAGGACTGCCAGAAGTTTGGTGTGATAGGTCAAGATGATGTCTGGACTTATCTCCTTCTTACAGGGATTCTGTAGCTCCAGTCTGCCTGGAGCAGGCTGACTCCTCCCCTCTTGCTCATTTTAGTCTGCCAGAAAAGTTAAAAGGGGGCAAGGAATACACCCTTTACCTGGAAGTTCCCTAACTCGCTTCATCAGGCAGAACATGGTGGCAAAACCACGACCCAGGCGCTGGGGAATTAGGAATTCCATACAGTCTTTATCCTGGTGACGGTGAGCTCAGCTACAGTCTCCAGGCAGGGAGGAGACTAGGGAGCAAGCAACAACATCCTTGCTAGTTAGGCTGGAGTTTGATGCCCGGTGGAGGCCAGGCCCAGTGTCCAAGATCAAGGTCCCAGAGTCTGAGGCAAGCTCCACCATGATCTGGTCACACTTAGGCAAGTCACTCATGTTCTCTGAGCCTCAGTTTCTTACCTGTGAATGGGTATATCCACACCTCTGTCCTATGAATGGGATTACCCACACCTCTGTCCTGTGGATGGGATTGTCCACACCTCTGTCCCGTGGATGAGATTACCCACACCTCTGTCCCTTCAATGGGATTACCCACACCTCTGTCCCGTGAATGGGATTACCCACACCTCTGTCCTGTGGATGGGATTGTCCACACCTCTGTCCTGTGAATGGGATTACCCACACCTCTGTCCTGTGAATGGGATTACCCACACCTCTGTCCTGTGAATGGGATTACCCACACCTCTGTCCTGTGAATGGGATTACCCACACCTCTGTCCTGTGAATGGGATTGCCCACACCTCTGTCCCGTGGATGGGATTGTCCACACCTCTGTCCCGTGGATGAGTTACCCACACCTCTGTCCTGTGGATGGGATTGTCCACACCTCTGTCCTGTGAATGGGATTACCCACACCTCTGTCCTGTGAATGGGATTGCCCACACCTCTGTCCTGTGAATGGGACTGTCCACACCTCTGTCCCGTGGATGAGATTACCCACACCTCTGTCCTGTGAATGGGATCACCCACACCTCTGTCCTGTGAATGGGATCACCCACACCTCTGTCCCGTGGATGGGATTGCCCACACCTCTGTCTGGGAGTTACAGTGAAAACGAAATGCGCTCATGTACACCCTGCTCCCATGCCACACTGAGTACATTTGGACTCCACCCCTACCCCCAGGGATTCTACAGCTTTGATTTCTGGCCCCAACCAGTTCAGCCTCTACAAATGGAGTAGTCATAATTCTTCCATTGTCGGATCACTGTGAGGATCAAATGAGATGAGGCCAGGGTGTGTTGTGTTCGTGTCTGGCCAGGTCTTAAGCCTTGTTAAATGCTAACTTCTGTTTGTATGAAATCTTGCCAGAATTGTAAACTCGGGAGGCAGAGGCAGGCGAATCTCTGTGAGTTCAAGTCCAGCCTGGTCTACAAGAGCTAGTTCCAGGACAGGCTCCATAAACCACAGAGAAACCCTGTCTCGAAAAACCAAAAAAAAAAAAAAAAGAATTGTAAACTTAGCTCTTGTCTGCCACACCAATGCCAGTTAACCAGCATATGGACCAAAAAGCAAATATCAGATTGCTTTCATTATCTGTGTGGGATTAGCTAGCCCCTGAGCAGGCAGATGTACTGGACAGTGTGCCCTCCTTCACAGTCGGGAGGGTGGGCCGAGCCTCCCTCCTCATCCCATTGTAGCTACTTAGAGAGCAGGGGAGGAGCCATGGGACCTGGGATGCCTTTGGCAGCTCTGCTTGCTTCCTCTTTGCTTTTCTGAATGATTGGTGGGGAGGTGAGGGTGCTGTCTCCTTAGCCCAGGAAGACAGCGCTGGCAGACCCCAAGCCAGCTCTGGCAGACCCACCTGAGCGTAGGCAGGCCACACCTGTGTCGCTACATGCACACACCACACTGTGGTTACCTGGCGTGGCTTGCAAAGTCACTTTCCTCATCTCTGCCACCAACTCACAGGCAGTCATTTAGAGCTTAAAAAGAAAATCGACCAAGAAATGTTTCTAAGTGGCAAGGCTGTTTAGAGAAATGTTTGCGTTAATGGTGAAACTACCTAGAACCTTTTCTGAGAGGTGAGACCCTTGGGCCCAAACCTTCACTGCGGTGAGGAAAGTGCTCTTTCTTCCCTTTCTTTGGCCCAGGTGTGTCCCCACCTCCCTCCATCTGACCTTCTGGGGGTGTGACTCCTTGTCCTGGAATTAGGAGACCCGGAGGCTAGTTTGTTGGCTTGTCATCTCCATAGGTAACCTCTTCTGCAGTCCGGGATGTGCCCTGGCAAGCTGTTGCTACTGCTACCCTGTGGAGGGCCGCTTCTATATAAAGGAAATGTCTACTAGACAGAATTACTGTCTTAATAAAAATCGTGTGTTAGCTTTCTGTCTCTGTAACAAAACACCAGATGCAGGGCACTTAGGAGGAAGAAAAGGTTCCTTTGGCTAATAACTTTTGGAGTCCGAGGGCTTGGTGCATATCAGCTCAGGTCTCAGCTTCGCCGTGTCACTGCGGATGGCAGTGGTGGGAAGTTGTGTGAGAGTTGGTGATTGCACCTGGAGCCAGGAGCAGAGGGAGAGACAGGAGCCCTGTGCCCCCAGCAGTGCACTGTTACAGCGACCCCAGGACCTCCCATAGGCCCCTCCTCCAGAAGCTCCCACTACCTCCCAATAGCGCCATCCCGGCGATGAAGCCTTGATCGCAGTGTGCCCACAGAGGCAAGGAATCGTATTTAATGGGTAGATTGAATATATCCAATATTCAGTTCGCTCTTAAAAGTGCAAGAGTCAGCTTATGAAGGACTTTAAATAAAGGGTTACTTAGGGCTCAGTGGTTATGAGCAATCACTTGCTCTTTTATCAGAGGACCTGGGTTTGTTCCCAGCACCTACATAATGGCTCACAATAGTCTACAACTACAGTTCCAGGGGATCTGATGTCCTCTTCTGGCCTCTTCAGGTATCAGACATGATGGTGCATGAACATACGTGTAGGCAAAATTCCCATGCATATAACATTAAAATTCAGTCAATAAATATGTGTGTGCCAGGCGGTGGTGGCGCACGCGTTTAATCCCAGCACTTGGGAGGCAGAGGCAAGTGGATCTCTGTGAGTTCGAGACCAGCCTGGTCTACAAGAGCTAGTTCCAGGACAGGCTCTAAAACCACAGAGAAACCCTGTCTCGAAAAACCCAAATAAATAAATAAATAAATAAATAAATAAATAAATAAATAAATAAATATTTGTGTGTGTGCTCATCTGTTTCTGTGCCTGAGTGTATGTGTGTGCATCAAGTGTGTGCAGTGCCCTTGGAAGCCAGAAGAGGGTTTTGGATCCTTTAGAATTGGAGTTCCAGGCAGTTATGGATAGCCTGATGTGGGCACTGGGAACCCAACTTGGGTCCTCTGGGCAGCAAGTATTTTTAATCACTGGACCCTCTCTCCAGTTCCCTATAAAATACTCTTTGTTTGTTTTAAAGGCTGGGTTTCTCTTTGCTTTGGAACCTGTCCTGGAACACTTGCTCTGCAGACCAAGCTGGCCTCAAACTCACAGAGATCCACCTGTCTCTGCCTCCCAAGTGCTGTGGTTAAAGGTATGTGCCACCACTGCCTGGCTCTATGAAACACTCTTAGCATCAGTTTTACCGAGTCATATTCAGGTACTGTAACCCTCTGTCATACGAAGCATGTTACTTCAGACAGCTCTCTTCCAGCCTGCTCTTGATTCTGCACCTCCTGGCTGACAAAGGAAAGGAGACTCTGTATGTGTCCTTTAAAGGAATCAGGGAAATGAAATGCTAGATGGTGGGGGCTGGGATGAGTGCCCTGCCAAGGATGTAGACCATTGACTGCTGTCCTGTTTCTGTCCATAGAGCACCTGAAGGAGCGCTTGGCCAATGAGCTGTCACAGCTGCCCAAGGTGCGCCTGATCCGTGCCGGCAAGAGAGAGGGCCTAGTGCGAGCCCGGCTGCTGGGAGCCTCTGTGGCCAAGGGGGAGGTGCTGACCTTCCTAGACTGTCACTGTGAATGCCACGAGGGGTGGCTGGAGCCTTTGCTGCAGAGGTGCGTGGGCCACCCATGGGGGATTGGGGTGCTTGGGTGGGAGCAGGGACGGAATCATCTTGGCTGGAGGGATGTCAGGCCTGTGTCAGATACCCTTCAGCAGGACCTTTGTGGTGGCACAGTGGTAAATGGCATGTGGATACGCCTGGATACGGCAGCTTGTGGGGAGCTCCAGTCACAGCCAGCTTCTTCTAGGGCGTATCATCAACCCGGGCTTACACAGTTGTTGTGGACTAGAACCTCACGGGGATATGCATTTGGATGTATTTATTTCAGGCATGGCTCACCTAGCCATGGGTATTGGAGAAACTCAGTATCCATTAAGTATAAGGTTTGGGGTCCTTGAAACTCAGAGACCCTAAAAGAGGGTGTGTGCATGTGTGTGTGTGTGCATGTGTGTGTGTGTGTGTGCTTGCGTGTATATAGTGATGGACATTGAACCAAGAGCCTTAGGTATAAAAGGCATATGCCTAGAACTCACAATTTTTAAAAAATGTTAATCTCTTTAAAAATCAGAACTAAAAATGCAGGTATGCATGAGTATAATGAACCCAGCCTGTATTATTTTCATCTTTATGTTAGTTTAGTTGTAAAGTATACTTTTTAGTAATACGCGCATGTGTGTGTGTACATGCACGCGCGCGCGCACACACACACACACACACACACGTCTTTGAGGCCATTCCCCTGTCACCCCAAGCCTCTTACCTCACTGTCTACACTGTGGGTCTGATTGTGGTTCTCTGTAGCTCCCTCTCCCAGTCTCTGGTCTCTCCATGTCTTCCCAACTGTCTACTATAGAAGGCAGGAGCTGGTTAGCAAGCCAGGAGTGTGCCCAGAGCGGGAGCTCTCTCTGGGTTCCCCTCTGCAGGCAGACAGAAGGTCAAAGGCCAGACAACCCTGCTACTGGGAAACTGGCTACGTGGCCTCTGACTATTGGTTGCCAGTGTCTGTCTGGCAGACCTGGGGATCCCTCCCCCTGTTCCTGGGTGAGACCAAGAGCCCTGACTCTGCTGCTTCCTCTTGTCTGTCTCCTCATCTCCTGCGGGTGTGACAGTAACTCCTTCTTTCCCTTGCCTCTGAGGAGTGTCACCAGTGACAGGCTTGGGGTTTCCCTAGACCTGGGATATAGTGCCATCTAGAATCTGGCCAGTACCCCCGCCCCCCCATTCCCTTTCCTGCTGTGCGCATAGATGGCCACCCTTGAGTCAGTGTGAAATCTGAGGATGCCACCCTCCCTCCTGAGCTGATAGATCCTAGACTATCGGGGCAGCCCCTCCCTGGAGCAAGGCCACCATCCCTAAGGAGTAGTCCACCCTGCAGGACCGCTGGGAATCCCTGGGGGACATCTGCACCTGACCCTTAGGGTTTTTCCGGGCTTCTGGATGTTCTCAGAGTTCCCCAGGACTTTGGCATACACTGGAGTGAGACCCATAGGCCTGTAGACTGTGCCTAGGCAGTCTCAACTCTATCATGGGCCCTCCCTCCGGGGACCTCTGGAAATAGAGCTGTCTGGGCTTTCACGGTAGCTATTACTCTTGGCACTCTGCAGGCTAAGGATGTTGAGTAATCCGTGTTGTGCAAACTGAGGGTTCGGCTGTTAATTCTGGAAACTTCTCCATTAGTACATCCTCTACTACCAAGACAGAGTCCTGCGCCCAAGTATCAGTGTGATACTCCCCAGGTTCCCCTTTGTGTGGTTCCTGCCAGCTGGATGGCAAGTCATGGGTTCCTGTGGGACTTGGGCCTTGCCAGTGGCCAGCAGCCAAGCAGGTCTGTGCTGCACCCCAGAACAATCCCTCAGTTTGTTTGAAGAGGTGGTGTGAGCAGATCCCGCGCCTGCAGGCTCGCCACTCCTGGGTTTGATTCTATGTCTGACCTGGTCTTGCTAGTCTCCCCTCAGTGTGGCACCTGAGGACTCTCTGACTTTCTTCTGTTAGTCTAGGACACGGATGACTCCGTGCTGCTCCTCTGTTTCTTTGTTCTTCATGGCGTGATTCTTAGATTGGAAGGACATGGCCCCTCTATGTTTCCCTGGCTGTTCTGGAGTTCACTATGTGGACCAGGCTAGCCTCGAACTTTCAGAGATCCACCTCTGTCCCCAGAGTGCCGGGATTAAAGGCATGCACTACCATGCTTGGTGCGTCTTCTGTTCTTAAAACAATTGCTTTATTGAAAAATCAATTACATTGGAGAGAGAGAGAATGAGAGAGAGAGAGAGTGAGAGCCTTCCACCATGTGGATTCCAGGGATTGATCTCGGGTCATCAGGCTTGGCAGCAGGCTCCTTTATCAACACTGGGGAGCCATCTTGCTTGCCAGAGATAAATATTTCTTGATGTTAAGGTGTTTCATTTGTAATGGAACCTCTTGCACGCCCAAGAAGTTGAACACATGCTTTATTTTAAAAGTCACACCTTGACCCTCTGAAAGGGATTTGAGTTTAGCCAAGAATGTCCATGGACAGGATGAGAGAAGATGGAAACTTGGGGCTTGTTCCTATTCCAGTTCCTCTCTGCCTTCTCAGCATACCCTGTGGTGGCCCCCAGCATGGCCCAGACCCCTGAGTAAGGGAGGCTAGTCTTCTCGCCATGGACTGGGTCTTTTCTGCTGGAAGAGTCCGACGGTTCGTTCTTGGAGCTGAGACAGATGGCGGGTGTGTTGGGTATTTGCAGGATCCACGAGAAGGAGTCGGCAGTGGTGTGCCCCGTGATTGACGTGATTGACTGGAACACCTTTGAGTACTTGGGCAACTCAGGGGAGCCCCAGATTGGAGGCTTTGACTGGCGACTGGTGTTCACGTGGCACGTGGTTCCCCAGCGAGAGCGGGAGTTGATGCGGTCTCCAATCGACGTCATCAGGTCTGCCTTTCCGGCCACTCACCTCAGAGCGCATCCTAAGGAGGGATGGCTGGCTGTCGACTTCGGGTCCCTACCTATGGTTTCTCCAGAGTGTTTTTCTTACTAAGTATCTTTGCTATATCAATATGTTTCAGCTGATTGATTGAAAATTTTAATTGAGGACATATGCATAAGCTGTAATTTTCATTTTCTCCCTCTGTCTTCTCATATTTTAAAAGCACAGGGTCCCCGTCCTCCTCCCCCCTCCCCGCCATTATTGTTCGTGTCAAAGGGTAGGGTCACATTCCCTTCCTGTTCTACCCTCCCTGCCCTTGCCCCTGCCTTGCAGAGCTCTGGGTGACCTTCACTGAAGTGTATCACACGCAGGGGACTTGAACTATCTGTGAACTTCAAGGCAGGGACCACGGGGTGTGCCTGTGCCTCCAGGCTCAGCCTGGCACGGGGCACAAAGCGTGAGTTCAGGTGGATGAATGCATGAGAGGGCCCAGCTTCCCGGGGCATAGGCCTCGGCTGGGGAGGTAGTATAGCCATTCATGAGGGCTTCGTGCCTCTTCCACTGAAATATGGGTACCACTTCTTTTCTAGGTCTCCAACAATGGCTGGGGGGCTGTTTGCTGTGAGTAAGAGATATTTTGAGTATCTGGGGTCTTATGATACAGGCATGGAAGTCTGGGGAGGAGAAAACCTCGAATTCTCCTTCAGGGTAAGTAGTCCTGTTTTTTGTTTAGCCTCATCCCGTGTTCCATATTCTCCCACCTCTCTCTCTCTCTCTCTCTCTCTCTCTCTCTCTCTCTCTCTCTCTCTCTCTCTCTCTCTCTGGAGGCAGGGGCTGATGCAGGGACCGTGGAGAGGTGCGGCTTGCTCCTCCTGATTTCCTCAATGGGTTTTTCTATGCACCATCTCTTTAAGAGCTGAGCCCTCCCACATCTTCCATAAAGACTTGCCTACAGGGCACTCTATGGAGGGATTTTCTCACTAAGATTCTCTCTCTCTCTCTCTCTCTCTCTCTCTCTCTCTCTCTCTCTCTCTCTCTCTCTCTTTCTCTCTCTCTCCTTGGCCTCCCTCCGCAGTGCTGGTGTGCCCCATTATTCTGTAAGCATGTCTCATTGACATGCTTGGCTTTTGTTTAACTACTTTGGAAGTGTACTTTTACCTTTCCGTAAGACGAATCGGAAAGGACATCACAAGTCTCTTAGTTTCTCACTCTGCAGAGGGGGAGACCGATACTGGGAGTGGGGCTGTGACTTGTATGTGGTCACCCGGAGTCGGTGGCAGAGCTTGAACTGAGATACCCAGTGCCAGAGTCCTGCGCCCACCTGGAGCTGCTGTCTGGCCAGCTATGTAGGAGGCAGCCTCCGTGTGTGGCACACATGATAACTGCAGAGAACCGTCTAAGAACGGCAGGGTCACAGGTTCCTGTAGAAAGTCAGATGTGATCGATTTAGGTCCAGGCACGGCTGTCTGCGGCAGGCCTTGCTGTCGCCCTGGAGTCTTCCACAGAACCCTAGTACCTCAGCGATTCCCTCAGCAACAGCATCTTACACATCTAAGAATCAAAGCTCCGATTTTTAGGAGCTTTGTTTTGTTTTGTGTTGTTCTGCCCCCTTGAAAATGGCTGAGAAGAATTTGGCCTCCTCCCTCCCCTAACACACACACCCTATATTATAAACACCAGATGTTGGTTCAAATTGTCTCTGGGAAAACGAGGCCCCAAATGACCCTCTGCTGAGTTTTGGGTGTAATTCTAACAGATTTTCTGCCTCTTCCCTAGGTGTCAGGATACCCTGCCTCTTCTAGAAGCTTCCTCTCTACCTTTCCAACCTCTCTTCTTCCTTGCTGCTTTCTTCTCTCCTGTGACGCCAGGTAATGAAGACATGTTTGACCCACCGAGGAAGTGTGTCGCCGGCGAGGTCTCTCAGCCCTTCCCGGTCAAGTGCATGAACTTTATTGCCTGGGCTTTGGGGTTCTTAGCTCCTGTGGCTTGTCTGTCCCGGGCATGCTTTCTTGCTCTTTCCCTTGTCGTCAAGTGCAGGCTGGCAAGCCGCCTCTGTCCCTGTGAAGGCTGAGCACCTTGGTAGCTGCCGCCTCCTGGCTGCCCTCCCTGTGGACCCGCAGCCGTTCCTCGCTCACCGTGTGGCCTTCCCTCTCCACCTCTGTTGCAGATCTGGCAGTGTGGTGGCACTCTGGAAACACACCCCTGCTCACATGTGGGCCACGTGTTCCCCAAGCAAGCTCCCTATTCGCGCAGCAAGGCCCTGGCCAACAGTGTCCGAGCTGCGGAAGTGTGGATGGATGAGTTTAAAGAACTCTACTATCACCGCAATCCCCGGGCCCGCCTGGTGAGTCTCTCCCCACGTGGGCACCATTAGCCTCCTGGGAACCAAGGCCCGTAGTTGGGCTTCTCCAGCAAAGTTGATCTGGTTCTAAGAACAGGGGCAGCTGGGCTGTTCTGATGCAGCGTGGGAAAACCTAGTCTTCATTCATGCTAATACCCAGTTGATTCTCACTGTCTACAGAGCCATGCAAATCCTGAATCAGTGATTCCATGCCATTGCTTCTAGCACAGTTAGGTTCCCGTGAGACTCAGACACAACAGCTTTGCCAGCCGGTTGGGACTGTTGTTATGTGTATTTCTGTTTCAGGGCGCTTAATTTATTATATATCATTGGTTCATCAGCACTGACCTCATGGCCAAGGGCACTGTAACTGGTGTCTGAACAGCTCTTACCTAACAAGCATTTTCCCTGTGAGACACATCACAGCCTTCTTTTACCTTTATTTATTGATATGTGCATGCGTGTATGCACATGTGTCCCCATGTGCATTGTGTTCATGTGTGTGTGTGTGTTTATGCTTAGGTGCATGCATGCATGCCACGGGACATGTGTTGCGATCAGAGGACAGCTCTGGGGAGTTGCTTCTCTCCTGCTACCATGTGGGTTCCAGGAATTGAACTCATGGTGTCAGGCTTGGTGGCAAGTGCCCTTAATAGCTGAACCATATTGTTGGCCCCACATCACTTCTTTAGATCTAGGAATGCAAGACACACTGATTGTGGGGTCAGTGTTGATGACTGGTAAAGTCAGCAACACATGGTGAAAAACAAGGCCCCAATAGATTGTGGAAAAGGCACACATGTACAGTGTGAGTGCAGAACAGGAAGGTGGAGCATGGCCTTGTTATACCTTTCTGGAAGCATATGTGTTGGATGATTTGAAGTATTGTTTATGAATGTCTCTGACTGAAAGCACAGGGTTGCAAACCAACCTTGGCCTGCAGGTGAATTTTCAAGTACAGAACCAGAGAATAGCCAGGCTTGACTGTGCTGGCATGGCCAGTCTGGGCTGTGCCGTGTCATCTGTTGGCCGTGGTGCAGGTGTCTTGGCTTCCCTCTTTGTAACCGGTGTGGTTGGGTCCACATGCTTATTCTTCCATAGCTACATTGCTGCCCCCACGGACTCTAGCCACACTGAGCTGAGCCCACATACTGATGGGAGGCTCCGTGAGAGTGAGCCAGCATCTCCCTCTTAGACACACAGCTCGGGGATATGCTTCCTTAGGGACCTGTGGATCTACCCTTTGCTCCCCACAAGGCTTTGGGCCCCTGCCTCTATGCCAGCAAACTCTAAGTCTGATGCCAGCTTTGCACTCCAGAGGGCCACCTAGTGACACAAAGAAGTCTTCTCCAAGACATCTGTCCTGGCCCTTGATGGAAATTTCTCCTGAGGCCTTCCAGCAGCCCTGCAGGGTAGCTACCAAGTCCTCATTTGATAGATGAAGAATCTGAATCCCAGGGGGTGGGAGAGGTGGAGGAAGAAGGGAGGGGGAGACTGAGAAACCTGGGGCCTGCATGCTTCAGGGTGCCTCTCTCTCAGCTCTACTGAACTCAGGAGCCTACAGTCCAATCTCCTGCATGGTCCTGTGCCTCAGGGACTCCACGGTCATTTGCCTCAGCTTCCTCTGTCTTGTCTAGTGCAACAGACTAAAACACCAGCTCCTCACTGCCAACCATCCTGCAACTCGAGGTCACTGTTCTCAAAGTGCACTCTGCTCCACACAAGATGTGAGAGGAATGTTGAATGCACCATGGGGCTCAGTGCCTGGTGGGCTGTGTTTGAAGATGGGCTTTGGTCAAAGCTAGGGCACAGTGTCTCATTAAAGAAAGGACTTCTGGGACCAGTGAGATGGCTCAGTGGATAAAATGGGGCTTGCCACCAAGTCAGAAGACCTGAGTTCAATCCCCGGGATCCACATGGTGGAAGGAAAGAACTGGCTGTCACACACTGTCCTCTGGTCTTCGTATGCACACCATGGCATTTGTACACACGCTCACACAGAATAAATCCAACATTGCTTTAAAAAGAACGGGGGAGTGGAAATTGGAAGTTGACACCCAGACACTTGCTGCCCTTCCTTGGTGTCACTTGACCCTCATCAAAAGACACATTAGAGCAAGGACATTCATATCTCAGTCCTCACCGTTGTTCCTGGGTGAGCAGTTGCTGTGCCTCATGATGGCAGGCTTTATTTACAGAGGGGTTGCCTGTGAAGTCTTCCAGAAGCTTGCTTGCCCCAGCATTGATCTCCCACTACTAAGTGTTCAGCACATATGTGTACTTCACTGTAGTGGGTGTGCAGATCTCTTGTGATAATACCTAGGACCCATGTCTGTGTCTGAGAGTGAATACTCAGATATCAATGATAAGAAGGGCACAGCCTAAGTCATGACATTCTTCTGGTTGGGCATGAGGATGGACCGTGGTCACAGAGTCCACAATGGCGCATGGTCTGGGATGCAGACTCTGCATTTGGCTTGCAAGCTCTGACAGTGTGACAGTCTCTTCTGCTTGTTGCCTGTGATGTGTCTGAACCTGCTCTAATGTGCTCTCTAAGGCTGACACGTGATCCTCCCCAAAAGGACAATAAGTATCTGGGTTCCTTCATATTTGTGTCCCCTGGGTCTTTCTATTCAAAGCAAACTCCATGTAATTTGTTTCTCTGCAAGCGTGTGTGAACATGCCGTGGTACGCATATGGAGTTCAGAGGACAATGTGTGTGTTCAGTTTTCTCCTCACAAGCCAAGCACTATGCCTGCTTGAACATTCTGTGCCCAGCACTCAGCTTAGTGACATCAGGCAGGACGGCTGCGGGGCCTGTAGGAAATCAACCATTCTGTTTTCTCAGGAACCCTTTGGGGACGTGACGGAGAGGAAGAAGCTTCGGGCCAAGCTCCAGTGTAAAGACTTCCGGTGGTTCCTGGAGACGGTGTACCCAGAACTTCATGTGCCAGAGGACAGGCCTGGCTTCTTCGGGATGGTAAGCGATGGGCCGTGGCGAGTTGGCTGTTGCCGCATCTTGGGACTGAAGAATGATCCTGGGGGAGAAAATCCCCATATGTGGGGACCACAGACCTCCCCGATCCCAGCCCTCTGGTGTGATGGTGCACTGTCTTTTCCTTTCCCCTTGAGCATCGAATGCCAGGACTGGGAACTGGCAAGGATGGGCTCCCCTTTGTTGTTTAATAAGTGGGGTGTCGTGGTGCATGTGGAGATCAAGGAAGAGCTCTCAGGAGTGGTTTGTCTTCTGTCATTTTGTGGGGTCCGGGGACCAAATTCAGGTCATTAGACCTGTGCGGAAGTGCTGGTGCCCACTGAGCATCTCTCCAGTTAATAATTACTATTCAGGGGTGGGGGTGGGGAAGGTTTTAGTTTTTGTTAGTATTTTCAGATTACTTTTAGTCTTAATGGCCCTGACTCGGTAGTCATTCCCAACCCTTAGGAACCACAGAAGCAATCGTGGAGGCACAAGTCTCCCTTTCAGTACTTCTGAAAACCTCCAAGAAACGTTTATGGAACAAGACCAGCTAAGACAAGAGTCTTGCTTTTGCTGGGAGGTAGACTATCTCATGTGGGCTTCTTGGCTGTTGCTGGTCTGAAGAGCTGCGGTTTCATTTTGGATAACTGCAAAACCAGGCTTTAGTGTTCTGTTTTGGATATGAAAATGTTCAAATGTACTAAAACCCAGAAATGATGAGTCTTGTCCCTGCGATTCTTGAATATCCAAGACTCTGTTCCTCCTGCTTCCCCACCACCACCACCCTGCCTTGTCCCGCCCTTGGTGTTTCCGTCTACTGGGCCAGACCCCAGGTGTCTTGTCTTTCACGCCTGTGCACTTGGGTGTGCATCTTTGTAAATGTGGCCCTGTCTTAGGAATTAGACCGTTACCGTGGCCCGCCATCAAGCCACTAAGCCTCGCTGCTGTTCACGCTGCCATCGTAATGCCCACTCCTCCAGTTTCTGAGGATGCTCTTGGGGTGGCTGCAGGTTCTAGTGGGACTCTCCACACTGGGTCGAACTATCACGTCTTGCTTCAGAAATCTCCGTTAGCCCAAGTCACACCTCCACATTTTCTCATCAATGACTGCTTTTACAATGCTGAGAAAACAAAACAAGCAAAACAGAAAACCAGGCTCGGTTGTCTGTGGAGTGTGTCCACTCGTGGTGCTGTCTGTGAGCTGTCTGCGGAGTGTTTCTGTTGTTGTAAGCTGCAGCTCTCTCCTCCACCTCTCTTTACCAGGGAAGTGAGGTCATGACCCAGAGACATTCGGGCCAGGGCAGCGATAAGGCTATGGCCAAGAAATAGAGATGTGGGCTTTCAGGCCAGGGGTTTGTCATCTTAAACTGGGGCCAAGTTCCCAGCTGTTGTCTACACAAGAGCGCATAATGACCAGAAAGAGCTGGACAATGGGGAAGGGCCCATTTCCCTGGGGTGGTTGCTGGGGTCTCTCCACTAAAGTCACTTGGTGTGTAGAAATCCAGACCAGGTGTCACCTTTGTGTCTTGTTTAGCTCCAGAACAAGGGACTCAAAGGGTACTGCCTTGACTATAACCCTCCCAATGAAAACCAAGTCGATGGCCACCAGGTCCTTCTGTACCTCTGCCATGGGATGGGGCAGAACCAGGTAGGTGTGGGCCTCAATGGGCAAGGGGCAAGCTTTGCCACTCTTCTTTATAAAAAAAAAAAAAACTTTTTAATTATATTTATTTACTTATTTACTTGTGTATGTGTGTGTGTCCTCCACGTGCCTACAGTGTGTGTGTGTATGTGTGTGTGTGTGTCAGAAGGAAATGCTGGCTGGATTCTGCTCTCTGCTTCTACCATGTGGGTCCCAGGGAGAGAGCTCAGGCCTTCAGATCCTTTTCCAGCCGACCCATCTCACCAGCCCTCTGTGTGTTCTTTAGGAAATTAAATATTTGGGTTTGGTTTGTTTGTCTTTCCTCAGAAGCAGAGCACTAGTCCAGCGTGTGGGACTCGCTGGTGTCTGTCACTGCGGAGTCAGCATTACAGAAAGAACCCAAGGGTGTGAGGTCTTATTCAGGCTCAGGGTTTCAGAGGGTTCAGCTCATGGTGGCTTGGCCCTGGTGTCTGGTCAGAACGTTGTGGTAACAGGAAAGTGAGGTAGGGGGAGCAGTTCACGTCATGGGGTCGGGAGAAAGAAAGGGAGGATAGTGAAGGGCAAGATGTGGTCCCAAGGACATCCCCCAAGCCTTGCTTCCTCTAGTGAAGTCCCCTCTTCCTCTGCACCACCTGCCAGCGGTGCATCACTTTAGGAATCCATCAAAGGGTTATAATACAGAAAGTAGAGAGGGGTAGGGGACAAGCCTCAGAAGGACAGCTGAGATGAACGTAGGTTTTCTTCCCTCCTGTGTTGGCGTGAAAGCTTTGGATTGTGTGCTATCGGTAGTCACAGCGCTGCTTTCATGTTGCTTCAGCTTAGTTATGTATATCTTGTCAGATGTCTTTGGAAGGTGTCCCTCCATGCGGCCTCTCGGTCTTTGATTGGATGCTTTTATTATTGTCTAGTTAACTGGTTGTCTGCCTCTCTGTTTCCGTCATTGGAAGTAACTCTGTCACCAACTTGGATCAGAAAGGAGAAAATCAGATCCTTTCATTTTTTTAAAAGATCACGTGTGTGCGTGTGCGTGTGCATGTATGTACGTGAGCATGCATAAGCCATGAAACAAGTGTGAAGGTCGGAGGACAGCTTGTGAGAGTTGGTTCTCTCCTTTTACTTTGTGGGTTCTGGGGTTTGAACTCGGGTCATCAGACTTGGTGGCAAGCCAGCTCCAGAGTTAATTCTTAAATAAAATACGTTTTGATGCATGGTGTATCAAAGCAGTGTTGGGAAGACTGCCTCAGGTGGGGCCCGGGTAGATCCTTCTGGTTGAAGTGCTGTGGGTCAGGCTGGGCAGAGAGGCTCAGTTTTAGGGTTTCTGAGGCCTAGAGCGGGAGAAGCCTAGGAAAGGAGGTTCATGTGCCAGGTGGCTCACCAGCAGGATGCAGAGGATGGGTTGGTTTGGGACCCGAGAGCTTCCCTGCTCTGGGGAGCTCCAGACACCTGGAGATGGAGAGACGGAGACACAGCATTTTTCTCTCACTCCTACTGACCATTTGACCGTAAGCCTCCTCCTAGCCTGAACTTCCAAACTTCCATCACTCCAGCCCCACACCCAGCCTTAGATTATTTGGGCTCTTCAATACTTCTTAGTATCCTGCTCCTCCAAGCTAATGGAGCATCTAGGACCCTTGGAGTTCAGGTCCATCTCACTCCCAATCCCGGCCTCCTGTTTGAGGAGCTCTTAATCAATGGATGGAGAAGCATTGTACCATGTGCCTTGGAACCACCTGTCTTAGAGGCAGGGGAAGGTGCCTTGTCAAAAGTATTAAGAAGTATAGCTTCTTGGGCCCTTGTGAGAGAGAAAGAACCCTTATTCCCACTATGCAGTGGGACCAGGGACCGGGATATTTCCCAGGTAGAGAGTTGCCAGGCACACCAGAGTACATGAGAGACATCTTTTATGGGGTGGTGTGGGATGTTAAGCCAAGAATCTGGCCCACACTAATCAAATGTTCTACCACTGAGCTGTACCCCATCCCCCAAATCTTCCAGGCCTTTTTAACAGCCATTTAAATGGAAGAGAAAGAGAGTGAGTCCAAGGAGAACTGGCTGCTCGAGGTTGCAGACAGCCCGTAAGACAGGTCCATTTTCTTTCCCACTAACAGCCTACCTTCACTGTCTAGTAAATGGGCTGTGCAAGAGAGGAATGCTCTACTTCACGGACCAAGCACTGTGTTAGAGGCCAGCTCAGCACCCCAAGACACCTGGAGCCCTAACACGGCCTTGGCGGTGGTGGGGTGGGGTGGTGGTGGTCCAATCCACCCTACTTATTCCCCCTAAGTCAGTGGTTCTCAACCTTCCTAGTGTTGTGATCCTTCAGTACAGTTCCTCGTGTTGGAACTCCAACCGTACAATTATTTCGTTGCTACTTCATAACCGTAATTGTGCTCACTTTGTGAATTGTGATGTGACTATCTGATATGCAGGTTGAGAAGTGCTGCCCTAGATGGTCTTGCTCAGGGCGTCTTCTTCCACATCGCAAGGTAAACTGACACATGTTGTCACCCTGTTGTTAGTTTTTCGAGTACACATCCCAGAAAGAAATACGCTACAACACCCGCCAGCCCGAGGCCTGCATGGCTGTGGAGGAAGGGAAGGATACCCTTGTCATGCATCTCTGCAAGGACACTGTCCCGGAGAATCAGGAGTTCATCCTACACGAGGTCAGTGAGTGTGCAACCCTCTGCCATCCCCCCAGGTCTGTAAGACAGCGTGGAAGCCAGGCGTCCTCTCTAGCCTGGTCCCAGTGGGTCTCAGACACTGGAAGCCTCACTCTGGTGACAGTGGGGCTTTCTTCTCTTTCAATCACATGAGCTACAGTGGGTTGTAATAGAAAGCAGAGCAGTCACAGATGTATGGGAGTGAGGTGGCGTTGTTAATACAAGTGCCATAATGGTGTAAGTGCCGGGACATAAGCTTAGACTCAAGCATGAATCACCCTGCTTCTCTGAGCCTCTTCGCCCTCGCTCTGAAATGGGCTTGTTAATAGCAGCCCTGTCCTTCTCTAGAAGGACTCGGTGGCTTCCCAGGGCTTCCTGTGGAAGCTGAGGCTCTACAGAGACTTGTGGAGGTAACCAAGCAGACACTCTGGGAAGGAGCTGGCTTTCCAGATACTGTTGACTGAGAGTTTGATGTCATTGCACACCTAGAAGGCACAGGCCCTTAGCCCATTTGCAGCAGGCTTGTGATAAGACAAAGTACTGGAGGAAATAAGTCCGAACAAAAATGAGTTCTCTTTCAGTATCTATTCCTGACTGGCTGCAGGGATAGACAGAGATTGCTCTGCATTGCTCAAAATGGGTTGTTTTGAAATCTCACTCAAAGTCGAAATAGTAAACAGTGGAGTTTGCAGGCTCCCCGGGAGAGCTGAGGCCTGCAGTGTTGCCTGTTTGACAGAAGAAAATAAGAGCTGTGTGTGGTAGCGACTCCTCTAATCCCAGCACTCAGGAATCTGAGGCAGGAGGATTTTGAGTTCCAGACCAGCAGAACCCTGTTTTAAATGAAAATAAAATAAATTAGAAAGACCGATCCTCACACCCCAGTCTGTTATCCTCGTCTCTTTTCATTTGTCATCCATAGTAAGCATTAGGAATTTCACTATAGGGCTGGAGAGATGGCTCAGTAGATAAAACACTTGTCATATGACTGAGAGGACAGGAGTTCAGAACTCCAGTACCTGCATAAAGGACAAAGGGGTGTGACAGCTACGTGGAAGGCGGCACTTGGGATTCAGAGATAGGGGATCCCCAGAACAAGCTGACCAAGTAAATTGGTGAAGTTGAGATTCAGGAGGGACCCTGTCTCAAGCAAAGAAGATGGGGTGACACCATGTCTTCCTCTGGTCTCTGCATGCACATATGCCTATGAGTACACACACACACCTACATGCACACACATACACGCGTGTGCACACACACACACACACACACACACAAATAATTTTACCTTAAAGTTCTGTGATCACTTAAGAAATAAATTTCTGTAGAAGGCTGGCCAGAGAGATGCTTTAGGGAGTTGCTTACTTTTAGCTTCCTCGGGAAGTTGGGTGGGATCCTGGAAGGGTTGGGGTTAGCAGCATCTTAGCTGTTGACTGGTCCTGTCCCCCAGAACTGGGAGGTTATGTGTTCTGTTAGGGCCTTTGTTAAATTCCTTACAGGGGTACAGCTTATACAATGAGAGGGAGGGACAAGATATACAGCAAAGAGAGACTCCCCATGCCCTAGGCAAGGGTGTGGAGAGAGAAACAGGACCATTAAAGATGGCTACACCTTGTGAAGCTGGGAGCAGTAGAGAACCCACTGCCTCTCACGCAGGCTAGGAACAGGCGACCAGGTCACCCATCTGGCTGCAGCCAAGTGAGGAATATGGATGGGACTCCTGACTCTGTTAAAATGCTCAGGAGAAGGAAGCCGTCAGGGACCGAGTTAGGTAATGAAGAGGCACAGGGGAGGTAAATAAAGGATTTTGGTTGTGATTTCACTAAGCAAGCCAGAAGCGCTGACCCATCCTCTTGAGTAGCCAGCAGGTGGCGCTGTTTTGCGTGGCTGACACATTTCTGAAAGGCTCAAAATCGCTCCCTGGGATCTTCAAAACCTGCCTTGCAGGAGCCGAAGCTTTTCTGAGGAGTCACTAAGTCATCTTGAACATGCCCCGTCTGTTGTCATTTGTAGGACGGCACTTTAGTTCACAAGCAGACCGGGAAATGCGTCAAAGCCGCACAGAAGGAGCTTGGCCAAGGCTTTGCCCCACTCTTGCGGGACTGTACCAACTCAGACAAACAGAAATGGTTCTTCAAGGAACACGTGTGATCGTGCGCGTTGCCTTGTCAAGGAAGGAGCCCATCCTGGCCGCGGACTGCACCCAATGAGGTGGAGGAAGTACATGGTTGCCATTTGTGAATATGTTGGTTTTCATGAGAATGTGAATAAGCTTTGTACAGGCTTTGAAAACTTGGAAAATGTCTCCCAGTACCGTGTTTTCTAAGGGCAATCCTAAGAGGTTACCTTTGGTATTTGGAAAGGTTAATTATGATATTTTTTTCTATCAAGATGTGCCTTTCACAATGGTGCCTTTTATTCTCACTAACCAAAAGGTAAATACTTTATGTTGGTACTTATGAAGATTCCCAGGTCGCACAAACGGATAATACCTCAAACGTCGAGTTAGCGTTTTCTCAGTGGGCTGAGATGGACACTAGAAACCTTGCGTTGATTTCTTCCGGTGTGAGCTAGATGAGACGGTCTACATTTATATTATAATAAAGAATGCTGTTTGCTTATGTGTTGCTGTCCAGTCAAAACGATCGTCATGTTCGTATTGACCCAAACAGACTAGCCAAGTCTGAAACTTCAGAGAAACAATATGGCGTACCAGGATCATCCAAACTTGAGAGTATATTTCCAACAGATGCCTGGTGGGAGGGTGGCCGGTGACTTTCAGTAGTGCTTAGCCACTGTGACTTTAAGACATGTTTGTTTCGCTTGTCATTTTTATCACGCGGTAGTGCCAGGGAGATATGCAACATTCTACATGAAACTCAGTTTTCAAGTTGCTTCTTAAATAGTATTTGATTATTTAACCCAGTGCGAGAGCTTGTGATGAGGCAGCTGCCGTGGCTATTGCCCCAAAGTCCCGATGTCTGGGTGATCCTAGATCAGCTCCCGGAGCTCGTCAACTTGTTATAGCCAATAGGAACGATTAAAAATACCATCAATGAGCTCGGGGTGTAGGTCAGTTGTAGGGTGCCTGCCTAAGCATGCACAAGGCCCTGTGTTCAATCCCTGACACCCCATGCTTTTTAAAATAAGCTTGGTGGCACACCCCTAATCCCAGCACTTAGGAAGTGGAGGTAGGAGGATCAGAAGTTCAGGGTTATCACCGGCTACACAGAGTTTGAGGTCAGCCTCGGCTACAGGAGACCCTGCCTCAAGAAAGCCTCAGTGAGAAGGCAAACTGAGGATCTTATTTTTGTCCCCGACACACACGCGATTCATTAAAAAAAAATGTCACCTCATGTCTCTAGCTCTTCTCTCAAGCATTCTGCCCTGAGGAGCTCCTTCTAGAGTGATGCTAACAGCTCCTCAGTAACAGATCTACTTTGCCTGAATCCACCTCTGCACCTTAACTGCTCCGTACTTCCGGTTCGTGTGAATGAGATGAAGATCATGAACTGAGTTTGAGGCAGGGGATTAGCCGTTTCGGGCATGTGGGAGGGGCTCTGAGATGTTAACTTTGATGCCCTCTCTGCCTTTTTTTTTTGGCATGTGTGTATAGTATGTGTATATGCATGTTCACATATCTGGGGCATGTGTGTAGAGGTCAGTTTGACTTCAGGTGTCTTCCTTGAGCATTCTCTGCAGCCCTCCATGCTGGCCAGGCTTTTCTGGGAAACCATCCTTGAATGCTCACTCGTTCATGTCAAACACCCTGTCCATTGGGCCATCCCACCCCTTTAAAGTCTCAGAACCATCTTATATATGTGTGAAGCACCATGCGTGCAAGCAGGTATTTGTTCAGAAAGCACACACAAAGTAGTATACTTGTTTTCTCTTTAAGGATTAGGCAGCTCTTGAGCAGGCAGGAGTGTGGGGTGGGGCAGCTCCTCCGCTCAGCTCTTAGGCCAAGGGCAGGGTGGGCCTGACCTTCCACTGGTCCTGCTGTGGAGACTTGGCAGGTCAGGGGAGGGACCACTGTTTGCTTCCTTCTGGCTTCTATAGTGTGGAGGGTCAGGTGGCTGGTGTAGGGGGAAGCCCCTTTCCAAGCACAGAGAAACAGCTTGGGTGGGCCAGACATGGAGCTGGCATCCCCAAATGCACCCAGAGTGTGGGAGGCTACACCTGCGTCTGTGCACATCACAGGCGTGGCAGCCAACTGGCCTGGCTTGAGGAGTCAGCTCACTGACGCCTTCCACCAGGAGCAGCAAGCTTAGTGCTTGTGAAGATCTGGAAAATAATCTGATTTTTGGACACATTACAGTACTTGAGGAGGCTTTCCTTGCCGTGATGGGTGAAGGGTCTAAAAAAGGCCACACGGATGTGAGGCGGTTCCCCCAACAGTCTGGGCTTGGATTCCTGTCTCTCTGACAATGGGCAGGTGTGGATACCATGCTGGTCTGCAGAGTTGCTGAGACAGATTGCCTTGGGTCCTAGGATTCCATTTTTTCTTCCCCATTGGAGCTCTCAGGACAGTGTCACCCCTCGCCTGGCCTTGCAGGCACTCTGGGTGTTTGATGGTGGATGGTTGGTTACCATATGTTTTGCATGGCTGACATCTGTATCCCGGAGGACAGCCTGATTCTCAAGTAAGCAAGTGCCCCTTTCACAGAATTTGTTTCTATTGGCAGATGGCTGTGGCCCTTCTCTCCCTCGGGTCTAATATAATCTATCAAGATATCAAGATTGCTGTTCTCTGGGAGAACCCTAACCCAGGCAGAAACAAGTTAGCATTAGGGATGCCAGCTAGGATGTTGTCCGTAGGGAGGAAAGCAAAATCACCTGAAAAGCAAGCAGCAGTGTATCACAGATCTGGAGCTGTGAGACGGGCCTTGTATTAGTCGGGGTTCTCTGGAGACACAGAACTGATGGAATGAATCTATAGATAGAGAGAAAAGGGGATTTGTTAGAGTGGCTTACAGGCTGTGGTCCTGCTTGTCCAACAGTGGCTGTCTACAAATTAAAGGTCCAAGAATCCAGTAGCTGTTCAGTCCATGAGACTGGATGTCTCTGTTAGTCTTCAGTATACACCAGGATCCCAAAGAAGTGGAATTTAATACCAGTGAAGAAATGAGCTTGCCAGCGCGAGAGAGAACCAGCAGGCAGAGAGAGCGAGCTTCCTTCTTCCATGTCCTTTATACAGGCTGTCACCAGAAGGTGTGGCGTAGATTAAGAGTGAATCTTCATGCTTTAAAATATCAGGATCAAAGGTGGGTCTTACCACTTTAAATGATTAAAACAAAAACAAAACAAAACTCTCAGGTGTGCCCAATTACTAGTTTTAGTTAATTTTAGATGTAGTTAAGTTGACAGTTAAGAATAGCCATGACAGGCCTCATGGGGCCAGCAAGAAGAGGGACATACAGTCAAGCAGGGAGTGGAAGGGAAGTGTGGTGTGGGGTCACTGGTGACCAAAGCCTTCACTGGGGTTCAGGGTGTTTCCTTAGCACTTTGCCCCACAGGGTTCGCACAGGTGTACTCCGAGTTGAGGCACCATGTAAAATCACCCAGACAGGTGGTCTTCATAGTAGATCTACACTGGGACCAGTCAGGTGAGCCTCAGAGGAGAATGGTTTCCGGAAGGTGGGTGTATAATTCAGACTGAGGAGCTGGGGCGTGGGAAAGAACTGGAAGAGATGCCCAGGGTGACCACACCTATCTCTGGGATGAGCAAGTTAACCCTATACTCACTGGAGGCTGAGACAATGTACATAAATTATCATCTAACTTAGATTCATTGCCCATCTGCATGATTGGTGGTATAAGTGTGTCTTCTGGTGATCTCTCTCTCTCTCTCTCTCTCTCTCTCTCTCTCTCTCTGTCTCTCTCTCTCTCTCTCTCACACACACACACACACACACACACACACACATGCACATCCAGTGTTGATAAAGCCCACTGCCTTGTGCACACTAGGCAAGTGTCCTACCACCCAGCCCCAGCCCTCTTAGCTATATTCTTTAGTTCCTTGTTGAACATGCGTCTCAGAAATCACAATATGCTTTTTAAAATTTTCATGGTCTTCAGCTTATTGTTGAATTAATTTTTTTTAAAGATTTATTTATTAATTATGTATACAGTAATCTCAATATTCTGTCTGCATGTATGCCTGCAAGCCAGAAGAGGGCACCAGATCTCATTACAGATGGTTGTGAGCCACCATGTGGTTGCTGGGAATTGAACTCAGGACCTTTGGAAGAGCAGGCAATGCTCTTAACCACTGAGCCATCTCTCCAGCCCCTTGTTGAATTAATTTTAGTAGAACTTAGCTGGATCAATCTGTTTCTCCCCTCTTTTCTGTTATGGCCATGGTATGTCTTATAAACCCAGCAGTGGAATGGCACACTTACTGTTTTAACAGTAAAGAAAGAGCATATGCACACACTCGCTCACACAGTCCTTTAGTTTCCTGGCCTTGTATACCAGTTCTCATTTGTTCTTTGTTTTCTGAGACTCTATGTCTTCTTGGTTTGCATTGTAAGGGTGTTGGTGTTTCCCCGAGGGGTAGGTAGATCCATTTGTAGCAGGCCTTTTTACTTGTTTGGGAATGTTTTTTATTCTGCCTTCTGTGGCTGTGAGGTAGGTAGTTTAGCTGGTTATAAGACCATTCTTGGAAAGTTCTTGTTTGTTCCTGGACTGAGGACCGTGTAACTACACAAGTCAGTTTCATGGAGCTTTCTGTTGTGACAAGGATGCCCTTCCTCCAGTTCCCACTCACGGCCCTCACTTCCTTCTGTACTTAAACTGCCAGCAACTCCAATAGCTATGTCTCTACCAAAGGTCTATTTAAGGAACCACAAGTTTTCTCTGTCAGGCTTTTAAACCACCCCCCCCATTGGAGGAAACTGTTTATTGGTTCCCTGCCACTCAGCCCCGAAATAAACACACAGAAACTATATTATTCAAATCATTGCTTGGCCCATTAGCTCTAGCTTCTTATTGTTTAACTCTTATATCTTAATTTAACCCATCTCTATTAATCTGTGTATTGCCACGTGGCTGTGGCTTACTGGCTAAAGTTCCACTGTCTGTCTCCGGCGGGGCTCCATGGCTTCTCCCTGACTACTCCTTTCTCCCAGCATTCAGTTTAGTTTTCCCCTCCTAGCTCTGTTCTACCCTATCAGGCCAAGCCAGTTTCTTTATTCATTAATGGTAATTCACAGAATACAGAGGGTAACCCCCCATCACCCACCTGCCCTGCTGTAAGTCTGTGTAGGTCTGTGTTACAGCAGTGTTTCCCAGATGTCACTTGGTATTTCCTGTTGTAACCGAGAAGTTAGCAGGTGAAATTGGCACTCACCTATTTTCTCACAGCCCCTTGTAGGTCATAGGGCAGGCTGTGTTCAACTTGACTCTTTTCTCAGCTCTGGGTTCTGAGTGAAATCCAGATGTGACCTCCTGCTGTCTCCTCTGGAACTTTGGTTCTGCTTCCCAGCTCACTGATGGCAGAAATCAGTCTTGTGGCTATGGGATGGAAGCTCTCGGAGGTCACTGCTGAGAGCACACTGCTGGCTTTGGAGACGTAAGCTGCCGTGGTGTGGTGTGGTGTGGCTAGGATTCAGGATCCGTGGTTTTCTTCCACTGGTAGGAACATACACATTGTATGCACAGAGGGATTGGGGTGCCAGGGATGACTGCCTCTGTTGTGCCTACTGACCATTCTAGAAGATTCCGTTTTGTACACCGATTAAAAATATCTAAGGAGTAATATTTTCTTACATGACAAATATATTGTTGCTCAAGGAGGGACTTGTTTTAAAGGTTAATTATTGTGTTTATATTTTTATATCTAATCATATATAGTATTCACATATAATATAAAAATATAAGTTACATTTATCGGTAATTGTACTGTTTCCTTATGGGTTGAGAGTCTGCTCAGCCGAAGTGCCCTGTCCTAGCAGCTCCCCTTTACCTTCCTGCTAGAACAGCTCCTCACTTGTTCCCATGTGTGGCGGGAATCACCTGTCACTTAAAGAACAGGCACTGTGGGCTCAGCAGTTCTAGGGTGGGGCCAGAGGGCTGTCAGCCCTTACTAAGCCATTGCTTCTGTCGGTTTCCTCCACCTCCTGTTTCTTCTTCCTTCTGCTCCTCTTCTTCATCCCTCTCCCTCTTCCCCCATATCTTTCCTTTCTTTTTGCATTGCTAGCAGCCCCCTCTATTTCTGTCTGTCTCTCCCTTTCTCCTTCTTTCCTGGATCTCTTGATGTACCCCAGACTGGCCCTGAATCCTCCACGTAGCCCGGGTTGCCTCAGTCTCTTAAGTGCTGAGTGGACAGGTACATGCCACGGTCTGTTCTGTGGGCTGCGTTGTCAGCAGCAGAGACCTTAAGAGGTGAGACCGAGAAGGGGGCAGGGCTGTGCTAAGATTCTACATGAAAAGAAAAAAGGCAAAAGGAGGCTAGGGCCAGTCCCCACGGACATGCCTTCCTTGTGTGACACACTAGGTGGTGGTGTCAGCTTGGAAATGGGACAGTGCATTTGTAGCAGACAGTTGGTTTTTGTTTTGTTTTGTTTTGTTTTAAATTCTTCAAATCTGAGATCCATGAGATGGATGGATAACTGGGAGACACCCAGAGGCCACCCAGGACCAAATATAGTTGACATCAGATGGAGGCTGTTGAGGGAAGGAAGGGTGCGGTTTGCAGACACAGCAAACGAGAACTGAATTTTCCTCATCAGTATTTCACATTTTGCTTGCTAACTGCTGTCTGAATTCGGCTCTGCAGAAGTTCTGGAAGTATCAACAGGGCCTCTTTTTAAATGGCACCGTCACAACTGGTTTGCTGTATTAGATCGTGTTAAGTTCCAATCCTGAGAGAAGGTTTTGAGGGCTTTGCCCTCTAGCCCTGGTGCATCACAGCCGCAACACGTAACTGCTGAGTATGACTGGAAACACTGGCCTGTCCCCTAGTGGGCTGGAGAGCTGATGGCTCAGTGCTTGAGAGCACTGGCTGCTCTTCCAGAGGACCCGAACTCAACTCCCAGAGTTCACATGGCAGCTCACAACCATCTGTCTCTCCAGCTCCTGGAGATCCATCTCTCTTTTCTGGATCCCTTCAAAGCCAGGCATGAAGGTGGCACACAGATCTGCAGGCAGGCGGAACATACATGCATACACACAGCCCCAATGCCTTTCTTTATAGATAGCTTCAGGGACTTGCTTTCTCCTGGGATTCTATCGTCTGATCTTGTCAGGTTGATTGGGGAAGAGCTGTGGCCTCCCATGTGTAGTTTTTACTCATGATGGCGATGATGATAATTATCACAGTCAAGGCACCTTTCTAAGATTGTCCTACCATGAGCTCACTGGAGCATCTTAAAATACCTGCCAAGATGCCAGCGTCCATACAAACCCTGAAACTGTTTTAGATAAAAATGCTGTGAAGGGCAGGGAACTGATCTGCGGTCACATAGCACCCAGGACGTACTCCAGAGCTCAGTGGCTGCTTCTCAGAGGAGAGGAGAGGTGACTCAGATCCCTGAGGGTCCCACGGCTCCCACACCCTGCTGTAGGTCCATCCCCTCACCCTTAACCCACTTACACAACACTGTTAGCTCCAGCCTGAATGAATGAGTCTGCCCCACTTGGAGAGCACAGGAGATTTTGTGACCGACTTCTATCTGTGCGAGCACATTTCTGAAAAGTGCCAAGTTTAGGGAGGCACACCCAGACCGGGAGCCGTGTAGGGGCCAGACTGCCCCTCTGGGTGAGGGCACCTATCAGATAGAATTCCATCTGTGACCTTGCCCACCCTCCACCCTCTCTCTCTTTAATATGGCAGAGACTGGGGGACGTATTTCTTCAGTCTTGCCTTGTTAGATCCCTGCTGCCAGAGAGGCCACAGTCAGAGCCCAGATCAGCTGTGATTGCTCCATCCACCCCTCAGCCATCTTCAAGTACGCGGTCCCTATGGAATGGAGGCTTCTGCCCCAGCTGCTGAGTCATGAAGTTTCTGTGACTCATCCTGAACTTCTCACAAGGCAGGGGTCAGTGAGAGAGAGTGCATGAGAACCTCTGGAGAGATTTCAACACCCCACGAAGGAATGACCGGATGTGTGTGCCCATCGGCACAGCTCTGGTGCGACATCAAGGTTTGCAGAGCACCTCTCGGTTCTCACAGGCAGCTGTGAGCAGAGAAAGCAAGCAACTGCAGGAGATGCCGCAGGGACTTGCAGAAGTTGATGCTCACCTCCGCATCGCTGCAAGAGTCCCCATCTGTGTCTCCAGCACGTGGTCAGCCAGTCTTAGCCTGTCCCCTGCCCGTGAGCAGCAGTCCTCGCGGGACACCCATTTCCTGGTAATGTTGAGATGGGTGTCCCTGGTGCTTCTTTCTTTCTCTAGATCTCCGCAGAGGCCACCCAGTGTGTTTGCTCTTAGCCTCTGGCTAATCGTCCGGAGTGGAGATGATCCAGAGTCTGCCGTGCTCCAGGACAGCCAGCCTCGCTTCCTCCACCATCCTGGTAGGGTTTCCAAGAGGGAGAAGCAAATCTACATGTAACTGGAGGTCTGGACTTGGTATTGCTGCACTGCTGACCAGTCCAGGCTGAACCCGGATACCTCAGGGGCAATGAAAGTGGCGTTGCTAGCCTGTGGGGTGTGTGTGGTGGCAGAATGTGCGTGTGTGTGACCCAAGAGAGACCTGCTGGGCATGGTGGTACCTACCTAGAATCCCAACACCTCGGAGGCAGAGGCAGGAGGATGTAGAGTTCAAGATCATCCTTGCTCACGTAGCCACATAGAGGCTAGCCTCTTAGTTCTACATAAGAACTAGCCAAGCCTCAAATTTCCTCCACGAGGAGGCCAAGGCAGGAGGATTGCCATAAGTTTGAGGTAAGCTTTGTGTACAGAGTAAGTTCAAGGCCAACCTAGGATACACAGCAAGGTCTTTTCTCAAAAGGAATAACAAATGAAACAAAAATTATCTTTAAGGATACCTCTAAGTGGAGTGTGATTCTAAACCCTTCTTTCCACTGGCAGTCAAGGGGGGACTTTGCTCAGCAGGAGAGATGGCGTCGAGTTACAGTAGGTGAGACTGGTGCCAGCTTTAATTTGGCTGCTTGAACTCTGGGCAAGTCACCTCAGTGCTGTGCCACCCACCCCCAAGTACAAGAATAGGGTCAGGGCTGGGAGAGGGCAATGAGCATTATATGAGTTAGTGTGGAAACAGCACCCCCCATCCCATGTCTATTTGGTGGTGCTCAGGGAGCACTCACTGAGGGAGGGATGCAAAGGCTTCATAGACAGACTCCAGGGTCTTAGATGGAGAGAGAGCAAGCTGGGGCCAGGTTGGTGTCAGGAGCAGCAAGGAGAATACATTGTTGAAACAAGGAGCACAGGCTTTCCCTCCCTCCACAGGGCCGTTCATGTTCAACACCTCTCCACCATAGTTGCTATATCTCTCCGGGGAAAATAAGAATATGCAAGCCGTAGGAAGTCTTGGGGGGTCATTTCTGCCCAGACTCTTCACTGTGGAGTTGAGGCAAAGGGAACCGGGAGCTGCCGGCTCATGCTTTCTGCCTGAAGACACGTGACCCCTCTGAGATCCTCCCGTCTAGAATTCGGAGGAGCTGGGAGCTCGTTCCAGCGTGGAGTTTGTTTCATAGCTTTTGGACTCAGAAACTGAAGGGAAATAAAAGCGGCCTTTTCTGGGTCAGGTTCTGGATGATTCTGGGAACTTGTCCATAGAACCAAGTGATTTATGGGGACCCAGCTGTGAGGAACTGCACACAACAGGGCTCAGAGAAGATACACTCCAGATGTGGCCTCATTAGAGGCAGGACCAGAACAATAGGGCTCAAAGGCATCCATCCTCCGTCTATTGGGCCATGAAGACAGGGTGGCCAAGGGGCTGTGGTGTCAGCTGCTGTCTCCAAGCTGGGAAGTCACTGAGAATGCTCTATCCATCTCCACAACTACAGATGGAGAAGCAGAGGCCCAGAGAGGGAAGGCACCAACCCAGTATCACACAGCACCAGGGTCTGTCCCAGATCAAGGCTGTCTTTGATTACAAGTGGAACAGGCTTGACTCTGCCATCTCCTGGTGTTTTGATTCCTTCCTGTTGCTGTGTTAAAAGCACTGGTACAAACAACCTAAGGGAAAGGGGGTCTATTTGAGCTCACAGTCCAAAGCACAGTAATGGGAAGTCAAGGCTGAGGAACCGGAAGTAGCATGCATGACCAAGAAGCAGAGAGGGGTGAGTGCATATGAGTCCTCAACTGGCTCCCTCCATTTTATACCGTCCATAGTGCCCTGCCCAGAGAGTGTCCCACCCATGCCCTCTAGAGCCTTACCTCCCAGGCGAGTCTGAACATTACCCATTGCAGATGGTAAGGCTGGTCCTGCTGTAGAGCCTAGCTGCTGTTTACTGGAGCTGAATGAAACCAAGCCCTCTCCACCATGCCACTTGAGCTCCTAGGCTCTCAGTGACACCGTCCTTGGGCCTTGAACCCTGGAACTGTCCTCATGGGTTCTTATTCAGGGTGTATAGTCTCTCTTCCAAGGATAAGGGGAGCAGGTCTGATATGGGGTTCAGGTCACATGCTTGCTGCACTGTCTCTGGCTTGGGAGCTTGCGGGATGGGGTCTCAAGTCAGGCTGGCTTCCTGATGTGTGAGCATCTATTTTCACCAGATCATTACAAAATATAAGTCAATTCTAACAGTACATAGTTAGGTTGCATAATCTTTGAATCTAGTTAACTGTAGTGTGTGATGTTTTTATTTCCAAGTTTTTAATAATAAAAATAATAAAAGTAAAAATGTAAGCTTACTGCTGAAGATTTGGAAACTATAAAAACATTAAGAAACCATTTGAGTTTTCAGTGTCCAGAGACAGCAGCACTGAAGTGTTTTCCACCAGTCTTTTTAGTTTCTGTTGCATTGCTGAAGGAGCCACCGAGCTAAAGCCATCCCGTGTGTGTGTGTGTGTGTGTGTGTGTGTGTGTGTGTGTGTGTGTGAAGATGTCTTAACTAAAAAAGTACCCTTTTCATAGGCTCGTCTCCTCATGCTCCTCCATGGTTTCCTTCTTATCCCCAGGAAGTGTCTTTCTACTTTATGCCATTTTCATAGATGACAGGTAGATAGATAGATAGATAGATAGATAGATAGATAGATAGATAGATGATAGACAGATAATGTACATAATCTAGATTCTACATATGAGAGAAACATTAAGATAGATAAATAGATGATAGATAGATAGACAGACAGACAGACAGACAGATAGACAGATCATGTACATAATCTAGATTCTACATATGAGAGAAACATTAAGATAAATAAATGATAGATAACTAGACAGACAGACAGATAGACAGATCATGTACATAATCTTGATTCTACATATGAGAGAAACATTAAGATAGATAAATAGATGATAGATAGATAGATAGACAGATAGACAGATAATGTACATAATCTAGATTCTACATATGAGAGAAACATAAAGATAGATAAATAGATGATAGATAGAAAGATAGACAGATCATGTACATAATCTTGATTCTACATATGAGAGAAACATTAAGATAGATAAATAGATGATAGATAGACAGACAGATAGACAGACAGATAGACAGATCATGTACATAATCTAGATTCTACATATGAGAAACGTTTCTGTCTGAGTCTGGTTTATTTCGTCTGATGTGGTGCTCTCTAGTTTATTTATTTTTCTGCAAATGAAATGTTATTTTTCTTTAGAGCTGAGGGAAATGCCACCCTGCCTGTGTGCCACAATTCCTTAGCCATGTAACTATTGGTGGCAATCTAGACTGGTTTCCCATTTTGACTACAGCGAATGGTGCTACAGAAGACATGGCTGTTCAGTATCTCCGTGGTGTGAGACTTGGAGACACTCAGGCACACCTGCTGAAGTGCAGGGTAGCTGGATCAGAGTGGACCCTACCAGTCTTTTTTCTTTACCACAGTCCCTTTATTTGGCTGCTCAGCTGGATGAGCCCAGTACTTGAGAGGCAGAGGCAGGCAGATCTCTGTGAAATCAAGGTCAGCCTGGTCTACATAGTGAGTTCTGGGACAGCCAGAGCTATGTAGAGAGACCCTGTCTCAAAAACCAAACCAAAAAAACAACCCCATGCTCCCAAAGCCCTCATGTGCAGTCAACACTGTTCCTTGGGGATGTAGTATTAGGGTAGTGCACACAGGTTAGGTGCACAGGTCATCCCACACCTCCAGACTGCCCACTCCTGGGAGAAATGCCTCTGCTCTGCCTTAATCTTATGGGTCTACTCTTTTTCTATTCTCTATCTCCCTCTCTCCCCTTTCCATCCTTTTTATTTTTTTTTAAAGACAGGGTCTCTTATAACCCTGACTGGCCACAAATTCCTCTGATTCTCCTGTCTCTGCCTTCTGAGTGCTGAGGTCACCACACTTGACTCTCAACTTTACTGTAAATGCCAAAGTTTCTAACAACTAGAATAATGAACACTAGTGTATATCCTGTTTATAAGACATCACGCTGACTGATTTTCACGCATGATTTTGTTGAATTTTCATGACAACCTCGCAAAGCAAGTGTTTTACACTATAGATGTATGCTTTCATCAGTGTGCGTGTGTGTGTGTGTGTGTGTGTGTGTGTAGGCCAGAGGACAGCTTGGAGGAGTCACTTCCACCCATGTGGATCTTGGGGATGGAACCCATGTCATCAGACTTGGCAGCTTGTTCTCACAGAACTGTCTTGCCTTGTGGTGGTTTTCTAGCGGTAAATTTTAGGTGGAGGCGGGGGAGAAACTGAGTCTCAGAGAGACTGGGTCCCATCTAAGCTGGCGGGAACTGAGTTTGGTGGGATTATAGCCTCCTCTAATCTCACCACTCTGTCTCTGAATGTAACCCGAGGACACAGTCTGGTCAGGCCTGGCTCTTAAATGCTGTGGTTTGTGAAGCAAGCCTTTGCACCTGTGCCTGATTCCCCTGTCTCGTTCATTCAGGCTCCGGACACCTTCTTTCCCGTAGGAAGAACCTCTTGGAGGCAACTCAGCTCAGCCAGAATTCCTGGAAACAATCGTTTGCAATCCTCCTAGTACAGTGTGCCTATTCCTGCAGCACCTAATGCCCGCTGCTAGGATAGTGTGAAGTGGGTCACACTGTTTGGTGCCTCGGACTTCCCTCCTCACCAAGCACCGTAGACCCAACTAAAGAGGGGCATTCCACCATGGGATGTGTCTGACCTGGCTTCTAGAAGCCTCTTTTCTCCCTCGCTCTGGTGAGAATCAAGAGATGCCTTCATGACTCTGAGCCCCTCAGCCCCACGCCTGGCCCTGCTCTTGCTAGCGGTCTATAGTTGGTAAGGAGACCACGCCCATGTCCACTGCCCTCAGAATCATGACACAGCATGGCTTTGCCTCTTCAGCTGCCCATTCCTCAGCCACATGGCTCAGATGGGGACTTTCCCTTCTGTGGGGTGGAGTTGCAGAAGCACGCTTTAAAATACGGGTTGGATTTTCATTTTTGGTTGTTTGCTAAATTTGGTCATAATCGTGTCTTCTGGTTCTAAAATGAGTAAAAGGAAGCAGCTGTCCTCTGGGAAGGCCCTAGAGGGAGCAGCCGAGGGGAGTGCACTATGGGCCACTCTACTTCCTTCCTGAGAGTCTGAGGCCAACTCTGGGAGTGAACGGGCCTGACAGAACCCAGGAGAGGTCCAGGCTCCTACAGTCTCCTAAGCCAAGAACTCACCAAGGCTCTTGACACTCGAAGTGTTCCAGAGCCATGGGTTCTACCAGGGAACACAAGTGCCAACACTGACCCCATTCTGTGGAGCCCCACCAATTATAATTCCAGATGGACACAGCATGGTCAAGAGAGGTGACTGGAGGAAGCTGTGGTCTGGCTTCTGCCAGAGCAGGGGTGGTGTTGAGCTACCAGGAAAGACCAGTGAATAGGCCTTCATGTTCAGGGAAGGGCTTAGTGTGCAGTGAGCTTCTAAATCATGGGGATGGCACTTAGGAGGGGGCCGTGCCTGCGTCAGGACCATGCCTTGGCAGCCAGATGAGCTGAAAGTCCATGTAGGGATTGGGAGAAGTGGGCTTGCGTGGGAAGCACGGCCGCAGCTGTCCATGAAGCCAGCTATTTCTGGGTTGCATCACCTTTCCTTGAGTGTGTGTGTCCCCCACTCATCCCTCAGTGAGCTGCACAAAGCCAGGATTTAATCGCACTATGTGGTTTGGCTTCTGTCCCCAACCCTGAGCTGAGCCTTCCTGCCAAGGTCATAGGCCTTTCATTTGCTCAAGTCCTTGAAGACTTCTTCCTCATGCTCCCCCACCCCCTTGCTGTTTGTCCCTGTCTGTCCCTTGTCTCTGCTTAAGTTCTTTCTCCTCATGGCTGTCACATGGATTCTCCCCTGCCAAAGGCTCCCTCCCTGTCATTTCTGTGACCATCTTTCCTTCATTCTTGAGCCACCCTTCTCTGGATCCCATTGGTTCCTCTCGTGGCCTTCATGTTCTAGCTGGGTAATCCTCACCAAAAGTGTGGCGTGAGATGTGCGGTCACTGGGTTATCCAGTGAGAAATGTATTCCACTGCAAGTACCATAAACCCAAGAGGCAGGGAACAAGTCTCACGGGAGGCTTTCTTCTCCTTCTGTAAGAGGAAGTCACTCAAGTTCATGCCTACCACAAACAGGTTAGGTCCCCAAGTACTTAAGTCGAGAGATTCTGGTATAACTGTATCCAGGATGTAAACACAAGGCCTTGGTCTCTTTCGCTGTCTATCTACCCACTTCCATCCTTAGGGAGAGGAGGCGCTTGCAGATGTGTTTGGGTCACAAGTCACATGAACAGGCTCAGACCTAGGTCCTGGGACTCCTTAGCTGCAAAGCAGGCTGGGAAGTTTAGCTTTCCCGGCTGGCACTTTGTCATCAAGGTGTGGGAAGGAAGGAAGGAAGGAAGGAAGGAAGGAAGGAAGGAAGGAAGGAAGGAAGGAAGGAAGGAACCAGTCAGGTGAGGGTGGCATAGTTTGGCAGCATTTTGTCTAGTAGCCGTGGCCAAGGAGCAAGTCAAAGCCATCCATCCCCAGGTTCCAAGCAGAGGAAGCAACTCGTGTTGGGCTCAGAAACCTGCAAAATCCGGAGTGTGGAGATTTGTGGGCTCAGGGCCATGGGCACTCTGGGAAAGTCCAGGGTGGGGCTGAGGAATGGAAGGCTGGCTGGACAGGGACTGACTTTGCTTGACAAGCCCTGCCAGAGGTCTTCTTCCTGCTGAGAAGGGCTCAGTAAAGTAGGACCAACAGCTTTGCAAACAAACACCTCCTGCCTCCATGCTCCCTGCTGTCCTCAAGTCTCCTGCCTCCCTCCTAAGTGAGTCGCCTCCTGGCTTCACTTAATTTCCACAGGAAACTGGCAAGAGCAACATCCGTCTGAATTCCCCCCAAATTCTCTCCAGATTTCCAGGGTCAGAGAGGGAGGGTCTCAGCGAGGTCAGAGGTGATGATCTCGGGATTGGTGGGCTTGTGCCGAATGAGCCCTAGGTGACAGCAGCATCCCAATGCCAGCTCGTGGCAGGATACAGATGCTCAGAAGGACTTCCCTGGAGGGAGATCAGCTGCCTGTGGGGGAGGGAGCTAGCTAAGCCTCATTCCCACGGACTCCTGCCCAACACACAGGGCTGCTGAGGTTCCCTTCTTGGGGGAGGGTGTGGCCAGCAAGGGTTGAAGTATCCTAGCAGCTGCTCCTGCCAGGGAGGCTGCTTTCCCCACATGGTCTAGAGACAGTGGTCCCAGTCTAGCGTCATTATTTTGTTTGCCACTAAACAACCATGCCATTTGTTTAGCCATCACTTTCTTTTCTGTGACTCTCAGGGAACACCATGGGGCTGATACAGGGAGCAGGTTTCTGTGTCAGAGACCTAGGGGAAGTTCTTCCTCTCTCTGAGTCTTCATTTGCTGAAATCAGGGCTCTGAGGGGATGCAGGGGCTATCAGTGAACACTGGAATCCCATAGGCAAGTCCTCCCTGGGCTCATTGGTGGCTGCATGGCCTTTGACAAATCCTTAGCCTTGACCTCATGTGAGGATGAGGAACCAGAGGTGATGGAGGTAGCAGGGACAATTGTCCCCAACATGAGTGCCGAGGAAAACGATCTAATTTCCTTCCCCGTGACAAAACAGTGTTAAAAGATATTCTTTTAAGAACTAAGTCAACACAAAGAAGCCACCCTCTGTGACAGAACTGTGTGCAGCCCCTAGCTGAGTCCATGGAATGCCGCAGAATGCCCCTAAAGCATGCCTGCTGTGACACTTTAGCTTGTCTTCTGCAAGGTGGCATCCTGCCAGCCCCCCTTCATGTGCCATCCCCACGCTCTCTCTGGTCCCCTCAAGATCCTAAGCTTCTACCCCAGAGGTGAGGGGCAGCTCTCTGGCTCTGGAGGACTCCCACTCTCTAAGGTCCTTTGCTGGATCTTTCTGCTCTACTACCCAAGCAACCCTAAGTGTCCCTGCCCTGCTGCTCTCTGAGCGGACCCCTTGGTCCCCATCTCACCTCTCCCTGCTCCTGGCTCCTTGAGTTTGTAACTGAATCTCATACTCCCTCATTTGACTGACATCCGACTTTGGCAATGCGCTATAAATGTGAGGAGGGCAGAGGCCTTGGCCGTGTTCCAGTTTTCAAGTACCAACTTTGAGAATTTGCCGGTTCTCAACAAATAATTGCTGAATGTTTAAATGGGTGCCTCCCTGGGAGATTCTAGAATTTGGTGGCAGAAGGCTCACAGCAGGACTCACCACAAGGCTTGTGTGGTGCACAGAGACTCCAGTCACGTTTGTGGGTTCAGGTTCACTCAGACATTCAACGCGTTTTCCCTGGGTCCCTTCCTGGACCTCCAGGGCGGAGATGGTGCCCTCCAAAGAGCATGATCACAAGGAGGAACTGTTTGAGAAGCCAAGGAAGAGAAGGACTGAGGTGTGTGTTGGACTCAGTCTTGGGCAGTTTCAAAAGCCGGGAGATAGAGAAGAGACCATACCTGAGGGGAGTGAATGGGAGTGCGGGAGGTAGTGCCTCTGAGGCTAGTGGAGTTTCCAAAGTCGTCTGTCTGAGGGGAGAGATGACATGAGCTGTTTCTGTCCAAGCAGGGTCACAACAACCTTAATTTAAAATGTTACTGAATAATAAAAACCAATTCATCTATAAGACGGTTAGTTCTTTGTCTTATTGTTCACTGGAAATAGAGTGTTAGGGCTGGAGGGACTCTGAAGGCCAAGAATTGTCACATACTTCTCTCTTTCTCTGTGTGAGGGGCCTGAGGCCTCAGAAGGGAGGGACTTACCCAAGGCCTCCCAGCGGACTGAGCAGTTGTGCTGGATCTCAGGCTCCTGTTTGTCTGGCCCAGGGCTCTTTCCATATTCCACATTTTTCTTTCCTTTCTCCTTCCTGAAGACTCTTTACTGGCTGCAGGAAATGGAAAGCATCTTATTTTACTTATTTTTAGTTTATTCAAAATGAATAAAATGGGCAAAGAGTTTTTTCTTTCTTATATATCAGAACCAAAGTATGTCTTATGCAACGGCAAAATGAATGAGAAATGGCTGCGCAGGGAAACAAAGAAGCTTTTGAATAGTTAAAGCTCTGGGGTAAAACCCAGATTGGCCCAGATGACAGGGCTCCGCTCTCCTTGCGAAACTGACAGAGGAGGCTGGTGTGTGTGCGTGCATGTGTGAGTGTGAGTGTGTGTGTGTGTATGTGATCCTGTGTGGTGTGTGAGTGTGTGAACACACGTGTAGAACAGACTCCATCCATGAGGGATTCCCAGCGGACCAGGGTAAAGACTCTGTGTGTGTGTGTGTGTGTGTGTGTGTGTGTGTGTGTGTGTATGTGTGTGATCTTGTGTGGTGTGTGAGTGTGTGAACACACGTGTGTAGAACAGACTCCATCCATGAGGGATTCCCAGCGCACCAGGGTAAAGACTCTGTGTGTGTGTGTGTGTGACCCTGTGTGGTGTGTGAGTGTGTGAACATACATGTGTAGAACAGACTTCATCCATGAGGGATTCCCAGTGCACCAGGGTAAAGACTCTGTGTGTGTGTGTGACCCTGTGTGGTGTGTGAGTGTGTGAACACACATGTGTAGAACAGACTCCATCCATGAGGGATTCCCAGCAGACCAGGGTAAAGACTCTGTGTTTGTGTGTGTGTGTGTGTGATCTTGTGTGGTGTGTGAGTGTGTGAACACACGTGTGTAGAACAGACTCCATCCATGAGGGATTCCCAGCGCACCAGGGTAAAGCCCCTAAATTGAGCCTCCTCGGTACAGACAGTGATTGTTATTTATACTGTCATGGTGAAACCCATGAAGAATTTACTGTCTTGACTGTTCCTTTGTGTGTGCATGTTCATATGTACCGGTGCCGTGCGAGAGTGTACACACGTGTGGAGGCCAGAGACAACATCAGGTGTCGTTCTTTAGGAGTTACCTGCAGTCTTTTTTGACAGTCTCTCATTGGCCTGGAACCCACTAGCAGGCCAGCGTGCGCAGGGATCCGCTCCTCTCTGCCTCCCCAGTCCTGGGGTATAAGGACATGCCTATGTAGGGTTTTCTTGTTCTTTCTTTCTATGTTTTCTTCCGTGGGTTCTGGGGATGATCCTTGGTCCTTACACCTGCAGAGAAGCACTCCACTGGCTGAGCGATCTCTCCAGTCCCTTCTCGACCTCCTCTGAAGAGCAGCTCAGCAGCGCTCGGCGTGCCTATGTTGTACAAACATCACTGACTTTCATCTCCGGGACTCTTGATCTTGCAAAGTCGAAGTTCTGGATGCACCAAACCACAGCTCCCCACCCCCTCCTCGCCACGCTCCGCTCCGAGGTCACTGCTCTGCTTTCTGTCTCATGGGTCTGGCAGGGAGGGGAAGCATTCAGCATTCATTCTTCGGTGACAGGCTTGCTGCTTTTCTAGCCTGCTTGGAGCAAACTCCCTGGGCTCTGACCCCATCGGGGAGAGCTCAGCTGAAAGGGGGCAAATGCCACCTCCTCTGCTGGAACTTTCCCTTGAAAACCAGTTCTGATGGGGTGGGGTGGCCCTAGGTCACTGTCCCGACTGGTTAAGGGTGGGGAGATGGAAAGATATTAATGACAAGGGACATAAATGTCCAGCCTGAAAAAAATATGGCTGGAATTCTTGCAAGTGCATCTGTGGGGTAGCAATTAGTTTTATAGCACAGCCAACCCCTAAATTAGTGTCTCTGGGTCTGTTGCACTCATGTCTGCTCTGAATAGTCCCTTGGGAAACACACACACACACACACACGATGTGTATTTATATGATTCTGCACCTCCAAGAAGCTCTGATTGAATGCAGGTATTACCTAGGGAAAAATATTCTATGTTGGACAATTTCATGCTTGCACATAATAGACTTTGATAATATCCCTTCTCCATTCTTCTCTCTTATCCCCCCTCCTTCTGGAATTCTTCTCAACCCTCCCCCACATTCATGTCTTTTTATTTTGCTTTAAATAATCCACTGATTGTCATTAGCGTTGCTTGAGTGAGTGAACACGGGCATGGGGTTATTTACTGAATAGAATGGGCAACTTATGGGTGGCTACACCCTTGAAGGAGAACGCTCGCCCCCCCCCCCCCCAGCAGCCATTCCATGCATGCTGGAACGCCTACTGCCTTGATATCCTGCAGGATCCACAGCTGCCTTCGTGAGTTCAGGAGCGCAACAGACACACGAGGGCCAGCAGACAGGTTTTCACAGCCTCCACATCCTCTAATGCTCTGGCTTTTATCCTACAATTGCAGAATACTTTGGTTCCTACCACTTTATTTGGCCAAAGTGTCAATGTTGTATGGTATTTAGACTGGAACTTATCAACCTTGTTTTTCAGGTGAGGAAACTGAGGCTCAGTAGGGTCGATAGAACCAGCTGCGATGTGGGAGTCACTGGGGACTCCAAGTCCTTAGTCCAGGGTCCCTTCCTCAGCTCCACGTTTGCTGGCATTTATTGTCAAAATCTGAAGGAAGCTGGGTGCCACTGCCCGTCTGCAATGATGCCACTTGGGAGGTGGAGGAAGTAGATTGGGAGTTCAAGGTCCTCCTTGACTGAACATCAAGGCTAGCCTGAGCTCGATGAGACCCTATCTCAATAAACAGAAAGAAAGAGGAAGCATAGCATGGCAGCGCATTTACACATGCATGGTTCTCGTCCCGCAGCCTCGCATCTGACCTCAGACCCCATCCTCCTACAATAACACTGTGTCACCATCAGAGGCCCATATCAAAGAGCTGGGAGTCACCGCTGACATTTCCCATGGCCAATCTTCCAGTAAACTAGGCACTCCTAAACCCTGAATATGCCTGCACACCCATCCGTCTGCAGCTCTGAACCACCAACTTCCAGGCTTCTCCATCTCACCTGGGGATGACTCTTTGTGAGGCTGTGATGTTTCTCTCTGTTCTTGCCATCTCTACATTCCTGGCAAATGTGGATCTGAACAAGGCATGATCAGTTTCTGCACTGCAGCGTTGTCTCAGAGCCACTTGAGCTGCTCAGGTGACTTGTCACTCTAGGGAGTGTGTTTGGGGCATCCCAAAGAGTCGTGCACAGTCCTGTCTCTGAACTTCCTTCCCTCTCAACCGTTCCCCATATGCAAGTTACACAGACCTCTGTTGACTGACACCATTCTGCCACCGTTCCCAGCACAGCCCTCCGGCCTCCCATCCCTCTGACGTGTCTGAGGATAACTACCGCTTGTGTCCTGCCATCACTAGGGTCCTCTGTCTGGCTGGTGCCGCGTGTCTTGTCACAGCAGTGTCAGTCACTGACACGCTCAGCCACCACGCCGGGGAGGCTGCTTCGTCATGGAAGCCTGACCTCCTAAGTCCCAGAAGCATCTTTTAACCAATGCCTGTCTCACGGCCAGGTTCACAGACGCCCTCCCCACATTTGTCTCTAGCAGAATGATGCAGTTTTTGATCTGGGCCCAGCTGTGCCTGGGGGGCAGGCTTTCTAGATGACCACATGCCTTCTCATCCTCCTTCTGCCACCCCTCTCCTGCCCTCATGCATTCCCTGGAGGCTTTTCCTTAAGGATGGATGTTTCTCTGTCCCTGCCTGTGTTTCTCAGGAATGGTACCTAGGACACATGCTAGTCGTGGAGAGACCTTCCCACGCTGCTCGTCACACCCCGTCTTCCATTCTCCCAATCTTCAGGGCTCCTTTGGGAGAGACGGCTCACTTAAGTGACTCAGTGACCACCGGAGCTGTGTGGGACCGTGTCTATTTCTGTCCCCCACTGCACTGTCAGGTTTCATACAAACTCCGGATGGCTTCACAGGGGAAAGTTGGTGAATGCAATCCTTTGCTTTTAGTCATGAACTTGACACACTATAGAGTCACGGAGGAAGAGCGAGTGTCTGTGAGGGATTGTCTGGATTGTGTTGGCCTGCAGGTTTGTCTGAGAGGGAGTATCTGGATTTTATTAATTGAAATAGGAAGATCTGACCATCGTGGGTGTCACCATTCTCTAGACAGAGGATCCTGAACTGTGTAAGATGGAGAGGGGAAAGGGAGATCAGATATGTGTGCATTAATTTACTCCTCTTTGTTCTTGACTGTGGATGTGATGAACCAGCCGCTTCAGGTTCCTGCTGCCTTAGTTTCCCCACAGTGACAGATGGCTACCTGGAACTGTGAGCTGAACAAACACTTTCTCTCCCGAGTTGTTTTTTTCACAGCAACAGAAAATGAAACTAAAACAGAAAGCACCATAGAGCTTCAAAACACAAATGAAAAAACCCTTGTAAAATATACCAAGTGGAGAGGCTGGAGGGATGGCTCAGTGGTTAGGAGCACTCTTGCAGAAGACTAGGGTCAGTTCCCCGCACTAGCCAGGTAGTTCACAACCCCCTGTAACTCCAGTTTCAAGGAGCTTCTGGCCTCTCTATGAACACTGCAGTCACGTGGTACATATACATTTAAAAAGGCAAAATATTCATACCCATAAAATAAAGATAATTAATCTTAAAAAATATAACAGGTGGCGAGTTAGCATCTAGATTATATTAAAATATTTTACAAATAAGAATAAGTAAACATCTTACTTTTTTTTTAAAAAAAAAAAACATGATTTGGAAGTGGCCTTTAATTCCAGCACTTGGGAGGTGGAGGTGGAATGGATCTCTGTGAATTTAAGGCCAGTCTGGTTTACATAGCCCAGGCCAGCAGCAAAGATTATATAATGAAACCCTATCTCAAACAAAACAAACAAAAAAAGTGAGCAGGCAAATCACACATATCACACACACACACACACAGAGAGAGAGAGAGAGAGAGAGAGAGAGAGAGAGAGAGAGAGAGAATTCTTAATTTGGGAAAGTATATCAGAGAACATAGTGAAAGAACCTTTAAAAGACAGTTGAATTGCTGCAGACATTTTTATAAAAAGGACATTATCGGCAGGATGTGGTGACAACACCAGGGATCCAGGCGCTTGAGAGGGAGGGATGGAAAGATTGGGAGTTCAAGTTCAATCTGGTTCCACAGTGATTTTGAGGCTACATGAAACTCTTTCTTTGAAAAATGAAGCCAAAACTAAAGAGATGCCCCTCAAATAAGAAGATCGTGGGATTTTGGAGAGGAAGTAGGGAGCCAAGCGTTCTCACCCATGGCTGGTGGGCGGACAACTTGGTGCCATCATTAGAATATGGCTCCCTCATGCAGGATGTTGGCGTCTTTGCTCCACTCCATGTCTGAGTGTCTGGAACCCAATGCCATGGGTTCGCCAGTGGACACTTCTTAAACGGGAGGGAGGAGCATCCAGGCTTTCACAGCCCTTTCTACAGATTCCCAAGGGGACGTGTAACCATTCGGACAGACATGCTCCTCTAAAGCTGGACACTACCAAAGTGTCCTCAAGCTAGCCACCCGTTTGCACTCAGAAATCGGCTGTAATTTATAAAAGTGACACAGATGAAGAGCGCTGAGCATAGAGGTTCGTGCTACTGGTGACACGGAATGGAAAAAACTTAAAACTCTGTGTACACTGTCATCTTGATTTTTGTGGGAAAAAAATCACATTTTAATACTTGACTGAAGGATTTATCGTATTTTTTGTATTGTTATGCATTTCTTTGTTTTCTCTTTATTTTCCAAAGTCCCGACAGTAACTGCTTGTTACTTTTACAGTGAGAGCAAAAGCACGTTTTGAAACGGAAAGTACAGTTAACACCAAACCCGTGTTAACACCAGCCACAAGAAGGGCAGTGACCCGAGGGGGTATTTTTCCCATTACAGCTTCGCAGAGGATCACTTTACGGTGGGCCAAAGAACATGCCTTTTGTGAACGTGGCCTGGCTTTATTTAGACAACAATGGCATGAAGTGCCGTGTTGCCGGACACTGCCATTCTCATGCTCCTAGCATCTGTTTTTCCATGACCTGGAAGATCTTAAAATATTGGCTCTTCTTTAAAAAGAAAGGCCCACAGGTCCTTTGACTGGAATTGGTGCTCCTGTGGCTCCCTGGTCTGTAAAAGGCATTAGGGTGCGGCATGGCACTGGCTTTCATTCTTGTCTCTGCCGAAAATTTCCCCATGACTGGCTCAGGATTCCCAAGAGGAAGGCAATTAAGTGACCCAACATGACTGTGTAGAGCCTTGGTGTGGCTTATCTTGATTAGAAGGAAGTGAATGTCTGCTTGATCCAAATTTAGAGCATCGAAGTGAGCCAGATGTTTGAGACCCGGACAAACATTATCCCCTGTGGCTTTGCCTTTCTTCCCACTTGGTGGATGTCTAGCTCTGCCCTTATGGGTACAAAACAGAGAGCTCTTCAGGGTCCACCTTCCAGGATGTCTGCCATAGCCCGTGTCAACAGAGAAGCTCACTTTTATGCCCTGTGTTGAAAGGAGCCTGGGTACGTCCCTTCAGGAATGTTGGCTGCCTCTGAGGAAGCTTCCATCCTCCCTAGATTGCATCTGGGATGCTGAGCCTGGTGATCAAAGCCCTTCCTGGTGGGTCCAGATCTCCTCCCACATAGTTCGTCCCACTGCAGGAGGAAGTGGGGATTGTTGCAGGCATGGATTCTGGCTGGCAGCACCAGAAGCAGAGCACACACTGGGGAAAGTTGGCACACAAGCGGCAGTGGTCTGGTTTGAACCCTGGTGAGCATCTTCCTAGCCATGTGACCTTGGAAACATAATCTTCTACCTCTTTACCTAGGCGTCCCATCTGCTGAGGGAGTGGTATCAACGCTAGTGATGCCACCGATATAGCTCTTATGACCCTGTCTCAATCCCATAAAAGCCAGATTTTAGGGATGAGACTCCAATGGGAACTGCCCAAGAGGGCATGGCCCAGGACACCTGTCCTGGCACCCCTGGCACTCTCGCTCCTTATGGCTCAGAGGTGGCAATGGGGTGGGGGACCAAATTCCATCTCCTAGACCATTGGAAACCTTCAGAATGCAGCCTAACCACCATCCACTGGATACATGAGTCTTCTCTGCCCATCCCCAAGCAAATTGAGAGCTTAGTTGGGTTGGCATAGTGTTCTGTTGAAGCTGTCTGCCTCAGCTTCCTTCATAGAGATAGAGAGCCTTTTGAAGGAGGGTTCTCTGCTTGATTTACTCCCAGGCCCAGTGTCCAGCATGGGTAGCACCCTGGAGATGTTTAGGGTGTGATTGTTGACTGAATAACTAACAGGGAAGCTGCCATCACAAAGGACATTGCTGCGCTAAGAGGAAGAGAGAGAATCCCTTCCCACCATGGTATTTTTAGGAGACTCTGAAATTCTCTCTGCAGATAGCTGAACCCCTTCTCCTCCCAGCTGTAGCCATGAGTGAGACTGACTTTTCTCGACCACAGAGAAAGTGCCTGCCTCAGGGATTTGTTCTCAGCATGACTTTAGATCGTAACTTGTTCGGGAATGTCCTGGGAGAGTGAGCCCCTTGTCCTGGGGCTGGCCCAGGGCCAGTCCATTTGCTTTTCATTGTGTGGGAGATGGTTTAATGGGAAGTGGAGTTACTGAGGTCGATGTTGCAACAGAAATAATTGGCTGTAAGGCTCTGTGTGCTTCGGGGACCGAGACACAGAGATTCGACTTTTCAGTTTCTCATTTACTTGATGGGTGAGTCAGGGATGGCTCCTTCTTTCCTCTGGACCTCATCCAAGGAACGGTGATTGTGGAGGGGAGTTGTGGTGACTGCTGATTAATCCAGAGGTTCCTTCCTGATCTGATATGACTTCTCTAGCTTTCTTTCCGGATTGATGGGGGGAGGGGAGCGAGTTGCTGGAAACTGATGTTGATAGCATTCTGGGAGAAGGCCCAGCCTTGTGAGCTCAAGGTCATGGTTTAGGAACCAAGAACTCAGACAAACTCTGAACCTCAGGGTGAGATCCACCCTCCCATCCCCCGCCGAGAGGAGGTGGGGGTCCTCAGCACAGTCCTGCAGAGAGCGTGAAAGGAAAGCAGACTTGAACCCTGGAGGATGATGACCAGATCGAACCCATGGTGGTGGATAGGTGGCTCTTCTAGACAGAACAAGCCAGTCTGGGACCCACATCCTAAGGCGAGGGGCCATGTCCCCAGCCAGCCCTCCCGGGGCCCTTAGTATGGAAAGGTCTCTTAGGTGGGCTTGTTCAGGTCCTATCCCTTAATGATACCCTATGGGGTTCTTGTAACTCGTTGTTTCGAGTACATAATGGCAGAGTCCACTGAGAAGGGATAAAACTCATTCACCCTAGGGACTTACAGCATACAGGTTTAAAAAGAACTGAGATATGACCCTGGCATAGTGGTTCATGCCTCTAATACCAATCCTTGAGGGGCTGAGGTAAGAGCCTCACTGCAAGTTCAAGGCCAGGCTGGAGAGATGGTGCCATGGTAAAAAGTGCTCGCTACTCTTCCAGAGGGTCTGGGTAACTTCAGCCCCAGGGGACTCCCACACTCTCCCACAGTCATACATGCAGGCAAACCAAACAAACACCAGTACATGTTAAAAATAAATACATCTTTAAAAAAAAAAGAGTGAGTTTCAAGTTAGCCTGAGCTACAGTGAGATCATGTCTCAGAGAAACAATTCATGAGTTTTGTTTTCAAATTTTGTCATCACCATCCAATTCCCGAATATTTCTATCACTTCCTGAGGAACCCTCTGTCTGTCAGCAGCCGATCCCACTCCAATCCCCCAACCCCTCCACTAGCCACAGATATAGCTTCTGTCTCCACCGATTTGCCTTTTCTAAATGTTTTCCGTATAAGTGAACATGTGGCCAAGTAGACTTGGCTTCTTCCATTTAGCATGAAGCTTTCAAGGTTTGTGCACGTTGGTCAATATGGAACAGTTAAAAGCCATGCATGTCACTGGGTGTGGTGGCCCACACCTGTAATGCCAGCATTCGCAGAGGGAGAGTCCAGAGGCTCAGGAGTCCAAAGTCAGACTCAGCCACATAGAGTTTGAGGCTGACCTGGGCTGTAGGAAACAGCCTCCTCCCTTCTTTATGCCTACCCTGAAGTAACATACAGGCAAAATCCACAGTGTGAGCTTGATGTGATCCATCCGTGCATCCTAAGAGGAGCAGGAACTTCCGTCCTGAACTCCCTAGGGACAGGATTATAACTTCCTTTGGACAGGCAGGGAAACGCTGCAGGGAGATTCTGGTAGAAAGCAATCTGTCTCCCATCCAGGTACTAACCAGGCCCAACCCTCCTTAGCTTTAGAGATCAGATGAGATCAGGTGAGTTCAGGGTGAACCCAAGTGGTGGCAGCGCACACTTTTAATCCCAGCACATGGAAGGCAGAGACAGGTGGATCTCTGTGAGTTCAAGGCCCCCCTGGTCCACAGAGTGAGTTCTAGGACGGCCAGGACTGTTTCACAGAGAAACTCTGTCTCAGGAAAAAGAGAAGGGGGGGGAAGGAGGGAGGGAGGGAGGGAGGAAGAAAGAAAAAGAAAGAGGGAGAGAGAGAGAGAGAGAGAGAGAGAGAGAGAGAGAGAGAGAGAGAGAGAGGGAGAGAGGGAGGGAGGGAGGGAGAGAAAGCAAGCAGTTCATGACAAGAGGCCTTTCTCATCAGGACACACTGACTTGACATGTCTGAACTATGGGAAATGGCTGTCCTTTCCACATACTGCAGAGATAATACAAAGTTAAGTCATGACAACTAAGCTGAACTGAAGACAAGCCTTAAAGGAATAGTATATAGGGAGGAGGAAGAGAGATGGTTCCAACTCTGAGAGCATGGAAAAGAAGAACACGTGCCGTAAAAGAAACAGGTAAATAGAAGAGTCAGGAGTAGATCATGCATGTCAGCTACAGCAACGCCCTAAAACTCACAAAGACTGAGGAGGAGGAACAACTAAATCAACCAACCAGAACATCAACTAACAAAATAACATGAAATAGAAAACCCAGTCTGTAATAACCTTAAATGCAAATAATCTCAATCTACCAATAAAAAGACTCAGACCTATTGCTGGATTGAAAAACAAGATCTAGCCAAGCCAGCAAGATGGCTAAACAGGTAAAGCAACTTTACAGACCTGATAAATAGACCTGATAACTTGAACTTGAACCCATGACTCACATGGTAGAAGGAGAGAATCAACACCTACAAGTTGTCCTTTGACCTTCACCCACGCTAGAACACACACATACCCACACATACACATATATAAATAAACAAATACATTTTAAAAGGGACACACTTAAGTAGCAAAGATATCCAAGAACCAAGAGTCAAACAATGAAATAATTACCCTACTATAAAATAGAAGTCGTAAACAAGCTAGCATGATTCTTTTTTTGTTGTTGTTTATTTTGCTTTTTTTTTTTTCATACAGAATCTCTACAAAACCATGATGGAACTCACTATGTAGATCAGACTGGTCTTGAACTCACAGAGATCTGTTTGCCTCTGCCTCCTTGGGGCTGAGATGACCAGCAGGCCTGACAGCATACTGACAAGAAGATTGTGAATATTTCTGCATCAAGTTATTGGGGCTCCTAATGCTACAAAATGAATACTAACAGGCACAAACGCTCACAAAAGATCCACACGATAATAGTGAAGGGCATCCATACCTTACTTCCATATTCAGCTCTGTCTCTCAAACTAAAAGTCTACAAATGACCTTAAGAAATACACTGTGCCATCGGTGACTGTATTTACCAGCTAGCTACAGAATATTCCGTCCAGTTAGGGAACACACATTCTATAAAACTGATCATATTGTAAGCCACAAAGCAAGATTTAACACATCTTTAAAAGAGAAAAGAAAATTCTTCTTGTATTCCATAAGGCCACAGCAGAATGAAGTTAGGAATCAACAGGAAGGAAAACCATCCAAAACAGAGACCAAACCACACGTTTTGAGGGAATGACCAGCAGGCCACCAAAGAAACAAAGGAAAGTAAAAATATCTAGAATTAAAAGAAAATAATACACAGCCTCTCAGACCCTCTGGATACGGTGAAAACAGTTGTTCCCATTAGAGTTTGTCAACTTGACACAAGCTAGGGTCATCTGAGAAGAAGGATCTTCAATTGAGAAAATGCCTCCAATAGATTGGCTTCTGGCCATTAATCAAATTCTTGATTAATGATTGATGTGAGAGGCCCCAGATCAGTGTGGACAGTGCTGCCCCTGGACAGATGGGCCCGGGTTGCATAAGAAAACAGGCTAAGCAAGCCATGGGAAACAAGCCAGTAAGCAGCACTCCTCCACAGCCTCCACAGCAGCTTCTGCCTCCAGCTTTCTGTCTTGACTTCCCTCACTGATAGACTGGGATCAGGTCACAGAAGTCCACTAAGCCCTTTCCCCACCAGGATGTCTTTGACCCGTGTTTTATTGCAGCAACAGAGAGCAAACTAAGACAGAAACCCTAAGAGGAATGTTTATGGCTGGATGCTCTCAAGTTAAAGAATCAGAGTGAACAGAAGCAAGTATACTTCAAAGCTCTCGACAAAGAAGCCAAGCCAAACCTGTAGACAGCAAGAAATCATAAATACTAGGGCAGAAATGAATAAAATAGAGACTAAAAGAATAATGCACAAAATCAACCATTTTCTTTGAAAACATGAACAAGATGGACAAATCCAATAAACTAATAAAAGAGAGAGAAGATCCAATTAATAAATCATAGATAAAAGGAATTGTTACAACAGACTCCAGCGCAGTCTAGAAGGTCTTAGGAAAGACTTTGAGCACTTACATTCCCAAAAGTTGGAAAGTCTAAAAGAAATGGGTAGAATGTGGAACTCATATGACCTCCCAAATTAAATCCAGAGCACAGAAACCATTCAAACAGACTCACAAGAGCAAAGAGATTGGAGCAATAATTAAGTCTCATGAAGTAAAACCCAGTGCTGGTTAACTTCATTGCTGACTTCTAAAAGACTTCCAAGGAAGATCTACCACCAGTGGGTCTCTGACTGGAGAAGATCTGCCACCAATGGGTCTCTCTCTGACTGGAGAAGATCTGCCACCAGTGGGTCTCTCTCTGACTGGAGAAGATCTGCCACCAGTGGGTCTCAGATGAAATGGAACAGGAAGAGACACCTTCAAACTCATTCTATGAAGTCAGTATTGCAGTGATACCAAAAGCCAGATAAAGACACCGCAACAAAATAGAGCTACAGATCAATTTCCCTGATGAAGACAGATTCAAACTTTCTTGATGAAGTACTTACAAATGATATTCAAGAGTACATTAAAAGTTTGAGGCCAGCCTGACCTACATAGTGAGTTCCAGGACAGCCAGAGCTACGTAGTGAAACCCCCTATCTTGATGCCCCCATCCTTCCTGTAAAGGACACGTTAAGATCACACACCAGAACTAAGTTGTTTTCATCCCAGGGATGCAATACAGATTCAACCTACACAAATCAACAGACATTATGCACCATCTCGATATACTTGTGGACAGCAAATATGTAGTACAATAAATGCAGAAAAGGCATTTGGCAGAATTCAGTGTGTCTTCATGATAAAAGTCCTAAAGAAATTACAAATTTGTGCCCCAAATAACAAAGGCTATATAAGACATAACAATATTAAATGGCAGAAAGGGGACTGTTCATTCTCTCCTCTCTTACACAAGAGTTTTTTACAACTAACCTGGGCTCAGAGGAGCTCACGGAGTCTGGGCTGACAGCTAGGAAGCTTGCATGGGACCAGCGTAGGCCCTGGACACATGTGTGACAAACCTCCTTGTATAAACTGGTACAGTCATTGTGAGAATTAGTGCAGAGGTTTCTCAGAAAGCTAAAAATAGGACTGCCATGTGCCAGAGCCTACCACCCCAAAGGACTCTATGCCATAGAGATGCTTGCATTTCTGTGTTCTTTGCTGCTCTATTGACAATAGCCAGGAAATGGGAACAGTCTAGATGTTTATCAAGTGATAAGTGAGCAAGAAAAATATTGAACATGATTACAGTAGAATTCTATTCAGCTTTAAAAATGAAGTTATGAAATTGTAAGGAAATTGAATGGATCTGGAAATTATATTATGCATATGGTAAATACATGTAATTATATAACTCAGACTCAGAAAGACAAATCCTCTATGTTCACTCTTGCATGCAGATTGTAGCCTCTAATATTTACACGTATATTTGTGGGTGTGAGGGTCGGTAAGGTCATGAACCCCATGAGAGGGACAAGAGGTGTTGAGGAAGAGTGGGAACGATAATGGATCATGTGACACAGAAGTGGACCGGAGGTGAGGATGGGGAAGAAGAGGAGCAAGAACAACAATAACAATAAAAACCCCAATAATTTATATTTGAAAATGCCATAATGAGACTTTATACTTCATGCTATTTAAAATACAAATAAATAAACATGCAGATTTTCTTGTTGGATGTTTCAATCGTTCTTTACATTTGTAGCTTTAATTCGCCTGGAATTGGTGAATGGTTTGAAGTAGGCATCATGTTTTATTTTCGTCTCATATTGTTACTGAGTTCTCAACTCTCTAGCTTTTTCATATTGATCTGCCACAGGGTCTCGTGTTGCTCAGGCTGACCTTGAACTCTCTCTGTAGCTAAGGGTGACCTTGAATCCTTTCCTGATCCCCATGTTAGGACTGCAGGCATGTCCACTATGCCCAAAATCCTAGAGGTTTTTAGGTGTAATTTGGACTAGCCTTTCATGCATGGATCTATTTTCTCCAGCTTTTAATAGACTCCAGCTTCTTGTTCCTTTATGAGAAGTTTTCATGTTCATTAATTTGATAACGATCCATTTACCTAGATATTATCAAACACCTATCATTCTAGCACACTTTCTTTGGTAACACAATGGGTTTCTTTCATATAAGATATATTGCCCTAATATTTAAGGGTTCTTATTTGGCCTGTGGCTTTGTGACCTGTCACACATCATTAGTAGACCATATGTGGCCTGGCCATGGATGGGAGGACAAAGGCGCACTGAGAGTGATTTGTGACAACCACAGCATCTTTGGGTCAGCTCAAGCTGTCACTGTAGATCCTGAGGACAAGTGCCACTCCTGTGATCTCTGAGTGGAGGAGCAGAAAGCCCCAGTCTCTGGCATCTTCAAAACCTGGCCTCATGCCTTAACACAGCCGGGGTCGATGGGGTTTTAAACCACAGCTGCGTGGTCTAAACATGATGCTCACTATTACCAACCCCCGCCCCCCCAACCAGCTTCATATTGTATTGGGGACAAGCTTTGCAAGGCGGTGTTAACAGTGAGGGGAGTGGACATCCTTTTGGTCAAGGTGGCCCCAGTATCTCACTGTTAACTTCCTGCCAATTCACAAAAATACTCTTCTTTGACCTTCTCCTCTGGGAGATTTTTGTCACCCATCAGAAGTGACTATAGGGTGAGGACTGGAGATAACTCACTCAATGAAGTGCTGCTATACAGTCTGCGGATCTGACCTTGGGTCCCCAGCACTTGTAAAAAAGCCAGTTGTCTGCAGTCCCCGTCCTGGGGTGGAGACAGAAGCTCCCTGGGGCTTCTGGCCAATCTAGCCCATTTGTGAGCTTCAGGTTCCATGAAAACCCCTGTCTCAGAAAAATCAAGTGGACCTGTGTGTTCTCATACCCATGAACATGTACACACACAAATAAGGTGGAGCATGATAGAGGGAGATATGAGAGCTCAAGTTCTGGCCTCCAGAAGCATGCACGCATGTAAGAACATGCACCAGCACACGTACACATATACACTACACACGTATTTAATTCTTCCATTTTGTTATACTGACATGGACAAAATATATAAATGGGATTTTCTAGTTTGACAGATCCACATAACCTCTGTATTTGTTGTTTTGTTTTACATAGAAGTCTCCATGTCTTGGCCTTTTTCCAACTTTCCTTTCACCCTTTTTGTTTCTTAGCCTTTCTTCTCGAGAGAACTCCTTGTCATGTTCCTCGAAGCAAGGGCCATTGACTTGCAGCCTCAACATCGTTCGGGGAGTTCTTAAAGGAACAGTATGCGTGTTCTAACACGATTCCCATGTGATGAGCCTGCATGCATGTCCTAACACGAGACCCATGTGATGAGCCTACATGTGTGACTTAACACGAGTCCCATGTTATGAGCCTGGATGCATGCTCTAACATGATTCCTGTGTGATGAGCCTGCATGTGTGTCCTAACATGATTCTGGTGTGGTGAGCCTGGATTCATACTCTAACATGATTCGTGTGTGCTGAGTCTGCATGTGTGCTCTGTAAATTGTGCAAGTGTGTGAGAACCTGGACTAACAGGGAGCCTCCCCCTCCAGCTGTAGCGTAGATGTTTTTTAGAGTGCTTTAATTTTTCCAGTGGAACCGAGAAAGGAGATGAAGTTCAACGGAGACACCGGCCCCTTATCCAGGACCAGTACCCCCAGTCTCCGAGGGCAGTGAGCTGCTGTGTGTGTGAAGCCCTAAAATGGAAACAACAGCCCAAAGGTCACCACAACCCCCTCTAGGCATCATTAGCCCAACAAGAAAGAGTTTCTCTTAGAGTTCTGGTGCAGTTATGTGTCCTCCAGGGCGCTTGTCCACACTCCCTGCTTTGACAAATTCACAAATGTCAACTGCTGTCTACTTGGAAGCGCTAGTCCTGAGCTGATAGAAAGGAATAAGAAGATTCTGGTAGAGTTTGGTATCTGAAAACAGTTTCTGAGGTCTTCATGGGAAGTGGCCGTACCTCGACTCCCAGGCATTGTACCTGAAAGGAGAGCAGCCACATACGTGAGGTACAAGTCCCGTGCATGTAGAAAGATGCAGCCTTTTAAGGGAAAAAATAAAATTGGATATGTCCAGTTCTCATCAGACATGACAGGAGAAAAATATCGGGAAGACACAAAGCCCTGTGGAAATAATTCGAAGAGAAAAATAGACTCTTCAGGATAAATTGGCTCATTCTTTATTGTTGCCTGGCCCTCTGTTCCCCGGAGAGTCTCGAAACAATACCAGTGCCTGGCTCTCATGGTGGACTAGAAAACATCCTACCTTTTTTAATGGCTCAGTGAAGCTGTTGTCTCAACAGGAAATTCTAGCCATTGTCACGCATTCTTGTTTATTATTAGTAATAATAGCTCCTTACAGCATTGTTGGCTCCAGACCTTGACAAAGCCCTTTCCACACAAGCTGGGTCTTTCCGGGCCGTGCTCCGGTACGTCAAACAGGGAGAGCAGGCAGGAATGTGCCCATTTTGTAGACCGTGAAGCTGAAGCTGCAGGGAATTCAGGACTTCGTTAAGAAAGTGGAATGCAGAGGTGGCAGCTGGGAGTTTTCTAACATTTGCCGTGGGCATTTCGCACGTGTACATGTATGTGTATGTGTGTACAGCGGTACATGAACGGAAGCCAGAGGGCGGCTTTCAGGAGTTCATACTCTCTTCATACCAAATGGGGCCAGGGTTGAACTTGGATATTAGGCCTGGTGGTAAGTGCCTTTATTAGTTGAGACATCTTGGTGGTTACCATTAGAGTAAGCTAACTTCCTCTCACAAAGAAGCTATGATACTGTAGTGAAAATAACAGTCCTCAACATTGTCTCTGCCGTATCTGTAAACAAAGATGGGTAGGAGTAGAAAGAACCGAGGAAATGTGGAACAAACTAGAAGGAATAACAGTAAAAATAGACGCAGAAATGACAGAGAAGATGGAATTAGACCGTAAAACCATTCAAAGAGCTTGATCAAGATGTCCATTTATTTCAAGGGAAGGGTGAAGGCAATGAGCAAACAGACAGGGACTCTCACAGAAAGATGGAAGGAATAAAAATGAACCCATATAAAATCAAGAACTAAAAATATAATATTTGAATTAAGAATTTTCACTCTGTTGGTAGCATTAGGTATTGCAGAAGGAAGATGTGCAGTAGAGAAGGGAAATACAGGGTTACACTCCTGGACTTTCTCCTCAGTTTCCCAGCCAGAAGCGGAAAACCCCCATTAGTAGGGGTGGGTCACGTCGATGTGCACCCTGGATGCCGTGGTGAGAACGTACTTCACTATGTCACCTTCCTCCCCCAAACCATGGGGAGTTTAATCTCAGGAGAGACATTGGGCAGATCCCAACTGGCGTAAGTCTTATGACGCCAGTTAGCACTCCTCCACATTGTTAAGCAAGCGAGCAAGGCAAGGAGGAATGTAAGGAGACATGAGAGCTAAATAGACTATGGCATCACAGAGTGGCGTTCTGGCAGAGGGAGAGTACGTGAGCTAAGAAATGACCCATCTGAGTGAAGAATGGGCCGTAGTTAAAATTGCATTCATCAGCGGTAACAAGCTGTACTCTAATGTAAGAAGACAGTGTGGGCAACTGGAGCTCTCACCGTGGGCAGGGTTGGAAAGTGGAATCGTCTGGCAGACAGTCTGAAGAGTCCCTGGGATGTCAGACATGCAATCTCTTTGTAACCAAAAGAAATAAAACATATTTCCCCACAAGGGCTTTATGGGAATGTTTGTAGAGCTTTATACAGAACCGCCACAAGCTGGAAGCATCCAGAATGTCCGTCAGCTGCTGAGTGGGTCTGTGTCTTGCCTGTGTCCACATGTTGGAATGTAATAAAAAAGAATGAGCTACCCCAGCATGACGGCTCCCAGGACTGCCTCCCAAGAAGGGGAAGTCTGCAAGAAGAAGCCAGACACAAAAGACTCCATCTGTCACCTGTTTATGTGCAATTCTACTGCAGCACAAGGTGGAAAAGCCAGAGGGTGGCTGCATTCAGAGCCCTGAGGTCTGCGGATGGGCTCTAGGGACTTCTTAACGGGATGGCACTGTCCTGTATCTTGATGGAGTGTGGCCGAGGTGAGTGAGTGCTTTTGTCAAACACATCAAAATGTACACTTGAAATCTCTCCATTATAACATATATTAAAAGGTACATGGATCTTTAAAGACAAAGTTAAAGAGGTGTGGTGGCTCACATATGTAATCCAAACACTTGGGAGACTGAGACAGGAAGATTACCAAGAGTTTAAAGTCTGTCTGGGCTACAGCTGTCTGGGCTACGGAGGTCAAGGCCAGAATGAAGCACACGAAGCAAAACTGTTACAAACGGGTGGGGAGGGAGGGAGGGAGGGAGAGAGAGAGAGAGAGAGAGAGAGAGAGAGAGAGAGAGAGAGAGAGAGAGAGAGGAAGAAGGAGGAGGAGAGGAGGTGGGGGAAACATGGAGAGAGGCTGGGACTTGTGGTGCCTGGGTTTCTGATTCTAAGGCCTTCTTTGTATAAACCCCTGTAGCCCAGGTGAAGGACCACTGACAGGTATTTCTCAGGTGCCCTTCATCACTCCTGTGCATGCATGCGTACATGCAGATGCTTCTTTCATGTGCAGATTTGCATTCGGGCTTAGTGCCGGGCATCAGTCAATTGGCTAATTGGCATGTACTGAGATGCCCAAAGGCTCAGGAGAAGATAGGAATGAGGTGGAGTCCCCAAGGAGCCCCTGCAGCGCTCCCCTGTGCTGATGCTGAGTGGATGTTGTGGTGACCAGAGACAGGAAGTGGAAAGGAATGTGGAAGAGGGATTTCTCTGGGGTCAGAGGCATCCTGGTGCATTTGCGATTTGGGGAGCTAGTCTGTTCCTCTTCAGTCAACTGAGCTCACACCGGGGTTCCACCAGATTCCAGAAGCTGACCCGGTCCAGTCTGGATTTTGATCTCCTGCTGACTTTGGGGAGTAGTGAAAGGAGAGAGCAGGGTACCCAAATGAGCTGAGCACAAGGTGAGTGCTCAGAGAAGCTTAGGCTTCCCTTTCCCCTCCTAGGATGACACAGGAGCCACACACTTTCTTTCTTGGTTGCCTTTCCTCTTCTGAGGCTGACAGGAAGCCCATTAACATTTTTAGAACCGGAAAAAAAAGTATTCTTAAAACTCTACCCAAGGCTAACAAAATAACACAGTCAAAACTGAAGTGATAAATCCTAAGAGTTCATCCGTGGATGCTCTGTACCTCTATTTATTTCAGAGCACATGGCCAAGGTTTCAGAGGGCTGTTGTGAGTAGCTAAAACTCTGACTCAAATCATTTCATCTAGGGTGCACGGATAGATAAGCACATCCACTGACAGCCTCCCCCGGAATCTTCTAGGTCATCTAGCCCATCTTCCCCAGAGCCAAGCACGCTGAGTCTCCCTCAGACCTCTGCCAGCAGGGTCTTTCGTAACCCAGCCCAGTGCCCGTCAGAGCAGCTCTGACCCAGAGAGCTAGCAACAACCCCAGAAGGCAGATAGATTGCCTTTGCTGCTCACTTCCCCTAGCCTCTTCTGCAGTGGGCCTGCCGCTGCTAATTGCTTTAAACATCCAGTTATTGTTTTTCTCATTGCTGGAACAAGATGCGGAACAGAAGCGGCTTCAAGGAGGAGGAGTTTTTTTGGGTTCCTGGTTCAGAGGGAATGCCTATCATGGCAGGGAAGGCATGGCAGATGGAGTGGGTGAGTCTGTGGCCACAGAAACTGGCAGTGGTGCCCATGCGGTGGTGATGATCAGGAAGCAGAGAGCTGAGAATGCAATACTGAAAGACTTTCTCCAATGGTCCCTCCACTAGACATGCCTCCTGTCCCAAAGGTTCCCCAAGCTCCCCAAGCAGCGCTAGGATCAAGTACTTAAACACACCAGGCTGTAGGGACATGCCACACTCAAACGCCTCTTGTGGCTTGGGTTCCTTTGCTCCTACCGACTTGTTTCTTCCTTCGTTCTGACTATAAGTTCGTTTGCATGCAAACCCAAAACTATTCAGGTGCTCCATGGCACCTGAGCACCTGCTCAATGCCCAGGAGGCCAGGAGTGGGCCAGCCTTGTTGTGCCAGGCAGGAGGCTCGTCCATAAAGGTCTCCAGCACAAGTGGCCCAGGAGCTATGGCAGAGAGAAGGAATGGCATCTGTTATTCTCACTCTCTGGTTCTTGTCCAGTTTCCATGCTCTGGGTTTGTGCTGGGACATACAAAATAAAAGATGGTAGTATAATTCTAGAACATTCTAAGGAAGGCTGCTCATCAAAGGACCCAATGAATGGGTGTAGGGTAACTAGGGCCCTGTGCACAGGTTTCTGGGAGAAAGATGTTGATAACCCCTAAGGGTCAGAGGCCCATTCAGGGATCAATTAGTTATCACCAGAAGAAACAGAGCCACCTGATATAGCCACCTGATATAAAGAGGTACAGTGTCTGGTCTAAGAACAGGTAAGTACTATAAAGTGTGATTTGGCTGGAGACAATGGTCACAGGTGTTCTGTGGATGGCATGTCCATAATATGTAGCATACATGGGCATGTGGAAGCATGATGTTTGAATAAAACAACATAGCTAATCCCCACAACATCATGTGTGAATAACTTGGCACTATCTGGGAGGTTCCAGACATTTTAGGAGATGGGATGTTAGCTGAAGGAAGTAGGGGACTGGGGGCTGGTTCTTAGGGATAGCTGGTCTCTGTCTCCCTTAGTCACTCTGCATTCTGTCTGTGTGAGAGGAAGAACGGTGTGGAGCCAAGTAATGTTGGACAGAAATCTTTGACAACCTCGAGTTAAGGTGACTCGCTCCTCCCTTATGCCATTCTCTCGGGTATTTTGGTGGCATGGTATGGGAGAGGAGTGACAGAAACAGGCTCAGAGTTGGTTTTGAATGCTGTTTGCCATAACCTAAAATCACCCGGGGAAGAGAGTAGCTGTTGGGCACCGTCTACATCATGTTGGCCCTTGTACCTGTCTGTCGAAAGCTCGTCTTGACTGCGTTTGCTGTGGGCAGCCCAATTTTTCTAAGAGTGGAGAAAGCTGAGCAGAAGTGCAAGTAAGCAAACAAAAGTGTGGGTGCCTTGGTTTCTATGCTCTTGAATTTGGTGGGACCAGCTGTGTCCAATTCTTGCCTCTGTGTCTTCCCTGCAATGGTGGATTGCAACCTGGAAGTGTAAACCCTTTCTTCCCTCAGTGGTGTTTTCTCTGGCTGTTTGATTCCAGCAGCAGAAGTGAAACTAGAATGGCAAGAAAAGTAATTGCTACATATGTCTCAGCCTGCCTTCTGTTGCTGTGATACACAGCCGGATAAAAGCAACCTGGAGAAGAAAGGGGCTTTCAGTTTACATGTTACAATCCATCATCAAGGGCATCAGGGGCCGGGCTTCAGAACAGGAACCTGGAGGCAGGAACTGAAGCAGAGACCATTGAGGAGAGCTGCTTACTAATTTGCTTCCAGGCTCACATTCTCCTTTCTTTCTTTCTTTCTTTCTTTCTTTCTTTCTTTCTTTCTTTCTTTCTTTCTTTCTTTCCTTCCTTCCTTCCTTCCTTCCTTCCTTCCTTCTTTCTTTCCTTTCCCTTCCCTTCCCTTTCTCCCTTCCTCTCTCCCTCCTTCCTTCCTTTTTAATAAGGGAAATCCTAAGCTTTATTTTATTTTATTTGTTTTTTTGATACAGGGTTTCTTTTCGTAACCCTGGCTCTCCTGGAATTCTCTCCATAAACTAGGCTGGCCTCGAACTCATAAAGATTTGCCTAAGCTTTATTTCAAAAGTCAAGACTGATGGACAACAAACTCGAAATGTGTTGTCATTCCCAGGCCATCTTCTCCCTCACTTGGTGACTCTGAGGTTGCTCCTTCTGCAAATTCTAGGGGTCTGGACATTCTCTTGATGACTTGTCTGGAATCTTCCTCAGGTAAGCAGGTCAGATGGGACATCCCATGCAGACTAATCCAGAAGCAGGAGCAAGGAGGATCAGCAGGAAGACCAGAAGGCACTCTCCTCGGTTCTCCTCCAGCTTGCTCACGGGTGGCCTGCTGGGCTGCAGCATCTTCTCCGTCTCTCATTCTCAGGCATGTGACATAGTTGAGGAGTGGCTCATGTTAAAGCAAGAGGAGTCCTGGCACTGGTTCACAAGTCACTCCCACTTGGTGGTGAGGGTGTGGCCTGTGCAGAAGTACTAAGGCTGCAGGAGCTCCAGCTAGCTACGGATGGTGCACTGTTGTGGAATATTAGTTGAAGATGCATTATGTTTTTTTTTATGCTGTGGAACATTTGTTTAATGGTGCGAAGATGTACAGCATCCTTTTATTTTGCTTTTATTTCACTCTGTGAAGCTGTGTTATTTTGCCTGTCTAAAATACCTGATTGGTCTAATAAAGAGCGGAAGGGTCAATAACTAGGCAGGAGAAAAGACAGGCAGGACTGGCAGGCAGAGAAAACAAAATAGGAGAAATTTGGAAACAGAGATTGAGGATTAGGAAAAGAAGAAGGAGAGGCCATCAGGGGCCAGTCACCAGCTATGCAGCAAGCCACAGGGTAAGAAGTAAAGAAAGGTATATAGAATAGAGAAAGATTAAAAACCCAGAGGCAAAACGTAGATGGGATAATTTAGTTTAAGAAAAACTGCTTAGAAACAAGCCAAGCTAAGACCAGGCATTCATAAGAAAGAATAAGCCTCCATGTGATTATTGGGGAGCTGGGTGTTGGGTCCCCCAGAGAGTAAAATGTAAAAAAACAAAAACAAAAACCAAAAAACCAACAACAGCGTACCAGTCCGCCATCTTGCTGCTCTGCTCTAGGCTTCCAGATCAGGAGCTGCTGCTCTCCGTGTTCAGGAGGAAGAGACACTTCTACTACAGGGAACCTCCACTCCTGCAAGTTCAGTAGAAAGACCCAGCAATGTTTCTTTACAGCCTGACCTACATGCCTAGGGATGGTACTGCCCACAGTGGGCCCTCCTGAATCAACAAACAACAAAAACAAGACAAAAACCTGCCCAGACATGCTCACAGGCCAATCTGATGGAAGCAATGTCTCTAGTTGTGTGTCAAGTTGACAGCCAAAGCTATTTACAATATCCATCAGCATTAATCCTGAGAGGAGGGCATTACCTCTGCTTACGGTAAACATTCAGGGAGGCAGAGTTGATGCTGAACGTGAGTCAAATAATCCCAAGCTAACTCTGAATTGAGTGTTCTAAGGTTTTTCTTTGTTGAAAGGGAAAACTCACAGAATCAGAACTGGAGTCCAACCTCAAGGAGTGGAGCTCAGGAAGAAGAGGCTGAGCTGGGTGGGACTGTAGCTTTTTGGGTACCCCAAAGCCATGCCCCAACCTGGTGCAGCCTCTTAAAGGCCATTGGCTGAAGGAGGTTCCCCATCACCGAGTAGCTTTTCCAAGGTTTCTACTTGTTAATGCAACACTGAGCTTCACCTCAGGCTGCTTAGAGTTGTGTTGACCTTGTCTACTGAGAATTTCTCATTGCCCTCTGCTTCTGTCCCCAATGGGTCTCCCTCTGCTCCAGGTCACCAGGTTGACACTGTCAATAATTTAAGTTGTGGAATCCTTCAGCTATTAAACGGTGTGGCAAAACAATGCCAGCGTCACCCAAATGCCCCCCCATTTTGAGTCAGTGATACCCCATTTTACACTGTGTGCTCCAGCTGTCAGTCCATCTGTAGGACAGTAGTTTGGGGGATGGAACCAAGGGCCACATTATTGCTAGGCAAACACCCTCCCCACACCCCTTAAAAATGTGTTGTGTGTTTGTGTGACTGTCATAGGTGTGTGGGGAGGTACCCTCAGAGGTCAGAAGATGGTGTTAAATCCCTTGGAGCTGTAGTTACAGGTAGTTGAGAGTCCCTGGCGTGCATGCTAGTAACCAAATATGGGTCCTCTGGAAAGACAGCAAGAGCTCTTAACCACTTAACCACTGAGTCATCTCTTCAATTTCTTCACAGTTCTTTTATAAGCAAATGAACAAACAAATGAATTCATGTGTGGGGTGGAATGGTGTGGGAGGGCGATATTTTTGCATGTATGCTCACCAGTGTGTGTGTGTGTAGGGGGCCCAGGGATCAACCTCAACTGTCAATCACTCTTCATCTTATTTTGTACGACAGGGTCCCTCACTAAACTTAGAGCTCACCATTTCTGCTAAACTGGTGGGCTAGCAAGCCCCAGAAGTCTACTGTCTCCCCTCCCCATGCCAGGCCTGGCTTTCATGTGCCTGTTAGGGCTTCTGAACTTCTTTCTGTCCTCATGAGCCTTTGGCCCGCATTCCCTAAATCTGAGCCACCTCTCCAGCCTCTTTCAATTATGAGACAAGTCTCACAAAGTTTCCCAGAGTGACCTTGACCTCACTGTGTTCCAGATAGGCTTTGAGCTTGCCATCCTCCTGCCTCAGTCTCCCAAGTGCCTGGGACCACGGGCTCGCACCACCAGGCCCTGCTTCTCTCTCTTTTCCACAATTTCAGCTGCACCCTCGTACATCAGTGACTGCTTTGTCCCCAGAGTGAACGTCTGCTAGAGTCAGGGTGAACTTTCCCCACACTAAGCTTTCTGCTGTGCGACCTCCACAGTCCACGTGTGGCATTGTGTGTGTTTTAATTGCTATCATACAGATCCACCAAGTTCATAGTTTTTCACAACTTGGCTTTTCTCCTCCCTGCTCATTTTGTTTTTCAGCCTTATCCTTAATATGCATAGTTCTGACTCTTAAACTTGTCTACTCTAGAGTGTCCCGCCATGGGAATGGATCGAATATTATACTCTGTTTGGCTGCGGATGCCTGCATAGCATTGGTCCCCAGACATCTTTGTACACGTGTGTGTCATTTTAAATTGTAGAAACCAACTGTCCAGTGAGATTTCTGTCACTTTGAAACAAGCCAGAGTCCAACGGGAGAAGAGGCTCAGCTGAGAAAACACCTGCATCAGGATTCCCATAGGCAATTTTGAGAGACATTTTCTTGATTGTTAACTGATAGAGATGGCCCAGCCCCCTGGCAGGCCACCCTAGTGAGTATAAGAAAGTAGGCTGAGAAAGGCAGTGAACAGCGCTCTTCCATGGCCTCTGCTTCAGTTCCTGCCTTCAGTTCCTGCCTTCAGTTCCTGCCTTCAGTTCCTGTTCTGACTTCCCTTCAGGCTGGACTCGAACTCTCAGATTTAATCAAGCCGTTCCTTTTCAAGCTGCTTTTGGTCATAATGTCTTATCACAGCAATAGGAACCCAGCCAAGCCACCAGCAAATGGAATTTTAGTGTGCTCTATTCTGAATGTTTGTGTTCTCTGCAAACTCATATATGATTACCCTGCAACAAGGATTTGTGCCCTTCTAACGTGGGCTGCTGGACCCTCGTTTGCCTCTTCTGAGAGTGAGGATGAGCAAGAAGGTGCCAAATACAAACCCAGAAGTTCCCCTCAGCAGTCAGGGAATCTGCTCGCACTTCGATCTTCATTTCCTAGTCTAGAATCATGAAAAATAATTTTCTGTTGTTTAAGACATTGGGTAAGAAATATGCAAATCCTTAGTTTGACTAGGTCTTACCAAAATTTCCAACAGCTCTTAACATGAAAGTGCTGTACTTAATGCGTCTGCCCCACGCGGTGTTTCTGTGGATTGGGAATTACAGCGGCTCTAAATTCTCACAACTACTTGGCATTGCCAGCAGTTTTCCTCTCTTTCTTTTTGAAAATACGTTTTTAAAAATGACTTAATTACTTTTATTTTATAGGTAGATGTTCCCTGCATGTATATGTATGTGTGCCTCATGATTGCCTGGTGCCTAAAGAGATCAGAAGAGGGCATCTGACTCCCTGGAATAGGAGTTAAGGATGGTTTGAGCCACCATGTGGGTGCTGGGAACTGAACCCAGGTCCTCTGCAAGAGCAGCAAGTACTCTTAACCAATGAGCCATCTCTCTCCAGGCCCCCTCCTTTTTCTTTTCAAAAATTAATTAAGTGTGTGTGTGTGTGGTGTGTGTGTGTGTGGTGTGTGTGTGGTGTGTGTGTGGTGTGTGTGTGTGTGTGGTGTGTGTGTGTGTGTGGTGTGTGTATGGTGTGTGTGTGTGGGTGTGTGTGGTGTGTGTGTGTGGTGTGTGTGTGGTGTGTGTGTGTGTGGTGTGTGTGTGTGTGGTGTGTGTGTGTGGTGTGTGTGTGTGGTGTGTGTGTGTGGTGTGTGTGTGTGGTGTGTGTGTGTGGTGTGTGTGGTGTGTGTGTGGGGTGTGTGTGTGTGGGGTGTGTGTGTGTGGTGTGTGTGGTGTGTGTGTGGGGTGTGTGTGTGGGGTGTGTGTGTGTGTGTGTGGTGTGGGGGGTGTGTGTGTGTATACAACTTACACTAGTCAGTTCTCTCTACCACTTGCGGGTCTCAGAAACTAAATGAAATTCATCAGACTAGATGGCCAATGCCTCCGGCTGCTGAGCCATCTTGCCAGGCCTCCTCCTTTGTTTTCTTTCCTTTTTCTTTTTAAAGTCAAATATTTTTCTTTCCATGCAAAGAGAGGCGTCTGTTTAACGTGGGCATCTGATCATTTCCTGTTCCTGTTTCTAAGCCCTCCTTTGGGTCCTCTGCTCTCTGTCAAACAAACTGGTAAAGTTTCTCCCTGCTCACCTGTGCAGGTTCCCTTTTCCTCCTGTCTCCCACGGTTTGGCTTAGACAGACAGAAGGACGGACACATACACAGGTGTGGGCATGTATGTGTACACTGCATGTATTATTTAACTGAACCAAATTAAAAACATGCTCCTTCTTCCTGTAGGCCCCTCCTACATTGTTGAACTCCCAAGCTGGCCGGCTACATCTTCTCCCTAGACTCCTCCCTCCCACCAGCCCTCAGCTCTCACCAACATCTCCCAGGACAGCCTCAGCAAGCATCCCAAACTCCAGTGAGATTTCTTTCCCACATGGCCCTGGTGCCTTTGCTCACAGGTACCACAGCTCTCGGAACACTGTCCTGGAGTGCATCTTCCTGACTCACTAGACCGTGAGCTCCCCGAGAGCAGGGCCTGTGTGGCGTGGCCAGCATTTGTGAAAGGAATCCCTTAGGTAGTCAGCAGGAAAGAAACGAGCCTAGGATGAAAGTGTGAAGAGGGGATGGAGTGTATTGCTGCTAAGAGCACGGCCATGTCAATGGCTCATACTCAAGGGAAAGTGGCAAAGTCTTCCCCTAGGGTTAGGCTCAGAGAAATGGCAACGCCTTCCTCTGGTCCAGGTGTGAATGTTGGCAGTCTGTGTAAAATTAGCAATTGCAGATATCTATAGCCAGGGACTGTCCATCTGTGCAGACCTCTACCGAGACAAACTGACCTTTTACCCTGTCCTGAGGTTCTGGGTGACTTTGCAGTGGGTACCACTCCATCAGAGCATTCACAAACCACTCGATGCCAGCTTTTCTGCATGTGTGTCTGCCCTTTCTGCCTTTCCTTGCTGCCCCTGTTCAGGCTTCCAGGACCAAGTCATGCAGGATGGAGTCATGGGGAACAGCTGGTCAGGCTGGGGAGAGAGAGAGAGAGAGAGAGAGAGAGAGAGAGAGAGAGAGAGAGAGAGAGAGAGAGGGAAACCATCCTAATAATTTCAATGTTCAGATCAGGGGATTGAGACTTAGTGACATTGGTGACCTCATCTGGAGCCACATGCTTGGTCTGTGCAGAGCCAGCTCTGCCCAGCCATCTCCTGACTGCGGGCTGGGTGCTCTCCCCTACACTGCACGCGGAAGAAGTGGGTCACACTGCAGTGGAAGGACGCATCCTGAGTCCTGCTTTCTGTCGTCAGGGACACTAGCCTCCCACTTGTCCTGCACGCTAGGAGCTAAAGGCCACCGTTCTACACGCTCGAAGAAATGAAGGGCAAAGTTAGTGACCTGTATTGAGAATCTGTTGTGCAAAGACACGGTCTCAGGCCTTTAGGCAGCTATTTCCAGGTGTGCATAGGACAGTCTGAGATTAGGCAGCACGCCCTCAGTCTCCAAAGCAGCAGATGGAGACTTGGCCGCCATATGATGGAGGGGACCAAATGGCATCTTAATCCAGTTAGTCCTCTCTGTTGTCTGTGTGCTCTATTCCTTTACAACAGAGGACCCCACAGAGGATCGGCCTGGCATAAGCAGAGCTGTCACACAAAGGTCACTGAAATTGTCCTCACTTCAGAGACTTCCTGGTCTTCTTAGTGTCCATCCTTTGCCCCAGGGTCCCCCGGTGACGTCAGTTCGAGCATCTGGTGGGCTGACTCAGGTGTCCAGAAGGAAAGAGTCTGGCCTCTTGATGGCTGCAGAAAGAAGCAGCTGGTTCCCACGAGGGGACCTATGAACCGAGCTCAGAGGTCACCCAGGCTGCCCAGGTCCACCCAAAGAAAGGTCCGGCAAGCACAATTGGCTACAGGGAATTTGATGAACGCCATCAGCTGCAGACTCCTACAAAACAAACAGAGCTTGATCCAGAGGTCTGAATAATAGCCCCTCCACCAGATGGCTTGCAGGAGCCTTGCCAGAGACAAAAAGCTGCCTCCTCTTCCCTGAATTTCTTCTTTGTTATAGACCTGGCTTCCAGGATGTCAGTGGGGTGTCTCCATGCTCCTGTGGGACAGCCATCCAGATAGTGTCTTGTGCTCAGGGAGATTAAGGCAGTTTTCCCCAGATTAGGATTTGGGGACATGGAACTGGACAAAGAAGCAGCTTCCTTGTCCCAGCATGAATCATCACAAGCTGAAGGGATCACACAGCTGTCTACATCTGGCCCTGGAATGCTGGGACAAGGCCATTCCCAAGGGGCCTCAGACCCTTATGGCCTAGAACAGGAAGTCATGAGCAAGGCCACCCTGCGTGAGGACAGACCCTCTGGCCACCTCAGGTCTCTCCTCCTTTGACCTACTGGGACCCAATGCCACCTTGTTGTCGAGTTAAACTGAAGCTGTGCTCGGGCAGATTTAGCCAGTATTTAGCCTCTTCATGGCTCCAAGGAGCGCAAGGTTGTAAGTTCAAGGCCACTGTGGGTTCAAGACCTTGCTATGTACCATGGGCAACTTGTTTGACCTCAGTGAGCATCCGTTTTTATTTCACTGTGCTTCAGTGAGAATAATAGACTACATTTTCATTGCCAGCAGCACAGTATCTGGCTGCAGGAGACAGCATAAACACTGGTTTCCTCCCTTTAGCATCCTGGTCCAAAGCCTTTGTTACCAAGAATCAGTCCTATTCCATCAATGCCTTCAGTGATCCATGATCTTATCTTTGCTGTTGGCCACACTTCCAGGTATGTTCTTACCCTGTTTTCCCCTAGTAGATCGCTGTTATCTACCAATTTTTAGCTACTCAGTTCGCCAGCATGCAGCTGAACTCGCTAAACGACTGCACATTCTGTTTGGAAGCCGACAGGCAGGGTGTGATTACAGCAAAGTTGCATCAGGCTCCTCTGACTAGCCAGCTGGCTTCAAGAACTTTCCTTTCCCTTCCTAAGATGAAAAACTACTTTCAAAAAAATCTTCACAATCACAGTGCATCTATTAAGCTGTGTAAGTTTGTTGGGTTGGACTGGGATCTGCTGCACTAACCACTCCTTGGTGTGGACAGGTTAACCATCGAAAGTTTGCATTCACCCCAGGCGGTTGCCAGGTCTCTGTTTACAAGGTCAGTCTTCAGGAACTCAGGGCTCAGCTTCACCTTCTAGAATGTTGTTAGTCACTGCTGCAGAGGGGGAGATGAAGATGAGGGTCAAAAGCTCTACGAGAAGGGTTTTGAAACCCTGCAGAAAACAGAACTTGGGAATCTTCCACCCTGACATTCACCAACAAGAGTTTACCAGATGGCTTAAAAACAGACGATGCCCTGACATTTGTGCGGAGCGATTCCTTGCCTCTCCCTTTGGTCTGCTTCAGTGGGCCTCAGCTGCCAATGTGCCAGGGACATGTTTTCACAGTGCGTGGCACTGATGGCACAGTTCTAAATGGTTCTGTGTCTCGGATGAGCACCAGATCTACTTCAGGGGGACTACTATAGTTAAAGAGTTTTGTTTTGGTTTGTTTTGGATTTCGAACATCTAATTTTCTTTCTTTTAAAAATATTTCAAATATCTAATATTTTAAGGATTCTTTTTATTTTTTAATTTTGTGTCTCTGTGTGGGTATACGCTGTGAGTGTAGGCGGCCTCAGACACCAGAAGAGGGAGCCAGACCACCCTCCCCACCCCCCACCCCTAGAGGCAGTTGTGAAGTGTCTGACATGGGTTCTGGGAACTGAACAGGGGTTCTCTGCAGGAGAACTTCTTGCCCTTCACTGCTGAGCCATCTCTCCAACCCTACAACTATACTTAATTGATCACAGTTGATCCCAATGAGTTCCACCTCCTTTTCTTCTGTGCTTTTCACTGCCAGCCTGAGAGGCCACTAGATCTCTGAATCCAATTGAAGTAAATATTTGTTTTTTTAAAATATGGACTCACAATTGTGAAAACATGGACTATTTGCCATAGAAATGATTAATAACTTGTGTGTGTATGCGTATGTATGTGTATGTGCATGCACATGTGTGGTCAAAAGGACAATCTCAGGCCTCATTCCCAGGTACGCTGCCTACTTCCTTTTGAACACGGTCTCCCATTGGCTGGGAGATCACCAATTGGACTACACTGGCTGTCCATTAAGCCCAGAGGATCCTCTTGTCTCTGCCTCCACAACGTGGGATTACAAGCTACCATATCTGGCATGTTTATGTGGCGTCTGAGGACCAAACTTAGGTCTTCATTCTGACAAGGCAAGCACTTCGCTATCTGAGCTAGTTCCCATGGCAATATAAAAAACTCTAAAATCATCTTCCACGTACCTTTTCTACTTAGTAATCCTCACTACATCCTCACAGCCATTAACAGAACCTCCACGTTATTCCCAGATGCTAACTGACCTGTCCAAGAACACAGCATGAAAATATCAGAGTCAGGATTTGGAGCCTTTTTCTGTCTGGCGTCAAATGCAGTGGCTTTTCCTTTATCCCAGGGTGACTGGATTTGGACAAAGAGGTCCTGTTTGGAAAGGGAGTTCAAGAGCACTGAAGTCTGCTCTGGAAATCTGAAAACTCAAGAGATAAGAAGAGGTTCAGACCCTGAAAGCTCCTCTCCCCTTTGTTATCCCTGCCAGCCAGGACATGGAGCTTGCTAAACCCAGCTCTCTTGTACGGATGACTTTGAGGAGTCTTGTAGGCATGCATTTGAGGAGCTGCGTGGCCAGAAGTTTGGGTTCATGAGATCTTTATTCATGGATAAATATCCCCAGAGCATCCTTGGCAGTTGACCACTATTGTAGCTTGCCCCAGTTTGCTCTCAGGCCCTGAGATTCCCATTAGTGTGCGGTGCGAGGTATGTATTGGTTGAGGTATGTATTGACATGTGAACTGCTTGTGTGAAGCTGTAATATGTACAAGCGTATAAGCTGTGTAATTTTCTGTGCGTGATCCATGTTTGCTTAGCCTTTCCTGTTATAAGACCACCAGATTAAATACAGGATGATCAATCATATTTGGATTTTAGTTGAGTAATGAATTATCTTTTAGTGAAAGTGGATGAAAAAAAAAATAAAAAGGAAATGACATGATTGGCCCCGGGTTTCAGCACCAGATGAATGAAAAACAGAAATAAAAAGGAAGGGACATGGCAGCTCCTAGGTGTGATGGAGGAGAGAGTTTACTACAGATAGTGGGATAGCATAGTTAGGGGCAGGGACATCTGGGAGTCCAGAGTGGACAGGACCTGACTGAGCAGGGCCATGTGAGGAGAGGCAGGAGGTGAGAAGAGAGAGGAGAACCAGGTGCAGCAGATGAGAGGCCCAAAGGAGAGCTGATGAAAAAGACCAGGGAGTCAAAATGGCTGGATTATATAGGGAGAGGCAACCCAACCTCTGAGTTGGAGAAATTTAGTGTAGGGGATGGATTATGCCAGCCAGGAGGGCCCTGTAACAGGCAGGGACTGAGGGATGCTGGGAGAACCTGGTGGCCAGGTCAACTTTGATGTTAAAAAAGGCACCCCTGCCATTTGTCCCAGATTTGAGACCTAACAGTAATTATGTCCAAAGTGTCCTATTGGACATCCTTATACTCAGGAAAGCACAACCCGAAAAGCAGATGTAACCAGTGTCTGTTTGTATTCTCTGAACCTGACGTGCAGATCCGCATGCAGGTGTGTCAATGTCCCCATGAGTTTACATATTTACCTGTCTCTGGGTGTGTACAGGAGTTTGTGTGCTTGTGTACCTGGCTGAGAATATGTCAGCAGATAGAGTCAAGAGCCCCACCATTCCCAGCTCATCTCCTATCAGGCAGACTTGTTGGAGTAAAAGGGAACCAGATGGGCTATGACACCAGGCCAGGGAACCTGGACTTTCTCCACATCCTACATGGCATGTAACAGACATTCTGTGGTGTTTATTGTATACATGCATGTGATGTATGTGAACGAGAGATGGGAACAGGAGAAGGGGGGGAAGGGAACGAAGTGGGAAAAAGCCTAGGGATGAGCCTGGCCTCAGCTATTTGGGGAACCCTTAAGTTTGAGATGACAGTAGGACCTTTAGGAGAAGCATCCAACAGGCTGTGTCCCTGGGTCAGCTCAGGTTGGAAGTCTAGGCTGGAGAAAGTGATACAGGGGCATGTGTGAGAAGAAAAGGGAGAGAGAAACCCCTGCAGAGAGGCAGCGTCCAGACCATTAGAGGACAAGGTGAACCAGGAGGGCAGTGGTCAGCCAAGAAGGAGGCTTCGGGGCAGCAGGGGTTGGGAAACTGGAAGAAAGGGTCTAAGATCTCAGTTGTTGGGGGCTGGACAAGGTGCTCACATGCCACCAAAGGGGGCCAGACAAGGAGTGAGGCAGAGCAATGAGAAGCATGGGCCAGTGGGGTCTGGCTGAGCCTTGAATCTTTGGGTTCCCAGCTGTGCAGTGTTAATTCCTGAGCTGCTGGATCACAGATGGGCAGGGGGTGGGAATTTGCATGTTCAGAGACACAGGTGCACAAATAGAATTTAAAAAGTATTATATATTCTGCCAAGTGGGACAGCTATATAGGGACATCCCGGCTAACCCCGAGGGCTGCCAATATCTATTCCAGGCCCGGTTATAGCTCTATGTTGAAATAGCGTCTGGCACTAATGATGGCCCGAAGAGAAGCCTAGCAAGTGTCTGGCATATAGTAAGTGCCCAATGAATGTGTTTCCAGCTTTCTTTTCAGGGTATCAAGGCACCTCAGAAGTTTCTAGGAAATCTCTCCCCTAAGCCCAGTTTTTCTGTTTAGGGAGTTCAGATTCTTCTCTTTGTTGGCAAGACCTGTCTTTTCTGACATTAAATTCCTGGGGATTTCAAAGGAACCAGCCCAACAGCCTACTGTAGTTCAGGGGGCAGTGGAGCCTGAGTGAACAATGGCCATCCCAGGGGACAGCTCTGATCAGGGTCACCCCTGCTAGCCTCCCCTTCCTTCCGATGCAGCCTAGTCATCCGTGGGGGCTTCTCGCGGGGCTGGCTCACAGTGTGTGCTGTGTAAATGTTTGTACTGATTATTTTTGTTATTGCTTTCCCTGGGCCTGGTGTTTCCTGAAATTGAATCATTTAAGTGACTCTAAAGTCTAGTTTATTTTAGTTAATCCAAACCTCAGGCTGACACCTCAGTGGCCCTGGGTTCCCAAGGCAGGGAAGAGTAATTCCAACACAATCTCCTTCCAGTTCTTTGAAACCCTCACAGTGTGGGGGAAGGTGGGCCGGCATCAGGAGCTCACTTGGTTTAGATAAACGTTTGGCCTGTGGGTACACATAGGCATCAGGCACCTTCCCCAGGTTCTGAGCATCAGGAGTCTGGATAAAAATTTGGCCATTGACTTAGACCAAATGTTTTCCTTAAAATATCACACAGGCCAGGCTCCACCCCTGCTTGGTTCACTACTGAAGATCCATTGCTGCTACACTCTGTGTCAGGGCTCAGGACACAGTTGTTGAATGAATGAGTTGAATGAATGAGTTGAGTGAACGAGTTGAGTGAATGAGTTGAATGAATGACTGATGCTAGAGTCAGACACAATCTCGGATGTTCACACCATGCGGCGTAGCACTTCTTCATCCTATTCCCTTTTCCCAACATTCAGCTGAAATTCACACCAGACCAATATGCCTGACTGCCCAGGAGCTTGCTGACACTCCTCGGTCTTCACAGGAATCAGGCAGGAGGGGTGCCATTCCACTGGGAATACAGCAACTTGTTGTGGGTGGGGTGACCTGTGATCTGACTGGGAAGAGTTGGAAGAAGAGCCATAGAGGAGACAAGTCCCGGAGGCGGGCGGCCTAGGCTCAGCAGGCCGGCCTGGCTGTGCAGGCTGCTGGAGTACTGGCTCCATTAGGGCAGGCGCAGTGTCTGCCTCATCCACCGTGAGCACAACTTAGCAGTAAGCACAGGGAAGACCCTTAACAATCTGTAGAATGGGGGCCTGGGAAAGCACCCTTGGTTTGCAGAGTGTTTGCCTAGTGGATATGAGACTCAGCATCATGTTACTAGGCCTGGCGGGACACATCTATAATCCCTGCACCCAGGAATTGATGGAAGAGGATTAGAAGGTCAAGAACATCCTCACTGAGGCCAGCCTGGGTTATATGAGACCATGTCTCCAGAAAAAAAAAAAATTGGAGGGTGAGAAGAGACAACTTGATAATAATAATAATAATAATAATAATAATAATAATAAAAGGCAGGAACTAGAAACTGTTAGGTGGGTTGCTTAGCAACCTTCCTGGGTACCTTGACCCCTTCCACCCCAACCTTTCACCTCCCTGATTCCCATAGCACTCTACCACATGAACCTATACTTTGGGTTGTCATGCCTCTTAGTGATGGGGTGCCCTTCCCACTAGGGGAGCAGTCAGCCTTAGGGTAAGGATACAGGCAGAAGGGTAGCAGGAAAAGGCCCTGAACTCAGAGTCAGAAGATGCAGGCTGACCCTGTCACTGTCCTGCCAGGCAATCCTTGGGCAGAGTGGTGTCAAGTATGGAGTCTGATGTCCTACAGAACCAAACCGTCTTTCTCTGATATCTGTGCACCTCCACAATGTGTTTGCAGACTGAGAACGGCCCTCTCATGGTTCTCAAAGAGTACGGAAAGACACGTGAGAAAATCTTGTCTTGCTTGGCAAATCCGTTTGTCCTCGGTGAAAGCTAGCTGAGGATTGTGGTGTGGCCATCTTTCTGGATCTCTGTTTCTTTGTCTATGCAATGGGAGTAAGAATCCTTGCCTGGGTGTCAGAGAGTGTCAGTGTGCATGGGGAAGAAGCAGATGAGACACGGGCCAGTGGCAAAGGCGAGGGATTCTATGTTATCCCCTTCAGTGTGGTCTTTTGCTGCAGGAGACCCCACCCACATCCCTCTACCCACCTAAAGCCTAGTTTTCTCTCCCTCGGGTACCTAGGTTTCTCTTCCTTGGTCTTGATCTCTAAGATAAATCTGTCTATGTCAGACAGGCCAGCGAAGAAAAGAGAAGGAAAGAAAGAAATGGGCAAGGATTTCTGCAGGTCCTTCGAGTGCTGGGGCCTCTGACTCTGAACCCTTTGCCAAACAGCTAGCCCATTCTTTGAAATAACCATTTCCTGCCCTCTTGGCATGCTCAGCATCAGAGAAGCAGGAGGGGCGCTGAGGTCTGGTTCCGGAGACTATAACTGGAGCTGCCTGCTTCCCTCTGATGTTGCCTCCTCTTCATGCCCTGGCTCTGGGCCGGGCTCGCTCAGTGCAGCGGCCCTGCCTGGGGTCTACCTTGGACTCACCGCAAGCCCAGCTGCCTCTGACCATGCAGGCCCCTTTCAAGAGGCTTGGCTGGCTTTCAGCACAGCTGAGATGTCCCAGGACCTAGAGTGTCTAGCACAAGAAGCTTTAAGATACCCTTCTTCCCTCCCGCCCCACCTCCAATGGCCCCTCAGAGCAGGGGTGTTCTCAGACGGTCTCCAGTTTTTCCAAAAACCTAAAAGAAAATGTATATAGCTCCCACGAGAGGCTCTCGGGCCTCTAAAGGTCTCAGACATCTCGATTTTTCCCAGGGTGGGGTCTTTGGCAACAGTAGAGCCTCTGATTGACCTATTAGCCAGCTTCCCACACCAATATCAGCTCACTGATCTTGGGTCCCAGACTTGGACACTGAAGATCTTAGTTTCACAGGTGGAGAAACTAAGGCTCAAAGGGTAAGGCGCATACGCTAAGGCTGCACATCTAGCTGCCTGAACCCCAGCTCCAGTCCTCCTCATCAGAAATTAGTCTCCTGGAAGCTAAGTTTGGGGTCTGGATGCCCAGTGGGGTTGTAGGGAAATTCTAGGATGCATGCACTCTCTGTGATAGGAAAAATAGACACGTGGAGGGATCCCGGAGGTCCACCCACCTGTTGGGGAGGACACACCAGATAGGGAGTCTTGTCCATATTCATCCTGTGACTTGACACCCTTGCTCACTGCAACCGATTCCTTGGGCCTGTTTCCAGAGGGCCTGCAGTGAGCCAGGAAGCAGGGCAGAGGCAGACCATGCTGAGCGGATGGCACATGCCCGCAGGCCTGCCTGGCAGGGTCTGTGAGTCTCCGTGCCTGTAGGCCACTCCCTGGCAAGGGTCAGACCACACATTCCGCCTGATTTTCCACCAGCCCCCACTTCCCGCCCACCAGCTACACAGTGCCTCAGCCAGCCTTGCCAGACCGCAGAGGCCTGGGGAGTTGGCAGGACCAACAGTGTGCATCTTCAGCAAACTCTCCCACTGCCTCCCCGGCACCTTCCTATCCCATGCTGGTGCTTGCACTTTACAGTTTATAACAGGCCCCCACGACAGTCATATTATGTAAGATGAGCCCAGGGTGGTTCTGGAAGCTGGCTAATATAGCATTTTATAAAAGAGGAAAGGCAGCCAGAGTCATCTACCCCAAATCCCAGTGCTCAAGGGGTTGAGACCGAAAGATGGTAAGTTTGAGGCTAGCCTGTACTACATAGTGTGTTCAAGGCCAGCCTGGGCAATTTAACAAAACCTTGCCTGAAAAAAATAAACAATGACAAAAATAAGATTACAGAAGAACAGAAGGGCAGTTTTAAAAGGTGAAGTACCCCCTTCAAGTTTATGCACTCAGATAAGAAATATTGGGGTCAGAGGTGGGGAGCGGGTTCAGTCTGTCCAGCCCCACTACAGTCCAGCAGTCTGTCCAGCCTCACTGAAGTCCAATTCTGTCCAGCCGTCTGCCCAGCCCCACTGCAGTCCAGCATCTATTCTACCTCATCAGAAAAGCTAGAGAGCATCCATGAGTCAGGGCACAGGCTGGCTCCTGCAGAGAACTTCTATATCACTAACTCTATCGGAGTTAATCACATCTTTCTTTCCCAGAGTACATTAATACAGGGACCCGTAGGTCCACACAGGTCCGCATACTGAGAGTTCAGGGTGCAGATGGTTTGTCTGGAAACAGCATAGATCCCAGACCCGCAGTCTTATGACCCTGGAAGGATCATTCCTTACCTCAGAGCTCAGTTCGCCCTGTGTGCTGAAGATGGTTGTAAGTACCTTGCTTGGTCTGAAAATAAGCAAGCCTGTCATTTCCAAGTACCTCTGCCAAAATTTAAGGACTGTTATTCAAATGTCACACATGCCATTGAGACTTTACAAGCAGCTGAGACAAGAGAGACCTGCATGCAGTAACTAAGTCATCCCTGAATAATTTATGCGTCTCCCCATATTCGTTTGAACAAAAGCCTTGTTATGGCTTGGCTATGAAATGCTTCTTAGTGCTGGCTCATGTTTTGAGAGCTTGGTCCCCAGCTTGTGGAGTTATTTTGAAGGCAATGGAGCCTTTAGGAAGTAAGTGGGACACCTGGGGAGAGCATTTGCAGGTTCTACTGTTGTGCTCTCGCATCCCCATCTGTGCAGAGCCCACACCATTTGCTCCTGGGCCTGGAGCCACCACTGCTCTTATGGCCCCTCCTGCCATGGTAGACTGAACTCTTTGAAATCAAGAGCTACAAGAAACCTGTCCCCTATAACGTTGTTTATGCTGTGAATTTTGTCACAACGACAAAAAAAAAAAAAAAAAAAAAAGTAACCAAATAAGTCTCAGGAGAGCTGGTACCATTATCATCCCAATTTTATAAAAGGAAGTGAGACCCGGAGGGTTTTGAGTAATGGGTTTCAAATGGCAGAAGCAGGCCGTCAGACCTTAGTAGTCTGGCTTTAGCAGGTAAGCTAGCAACGTTGGTGCCTCAGAGCCTCGCATGGGCTGATTAAACACATTGCCGAGCACAGCCCCGAGTTTCTGATTCAACGGGTTGGTGATGGAATCCCAGCTCCCAGGTAATGCTGAAGAAGGTGGGTCGTGGATGGGGAGGCTGAGGAGCTCTTTTTCCTTCCGTGTGACGGAAGATATTCCATCCATCCACTTATGCCTGAAACCCAGGAGATAATTGAATCCTTGCGTTAGCAACCCAGACCCCTCCAAGCAGCCAGAAGAGCATGGGACTTGTCTGGGACTTGGAGAAGATGTTCACAGCACCCCTCCTTAGACTGCATCAGTCTTGTGTCCCTAAGTGCCTCAGGCTCACAGAGCTCAGGAAACCGTCTGTGGATGGAGAGATAAGGCACAGCCTTTGAGCACAGAGAGCGTAAGTCAAGAATATATAGACATAATTAAACAACTTTATGGTTTTGGAACAAAATTAGAAGATGGCTTCTAGAACAGAAGCTTTCAGGAAGCAGGAATTTAGCCACACAAAGTAATCACAGGCAAAGGAGAGCGGAAATTCAAAGGCAAATAGTTACCCATCTTGTCCAGAGTTCTGTTTGTGATGGTTGATCTTAGATTTGGAATCACCTAGGAGACATGCCTCATGGGAAGGAAGAACTGTTCTGAACGTGAACAGTGCCATCTAGGCCAGGGTCTCAGACTCGATGGAAAAGGGGAAGTGGGTCAAGTGCTAGCATTCATCTCTCTGCAGGCACCAAGTGACCAATCACTTCACACTCTCACCACGATGGCCTATGTCCCCTCAAACTACGAGCCAGAATAAACTCCATTCTCGCTTCTGTTGCCACGGAGAACAGTAACAGATACAAATGTGTTGACAAGTCTATGCTTTCTCCACTAAACTCCTTGTGCATGTTCAGTGAAAGTCCATCATGAAAGCCTGGAATCCAGTGTTGAAAAAGAATGCTTTAGGAAGACTCCTACTTAACAACCACAGATTTCACCGCACGTCTGCAGCAAAGTGACCCTGTATGGTACTAGCAGAATCAGACATAAGGCTCAATGGAATAGAACTTGAGAGTTGAGAACTAAGACTCCACGGTTTTGATGGGAAGACTTTCTGCAAGGTGATTTGATTCAGGAAGGGCACTCTTCAACCATGGCTTTGGGACAATGTGTCCGCATGCAGCAGAGTGAAGTTAAACCATTGGCTCACACAGATAAGGAAATAGGTTCCCAGTAAACCAAAGGGACGAACGTAAAGGCCAAAGTTACAAAACCGGGCGTAGAAAGCAGCTGTAAATCTTCAGGATCCTGAGTTGAGCACGGCCTTATTTAGGTCTGGATCTCTCAGTCACGTGTGCAGTTTTCTTTGTAGACTTTTCGCATTTTGAACCAGATTTGTCCCTGAGCGTTTTATATTGTATGCTATTTTAAATAGTATTCTTAGTCAGATGTGGTGGCATACCCCAGTAATCCTAGCACTGGGAAGGCTGAGGCAGGAGGATCACTTCAAGTTTCAGACTGCTCTGGACTACATAGCAAGATCCTGTCTCATAAAATTAGGGGGGAAAAGGATTACTTAGAATTTTTATTTTCCAAGTTTTGTGTTTCTGGTATGAAGAGACAGCGTGTTTTATGTATTGCTGGTGCCCTGCAACCTCTCAGTCTGGTCTGTTGTTCTAGCAGCTTCAGTGTGGGTGCAGGGGGTTTTCTCCCTGGCTAATGACATCATCTATAAAATGAGATTGTTTCGATTCTTTTCTGATCTGAATGTCTTTCACTTCTCTAGACTTCAGCAACTTTCTAGAATCTTTGCGATAACAGAGCATCGGAGAGAGAGCAGACGCCAGTGTCTGTCTTGTCCAGCCTTCAGGGAGAACAGCAGCGTTCTGGGTTAGGGTGATGATAGGTACCAGCTTGTAGCTTCTGGACAGGTGGAAACTCTCCTTTGCGCCCTTTGACTCTGTGTTCTGAGACTTTTGACCGGGACTGGACGCCACACACTGTTGAGGCTCATAGGACATGGAGAGTGTAGAGTTCACAAATGAGAATCCAAACCCAAGAGCAGCTTTGACTCTCTCTGAGGAAGGAGAGGAAGGAGCCCTGACAGTGACCAGAGGCCTTCTTAGGGAGCTAGGTGTGCCCTTCCTTGTGCGTAGAACGTCGGTTGGTGAACTGTAAAACCATTGTTCTTTCTTTACACCAAACTCTCAAAGCCTTTGCTCTACCTGGGAAAATCTGTGAAGATGGATGAAAATCCAGATTTCTCCACAACACGAAACAGTAGCAGTCATTTGTGGAACATTTCCGAAATACCACAGACTGGCCGGGACTTTGGTAAGGTGAGAGAGCACCTTCTGATGTCATGTTTAGAGAGACACTCACTTCAAGACCCTGTGTGCCTCCCTGGTCTTACACCCTTCCCAGACCCAGGAAGAAGGGGGATAAAGACACTCCTTGAATTCACTCCCTTCGTTCTCAAACATCCCCGGAGGGGCAGGGGCTGTTTCCACTCATTGTGTTGTGAGGAAACCGAGGTGCATAGTGCAAAATGACCTGGCCAAGGAGTGAGTGGCATTGCTGGCATTTTGAAGTAACACATGTTCGTGCCTGTTTTGTCTGTGCTCCTTTCAACCCTGTGACAAAACCCATGAGAAACAGTTTAGAAGGGGGTAGTTTATTCTTCCCAGTTTCAGAGGTTTGAGTCCACCATGGCAAGCAGAACATGGCAGAGTCAGAGCAGATCACTTTATGCAGCCAAGAAGCAGAGAGAGAGAGAGAGAGAGAGAGAGACAGAGAGAGAGAGACAGAGACAGAGAGAGAGAGACAGAGAGGAGAGAGAGGAGAGAGAGAGAGAGAGGAGAGAGAAGAGGAGAAAGAGGAGAGAGAGAGAGAGGAGAGAGAGAGAGAGAGAGAGAGAGGAGAGAGAGAGGAGAGAGAGAGAGAGAGAGAGAGAGAGAGAGAGAGAGAGAGAGAGAGAGAGAGAGAGAGAGAGATTCCCTACCCATTAGGAGGTGCTGGCCTACATTTAGGGTTGGTCTTCTCCTCTTAGGATGTCCTCCCTGGAAAAGCTCTCAGACATACTCAGAAGGGCTCTCCTAGGCTGTTGTCAGTCTAATCAAGCTGACCGTCAGGATAAACCACCACTCTCTAGGCCCTGAGGGAAATCACCTGGAAGGCTTAGCCCCACCTCTGAGTGTCTGCTTCAGAAGGCAGAAGAATCTGGGCTCCTAACAGTTCCCAGAGTTCTGGTGTTACTGGTCCCGGGAACATACTGTGAGAACACCCATCTTCCAGACTCTGTGCGTCCACTGGCTACGTGAAGATTCCAAGAAAAAAAAAATCCTAGAAGGCAAGCCAGATCCATCTGGCTTGTGAACGAAGTGAGAGCATCCGTTTCCCAGGGTTGGGTAGAGGAGTCCCAGTATCACCCGGAATCATCCGGCAGCTGCGGTTTGAATTAGGGATGGAGTGTTCAGCAGTGGGAACCTTCGCAAGGATAACTCATCTAAAAAGAATGCTTGACATTTATTCTGAAAGATGCCTGTCTCTCAATCGCTGTGGCTCAAACTGATACCCCCACCCCCAGTATATGCCAGTGTTTTTAAGCCGTCTCTAATTCATTCCTGTCCATCAGAGGGGCATGGTGCATGAGATTCTGAAAGCTTTTCAACACTTTGTTGCAAGAAATGAATTGAAGCCAGGCTTGGGGAATCCTCTAGCTATAAACAACATGACTTGGGTGTTTGAGGGGTTGTTTTCTTAAACCGTCCACACCTTTGTTTCTGAGTATCCCCCACAAAGTGTTATTAGAGAAAAGCTAACTTTTCTCCATTCATTTGCTCTTTCCTGGGATTATCAAAGATTCTAGGAACACAAGAAAATAATCCTAGAAGGCCACCCAGATTCCTCTGGCTTGAGACCAGGATGAGAGCATCCATTTTCCGGGTTTGGGCAGGGTTAGTCCCAGTATTACCTGGAGCCCTCACCCAGAATCATCCAGGTAGGGATTCCTCACCCTGCTAGGATTTGGGGGAATTTGGGGAAGCTTTTTACAATCTCTGTATGCAGACTACTGCCCCCAATCCAGAGCAAGCCCAGAAGAGTCACTAGGGGCAGAAACAGTCTTGCTGGAACCTGAGTGCCAGGTGCAGCGGCCCACCCCTGCTTTCAACACCAAGTTCTTGGTAATCGCAGTGGTCTTTGTGCAGGGCTACACATTCCCTCCTTAGTAAGACCTGTGGACGCAACCGCTCTTGGGCTCAGATCTGAATGGGAAGGAACACTCTGTCAGCGGTCTTCCAGGGGCCAGCAGATTTCACAGGTCTAGTATTCCTAGGAGATGGGCATGTGTTGTAAGGAGGCCCTTAGTTTGTTTCCGGACCACCTGCCAGCTCAGACCCGAAAGAACCACACAGGAACCATATTATTTAAATCACTGCTTAGCCCATTAGCTCTAGCTTCTTATTTGCTAACTCTTAGATCTGAATTTAACCCATCTCCATTAATCTGTGCATTACCACAAGGTCGTGGCCAACCAGCAAAGTTTCAGCGCATCTGTCTCTAGCTGCAGCTGCATGGCTTCTCTCTGACTCCGCCTCCTTTCTTCCAGCATTCAGCTTAGTTTTCCCCGCCTACTCTATCCCCTGTGCAGGCCCAAGACAGTTTGTTTATTAACCAATGGTATTCACAGCATACAGAGGGGAATCCCACATCAGGCATTGTCTTTGTAGAGGAGTCAACAGAGAGGAGAAGTGACTTGCCCATGGGCATCAGCTAGAGTTTGAAGCCAGTTGCATCTCCCCCTCTCTGCTTGGGAACCTGTCCTCATTATAATACTTGCTGCCTCCAGACACAAGGAACCCTTTCCTTCTCAAGGGAGCTAGCTCCTCATTCAGACAGCTGTACCTCCCCCAGCAGCCTCTCCATCCCTCCCATATTCAGCCTCAGCCTTCGGTCCTAGTTTCTAACTGAGTTCTTCAGGCTGCTCTCTGAAGTAGTCTAGGTGGACAAATGGTTTGTGCTTCCACCCAGCTGTGACCAGTTTTTAGCCTTGCGCTTCCTGGTGCTGCCTTCTCTCCTAAGGGAAAAGAAATGTCCCAGTGATGGAGAGGATTGTTCAGATTACTTGCCTACAGCAGAAACTGAACCATCGTTCTTTTATGGCCTTTGGGGCTGCCCTGGGATCTACTGGGCGTGGGCAGTGTTGTGCTTGCTGGTCCTTGCTGTCCCTGCCACATCTGGATATGAAGAGGAAAATGGAGGGAGCATTTGCTACAGATCCTCACATCCTCATTACAAATAGAACAACAGGAGTGGTCCCCAGAAAGAGCATGTTTACAAAGAAGCCAGCGGTTCTGGGCATGAAAACGGCACACTTGGCTCTGCCACAAGCTGGGATATGGTGGGTGTGGACGTTTCTGGCCTGTGGGTTACCTTACATATTTGACAAAGATGGGATGTTCTATAGCGTGAGTCCTAGATCAGAGGCCAGTCTGTGGGTGTTCCAAAATGTCCGGTTTGACCACTCACCCCAGAGAAAGCAAATAGAAGCTGTGGTGAGAGGGTGGGAAAGGAGCTTCATCAAAGCAAATGTCTGGGACAGCAGGCACTGAGCATCTCAGCTGTCACCTAGAGCTGACGCCTGCACTAGGTGGTGGGTGGGGCTTCAGACCTAGGCAGTCTGGGGCCAGCTGTGATCTGGTTAATCTTTATCTCAGTTCTGGTCTCAAGCTGACCCAGGGAGAAGTCCATATTGCTGGATAAGAAGTTCATTTCCATAAGTATTGCTTGCACTAGTGGGAGGCGTGTCCTCCAGTACCTCACCAGGGGGTGATGGGTCTGGGATGCTCTGCTACCCATGGGATGCTCTGCAGGGTTAGGGAAATGATGACTAAGAGATGGTCAGGTGTCTCTTAAGGGTCCTTACCCAGACACTGTAGAAAGAAAGCAAACAAGATAACCCCAGGAGGGAACACACAGAGCCCTACCTCCTGGCTGATTCTAGAGGCTTTTAAGTTGACATGAACACTTACCATCACAGATGGATGCCTGGGGCGGGAGACTGGGACCCAAGCAGATGAGTAATGTCATGTGTCATGATCTTATTGAGAAGACTTCTCAAAATGGTCTGTCACCAAATGTGGCTCCTGTCTGTCATCCCAGACTTTGGGAGGCTGAGGCAGGGGAGTCCTGAGTGAGGCCAGCCCCCTGGGCTATAATATTGAGATATTTGTCTGTAAATACATAATAGAACAAGGAAGTAAACAAATGCCTTACCAGTTCGCAGCACCTACAGCCTGCCCAAGAAATCTACCTTCATGCTCTTGTCTGCGATGGGTTTCCTGCCCACCACCCCCATTTACAAGTTTTTTCCCAAGTGAGCCCATGCAAAGTGGTTCTGTGGTGTGCCTATGATGATCCCCAAGTCTTTGCTGCCTCTCTCCTTGAGAGGTGGAGTTCTAATCCCTTTGCATTGAACCTGGGCTGGCTTGAGTGTCCTTGATTAAGTGTATGATGGTCTGAGATATCTGAGTTCCTACAGGAAGCCTTGATGCTTCTGCCTTGGACTGTCGGGATAACCACTCCAGAGGTGGCAGCCACCAGGACAGGGATGCGGCCACTGTGAAGATGCTCTTGCAAAAGCTTCAGATTCTCCCAACACAGTCTCCTGCTGAGTGTCCTCAAATGCTACCAAGAGCAAGAGGACTGCCCAGCTGAATGCTGCCTAACTTCCTGACCCTTGAGATCGTGGCCCGCATCAAATGTATCCTAATACGCTGAGATTTTAGGGTGCTTTAATTAATGCAGTGACAAATGGCAGGGACAGATACCTTTGTTTCCCTTCTTTTAAAAAAGTACAATGGTTGATTGATTGATTGAGTGTGATGCATGTGTGGAGGTCAGAGAAAAATTTGTGAGAATCAGCTTCCTCCTTCTACCTTGTGGGTCCTGGGTATTGAACTCAAAGCATCAGACTTGGCCAGTAGCACCTTTACCTTCTGAGCCAACTAGTGGGTCCTTCTTTTTCCAGCTCTTGTGTGAAGTGGCTTGGTTAGTCCTGGGGTAGGATGTTGACTCTGTCATAATTGGAAGACCCTGTATGTCTGCCTCCCGCCCTCATCACTGGATCTACAGCACCTATGGAGGAAATTTCTACTCCAAAGCTCCCATCCAATTCCCCTCTATCTCCAAACTTCCTGGATGAGAAATGGGACAAAGTCAGTGCCCACAAACAACTGGTCCAGGCACAGAGAGTGCTGAGGGTGAAATAGGAACTCTGAGACACTCAGCATCAGTTCAGAGCTCCTCGACAAGACGGTCCTTGTATGTGTGTCCATGGCAACCAAACAACACAGAAATAAGAGGTTGGTTAAACACGGGATGATTTCTGCAGTAATGGAATCTCGTAGTTTTGTGTCTAGAACAAAACTCTATTAAAATTTTTTTCTTTTCTTTTTTTGCATACATTTGTATTTACCTCATTAAAAAATTGGGTGCATTCTAAAGACAATTAATGATAGAACAGGCAGTTTTCCTTCCAACTTCTAATCTTGTTATTGATGTTTCTTCCTGGCTAAATCAATAATAATATCTATTGATTCTTCTTAAAGAGTTTTCAACTGTTTTGAAAAGGTAGAGACAAAAAAATAACAAAAGAGAAAATTGAAAACAGGGTACAAATCCATAGGCCTACCATTTTGACATAGTGGCAACTACATGTTTGCATTTCCTTATTGCTTTTACAACTTGTGTGCATCTGAATATTTTTCCAAGCATTTCCACCTAGTATTTTATCATAAGCATTTTCTATGACCCTTCATAAATTTTATATCCTTTATTTTTAATGGCTATAGAATATTTCTTCAAGGCTTAGACTTAACTACCCTCCTTCCCCTTTGTTGAATGTGTGGGTTGATTCCAGTTTTTAGCTGAGTAGCTCTTTGATAGATATTTTTCTGCATAGGGCTTTTTGCTATATTTCAGGGTATTTTCTTAGGCTACCTTCCCAGAAGGGGATTATTGAGTCAAAGCTTATGAACATTTTTATGGCTTCAAAGTCTCTTTTGAAGAAGGTAGGTGTTCCATTTCATGAGGTCCCCAAACATGAGAGAGGAAATTTAGCTTACAAAAAAAAAAAAAAAAAAAAAAATCCCCCATCACTCGTGTCTGTTAGCATTTTGGCAGAAGTCCACTCTGATCATTTTCTGAGTATTAAAACTTGCCTTTTCCAATGCAACAAATATAAAAGGTTATGTCTTATTTTATTTGTTTCTGAGGACAGTCTTTTCTGAGACACTATGTGCTTCTGAGATTTTGTAGAGTTCAAGAAGCCTTGTTCTTTCCTAGGTACTCACAGACCACAGGCAGATTTTAGCATGGGGGCCCCAGGGGCTGCCCCTAATCCAGTCACAAGATACCACGTCAGTCTCGGCCCTTATGGGTTTCTTTGCACTACCATGCTGGGAGGAAAACATTCCCAAGAAAAGACCATGTGGATAGTGAGGTGGACTTAAGTAGTTTGATTTTGATTGATTTTTCAGTGTTGGGGCTTGAACTCATGGTCTTATGCTGGACAATCAGTTCCATTACTCTTGGAGGAGGCCAGAGAAATGGAAAGAACGAACCATGTGTGGAAAGATGGAAGGCTCTGCCCCTTCCCCTTCAACTGACGTGGGGGAAGTCAGTGCTCTCAGCGTCCTCATCTGTAATCTGAGGGTCCAGCCCTGCCCTTCGCTGGTCTCCTTATCCTTTGAGCTAAGGGTAGAGGGTGTCATGAAAGCCTTAGCCCTGTGGCCAGCACCACCTCATTTCCGTTCTAAGAACATAAGTCATAACAGAACCAAGGCTTTCCTCAGCTTGTTGGTGAAGAAAAGACATGAAGTTGGGGTCTCCTGGCTACTGCAGGGTTCCCCAGGCCGAGAGTGGGAGTGAGGGCTGGGCCGGTGTGTGTAAGCGCCTAGCTACAGAGGAAGAGGAATAGAGAGAGGCAATAATTTACAGCAGCCTATGTGTATAGGAACTCTGAGTCATGAAAGTGAGCAAGCAGGAAACCGTGAGCCAGGATCCGGGAGGAGCGGCCAGGGTGAGGGGCGGGGCTCTGGTTTCGGAAAGTGGTGTCTTTCAAACCACTTGGGAGTAAAGCGCAGGTAGGATGGTTGCTGAGGACATTGTTACAGTAACAGAAGAGGTGAGACAGTTCGTGAGGGAAGCCTTCACGACAGCAGAGGGTCAGCGGTGAAGGCTGGGGAGATCTGAGGCACAGAAAGAGCTGGCAGAGATCTCTACCCGCTGTGTCCTGGCTCTTATCACTGTTGGGGAAAAAATTCAGAGAAGAGACAGAGTCAAGAATTGGGAGCAAGTTTATCTCAGAGCAAGGCCCACACTCTCTGGGTGAGAGGGGGCAGAGACTGCAATGAAGGGTAGGGTGGTTATTCTTGTGTTAAGGTAGGAAAAAGTGGGAAATCCTAGGGCCGAGACGGGATTTTTTTTTTTCCAGAGAGAGTTTTCTCTCTTTCTTGGATGTGTCGTGGTGTCGGAGGCACGAAGAGAACACACAGTTTGCAAGGTGGGTGACGTGGAGATACCATTATAATGAGACAAAGCTCTCTGTTGACCACACTGGTTCCTGATGGCTGGTTCATTTATTCGTTTATATTTTAAATGGTGTGTGTGTGTGTGTGTGTATACACGTGCACACATGCACACACACAAAGCTCAAGCACACATGGCCCGTGGAGCCAGAAGAGGCATTGGTTCCCCTTAAGTTGGAAGCAGCTGTGAGCTGCTAGATGTGGATGTCAGACTCCAGTCCTCTGCAAGGGCAGCGCATGCTCTTAAGCGCCGGCCGACCCATCTTTCCAGCCTGAAGCCCTGTGATTTTTACAAGTCAAGCATGAGAGCAGAAGAGTGAGTCTCATTTCAAGAATTGCCCAACATTCCTTTCCAATGGCCGACTGAAGATTTTGAAATCATCACATGGGTCATTGCCTGTTTGTGGATCATGGAAACGATTTAAGGGGGGGCTGTGATCGGCGGATGGTTCCCCTTTAATAAAGTGGAACAGAAGAAAGTCGAAGACATCTGAGGGTGTCATATGTAGCAGGAAGTGTTGCTGCATTGTGTGTGCAGATGGCATTGTGCGTTTGAGGGTCTCGATCAAGAAAGACTGACAGCTACAGTCTGCGGCATCTCTCATGGGCACCACTGACATGATTTTGCTTGAACACTTCATGTTGGGTAGATAACCTCTCATATTGCACCACTAGCCTGCCAAATGCCCATAGCATCCCCTTCTGCTGTGATAAAAGAGATCCCCTTTAGCTCCCCTTTCCCCAATTTCTGAATGTCCCCAGAGCACTGCTGAGCAGCTGCAAACCTTTGAATGCAGGGATGAAGGAAGAAGCTGCAGCCTGCTGCCGGTCCCAGGGACCACTCCCTCTTCCCGGTGGTACCCAGGGGAGCCAGGTTCTGATAGCCAGAGACAAGAGGCAGTGTGGACAGAGAGCTGGTATGCCGCTGTCTACTCTCAAGGCGAGGTGAGGCAGTTCCAATTATAAAACACCTATCACTCGGGACCCATGTCCTGCCATCTTCTTGGGCTTAGATTAAGGACACATTTACCAACCCTTATACTTGACACAAAAATAGTAGTCCCATCTAGCACGCTCACTTTTGCCACGTCTTTGGTATAGTATTTAAGGAGGGATGGCCATTTTCTATGCATTGATGGGGGAGCCAGGAAGAACAGAGGGCAGGCAGCCTGAAGGTATGGGTTTCTGTTTGCATCCTATTGCACAGGCCCCTTTCCAACACCAGCCAGGAGATTCCTTAGCTGCAGTCTGGAAGGTTCTGCTCTACCAAACAGCACTGGTCAGCCATGGTGGGTTCATTTTCTAACCTGGGCCCCGCCTTCCTCGAAACCACTTTGTGGAAGGAAGGTGAAAAGTCTAGATTCCTAGTCTCTATACAGTCAGAGTAGGAGCTTCACGCTGGGCTCGGGAGTTGGAGATCTGTGCATCTCCTGAGTGTGCACTGCCACCGCTGGTCTGTGGCACCCAGTGACTGAACCCCGTCCTAGAATCTCTTGCGTCAGAATACATTTATATTTCAAAAACGTCCCAGCAATGATGTGTTTGCTGTTTCCAGTCCGGACACACTGTTAATACCTCCCTTGGATGGATTTCATCACCTATCTGCATTCTGCTGAGTTAAGGTTTTTAGGACCCAAGGAAGTTAACTGGGATTAAAAGAGGCCTCACACCTGCGCTCCAGCCAGTCAGAGACTCTGCTGTGCAGGTTTACTCTGAATCAGTTCACTCAATGCCCCGGGCACTTTTTATTATTATGTCTATTTTTTCCAATTCATGAAATTTGAAGAGCAGAGAAGTTAAGTAACTCTCCTAAGGTCACACAGTCTGTAATGGACAATGTCTGGATTTAAAAGCCCAATCGTCTAATTTTGGATACTCTATATTGCTCAGATGACATAGACCGGAAATGACCGCTACAGCCCTCCATTCTGCGGCTCTCAGAAGCCCAAAGTCATCTTCAGTATTTAGGCAAGTTCCCAGAAGGCCAGTATTCTTGTGTTTGCCTCTGATGCTGGCCTCCATGTCTGGTAACAAGATTTAGAAATGGTCCCTGAGAGTAGTGTCTCCTTGCTTCAGTGTTCTGCTTGTAGCTCACTGTAGCCTTCAGTGTGGGCTGGCACAGAATTCATCTCTCGGTCAATGGCACGAGACTCACTGCCCTAATTGCCCAAGCATTTGGTAGACTGAGCAAGGTTCCCAGGTTGTTGATTCTGGAAGAATTCTTTGGAATGAAAGGGCAGAAAGAAGAAAGAGAAAAGAAATAAACAGGGTTGTCTTCCTTATGCCTCAGAGAAGCTGCTTCTTGGGGGCTCCTGCGGGAGAGGAAGGGAAAAACACTTATTTGCGCATTGTTTATACTTGCCACTGTTCAAAGATGGCCACATATTATTTCCTGTGCCTTTGCAAGGGGCTTAGTCTGCACAGCAAATGAGTCCCACAGCACTTCATGCTTTGGGCTTAATGACATCCTAGAGCAGGAGAAAGATGTGGGCATGATGGCTAGAGATCCGAGGCACTGCCGGGCTGTGCCCATGGCAGATACCGAGGTAACATCACCAGCCATGGCTGTACTATGGCGGGAGCAAATGACCACCCAGAGGCAGGTAATGGTAAGAGAGGGTGGTCAGTGAGGTGGTCAGAGTGGTGCCCTGGGCTGTGCACCCCACTCCATGAACTGCACAGAGCTGTTCCCAGACAGCAACAGAACCCCACTCCTGGACAGACATCCCGGCTTTCTGTGGTTCTGATTCCCACAGTTTCAGGTGCCTGCAGTTAGCTGTGGACTGGAAACGTAAGTGATAATTCCTAAGTTTTCGTTGCATGCTACCCTGTGCATACCATCTGCCTCACTTGCTCTCACCATTGCACATCATCACCAGAGAAAGATGGAATATGGTCAGAGAGAGAGAGACAGAGAGAGAGAGAAGGAGGTGGGGGGAGGGGGAGAGAGGCTAAACCCACAGGCATTTTACTGCTGTCAGTTATTTTTGCTTTATGGCCGTGATTCTTTTACTGTTCCTAGTTTACAGAGTTCTGCTTATAAAAGTCATACATACGTAAAAAATATTCATGGTGCTTTTAGGGTTCAGAACCACCTGCAATTTCAGGCATCCACTGGGGGGTCTTGGGATGTTTCCTAGGGATAAGGGGGTTGGCTGCGCACGGGACCTTCAACTTTATGGGAACACGATGTTCTTCACATATTTTAAGAGAAGGGATGAAAGACTGGTAGTCGGGGTCCCTTGTGAGATCACAGCCAACTGACATCTCTGAAAAGCAAGAGAGCAAAGGAAACTCCGTCCCCAGCTGAGGCCCTGGTCTACTCCTCCACCCATTCTAGATTCCCTTTGTTCTCAGCCCACACTTCAGATGCTCTGGCTGGCTTGCCTGGTGAGATGGTCCAGACTTCTTCATCCTTTTGAAGTCTGGTCCCATGCTTGCTTGGACCACTTTTGGACCTCGTAGCCTTCATCCTGGGACCCAGAAGCCCCAGGAATACTCTAGGGTGTGCTCTGTCTGTGTCCTCTGGTCCATACACAGCAGCAGCCACGCTGGCTCCTGGTACCCATCAAGGCTCACTGTCCTCATTTATAGCTACTCCCTTTCCCCCCTTTTTTCTTTTCTGTTTCCCTACTATCACGAGGAACTCAAAGCGGCTCAGTTGTATGCACAGTGTCAAGTTTCATGGAATTACTATTTTATTGGAAAAGCTTTTCAGTTGGATAACGCTATCCTGAGCAGTGATAGCCCAGGGCTTCAGGGCTTCTCCGATCAAGGAAAAAAGGCTTAACCCCAACACTACTCCTTGATTTCCAGACCCTATTTGGCTCTTATATATGTGGATTCTGCATCTGGGGATTCAATCAAATGCAGGCCAATACCAAACATTCTGACTATACTGGGTGTGTGCAGACTTCCCTTGCTACTATTCCACAAACATGTCCGATAACAACCGTGCACATTAAGTTAGTAGTGCAAGCAATCGAGGAATTATTTAAGATCTATGGGAGTCTATGCTGCCTAGCTCTAGCTGATGCATCTACAGCACAAGCTCCTGTACTCAAGACTCAGGAGCATCATGGGAGATGGAGCAGGAAGATTGCAAGAGCCAAAGGACCAGAAAATCTACTGTGTCTTCTAGAAATGACAGAGGTTGGGGTTCTATGGCTGCCTAAGTAAGGCCCGAATGAGGACAACACTAACAGACATGGTGACATGGAAGAAAGAAATCTCATGGGATTCCACCCCTAGGCAAAGAACTAAGCAACTCAGGGTTGCTGAGAGCAGAAGTGGTCTCCACCAGTGGGGAGCCCTCGCTGAGCCTGTTAAAGGTTTTCTACTGCACCAGAAGTCAGCTGCGTTCTGGTGCTGGAGCCCAGGCTCACACTGATGGGTTCTTTAAATGACCGTTCATTGTGTCTTCTGTCCTAAAATGGGTCTTCCCATTCGAACCACAAACAAGATGGATGAGGCAAGTGTTGTGTGTTTGGGGATATGGCAGAGCTGGCAAAGGCACTCAACCAGGGAAGGCAACCAGCATCAGCTGTTTCAGTATTGTCAAGGAAGGCTCACTAAGTCAAGCCAGAATGGTCAGTGGCTGATCACAGGAAAGAGTCCGTGCCATTGGACAAAAAGGAAGACTGACAGACCTTCACAGGACCCTGACTGCAGAGCCTTCTCTGCAGTGGGTAGTGTCTAGAGAGCAGGGTGAGATGCAAAAGCTTTGGGCCTGTGTAGGCCAGCCCACACTCCCCTTCCCTATGTTTTCTTGTGTGGGTGGTGGGGCTTGGGGTATCTTCATATATGTTTGCCTCTTTGGAGACCAGAGATCAACTTTGGGCATCTTTCTCTATCACTAACTTAATGTTTCAGAGAGAGAGGGTCTCTCAGTGGACATGTGAGTTCCCCATTTGCCATTTCATGTAGTCTGACTGACCAGCAAGCCCCCAGGATCCGCTAGCCTCTGTGCTGAGGTTAGAGGTGCTCACACCACACTGGGCTTTTACGTGGGTTCTGAATTCAGATCCTCATGCTTTTTACATCAGGCATTTGAGCTGCTAACATCTCTTTGGTCCTCCCTGGGTCTTCCTGTCCAGAATCAGTCAACCTTGTCTTTCAAACTGCTGGCCATCATCCAAGACCTGAACCAATTTCTTGGGCTTCTCTGTGTCTCTGAGACTGGTCCTCTATCCTTCAGAGAGGCGGTCCAGCTGCACGACTTGGGCTGTACCTAGAGGGAGGGTTCCCACCACCTTTGTCCTTCAGGGTCTTACAGAGATGCTGGACTGTATGATGTCCCCCCCCTCAAGCTACAGCCCATGAGCACCTGCATAGCACCCCAAATTATCTGTGACACAGCTTGGCTCTCCTCTCCTCTTGTTTACTGGTTGCAGGAAACAACCCCATGGAGCCATAGATGTGAGTCGAAGAAGGGGCCTTGGTGTAAGGCAGTAAATAACTTGGGGAGTCTGTCCATCTGTCCCCATAGTTGGTGTTTTCTGTGCCTTTTGGTTCTAATCTCAGGTACCTCACTGGGTGCTTTACACTTCATCTCTCTCTCTGTCTCTCTGTCTCTCTGTCTCTCTGTCTCTCTGTCACTCTCTCTCTCTCTCTCTCACACACACACACACACACACACACGCACTGAGCCTTTACGTTAACAACTTGCCTCCTGCAGGGATGGCCAAGTGGGCACTTTGGAGACTACTTCCCCCACTTTGAGATAGCAGAGCAGAAGCAATCCAGACCCCAGGCAATGCTAAGGACGCCAGAGGCACCGCCAGAACTTAAAAGGCAAAGGTGTGCTGGGCCCCTTCAAGAGCCAAATGGGCGGTGGCATTGGACAGCAGCTTTTCCTGAACTTGGCCAGAGGGTAGCATCAATAACAGCTGCTGGGACAGATGCAGGGGATTTGCTGAAACAGATCAACACAGCCTTTGGCAGGGAGCTGCAGTATGATCTGGCAAGCGGGGTCCCAGAGAAGGTTTCAAAAGTCACTTTCTCATGGCAAAGATGGGAACGTAGTTTACAGTTCTCCCTTACAGCTACATGAACTCGTCAGTATCCATTATCAGGTAACTCATAGGACAAACTCTGCAATGTTTGTCCCCCTTCGGTGTTGGTAGCATCATACTAACAGCAGCCTTGAGCAGTAAGTGATGGCTACCTCAGATGCTGGGCCAAGGCACACGAATGTGTGAAAATGTGGGAGATGAATTCCCTTTTCTGTCCTGGGCTTCTCAGACAACAGCACCTGAGGCAAGTCTTAGGCGCTTCTGTTGTGTAGTGAGTACCATCCTAGGAAGCAGGGGTGGGAGAGGGGGCATGAGGCTAGGAAGCAGGAAGAGCCCTTTATAAGTGGCATTAATTGTGCCTGACCCGGTATTGTGAGACTACATTTCAAAATGCCTAAAAAAGAGCCTCAAAATGGAGCTGGAGATATAACTCAGGGAAGAGCACTTGCCTGCTGTGTGCCAGGCCCCCCTGGGGGGGTATTCCCAGGAGGGAGGGAGAGAGGCAGAGACCACGAGCGAGAGCAAAGTGAAGAAGTTACTTTCGTGGAAGAAAGAAAACGTATTAGCCAGATTCCATTGGCTAAAAAAAAATGGGAAGGGAGAATTTAATTCTGTTGTGCTTAAAGACAGAACAGGGTCCAGGGCCAGAGAGAACATTCAGGTGCTGACAGAGGAGTGATGGATGCTATGCACATACATGACAAAACGGAGGCGGGAGGGACACGTGAACAGGGCACAGGGCACAGGGTGCGTGCTTAGGAGCCCTTTGGCACACCCTCCTACCTGTTTTCTCTCATCCCCCTCACTCTTGTCTTCTCAGATTTTCACACCCATCCTTGTGTGGCATGCTGAACAAGTTTTCTCAGCCTTCTTTGCACAGACACAGTCAAGGTCATCGGAATACAAGCCCCTTGGGCAGCAGCTGTGTGGAACAGTCATGGTTTTCTCTCGGTTAGCCAAGAGGCAGCCCTCTTCTCTGACAATTTTAATAAGTTCACTTCTAGCCGGCCAGTGAAGTCTGCTTCTTCTGCTCATTAATCAGATACACAGGGCTGTCCTTGTGTACCCTGGGAGATACAAAAGACAGACACTTCATACCCACGTACTGAAGAAAGTCCCGCTCAGAATGGCGTGCACTGATTCTTGGTAACCTCTTTCCAAACAAGGCCTGAGATGCGTCTCCCAGGTTCCTGTGCCCTTCCAGCTGCTGGAGATAGTCTGAAGAATGCCCCTGGATACAGAACCTTCTGGAACATTTGACTGGATTCTAGGGAAATGGACAGCCTATTCATTTAGTCCAGTTCTGGAGAACTTGGGACGTTAAATCCCTGGTCTCCACACGTCCCAGTCCTGCAGATTGGCCTGAACCGCGGTAAACAATTTAGACTAGCTGGAGTATGACATGATGCTTCCTTTTGGCTATTTCTACAACTTGACATTGAATGGGAGGAAATCACTTAAGCCCTCGCAGCACTGTCTGGCAGGAGGTGGAATGCCTTGCTTGGCTTCCTGCCCCATCCGTCCCATACCCACAGCTGAGACTGCCAGCCTCCCCTCCACACACAAGCCCCTTCAGCTCCTAGGCCTAAGAGAGCCCCCATCCCCTCATCAATCTTAGGCCATAACTCCCATCCATCCTCAGGCCAGATTCCAAGGTAATAAATAGTCTTCTCATCTCTGAACATGGTCTGGCTTCTCAGATGAAGTAGACACAAATCAACACTATTGGCAAGGGTCTATTTCCTGTCCCCATGTAAGAAAAGGTTTGCAGGGACTCTGGTCCTCAGATTCCAAGGAGTTGGATGTTAGGCGCTTACCTAGAGTCAACAAATGTGTACGGAGGACTTGGCTAAGAGAATAGGAAAGGAACCTGATGCATTATCCACTTTGTGCTTTGGATCGATACGCTGAACCATAGGCAAGCCCATCAGTTGAAACGCAGGTATGCCTTCATCCTGCGGACAACACGGGACTGGGACAGGCCAGGCTTGCTGCACAATCCCATCTTACCCGTGTAATTAAGCTTTCTCTGTGTACTTCATATGTGCTCTTCTCCACCTTCCTTTAAACACGGCCTTCTCTCTCCATACATGTTTTGTTTGCCTGTTTGGAACAGATTGATGAGCTCACAACCTAGCTCCACTCTTTCTTATGAGCAAAGACAGACAGACTTCATGTGTGATATTAATTGGAACTGATTCTTTTTGTCTTGGTGTTGGGAGAAACAGAAAATGGTGATGAACTGGAGAGTATATTGCCTTAGCTGATTCAGTTCCAATAAAATTTGATCTAGAGAATATAGGCAGATTTACCTGAAATTTTAAAAGCCATAAATCTGAGTTTTAAAGCAAGGTTTATTTTTTGATTTGTGTGAGACTCTCTCTTTCTCTGTATGTGTGTGTGTGTGTATACATGTGTGCAGAGGTGCCCACAGAGGGTAGAGGAGGTAATAGGTCCCCAAGTGTTACAGACCATTGTGGACTACTCTGTGTGGGTGCCTGGAACTTGGGTCCTCTTCAAGAGAAGCACACTCTCTTAACCTCTGAGCTGTCCCTCCAGCCCTGACATCTAGCTCTTAATGGACATTTCATAATTATAAAATATTGTTGTTATTATTAACCCTTTAATTTGGAAGCTATTGCCCAGCAAACCAATCCAAACTAATCTGTGGGCCGCATGGAGCCTAGGGCACCAGTTTCTAGTTTCTGGCCCTAACTAGCAAACAGAAAAGCCATGGGTGCTGCTGTCTTCTCAGGTAAGATCTATTCAGGAAGTCAGTTCCAGGACCTGCTGATGCATTTTTGTAAGAAATACAGACCTGAGAAAGCCATTACCTGTGGTTAGCGGTTTGTAACAACAATTATGCCCATCCCAGAAAGCTGCAGTGAGTGGGGGGAGAGGGCTCACATCCATAGACAGTGTGAATGGATGTTGTCAAAGCCATCTAAACTGGACAGTGTCCTTAAAACGCCGTTTCTTCCTTGTTAGTTCCTCGGAGCCCTCCTGGCTCTGGGGTAACTTTGGTTCCTTGTGCCTTAGTTCTTTAAGAGCCTATGGTCCTGCCTGTATTGACCCTTGCCATCTGAGGATATGATCAGGGTAGTGCCAACAGCAGGGTAGACACACTGTTGATCACTGTCCTGAGCCGCCACTCTGAGAATTCAGTTGTAGCTTACTAACGTCTAAATTCTTCCTGGCCTGAGCAGGGACATGTCCTCACCCCCACTTTTCATGCAGTGCACTAGTAACTACAAGGATTCCTGGGGAGAATGTGTCCAAGAACTGAGCCCCGATTCTCACTTCTGTGTTCCTTGTTGGTTACGTGGTCTATTGTCTCCCCAGGAGGCAGGTAACACACCTGACCCTACCTGCCCTAGTGAACACCGAGACTTGGTCCTTTCCTCCTATATGGGGTCTCCAGCCCTGTGTCGCTCACTGGGTGTATATCTTGGTAAATCGTTTGCCTTCTCCTGACCTCAGTTCCCCCATCATTAACTTGGGGGACAGGCGGGAGGAGGCTAGATCAGGTTTCTGCGCCCCTTGATCAAGGTTTTGGGATTCCAAAATGTTCGGGGTACACACAACGTGACCTTCAAAGTCCTACCTCTGTGCACGACTTCTGTCCCCACTGCAGCTACTCTGGGACATACAAGCAGGCCCCTGGCTGGCGTGCTGGGCGTGGCACAGCAGCCGGGAAACACTTTAGTTGTGTGGCTTTGGGACACTGCAGCTCTTTTCTGAGCCTTAGTAGACTGGTCCGTCATGTAAGGAAACCCCAGCGATTCCAGCCGACCTGGGTTGTGAGGCACTGTGTCGGCACGCGGGGCTTTCTTTGCGGGTTACATAAGACCCTGGGGTGGCGGGAAGAAGGGGGCGTGGGGAGGCTCGGCCGGGACCAGCGGCGAGGTGGGGCACCGCGCGTGGGGGAGCGCAGGGCGCGGCGGAGTCGGGTTTCAGTGCGCGGGTGAGTCAGGCGCGGGCGGCAGCCGGGATCCCGCCGTCGCCACCGAGCTCCGCCTTTGTTCCGCGTGCGAAGCGGAGCTGGGGTCCGGCGACTGCACCATGGCACCCAGGTAGGACCCGCGCCCCGAGCTCCCGCGCCCTGGCCTTTGCTGCCCCGCCGCCTCTTCACCTTCTCTGTTACCGCTTCTTTCAGGAGGACCACGCAGAACCGGCGCCCGCGGTGGCTGCTCTCCATCGTCTCCGCGCTGCTCTCCGTCGTCCTGCAGACGCGCGCCGCGACAGGTAAGCCACCGCAGCCGCCGGTTGCGCGCCCGGGTGCCGCGGCGCCTCATTCCTGGACATAAAAGGGAGTGCTTGCTTGGCGCAGTGCGCTGTGCTGGCTCTTCTGTCCCGGGTCCTCCCGGGTACCGGGGTTTCTAGGCGCCGGGGAGATAGCTTCAGCCAGGGCACGCAGAGTGAGCTGGACGCGGCTCCCCAGTGAGGGCAGAGAGAGGTTTTGGCTGCACAGTGACACCACACTGCCAGAAAGGACAGGGTCACCAACAGTGTTGGGCATCCTCGCCGAGTTCCTGGCGCGCCGGGCTCTGGTTGAGCAGACCCGAAGTCCATTAGTCTATAGAAGGCACAGTCATGGGCAGGACACCTTTGCGCCCTAGTCTCTCCTAACATAGCGGAACAGAGTGGCACGCACCCTTGGTTCAGCGGGTTACCAGAGGTCCCCCCTCCACCTTCCCCATCCCTGAGGGACAGAGGCACGGTGAATGATGGACTAAGCCTGGGCAAGTGACCCTTCCTTCTGTTCGCTGTGCCTCATCCTTCCCCCCACTCCCAAACCAGGACTCTGAAACTGTCGAATTAAAGTGGATTTGGGTTAAAGCTGGCTGTCTGGGTGTGAATCGCGCCTCTGTTGGGTGACCATGGGCAATACCTTTTTATCTACGTGCCTCAGTTTCTTCATCTGAAAAGGATATACTAGACCCACTTACTTCCCAGGGATATTGTGAAGTCTAACGGACAGATGGGGGAAGAGTTCTTTCCATGCTTCTGGGTACTGGGCAGCCAGAAAATCAGAGCGGAAGATATCTTCCTCTTCACAGGAACTTTTGTGCTGAGAAGTACCTCAGCTGCAGTGGGGAGACGTAGGAAATGCAGGCAGCTCTGAAAGCCAGAACTCAAACCCAGTTGGGCAGGTTCCGGTCCCTGTTCGGTCTTCGCGCTATGCGCTCAGCAAAACCAGGCTTTTGGAACAGCAGCCTCTCAGCCCTTAAAGGATTAGCACATAGCCCAGATGAATAAATGAAGAAGGCTCAGGAGCGTGTCATGGTCCTCTGATGGAAGCTGGGTTAGGATTGGTGGCCTTGTTTAACTCCTTAGGTACTTGAAGAAGCCAGCTACCACCCGGCCTGTGGTCTGTGAGGGAGTAAGACGCAGATGCAATGACAGCTCTTCCTGCCAGGGCGTCCAGCCTGGCATTTCTTGCAGATCAAAGGGCAGTTGGAGCAGAGTTCTGGCTTCTCTCAGGATGACCAGTGTGGAAACCTTGCAATTTCCCATATGATATAGAGCTTTGCCAAGTCAACTGCAGAGGGCAGCTGACAACATTCAGTGCCCCTTTGGGATCTGAAGAGGACTCTGGGAGCCCTGAGCTCTATAGAACATGTGTGCAGCTTACATGGCTAGCTCTCATCCAGCGGTGCATCAGATGAGGTGTGAACAGCCTCCCTTCTCAGTCATTATTCCAGGGGCTGGGGAATAAGGACCTTAGCTCTCCTATTCTGAGAACTCTGAATCCAAGTCAGTTTTCCAAGTGTCTGGGATAGAATTTGACTCGGGTACCCTCACTCCAGAGACTTTGTTGTCAATCATCAAAGGAGTCTCCCAGAGATGGCCTTAAGGTCCCTCAGTCTCCTGTGAATGGTGTAGAGGGCGTGTCCTACTCATGACAGGAGCCCAGTGTATCCCCAAAGCTCTTGTAGCCTGTTGTGCTGGAGGGTCATCTCCATCTGGAGGCCCAGCAGGGCAGGCAGTTTGCCTAAAGACACTCAGTTGTTCCAAGATAGATCTGTGATAACCTGCAAGTCTATGGGAGAGATTCTTCCCACAGGGCCACTGCTCAACTCGCTATTACGAAAAGAAAAGAATAGAATAGAATAGGAAAGGAAAGAAAGAGAAAAAAGTTATAATCCCAGCACTTGGAATGCTAAGAATGAAAGAGGATCCTAACTTCAAGACTGGCCTGGGATGCACTGATAAACTATTTTTCAACCAGCCCAAGACTTTACCGTTTTATAGGAGTCCACCAAGCTCACATCAGCTCCACAGATGCAGTTTCATGGACGAGGATACTGAGGCAAAGTCATTTGCCCAAGAGCACACGACCTTCATTGGCAGAAGTACGGCTGGAAGAATTTATGCTCTTGACCACTAAGCTAAATGTTTAAGCTTGTTTCATGTCGCCAATAGTTAAGCAGCTCCTTAAGCACTCAATATTGATTACACCACTACCGAGTGAGTCTACTCGTTAAGCGTCTACTCAAGAGAAGGAAAACCACACACCCACTCAAAAGCTTTTATGTAACCATTCATAACAGCATTATACATAGTGGCAAAGTGTAGAAACAAACTTGCTCATTGGCTGTTAAGTATGTCCTTTCAATGGGATACTATTCATCAACGAAAAGGGAGGAAGCACAAATCCATGCTACAACACGGTAAGTTTACATGGCCAGATAAAAGCCTGCAGGTTCTCAGAGCCTGTTCAAACATAATTTCTGAAAAGGAAAAACTACAGAACTGGAGGGCATCCATGATGGCTTAGTCCCAGGGACAGTTGGGGACTTTGTACGGGATGATCCAAGGCTGGACTGTGGTGGTGGATGTGTTACCACGCAGACGTAGTAGCTGACCTGACTGCCTTCAGTCCAAGCTGCACATTAGACCTCAACAAAGCTGTTTAGAAAAACGAAAGACTGCACTTTGCAGGCCTCTAGACTCAGGTGAGACCCTAGAACTCAGGTCTGGTTCCCAGCAAGCCTGCGGAGAGTCTGCACCTGGCTGGCCATTTACAGACTGCCAGCCCCGTTGAGGACTGCTGCCCCCTGAAGGTTGTTCTGAGTCCAGGCTACTTCTCCAGGTCTCAAGTTCTCTTGTCTGTGCTGTCCCAGGCAAAGCTCCTGGGGGATGGAGCCCAGATGTACAGTAATCTGCGGACAGTGGATTTATTAAAAAGTAGATCTTTGTAAACTTCCTCGTTGCCCCTCCTCCATCCATTTTTTGAGCATTGGAAAACCCAGGTTTCATCTGTAAAATGAGATGACTAACTTCTCCTTCTGAGCCTCAATTTTCCCTTCTATGAAATGGGATGGCAAGATTTGCTCAGCCTTGCATTTCTAGCTTTGAATAATGGGAAACAAAATGGCATTTACCCAGATTAAGACTTACTTAGGTTCAGCAAATGGATTAAGTACGTAGTCAGTCAGGCCTTCTGCAGACTGGGGATACAAAGGAGCCAGATCCAGATCTCTCCCGAGGGATTCTGAATTCACAGTCAGAAAGAAAGGGCGTACCTCATCCCACATCTGCTTCCTCCTGAGGGCAATCACGCTTCCCCTCCTACATCCCTGAAGCTTCACACCATCATGGCCCCTTGTGTCTCTGAGGGTCAGGGCTAGTCTGCAGGATTGCCCTGTGGGTTCCTCTCCTAATGAAGCTAGCTTGATCAGAAGGGCTGCTGTTTCGGAGGGTGAGGACATTGCTGGAGCAGGAACAGTGCTGCCAGTCCTGTGCTCCCCCAAAGTACAACCCAGAAGGGAAGAAAACACCCAGGGCTTTGCTCTGCTCTGGTGGGGGTGGGGGCTCCCCACCTTTCAGGGCTGATTGCCACATGAAATTTTATAGCTATCACTTCTGTTTGTTTAAAAACAGAACTTGACACAAACACACCTCCTTCCATCCCAGGCTCTGTCTTCCTTGACTCTGAGCCTTTTCCATGAAAAATGTACTTTTCTGTTTCGAGTTCTTTCTCTGAATGTTGAGGCTTTGAGATCCATGCATGAGGCAAATAGTTTATTTTCACCGTAGCGCAATAGTCCACACCACGACTATACCTACTGTGACCTACCCGCTTTTCCCCAACAGCGTGTGGGCTGTCATGGACCCGTGGAATCTGCCAGTGTGGTGCGACTGTCCTTATGTGTATCTCAGGACACACGTGTATGCATTTCCTCTAGTTTCCCTCGGTGTGGTGTTGGGTCACAGGAGTGCACAGTCTTCAGACGAGCAGGTACTGCTGGTGTGCCTTCTTCTGTGTTTGTACCCAAGACACATAAGCATCGGGAAGCAGAGCCCTCATTCTCATCCGCCGGCCAGCATCCAGCCTCATGGCTGCATTTCCTGTCAATACTTCTAACAGGTGCAGTTAGAATCTTAATGAAGCCTTAATTCCTATTTCCCTACATGTGTGTATGTGTGTGTCTCTCTCCCTGCCTGTGACTGCATGTGTGGGTATCTGCGTGTGTGCGTGTGCTGAGGGCAACCTTGGCTGTTCCTCTGGAGCCATCACGTTGTTTTGGAAGACAAGGTCTCTCGCGGCACTGCTCACTTACGGGTGTATACTGTGTGCCCAGCTATCCCTAGGGATCTTCCTGCCTCCACCTCCCCCAGTACTGGTGTTACCAATGCGCACCGTGCTCAGTTTTTATCATGGATGCTGGGGATGGAGCTCAGGTCCTTATGATTTGTGGCAGACACTTCATCTGTGGATCCATCTCTCCAGTCGAGTTGATCAAACTTTTGTATGTCTATGAACCATTTGGATATCCTGACTGACTTTTAAAAACTGACGAGGAGCTCATCACTTTAAAATATGGAGATGGGGTCTCCCACAGAACCTGGAGTTCACAGGTTGGGCCGGACTCGCTGGCCAGCAAGCCCCAGGGATCCTCCCATCCTTGCCAGGTAACCTTTTTTTAAACATACTTCTGTTCTACTTTTTCTGGCCCTCTCATATTCCCCTAAGATTCTGCCCAGGGAATTCAGCCTCTCCTCCCAAGCATCTTGGGTGCCTCTCAGTGACAGGGAACCCATACTGCATGGTGACCACTGACAACTCCTACATTCTCTACTGCAGGAGGAACCATGACACAGGCCTGGGCCTTGTCCAACTCTGAATCCCAGAGTCTCAGACAGGGTCTGACATAAGTGGACACTCAGTGAGGCTTTTTAATAAATAGAGGCAGAAGTGAGCAGGTCTAATCTGACTTTTCACCTAACATATTCTCCATGGTACATAAGCCAAACCAAACTTTCCACAGCTCTGCCAACTCTAGAGTGACTGGCTGAGTATTCAGAGAACATTAAGGGGCTCCGTTTCCTTCCACAACTTCATAGCTAGGTGGCCTGGGATTCAGTTAAGATACCCTGATCTTTATTATTTATGATTGCATGAGCCAGGTGACCTGTTTGTTTGCTAGCTCATCTGTTCTCTTGTTTCTGATGACTGATGTAGTCAAGGGTGGAATATCATCTTTCCTCTTCTCGTTAAGCTTCTGAGTTTATCTTTGATGGCTACAGCTGATCCATTTGAAATGGACCAAAGGTGAAGGTGTGAGCTGAAGTTAGCTCTATTCCAGGAGGGAGCCAGGAGTCCCCGAGTTACCAAGTGCCAGCGGTTGCCCTCACTGTGCTTCTTTGTATATTTTCTCATTTAACCACACAAATTTAACTCTTTCATCACTATAGTACTGATTAATTTCATTCAAGAATGTGTCTGTGCTGCCTGTGTGTACATGACTATGTGTGTGCTTAAATCCACAAAGTTTTGATGAGTGTTGTTTTAAAGTCAGATGAGGGACATCACCTTCACGCTGCCTTCACTAAGCCCTGAATTCTTTGCCTAAAAAACATTTTATTTATTTATTTATTTATTGTGTACCTGCACACATGCCACAGAGCACATGTGGAGGTCAGAAGGCAGCTCCCTTGAGTTGTTTCTCCTTCCATCGTGTGGATCCTGGGGATGGAACTCAGGCCATCGGCCTTGGGAGCAGCCACTTTTACCCACTGAACCATCTCAATGGTCCAAGTCTTGAATTTTTAGTAGGTTGTTAAATAATTGCCTCATGATGTGATTGAACTCCTGGAGTGCCCTTGTATGGCTAAGGGAGGAAGGGCAAAAGGAGCCAACCTTGCACAACTCAGTGAAAGATGTGAATGATGGAGGAGAAGGGATAAACACCCAGGGCTCTGTAGTCAGAGCACCGGACTGTGGGGTGGGAACTGCTGCCCTCCACAGAGCCCAGGAAAGCTGAGATACTGTCAGAGGTCTTCAGAGGAGTCAGGTTTGCTGGCTGACCAGCTGCTGCTCCCCACCAATGAAAGGACAAACAGTCTAGGGTAAGAATAGAACCTAGAAGAAGGTTCTGAGCAGCGTATAAGGAGTTAACTGGGCCAGCGGAATTCAGTGCATGCAGCCCACACACCATCTCCATCAGAACACAATTCTACTCAACTCAATCCAACCCAACCCAATCCTACAAAACTTATCAGTTCCTCAGTCCAGTTTAACCATCATGACACAACTGGTCCCAACTCAACCCAACCCAAACCAACCCAACCAAACTGAATTCAACCTAATTCAGGCCAACACAATCATTCCATCCAAATTCAGTCTGATAAGGCATCTCTTGGGTATATTCCCAAGAGTGGTATTGCTGGGTCCAGAGGTAGGTTGATCCCGAATTTCCTGAGAAACCGCCACACTGCTTTCCAAAGTAGTTGCACAAGTTTACATTCCCACCAGCAATGGGTGAGTGTACCCCTTTCTCCACAACCTCTCCAGCAAAGGCTATCATTGGTGTTTTTTATTTTAGCCATTCTGACAGGTGTAAGATGGTATCTTAAAGTTGTCTTGATTTGCATTTCCCTGATCGCTAAGGAAGTTGAGCATGAACTTAAGTGTCTTTTGGCCATTTGAACTTCTTCTGTTGAGAATTCTGTGTTCATCTCAATGCCCCATTTCATAATTGGGTTGATTAGCCTTTTACGGTCTAGTTTCTTGAGTTCTTTATATATTTTGGAGATCAGACCTTTGTCAGTTGCGGGGTTGGTGAAGATCTTCTCCCAGTCAGTGGGTTCCCTTTTTGTCTTAGTGACAGTGTCCTTTGCTTTACAGAAGCTTCTCAGTCTCAGGAGGTCCCTTTTATTCAATGATGCCCTTAATGTCTGTGCTGCTGGGGTTATACGTAGGAAGTGGTCTCCTGTGCCCATGTGTTGTAGAGTACTTCCCACTTTCTCTTCTATCAGGTTCAGTGTGTTCTGACTGATATTGAGGTCTTTAATCCATTTGGACTTGTGTTTTGTGCATGGTGATAGATATGGATCTATTTTCATTCTTCTACAGATTGACATCCAGTTTTGCCAGCACAATTTGTTGAAGATGTACTCTTTTTTCCATTGTATACTTTTAGCTCCTTTATTGAAAATCAGGTGTTCATAGGTTTGTGGGTTAAAGTCCGGGTCTTCTATTCGATTCCATTGGTCGACTTCTCTCTTTTTATGCCAATATCACGCTGTTTTCAATACTGTTGCTCTGTAATAGAGTTTGAAGTCAGGGATGGTAATGCCTCCAGACGATCCTTTATTGTATAAGATTGTTTTGGCTATCCTGGGTTTTTTGTTTTTCCATATAAAGTTGATTATTGTCTTCTCCAGATCTGTGAAGAATTTTGATGGGATTTTGATGGGGATTGCATTGAATCTATAGATTGCTTTTGGTAGAATTGCCATTTTTACTATGTTGATCCTCCCAATCCAAGAGCAAGGGAGATCCTTCCATTTTCTGGTGTCCTCTTCAATTTCTTTCTTCAAAGACTTAAAATTCTTGTCAAATAGATCTTTGACACAATCTAGTTAGTCCAGTTCAACCCAACTCAATTTAGCTCAACCCAACTCAATTTAGCTCAACCCAACTCAACTGCGTTCAGCTCAGAACAGCCCAGGTGAACTAACTTATCCCAGTCTGAGACAACAGACTCAACTCAATCCGTCTTAATCCAGGTCAGTCTGTTTGTATCCATGGTGACACAGGCACAGAAGGAATCTGTTTTGAAGACACTGTTCTTAAGCAACCAGGACTCTAGGTTTAGGATTTAGGGAGCCTCTTTCTGGGTTTGAGAAGCTTGCCTGAAATACGGCTTGCAGGTAGCAGCCTCTGTAGGAGTTTCCCTTCCTATTGATGAGGGCCTCAAATAAGTCCAGCTGAAAAGGCTCTCAACCAAAGTCTCTTTAAACTAACTTCCTTCCCAAAGGATCTCCCGACAATGTCTTCAAGTGATCTGTCCTTCTCTTGTGGTTGCTCTTAGAGATGTCTGTCTTCTTCCCATATTTCCTGGTGGTCCTGTTCACTAAAGTGCTTTCTGGAGTGGAGGCAGGGGCTAGAGAGCTGCATGGGATCCACTCTCCATCCTGGGAGAGACTCAGGAGCTGGTAGTAGAGGCTTGAGTGTAGCAGGTGACTTGTGTGTTTGGGGCTTGTTATGAGTGTCCCCATAGATAGACAGAAAGCTTGTGCACTATCAAAATAGGGATGTCCATTTCCACTAGAAATGGGGGAGATAGAGGGACATAAACTGTGAGTGTGTAAGTGTGCATGCAAATGGAGACCAAAGGGCAAACTTGAGTGGCATGCCCAGATACCATTCATGTTTCTTATAATTGTTTTTTTTTTTTTTTTTTTTTTTTTTAGTGACACTATATCTCATTGGCCTAAAAGTCACCAAGTAGGCTATGCTAGTTGGCTGTTGAGTTCCAGGGATCTTCCTGTCCCCACCTCCCCTGCCCTTGAATTGGACATGCTAGCACATCCAATAGTCAGCCTTTAAAAGAGAAGATTTTAAAAAATACCATAAAAAGCGATGAAAGTAATGCATAGTATTATAAAAACCTGGGGGAAAAGAAGAAAAATTCTTTTTTAAAAATAAAGATCACATGTTATCCATACTCAGCAGTGAAGAAAGCCTGCTCACATTTGGGGGGACTCTCACACATGTTTTCCACATGTAAATATGCATATGATAGAATGTGAATAGGTAATTGTTGGGGGCTTTCTTCCCTTAGTAATCTTGTAGACACTTCCTCAAGAGCATTAAACATTCTCTAGCATTCTATGTACCTGAAGTAGCATTTTATAATGTCGATACCCCAATTAAGCTCATTCCTGTGTGGGCTTCTAGCTGCTACTGCTGCTGGCTCAATGTAAATCCTACTGTGAAGACCACAATGGCATCTCTGTTTGATGACTCTGTGATTATTAGTGACCACGAATTCCTAGAACAAATCAGTGGAGGTTTTGTTGCAGTCTTTGGCCAGGTCATGGTAATTTACCAGTCAGGACACAGCCAATGAGAAAGCCTCTGCCTCTTGCCCTTGACCCAGGCTTCTGCCTCTTCAAGAAAGGACAACAGCCGAAAGCCAGGGTGTGTGTTGCTTCTTCATGTTCCTGCCTCAGCCAAACAGAGATGGGGTCTCCTCTCTTCTGTTTATTCAACCATTTTTCAGGCCTTGTGGTAAATGCTAGAAGGGTTTTTCAGAAAGTTAGAATGTGGATGTGCAGGTCACAAACTTGGTGTCCATGGCCCCTGGAAACCCTCGGGCCAGCCACCAGTGGTTTTAATGGTGTCTGGTCCAATCAATGCAAAGAAGCAGCAGCTTTATGAACAACCAGTCTAAGCTGGACGTGGCAGCTCACACCTGTGATCCCTGCACTTATGAGGCAGGAGAATTGCCAGAAGTTCGAGACCAGCCTAGGCTGCATAGTGACAGCCTGTCTCAAAACAGCAACAAAGCAGGCACAAACACAAAGCAGAGCAAACCCTCCAGTTCCACAGTTTCTTTTAGGAGGTGATGGCCCTGAGTCTCTGAGGGAGTCTATATTTGACCACAACTCAGATGCAGAGCTGGTTCCCAGGGAGAGATTTAGGATGCGGTTCTTGCCTCTGGTCTTCAAGTTCTGGATTCAAATCTTAGCTCTACTACCTTCCTTTGAGTGAGATGTTTCAGTCTTTCTGATTTGTAGATTGAGACGGGATTAGAGATGAGTCAGGAGTCAGTCAGTGATGATGAAGTGCAATGTCTCATTAACCCCTCCTTCCTCACTGTGGGTCCCTTGGAGACAGGACCTTTGTCTCATTTACCTGTCTTTCCTCAGCATATGCCATGACACCCAAAGGACACAGTGAGCTCTTGAATTCATTAAAGAATCTTTAAAGCCTGGGGCTGAGGTGACCTCAGAGAAAAACCAGCACGGTAGGCCCTTTGACATGACCATCTGTGTGCTGCAGGCTACTCTGTCATCCATTCTGGTTGCAGGAGGTGGGAAGGGGGTCAGAGCAGGGCTCACAACATAGATACATCAGGAAGAGCATGTGTTTGCCGGCTGGGAATGTAACACAGCGTTAGAGGGCTTTGCCTGGCGTGCGCAGAACCCTGGTTCGATCCCCAGCATTGCATAAACCACATGGTGTGCTCAACAGGAGTTCAAGGTCAGCTGAAGCTTCCCAGGTAGTCTGAGAGCAGTGTGGGCTAAACAAGATGCTTTCTGAAGAGCAGTCTATGTTTGCTTTCCGTGCTGTAAACATTTTCTGTGTTTACAGTTTCTATGGAAACTGTCATGGTTCCATCCACTGGAGCAGAGGTGCTGAGGTCCAGCTGATGACTAAGCAACTTATTCTGTCCGTATCTTCTGCTTTTCCACCTTCAAGTCACACAGGATTGTGGCTGCTTGACTCTGCCCCTTTGTCCAGCCTAGATAGGTGCAGTGACCAGCTCAGCTAGTTGGGGGTTCCTGGTGCAAGCCATGGGTATAAAAGAGGGCGTCCTGGCTCCTCCGTTACTGTTCTGGGATTTAGAGAGTTTGCCATGGACCTGGGTACTGACAGCCATAGGGTGCTTTCTATGCATTTTATTCCATATTTTCATATAATATATTTGAATTGCTTTCCCCCAACTCCTCCCATACCCTCCACAACTCTGGGACACCCAACTTTATGTCCCTCACCTTTCTCTTCAGGAAAATCAAAACCAAGAACAAAACAAGTGAAAATCAGAACAAACAAAACCAAAAAGACAAAAAATCAACAAAACAACACAATTCTAGCACCTTATGATGTTGTTAGCACCTCCTGCTTCTCCGCCCCCAGCATAGTTTGCTTTGTGTTGACCAACTACTCCCAGGCATGGGATCTGCCCTGGAGTGTGGTCCGTCTACCCGCTGACTCTCCACTGCTCTAGAGTGTGGTCGGTTTACCCGCTGACTCTCCACTGCTCTAGAGTGTGGTCGGTTTACCCGCTGACTCTCCACTGCCCTGGAGTGTGGTTGGTCTACCTGTTGACTCTCCACTAGAGAAAACTTATTTTCCCTTTCTCAGCAGGTATCAATTGCAAATGACTTTTTGGTTAGTGGTGGGAATTTGTGCCTACTTCTTGTCAGTGCTAGGATTTTGTCTGGTTTGAATCTGTGCAGGTCTTGCATGTGCTTTCACAATCTCTCTGAGTTCATATGTGCATCAGTCCTATTGTGCCTGGAATACACTGTTTTCTTGGAGTCACCTACCATCTCTGACTCTTACAACCTTCTGCTTCCTCTTTTGAATAGAGTCCTGAGACCTGAAGGGAGGAGTCTAATGAATTTCTGTTTTAGAGATGTATTCTGGCTATAGAGAGGTGTGTGTTTCATGTTTATAAACTATAAGTACATAGTACATCTGTGCATTTTATAATTATCAACTATGTATACATGATATATATATATTGTGTGTAGCAATTAGAGGCATGTTAAGTGTTTATATGATCTGTACTTCATACATAAGTTGTATGTATATATAACCTTTTATATATTGTGTACATGTATATATCTGGCTTTTAGGTTTTGTGTAGTGTATATATAAGTGGCATTGTGAGTGTGCATGTGTGTGCATGTGTGTGTAACATACCCAAAAGCCCTGTGGTAGGAGAGAGTTCAGCCAGGAGCAACCATGTCTGTCCCATCTCCAGCCCCGGGCAGACCTCTATTCTGCACCCCCCTCAGTCTCCAGCATCTTTCTGTTCTGCTGTGGTCCGTAAACCAGCACCTTCTGGCAACTCCATGGAAGGTAGAGTCTCCAGCCCCATCTGGAACCCAGTAAATCAGAATCTGCATTTCAGTTAGAGCCCCCTGATCTCAAGGTGAAGCTTAGCCTGTCTCTGATTATGTTGCCCCTGCCTAAAACCCTTCCCACAATAATCCCTATAGCAGGCAGAGCAACAACCCTCCGAAGGAGTCCAGGTGCCACCCGTAGGCCTGTATCAGGCGATGTGGCAAAGAGGAATTAAGGCTACAGGGGGAAGGGACAGCACCTTGGGTTATGGGGTTGGACCCAGGAGATCCACGAGGTTCTTTGAATGGAAGAGAAAGGGTGAAGTAGAGGCAGGAGCTAGCTGTGTGAGTGGGGGTGACGTGATCAGCCTTCTTCAGGGGTCTGGGAGTTGGAGGACTGAGTCACAGGCCAAAGGATATGGACACCCTAAAGGGGCTGGACACAGCAAGGGGGCAGACTTTTCATTTAAAGCTTCTAGAAAAATCCTGTCTTTGCTACCTTGATTCTTATTACAGTGAGACATTTCTAACCTCCAGAGCTGTAAGGCGCTGAATCTTTGCTGATCAGAGCCATTGAGTTTGTGTGATTGATAAAAGCAGAACTTCTTATCAATCACAGACAGTCGCTCCTCTGTGGACCTGCTGCTCCTGCCTGGTCTCTTAGACCTTTGCTCTTCTCACTCTGACCCCACGCCTTCAGGGTTAGAAGGTGAGGTGGGACTCCCTGAAGAGCCAGGTCACTCCCCCAGTACTTAGCTCTGTGCCTGGCTGGTGGGCTGAGCTGGAGCTCCTAACCCTTGTTAAAGAAGTTCACGTGACCTCACTCCTGGTTAGCATGAGGCAGGAAACTGTCCCCTTCCCCAACCCACCATGTGCAGGATGCAGCTATGGCCACGAGAAGGGGTGCAGTAGAGACCAGCCAGAGCCTGTGTTGGGATTCTCCTGCTCTTTCTCTGCCCAGGCAAGTTTCCATAGCTCCCTGGGTCTCAGTTTCCCCATCTGAGAAACAAAGAGGTCAGACCAGGTGAACCCTACATCACCATTAGCAAGAACATTCTAGAGTGTCTGAGTTCAGTTTGGCCTTGACTTTGTGACAAATGAGGGCATGGATGTGACTGAGCAGGGCCCAGCCTGGCCGTCTGGTCATCTCTCTCTGATGGTCCATTCATGAGCTGGGCCCAAATCTACGGGACAACGGTGTATATTTGGTACCAAACAGAGACTTCAGCTGCTCTAGCTGCCCAGTCAAAATGCCAAATTACTCATTCTCCTGCAGAAAGCACAGGGAAAAACGAATCATTTCTCTCCACACAGTTTTTCCATGTGACAAATTTTCTAATTTTACTTCAGGTTAAGCTGACTCCAGCCGATGGCCTCATTTCAGAGTCTCCCGACCCCCTTTTGAGTTTTGAGTTTCCTGATGAAAAACACACAACGGCTTTTGTTGGTTTAATATTTGCAAGTGTGAGGTGGTACCAAATTTGCAACTGAAGGCCTTCCTCTTCTCTGCTCTGTGATGCCCAGCAATGACTTCTTAGTCTAGTTGTTTGGTTGGTTCCAGGCCTGGCCAAGTCCTGTTCACTCTTTGGATGCAGACACTTTTATCTGAAGGGAGGGGGCAGCAGCTGCTGAGACGGTGCCCGTGTGGCTGTATGGGAAAGGTGGTTACTGGGCATGTCTCTAAGGGCAGCTGGTTCCGTGAAGGCTGCTGGGATGGGGACTCACACCTGCTGTCAGCTGTGGGTCTGGGCTCGGGTGCTCCGTGCGTGGCACAACTAGGAAGCTTTGAGCATTGTAAAGAATGGTGACTGTGTTTGTTAGACATGAATTCTGCCTGTGTGGCATCTGCTACCTACCAGCCCTGTCTTCCACCTCTTTGCCACCCTTGGAGACATACCTCTCTGAAAGTCAGGTATCCCCTCTCTCTGGCCTCTGGCTCATTTCTGTGCATGCAGAGAGGCTGTCCCAAGCGCATGTCCTATCGTGTCCCTTCTTCATATCCCTCTGTGCTTTCCATTACAGCAATGAGCTCTATACTGCCTGGGCTACAGCCAAACCCCCTCCTCTTCCATCTCTCCCAGCCTCTGGCTCCAGCCATACTGAACTCCTTGCTGGTCTCCTTTCTCAACTTCACCAGTTTTTCATAGACTTGCTCCTTGACTTGTGGTCCCTGGGCCAGCAGCTCGGGCATTACTCTGGAATGCAGGGCTTGGGGTCCTTCCCTAAAGCAACAGCACCAGGCTTTGTGCTTTAGATGCCCCTAGGCAACACATTTGATGCCAAAGTCTGATCCACAGTGCTCTGAGCACTGGACAATGGGGAGCCTGGCTCTGAAGTGTCTGGCAGAGCTGGCTTGGTCCTAGGCTGGTGACAAGTGCCAGTTGATGGCCTTGAATGGCTTACAAATCCTCTTCAAGCCTCATTTTCTTCATCTGTAACAGTAGGGATAAGAATAGGATTTATCTTGGGCTACTTGTGATCAGTAAATGCATTAACCCCCGCACCCCAAGCTCTTAGCACACAGTGTAGGGGGTAAACAGTCAGGGGTGAAAGGTCTCAGATATGTGGTTTGAGAGGGACATAGACAAGTTGTTGGGGAGTGTGGAGTTTATTAGAACATTTATTAGCTCCATGGACAGACAGACGACAGCATGGTGGGGGTTTGAAGGGAGGAAATCAGGGCCCATGTGGCAGAAGTAAGGGTCTCTTCTGTAACTCTCTAAGAAGGGGGCAGGTTTTACAGCATAGCCTGGTGGTTTCAGATTCTAAGGCAAGAGCAGGGAAGGGGATGGGAACAGGATGTGTGGCTCCCAATACCCGCTTTGATATAAAATCACTCTCCAGAAGAGATCCTGGCATCCGGAAGTATGTCAGCCAGGAGCTCACAATGCCCAGCCCAGTGCTTTGTTTTAGATAACTGTGAAGTGGGGGTGGGGGTGTAACATAAGGGCTGGCTTGTTGGGGTTACCGTCCTGCCCAGTTCTGAATCCGCTGAGCAAAGACCTGCCAGGTTCGGATGGGTGGGCAGAAATAGTTGTGAGGTTCTAGACCGTGGTAGACAGGGCTGCCCTCTCTGTGGACGCCTACTAGGTTTTTGTAAACTCATCCATTCGTTCCTTCCTTTTCACTTAAACATTTCTGGACAGCTTACTGCATGCAGGCTGTGTATGACATACCGGATGTAAAATGGTGGACAAGGCAGGCCTGGCTCCAGCGAGGGATGCGGACCCTAACAAACTGTGCAAGAACAATCCTCTAATACTGATAGACGGCAAGCAGGGGTCTGGAGAAGAATAGGAGCCAGGAATGGACACACATAACTTTAGCTTAGGACTCAGGAGGAGGCAGGAGGTTTTCCAGTTCCAAGCCAGCCTGGCCTCATGAAAAGCGAAGGAACAGGGCCCTATGAAAGCACCATCTGGATGCTCTCATCTGTTTGAGGGCATCAGGGAAACCTCGCCAAGGGTGACATTTAAGATGTGATCCGAAGGTGAATGGATTTAGTCAGGGAAGGGTACCAGGTAGGTCGTGCTGAGCGATCCAGATTTCGAGCTGAAGGGATCCAGATGGGGGAGAGAGTTAAGAAGTGGCCTGCTGGACCTGGAGAGATTGTTCAGTGTTTTACACTGGGTATTATTCTGGAGAACCGGGTTCAATTCCCAGCACCCACATGTCATATCACAATGGTCTGTAATTCCAACCTCAGGGGATCTAGTGCTTCTGTAGTGGCCACCACAGGTCCCAGGTACCCACGTGGTACACTGGCATACACGCAGGCAGCATACTTATAGACATAAAAATTTTAAAAAGTTGTAATGGAGTGGCTTGCCTTGGCAGGAGCACTTGAGTGTAAGGAGACAGAAGGGACCCTGGGAGGAAGGTGGAAATCCCATTGATAGCCCAGCTTGCTATCACGGCCCTTCAGGCTCCATGCGGTGTTCACAACCCAGGGCTTGGGATAGAATGAGAGCCTTGGACCCTGGAGGTGTGCAGAATGGGACTCTGGGTTTGGCTATCTGCCTTGCTTTTACCTCTGCTTACAAGAGAATGCACTAATTCCAGTGGAAGATAGAGGGGCCACTGGAAAGGGACAAACTTAAGAGACTTAGAGAGAAACATGGAGAAGCAGGACTGGAGTGAGAACCGTGAGCCAGGGGCAAGAGCTCCTCTCATGCCATCCCCACTGCAGGCTGAGAGGTGGAGAAGGGCATGGGGAAAGTGACCGGGCCCCCAGTGCAGTGGTACTAGGTGCCAACCTGCTCCTCCCTCTCTGTTGACGGCGTTGAGAATGTACACATGGAAGTGCATTGAGTGAGCCTTGGGCCCTCCTGGCTGAGGCAGAGGAGGGGAGGCTCTGGATGGGAAGGCAAAGGAACAACTCCTTCAGAGATGCTGCACCTGTGGGAAGGGAGCCTGGCACTACCCCCTCCCCATGTTGTCCCTTCAGACCGCTGTGCGGTGGTTCCTGGCCCCGTGACAGAGGCCTGCAAAGAGCCACATTGTTTATCTCCTGGAGCATGTATTTTACTCAGCGGTTGGGAAGTTGGGGCCAGAGACCAGTCACAACTGGGGACTAATCCAGACCATCGCTGGGAGAAACAAACACCCGTGTGTTATGACGCGGTAGCTGAAGGGCTATGAAGCAGGATGCTCTCTCATTGAGTCTCCAAGCATATGGCTCGTTGGCTAAGTCATGCCCACAGGTCTGAGGTCCTGGCTCTGATGATGATGAGGTTCCCAAATCATGGAAGAGGCACAAATTGTTGTCCAGGTACCAGGACCCATTTGTGCAAAAAAAAACAAAAACAAAAAAACCTCCATTCACAGCATTTGTGTGGGGGAATGTAGTGTTTGATGACAAAATGGAGACCACCGTGGTCCAAAGCTCTTGTCAGAGAACTCTCAGTTCCAAAAGGATTTGCCTCTGCCAGTTCTAGACCTCCAGCATCCAGAATTGTGCCTGCCATACAGCAGGTGTTCTGCAAATGGTTCTCTCTCTCTCCCCCCTCTCTCCCCCTCTCTCCCTCTCTCTCTCCTCTTCTCTTCTCTCCTCTTCTCTCCTCTTCTCTTCTCTTCTCTCCTCTCCTCACCTCTCCTCTCCTCTTCTCTTCTCTCTCTCTCTCTCTCCCTCCCCCCCCCCTCTCTCTCTGTGTGTGTGTGTGTGTGTGTGTGCTCTGATGGCCTTGAGAAGCTTGCCTTCTCTTCTCAAGCTGTGTTTACCTTTCCAGGAACAAGTGAGTGGGGCTGCTCTCACGCGGGGAGCTTGTGTGGAATGTGAAACATTCAGGTCATGAATATGTATGCAGGACGCCAGCCAGTCCAGCTCTGAAGTTCAAGATTTCGAAGAATCACCCTTTGGAGGCAGCCTCCTACCCAGTGTGGTCTGTGCCGCACATTGACTCCTTGTGGGTGAAGGCACAGTTTGCCTTTCATGTACCTTGCCTGGCTGGGCTTTCTTTCTAATAGGTTCTGCACATCCCTGATATTCATTAGACCCCTCTGGGAACTAGAAGACAGAAAATGTTGGGTACTGGGGACTATCTTCTTGGGCTTTTATAAATTGCAGCTGGGAAAAGGAAGGCGCAGAAAGTATATAATCAATACAAGATTTCAGAACTTAGTCTGCAAGTGTCTGCTGCTGTCTGGGTGAGTGCATACCCCCTTCTTGAAGTTTCCAAGAACACTTGAGCACAGGTGAGTTGTCTGCCTGTCCCCTCTCAGGAGGGGCTAGCCTTGGCTAGCACTCAGCTCAGCAAACATTAGATGAACTTCGGATTCCAGCTCAGTCACTTGCTGGTGTTGTGACTGGAGTACCTTACCCAGATGCCAGATCCACATCTGGACAGAGGAGCAGGAGAAATCCTGCATCCCAGACTGTGCGATAGTCAGCGGGGGGAGGAGGGGGGTCCGAGCCTGAGGAAAGCTGCTGGCCAGCACTGGGTGCTCCTGGGACCTTGGACCTCACTCTGCTGGGCAGCAGCAGCCTTGGGAGCTTCTTGAAATACCAAAGCCTGGGCCTCATCTCCTGACTGGCAGTATGTTCAGAAGCTCCCTGGCGCTTCAGCTCCCCAGACAAAGTGAGGAGCTCAGGGTACCTGTGCTGTAGAAACAGGATCATGTCTGTTCTGTCCTCTCTGGATGCACAGGACTGGCAGTGACCAGCACTTTCTGGTCATGGTCCAGCTGTCCTTGCAGTGCTGTCCTGAGAGCTAGGTACAGCATCATCTCCATGCCCAGATAGAGAATTAAAAGCTCAGAGATGTTGAAGAAAGAACCCAAGGTCCCCTGGCTAGGAAGCCATAACACAGGGTCTTGCTGGCAGGTCTCTCTGGTATCCGTGTCCATATCTTTTTCTCTGCACCGTGCTGGGGGAGACTGGTCATCTTCTGGTCCTCTAAGGTCCCTGTCTCTTCATTCAGTTTCTGATGCCTTAGCACCTTGCTGATTCTCCCACAGCTCCCTAGAGGCCACGGACTCTTTCTCCAGGAAACGTTTGGAGACTGTCAGGCTGTTTTTTCATCTAGTTAAACAAGAGTCGGTCTGTTTCAAAATATGACTTCAGGGTCACCATCTGTCCTGGCTGTCCTCTTAAACTCAAATCCTAGTTCAGAGCCAAGCCCTCCCTCAGCATCTCTCTGAGGGCAGGTCTCTTGGCACGATTGGGCCAGGAAATTTTTACAAAGTTGTAGTGTGTTTGATGACAGCTGCAGAACACACTTAAAAAAACATTTATTGTTTATTGTCCCCTCACCAACAACATCCAAATCATTGCATGAGGGCAGCAAGCCCAAGGACAAGTTCAGTGCACTCATCTCTCCAGCAAGCATCTCCTTGCTGTCTACCAAGCACCTTGCAAGGCTTTTTGCCAGCTCTCCTTTCTTTGGAACCACAGGTGGGCGTGGTCAGAGTAGCTTGGGGATTTGACATTGTGGGGATTTGCCCTCATGACATCAGCTTGGACCTTGCTTTGCTCATCTTGGGGGATCTGGCATTTCCCGAGACCCTTCCTAGCTTTCAAGGCGACCCTGGTTTGTCTTTGCTTTAGAGAGCGTAAGCATGATTTCACCCTGCCTGTTACAGTTGTGTGCTCAGTCTGCTATAGCAACTTGCCCGACCTGGCTGACTCCACACCAGTGCATCTGTGTGGATGCCTCGGGCCGTTCTCAGGGCAGCTTGATTTGCCTCAGGAGTCCATGCCAAGTGCTGAGAGACTGCAGGCAAGTGTGTCTCCTGCTGCTGCCAAACTCCCGCCTGGGCTCTGCATTCCAAGTCACCCAGTCCCACCCTCTCCTTGGCAAGGGAAAGGAAAAGGGGCTGACTGCCAGGGCAACCGCTGGAGGAGAAGGAGGGATTCCTCCTAAAATGGTCAGGGGAGCCTTCCTCAGAAGCCCTCCGAGGTGCCCTGCTGCCCATCCATGGCGTCTCCTGGATCTGATGGCCAAGCGCCTCTGCTCTGAAGAGAGAAGACAGATGGGCTCCACCTCCTTTGCCCTCAGTCCACTCACCTGAAGCAGGCACACGGCCCTCAAATTAAATGTGCTCACATGTTTAGCCCCCGCGTGGCCTGTGGGTGGCCTGACATTTCTGGCCCGTGAGCTCCTGGCAGTTCTTTGCCAATCTCTTTTCTTCCCTTCCCGAATCACTCAGATCTTAGCTTTCCTCACGTGGCCTTGCTTATGCACAGCCTTCTAGAGCCTGTCAACTGCCCCCTCTTTCAGGTCACTTCCTAGAACTTTCAGTAGGTGGCGAGTCCTGCGGGTCCCCTCCTGTCCTTGGCACATGGTCTCCAGACCCAGGCCTTCAATATCAAGGCTATGGAGATTGGTGACGAGGTTGAGAATTAGCTGCTATTAGGTCTCTCATTCCCTCCATGCCTTTAAGCTCTCCCTAGGCCAAGTCCTGACAGGGATCGATGAGGGATGCTGGTTATGGGCAGACATGGGCTGGTTTGGGATAAAGCGAACGGTGGGAGGGCTGCTCTTACTTCCTCTTCAGGGCTCCCGTCTCCCTTGTGACTGTGTTCCCAAGGGCCATGGCCTGTGGATGGCCACTCTGAAGAGGTTGCTAATAGCATCTAGGCTATACTCAAAGATTCAAGAGATGCCCTAGCCCATGCTTCACTTACAGCCGTTACGCTCAGGAAAGCTCCAGAATTAAAGAACTTTCTTCCCATCTCTCCATGCCACACCCACCCAGTGCCTGTCTCTTTATCGAGGTTGGGCTTCATCCACATAAGAGGACCAGGGGTCTCAGAGTTCTGCTCCTTGTTCCTGGAGGACCGAACAGTCTCGGCTCCTCTTGCCCAGTGACCTGAGCTGGTGTCTAGCACCAGGATGGTCTGTGGACACCCTCCCCCACAGAGGCACCCAGAAGGGGAAGCGGATCTTATCCACAAGCCCCACCCAGAACATTGTTGCAGGGAGAGGGAAGGTGGAGGCGGCTGGAATTTGGTCTGAAGTCTGAGAAGCCAGTGTTTCTCAGAGGCACTCCCTGCCCAGCTGGAGAGAGAGAGAGTCCTGGGTAGCCATCTTGCAGAAGGCTCTATTTTTCAAGCCCTTCTGCTTCAGGGTCAGCTGATGATGTGGGCTTGCAGCCCTCCTGTGAGTCAACAGCTAGGCTCAGTGTAGCTATTGATATGCTATTAATTATTAGTGTATTAAGTCTAGACAGCAGGGGTTAGATGAGGGTCGGGTTATAAAGTACATGCTAACTGAGTGGTGTTGGTAGAACAATGATTGACTTTTCTAAGAGTTCTTTATGATCAATGATAATAAATACTCAGTGCTGAGGGGAGCATAGAGCTATTCCTATCCAGAATCCATAAACTTATCCATTTATGCAATATTTGTTCATTCATTTATTCATCCACCAAATGTTTGATTTTTGTCAATTCTTGGGTGAGACCTATTTCAGAAAGATGTAGGGAGAGTTTGGAAGCTTTAGATGAGATGCAAAAAATACCAAGTATGTCCTTCAGTGCTTGCGGGCCAGCGGGCGACATGGACCTATGAATAGATGGTGACAGAGAAGTGGAAAACTGGGTCTTCCTGGACACTGGGCCAGGGAAGAGCTCTTCCTGGGGCATGGCAGAAAACACAGATGAGCAGGAGGGGTCCTGGAAAAATGGTAGCTACTTGGCCTACTCCCTCTTGTAGATGGGGGGCATTCCCTGGATGTCTGCCCATCTCTAACTATGTGGGACAAGAGAGACTGGGAAAAGCTGCAGAAACAGGTGCCTCAGACCCCTTGGGAGGACTGGACTCGTTCTGCTCTGGACTGGGCAGTCCCTTCATTGGTCAGCACCAAAAAACTCCCAACTCCTTGTGACTGGCTAGAGAACCCTTGTCCAGCAGTGCCTGGGTCTGCCCTTCCTCTACCCGTGCACATCCAGGGACATCCCTGAACAGGCTTCTTGCTAGTCAGCCTCCTTCTCCTCAGTGGAGAGCATGTGGCACGGGACACCATTGTTCCCTATCCATAAAATCTGGTTATTCATGCAGTCAACTTGGCTGGGAAGCTGCTTAGCTGCTAAGTTGCATATCTCAGGCAAGGCTCAGCTTTCCCATGTAGTCCTGGGGCACTTCCTGTACGAATCTCTTGGGAGCAGCATCTGGATTCCTGCCCTTGGGTCTCTGGTCCTGCAGCAGACTCCCGCACTGTTTGCTGTCAGCTCCGTGACTCCTCAAGACTGAGAGTACAGGTACCATATTAGCCTCAGCCACAGAGCAAGCCTCAAGTTTGAGTGTGAGCCACAGACACTTCCAGGGTTGGCAAATACGTGTCATTCAGGATTCCACCCCCAAATCTGGGTGTTTGGTGTAGATCCTGAGATCCAGCAAGCTCCCAGATGCTACCAGTCCAGGAGTCACACCTAGAGAACCTCCAGTGCCTTAGGACAGCAGATAGGCTGTGGGATCTGAACCCAGGCCATAAAGGTCCAGATTCAGCCTTACTTGTGCGGTTGAACCCTTCTGCACCTCCACCTCTGTATCTGACAAAGCAGGGGTCACTGTAATAGCTCTCCACTGGGTTCTTGTGAGTGTTGCCTGGAAGAGTGTTTGGATGTATGAGTTACCTGGAGCTGCTATAACAATACTCCACAAACTATAAGTATGCAAAAAAAAAAAAAACAAGCCAATGATTTATCATTGTACAGTTGGAGAGGACAGAAGTTTGAAATTGAGGTGTCCAGAGCCCTTCTCCTCTGAGCCGTTTTCCCCCAGAGCTGCCTGTGGGGTGCGATGGTGACTCATTACAGATGATGTCAGATTCAGGAGTCAAGGCCCTGCTTATGCTCAAAGAGCCTTTGTTCCCCATATGGAAAAGCAAAGTCCTCAGACTAAGAGGAGTTGATGGCAAACTCTTCCCTGATGCTCTTGACTGTATCTGGTCTACAGCATGACTTGTTACACACAATCTCTGGGACAACATCATACCCAGGTTCCAAATCAGGTGTGGGAAGGCAGGTGATGGGAGGAACCAAAGTCTGTCACTGCAGAGCCCACTGCACACTTCCTGAGGCTCAGATATGGATTTTGTGGGTAGGGTTGTTTCTGCTGTGTGCATGTGTGTGTGTGTTTGCACATATACATGTTAGGTAAGGTGAGCAAGTACAGCCCCAGAACGAGGGAGGCCATGCTCTGTAAGCCTGATTTTGGCAGTTTATTTCTTTCTGGCTCTATTCAGTTAATCACATTCTTTCTTTTGTGATGCATGGATGGGGTGCTTGTAAGGCCAAGCTGGGATATGGTATGTTGAGTTGCCGGAGAAGTGGGTGAACAAAAATCAACTTATCCAGGCCTCTGGCCATAAACCAAGTGATCCACACATGCCAGGCCATGTTCAGCACAATCCTCAATGAACGACGGGTCTTACTTTCTCAACCAGGGTCTCTCGCTGTCACACTAGACAGACTGGAAGACCCCAGCCCAGAGAGGTGAAGTGGCCAGTCCATGACCACACAACTGGTTAGTGGCGGACCCAGGACTCAGTTCAGATATGTCTGATGTTGAAATTGACCCTTGCCTGTGACTGCTTCCTGGGACAAGGCATCAAAGCCACCTATGCCAGATCCTAGAAAATTCTGCTCCCTTGAGACTAGTCAGGAGGGATGTAGCTGAAGCCATCAGCTCATATCATCCTGCCATTGATATCCTGACTCTAATCATGCATGACCCTTCTAGACCCAGAACAATGATAGAGCATCTTCCAAACACAGGTTTCCAACCTGTGAGATGGGGCTAACAGTACTTTATGCCCCATAGAGAGTCACTCATGAAGAGGAACAGGCCTGGCGAACTGCTGAAGAGTTCCAGACATGAAGAAAAAAAAATCATGGATGTTGTTGTTTCTTGTCATTCAGTTCATCCATAGGTCACCTTTGTTAAGCCTTTGCTGGGGCCTGAGAGAGAAGCCAGAGTGCTCCATCCCCAGGAAGTTCATGTGGAGGCCTAAGACACAGCAAGTGCATAGGGAGGGGGTGCCTAAGTGGAGGGATAGTGAGGTGAGCACAGAAGAAGCTGTTGTGGGCAAACCCATGGAAATCATGGAGACAGAGGGATGCAGTGGGCAGAGAGCCCTCTTTCAATCCCATTCCTGATCCTGTACTGAGCAAGCTGTCCCCTCACTTTCTAGGAGTCTTTCTTTGAGAGGTGAGAGAATGCTCCCCACCTTACTACCCTATTATGGGGGGGGTCAGGTGGTGAGGAGGTGATGGGGAAACTGGAGAGGGTACCGGGCATGTGACTTCTGATGCTTTCCCGTGGAAGACCAGAGAAACAAACTGCAATCCTAGACCCCAGATCCTAGACTCTTATTAACCATCCTTTCTTTGGGTTAGAACAGAAGAGGGAGAGGGAGGGAGGGAGGGAAGGAAAGAGGGAGAGAGGGAGGGAGGGAGGGAGGGAGGGAGGGAGGGAGGGAGGGAGGGAGGGAGGGAGAGAGAGAAGCCTAGAGCCCAGGAGAGATGGAAAGAGAAAGGAAGGTGGGGGAGAGAGAAAAAAGGAGGGAGAGAAAAGGGGGAGACCACGCACACTTGCTCGAGGGAGTGCTCACACAGTAACTTCATTGAGAAGGAAAATTCTTTCACTGTATATGAAAACCGGAAAAAGGAAGAGGCGTTCTCAGTTTACACGGAGAAAAATGCCCTTCTGTGATTCAGAAAAATGAGGTCTTTGATCGATGCCCGGCCAGGTCTCCTTTCTACGCGGGTCCAGGACTTTCCCCTGGCAGGGAAACATTCTTCTTCTAAGAACTGCTTTGGGAGGTAGGTTTGTCTAAGAACCTCTTACACCTCGCCAGATGGAGATTGATGCTCTGTGGCCTGGTGTTCTGCGTTCATGTCCCTCCCAGAGGGAGTCAGGTACCATCGGGGCCTCTAGAGACTGGAGGGTCCTTGTAGTTTCCTCATAGGGTGGGGCTGAGTTTCCTCACAGGCAGAGTGCAGTGACATTACCGAGGGCATGGTTACGTCCCTATGCTGGCCAGGCTACTCTGTCCAGAGACCAGGAAGTCTGCAGGGAAGAACTGTTCTCCTGGTCCCCGCAGGAGTCATTTCTTCCAGGCCTAAAGGGACGGCTGCCTAGGGTGGTTAGAGAAACTGGAAGGCAGACGAGGATGAGGAATTGGAGGCGCTCCGACCTGGCAAGGGCCTTGGGAAAACATTTAGTCCAGACTCTAGCTTGCAGATACTGAGCCAGAGACTTGGAAGCGACAAAGAGACTCCTGCACCCATGTGTTGAGTTGATGACAGAGGCGGCCTTGCAGGCTTGTGCCATTTCTATTATCCTTGTGACATCTGAGAGACCACCATATGGAAGTGGACTTTTTGTGGTTCCAGGGGGCGGAGCTCTGCCAGTTGGAGGGGATGGGGCATTCAGCCTGAGTTCATTCAGCCTGAGAGAGACCCTTGAGAACTTAGAACGTTCAGTACCTAGAGCTGTTTACTGTGAGCGAGCTCTCCAACTGTGGAGGTGAGCAAGCCAGAACCAGGTGGCCTTTGATGGGTGTGCACTGGGGAACCTCTGTCCCCAGAGAGGACAGAGTCCTCTTTGTCAGAAGTGTGCAGTTCACTGAACTCCTCATGTTTCATCCTTGGAGAGTGAGAGCAAGGGAAACCACAGGTCAGGATGGGGTGGGGTGGGGTGCCTTAGCCACACCCCACACTTTGGTACCTCGTCTCTGTATGGGTGTTCAGCTGGACAGAAAAACGTCTTAAGATGGGCCTGTTATCACAGGCCTGTAGTCTCAGCTATGGAGAGACTGAGGTAGGGGTTTTACAAGTTCAAGGCCAACCTGGGCATTTTAGTGAAACCCTGTCTCAGAAAGTGAAGCAGGCTGAGGGTATAGCTCAGCAGTACAGCCTTTGCCTATTGTGCAGGAAGCCCTAGATTCAATACTCAGAACTGAAAACAAAAATCTATCAGTCCCTAGAAGGGTGGGCATTACTGTTCCCAGTAGGATACCTGGAAAGGGGGCATGATCACGGAGTACTTCATTACGTCATGCCTACTCTCCTGGGTCGCTTTCAAATCTCTGGCCACGACTCTGTGGTTGGGATATGGGTTCCCCTCGACTCCCCAAGTCAGGCTCAGGCCGCATTCCTCGGACCCCAGGCAATGTGATCGGAGAAGACGCAGGTCCCTGTGAGGCCGCTAGGAGCCGCTGCCGCGCCCGACAGTGAAGCGTTCCCGGTTGTGGTGCAATACTCTTGGGACTTCTTGGCGGGCCTTGTCCCGGTGCCAGAAGAAAAGCAACTTAGTCTCTTGGGGCCTTAAATGCTGACAAGCGCGAGCCCTGGGCTCAGGTCCCAGATGGTCATCTGTGGGACAGAGCTTCGCAGAGCCAGATACGGTTCTTTAGGGACGCCAGGCTCCAAAGCCCAGATCAGCCCTGGGTACTGCTTGAGGACCCCATAGATGGAAAGGCTGGTCTCCCCCCAGTGCACAGAAAGGGAAACTGAGGTTGAGGGCAAAGGGAGATGCGGGTGTCCAGGAGCTTGTGGAAAAAGAGGAGAGATGAGAATTCTTGTTTCTCACCTCCTCCAAAGGCTGAGCCAGTCCAGTTTGTTTCCTCACAGCCAGGATTCTTTTCTGGTTTCCATGGAAACTGGCATTGTACCCTTGGGAAGAAAGTGGCACCCTGTGGTGACTGCTCAGATTTTCCTCCCAGGGCTCTTCTTTAAAACCCTCTAACGGCCCCTCCCTGTACCCCCGGGAAAGACCACCCTGAAATCCCCGAGGAATCTAAATCCAAGTTTCCAGGGACGAGAGGCTCAGGCTGTTTCTGTCTGTCCACCTTTCCCCGGGCCACGTTGCAGACTGCCAGCTCTGCCAAACCTTCTGAGTGTGTAAGGGGAGGGACGCCTGGGGCTCTGTTTATAGGACTAGAATGGATCTCCTTGTGTTGGGGTCCAGCAGACTGAACCGGGAAATACCGGTTAGAAGATGCAAAACATTAGGGTGCTGGAGAGATGTCTCCGTGGGTTTTTTGCTCGTTTCTTTGGTTGTTTTTTTGTTTTTCGAGATACGGTTTCTCTGTGAAATAGCCCCGTCTGTCCTGGAACTAGCTCTTGTAGACCAAGCTGGCCTTGAATTCACAAAGATCCGCCTGTATCTGCCTCCCGAGTACTGAATTAAAGGCGTGTGCCACCACCACCTGGCAGCTCCGTGGTTAAGAATATTCACTGCTGTGGCAGAGGACCTGGGTTCCACTCCCAGCCTCCATATCGTGGCTCATAACCATTAGTCATGCCAGCTTCAGGGGTTCGGGCGCCCTTTTCTGATCTCTGCAGGCTCTGCAGTCGCATGGTATGCAGACAAAAAAAAAAAAGTAGCAAAACTTACCCATTCACATAAAAAACACTTTAAAAATATTATTAATTAAACCAACATCATGGGAAAAGAAGAAGGAGGGAGAGGAGGAGGAGGAAAGAGAAGAGGGAAGAATGAGAAGCTGAAGTTTGGTGTGTGTCCCACCCTCTACTGTAGATAGACCCAGAACCCACATATGCTAGGCCCTACCTACACCCTAACCCCGTAAGTATCTGGAATGAAGCTTTGACTCCAGTGTTGAAGGTACCAGGGAGCCATTGGAAGCTGTGGAGCTTCCAGAAATGTGAATGACAGCGGCTGTCACCTAGACAATGAACTTCTTGAGGCTAGATGGGTCCATCTCTCCATATCTTCAGTACCGTGTGGGGAGGGGCTTTATTGGAACATCCTGCCCCCCCTTGGGAAATGAAACCGCTTTTATACTTTGAAGAAGTAAAGAAGCCAGGCAGAAGTTAGATTTAACCCTATGAGGTTGTCTGAGGGCCACAGCTATACACAGATAGCCTGTCTTGTTCAACCCGGAACAGATAGAGAAACTGAGATCTGAGAAGGTGAGCAATTTGCCCTACAGCACAGCTGGAACATGACCTCAAGCCCCACCTCTCCCACCTGGGGTAGTTTGATCTGAGGCTGTGTGGCCTTCAAAGAGGCTCCCTGGGAGATAGGAAGGAGCTTGCTCACCTACAGGACAGATGGATGTGCAGGTAGGTGGTTGTAGGATGTGGGACTGGAGTCTGGCCCTGCTGACCCTAATCAGGATTTCAGACTTGGAGCCTGGATTTCAGCTCAGCCAGCAAGCCCGTCTGGAGCTGAGGACCAGGATCTGTGCTGGGTAAAGGGGAAGGGTGGGAGCCAGCTCCAATACTCAAAGGTCTCCCAAGATGGAGAAGAGGTCCGTGAAGTGGAAAGGTACACGACGCCTGGAACAGGAGCCAAGTCAGATGGGAGAGGACCTAGGCTTGCCAGTGTGGGAGTCCAGGAAGGCTTCATGGAGGAGGTGAGGGTGGTATAATGAGAAGCTTGGAGACCTGTGGAGCGTTACTTCATATAGAAGGAACGGACCTGAAAGGATGGGACCTACCCGGTGTGGTGGCATGTACCTACGATCTCAGTGTTTAGCAAGAGGAAGCAGGGAGGGTCATGAGTTCCAGACTGGCTTGGGTGGCATTAATGAGACCACGGCTCAAAGTTTGGAAGGAGGATGGGCTAGAGAGCTAGCTCAGTCAGGAGAGTACTTGCCACACAATCGTGAAGAGCTGAGTTCAAATCCTGGAACTACAACACAGAGAAGAAAAAAGGAACTTCTTGTAATCCCAGGAGAGGCAGGTGGACCTAACCAAGTCAGCAACCCCAGGCCAGTGGGAGACCCCGTCTCAAAACACAAGATTATGTTTTTTGAGGAATGACAGTGGTCTTCGACTTCCACACATGCACACACACACACACACACACACACACACGGATGGGGCCCTTTCCTGACAGTTTGATCTCCAACGTAACGACTGTATGGAGAAATGACAAGATAACTATAAAAATAAGAGAAGTGTATGATGTATGTTCTAGGTACAGTTTTGCTGAAGACTTGAAGCTGCCCTACGATAGACGTCAAAATCTATGCAGAAGTGTGAGTCACTTCAAAGACCCCAAGTGTTCCAACTTCCCAGGCTTTGTCCCTCCAAGATGGAGAGATGTCTTCCTGCCAGCTGTGACCTCCCTCTCTCTCTTGCCCCCAGCTCAGAGCCATCCCAGGACAAGACATGGACCAAATTGCTGAGCCTGTTTCTCTTGGCTCCCAGGCTCCTCCTCCCCACCCCTTGTGGCTGCCTGAGCAGGTGGCCTTTCCACTGGAAGCCAGGACGAAATGAGCCAGCAGGCACGGGCCCAGCGCTGAGCAGGGGTCACTCCAGGCTAGGGGTCGTTCCCCTCCGTATCACACCATGGGACCATGCATGTGGAGGAAGGCGGGGCTGCAGAGCACAAGGCTGAAGGACTAGGGATTGCAGAAGTCTGGTGTTCTATCTGTGGCTGAGTCAGTGGAAACGGGGCCTGTGGGCCAGTGCCTGCACACTTGTCCCCGCCCCCCCGCAGGTCTGAGACTTTAGAGTCAGGGTGGGAGCAAGGAGGCAGCTGGAGAGAGCCCTCAGACTATGGCTTTTGTTAACTTACACCTTGCAGGTTGTACAGTTTGCTGATAACTTGGGCTTCATGTCATCATCCCATGGGATCCCCATAAGGGACGTGGGCAGGAAGGCTCCATGTCACCCTGGTCATTTACCCAAAGGCTGCACATTTGGTAGTGAGTAGGGACCCAGCCCTGATCAAATTGAAGGTGTCCTCTATTGCAGCCTGCTTCCTTTCCCCTTCTCCAGCTGGCCCATCATGGGCCAGAACCTGGAAAGACTGGGTAGCCAGGGATTTGGGTCACCCCAGATTCTGCTGCTGGGCCCCATTGCCATGCTTCTTCCCCCTTACTTCCTGCTCTCTGGCCCAGAAAACACGGAGTTTGGAGAGGGCTGTGAAAAAATTTGAAACAGATGTCCGGAAAAAGAAAGTCACAAAATGGCTGTGTGCAAGTCTAGATGTGCCTGACCTGGAGCAAGCCTAGGCAGATTTAAATGACACTTTGTGCCCCCCAGTCCCTCACCTGACCCTGTAAGCCAACTCAGAAATAGACCACTGGATGTGGGCCAGCCCATTTACCCTCACAGAGCCATGAGCTCCGCAGACACAGAAGCATCCCACCAGAAAGGTCTTCGCCTCCTCCTAGTAAGAGAGTGAGGGTGGAGCTGAGAGGATGAGACAAAGAAGGAGGTCAGACCATTTGGGCTTGGTCTTCATTTTATCTGGAACTGTGGTGGGAAGGGGGAACCCTGACTGGGTGTTAGATCCATTTCTTGTCCTTCTCCTTCCTTTCTTTCATACAAAGATGGCTACATCCCAATGAGAAAAGGCGTACATCTTTAAATTTCTCTCTTCTCTATCTTATCTTCCTTTCCCTTCTCATCTCTATTTTCCCTCCCCTCTCCTCCCCTTCCCTCCCCTCTCCTCCCCTTCCCTCCCCTCTCCTCTCCTTCCCTCCCCTCTCCTCCCCTTCCCTCCACTCGTCTCCTTTCCTCTCCTCTTCTGGTCTCTTTTCTTTTCTTATTCTGTCTTCTCCTTCCTTCCTTCCTTTCTTTCTTTTTTTTTTTTAAAGACAAGGTGTCTCTGTGTAGCCATGGCTATCTTGGAACTCATTATGTAGGCCTCAAACTCACAGAAATCCATCTGCCTCTGCCTCAGGAGTGCTGGGATTAAAGATGTGTGCCACTACACCTGGCAACAGTTTAAAGGAATTAACAATATGTAAACGATCTTTATTTTCACACCAAGCGAGTGGTGTAATATTGCAAAGGTACCCAGTGAAGAGGAATAGCTCCTATCTGCTGCCTCTTCTCCCTTCCCTGTACATAATCTCTAGCCCCACTTTCTTGGATGCTCTTCCTAAGATATCCTAATATATTCTAATGTATGCATGCTCATGCCTTGATGAATGACAGATGCACCCTGAGACGTATACCCTTAGCCCCGCCATTGTGGGGACTTCACAAGTTTCCTTCAGCTAAGAGCTTTGGTGCCTCTAGGCAGCACAAGCTCTTGGTCCACCTTACACATGTGGTTTATTGTTGGTCCAAACCATCATATATAGAACATGCCTTTGGACTTCAATATCCTTTACATACTTATGTATTTGCTATAAGCTAGCACTGGTATTTCCAACTGACAGTAATTATTCTGTGCCTTATTATTTCTGTCTTTTACTGACTGTGTCCTGGTTACCGCTCAGATCAGTATCCGGGACACACATCATTCGGAAAGCTACATTGAATTCTCTTGCATGAATATATTGTATTATTTATACCGGGTCAAAGAGTACATAAGCATTTGTACTTTTGAAAAATGTCACGTTGCGTCCCAATGGATGCGACACGCTTTAGGATCTCGCTCGCTGTGCAGGAGAGGGCCTCATGCTGCCTCAGCCTCTTGCCAGCATTTTCGATTAGCCAACATGCTGCATGGTGCCAATCTGATAAGGAAAATGGTTTCGCCTTGCAGCCCCTGCACTTCTTCCGTTATGAGGGCAAATATTTTCCATATACTTACGTATGAGCTGCTTTGTTTCTTTTGCTGTAGCTCGAATCCCCTGTTCTTTGCCGATCTTTCTGTTGACTGTAGCGTTATCCATTTGCTTTTCACGTTAGAGACGCGAGTTTGTTGTCCGTGATGCCGTGATTCTGCTCTCTCTGTCAACTTTGGTTTTTAGCTGGCGTTGTGGGGATTAATATTATCATGATTTAAAAAAAAATGTTTTGGTCCTCAGGGTTTCATTTCTTTGTAGTCAAATTTATGTCTTTAAGTTATGAAATCATTATTATGAGTTTTTTGCTATGCAGAATTTTATTTCTGTCTAGTTAAATTTAGCCGTATTTATTGTTCTTTTAGCCTATGATAGCCTCGTGGAGTTTGAGCCTCAAACCCGAGTTACTCCCAGTGGATGTCTGCCTGTTTTTAAGCAAACTGCAAGCTGGAGAGGATAGCATTCAATTGAGAAATAAACCTGGGGTCGTGATCATCGGGAGCTTCCCCTCCACTGATCTTGCCTTCATGTTCTGTGAAGTGAGAAGGTTGGAGTTTTCATCCTTCCTTCCACCCACCTGTCTGTCCTCACGTTGAGTCATTAGTTCGTCCATCCACTCCCTCATCCTCACTGGGCTGGGCCCTGGGAACACTGAATGGTGAAATCCCTGTCCTCATCATCCCCTGTGGGTAGAAACAAGAAGCCAATGGTGGCTTGAGGAAGGTGACATGGGGAGGGGGCTATAAGAGAGGCCCCCAGTGTGCGTGCAGGGGGCTTCTAGTGAACCCCCACCAAGAAGAGCTTATGAGCACTGGAGGGGAAATGGCTGCAGGGGAGGAGACCTGGGCGGAGGAGAAGCAGGAGCACAATAAGTTATTCTGAAAGACAGCCGGGGCAGGTGGGCTGAGTGACTGAGGAGAGGCATTGGGATAGAGGACCTGTGACAGCAGAGGAGAACTCAGGGAGCCATCGTAGGTTATTTTGAAGGACAGGGGAGATTGGCACTGAGGCGGCGGAGGTGGGCAGATCTCTGTGATGTTGTGACCAGCCTGGTCTACATAGCGAGTACCAGGCCAGCCAAGGCTGCTAGTGAGACCCTTTCTAAAAGTAATAACAACAACAATAATACAGCGAATGCTTCCTTGGAACTAATGTAAAAATCAAACATACAGAAAAGCCCTATGGACATCTCTAAAAGTGAGTCTCTGCTTCCCCCAACATGGCCATGCTGGGCCACCCATGGGTGTGGTCAGTGGCACAGAGTTAGCAAAGGGCACTTCAGTAGCAGTTAGTGGAATAGCGAGTGAGCAGCCCGTGTGGCCCACAAGTGCCTGTCACCTCCACCGTGGGATGACCTGTACCCATAAGTACAGGAGATGGGGATAAGGGAATCGGCAGCAACATTGTCTGGAAATTCACAGAAACCTTCCTCTCCATCACCAGAAAAGCCAGCCTGCCCACTGCGGCTCATTCACGCCATGAGTACCGTGGTAAGAGCAGAGCCACAGCTTCAACAAGGATTAATTCAAAATTTACAACTTCGGGAAGGGGGGAGAGAGGGAGGGAGGGAAGGAGGGAGGGAGGGAGGGAGGGAGGGAGGAAGGGAGGAAGAGACACGGGCATAGGCAGCAAGCAAGATGGTGGTCTGCTTGACTTCTTTGGTGCTGTAATAAACACTGAGGCCAAAAGCAACTTGAGGAGGAAAGGGTTTATTTCATCTTAACCCTTCCAAGACGCTACCCATCACTGATGGAAGCTGGGGCAGGAACGTAAGGCAGGAGCTTGAAACAGAAACTACAGAGAACTCTGCTTACTGAATGCTCCTAAACCAGCTCAGCTAGCTTTCTTACATAGTCCGGGACCTCCTGCCTTGGGGTGACACCACCCACAGTGAGTTGCCCACTCCCTATAGCAATAGCAGTCAAGAACATGCTCCCACAGACCACACTGATAGAGACTCCTTCAATTGAGACTGGAGTTATCTGAGGGATTCAGGTATTCTAGCCTGTGTCAAGTTGACAGTTGAAGCTAACGGGAAGTGATGGTCTTAGTCATTCGTTTGGGTTGTCCTCTGACTTCCTCGTGCGATAGAAGAAGAATCTTAGCCATGGTCTAGGGGCTCTCACCCTTGGCTGTAGCCCAGGTGGCCACTAGGAAATCTGCCCTGCCTTCTGGCCTTCAAGGAGGCCACAACTCCATTCTGAGGCTCATAATTTTAGGCCCTTTGCCCTGGCCAAATCCTCAGGATCTAGCCTTGTTTCTGAAGCCTTGTCCACAGGCTCAGTGACACTGGATGCGGCCACTCTGCCCGAGACCCGTATGCCTCTCTCACTCACTGCTGCCACTTCTGCATCAGTTCAGGGATGTGGGCAGACCCCCTGGACCAGCCTGTAGCTTTTGTCCAGAGACAATGGTCAGACCCAGGTTCTTTTCCAGGCCACTACAGGGGTCGTCTATCCACCCTCCCAAAAGTACTGGTGAAGAGCACAAGCTTGGGTCAGGGACTCCAGGACTGAATTCTGCGCTTGAATCTTGCTTGCACATTGGTTAGATTCTGGTAGTCTTGGTTTTTTTTTTTTTTTTTTTTTTTCAGAAGTAATCATGGAAATCACGGTACCTAACCTCGTGAGGGTTCTTGTGAAGATGAAATGAGTTCAATTGCATAAAGTGCTCAGAGCAGTTCCTTGTACAGAGAAAGAGCTGGGATATGGTTGATGGTGGGGATGCTGGGACTGCCGCTGCTGCCACTGCCACCGAACGGTTACCACTATTGTGCTGAACTCCCGGGAACACTTGCCTTTGTGCCTGCTTTCCCGCTATGCTCTGAGGATGTAAACAGGAGACCCCATTTAAAACTAAGCGGTACACTCCGATTCCACTTCGTTAAAGAGATCTCCAAGTTAATGGGGGGACGGGGAGCACTATATATTCTAGACGTGATTTGTAAATGTTTTTCCAGACCATAGATTATGACCCATTAGTGGGTAATCAAATCAATTAGTAAGTCTTTCCAGCATGGTTTTAATTTTAAAAAGAGAAAAACAGTAATTAAAGGGAAGGAGAAAAAGGTCAAGGGCCTAAGTGTTCGCAGTCGCGCTGGTGCTTTCGGAAATGGTGTCTCTGGGTTCTGTTCATGTGTGTTTGTGCACACTGCACATCGAATTCCATTATTGGAGGCTGCCGTTTAGGAAGTCTAGTTTCTGCGGATGCCCATGGGGTTGTGTTTGTGGCTCCTTTTCCAGTGTAGTGGACTCATGGCCTCTCCTCCTCCCTGCAGGGTCGGCCTCCCAGGACCATCTGGACCTCACGGAGCTCATCGGTGTTCCATTACCCTCATCTGTGTCCTTTGTCACCGGTTATGGTGGTTTCCCGGCTTACAGCTTTGGACCTGGTGCCAACGTCGGACGCCCAGCCATGACCCTTTTGCCACCTACCTTCTTCAAGGATTTTGCCATCGGTGTGGCAGTGAAGCCCAGCGGCGCCCAAGGAGGCGTGCTCTTTGCTATTACCGATGCTTCCCAGACGGTCATCTACCTGGGCCTGAGGCTGTCCAGCGTGGAGGACGGCCACCAGCGGATTATCCTGTACTACACGGATCCGGGCTCCCATGTGTCCCACGAAGCCGCTGCCTTTTCAGTGCCCGTGATGACCAACAGGTGGAATCGTTTTGCTGTGACCATCCAGGGTGAGGAGGTCGCCCTTCTCATGGATTGTGAGGAGCACAGCCACGTCCTTTTCCAGCGATCTTCCCGGCCTCTGACCTTCGAGCCCCGTGATGGGATCTTTGTGGGCAGTGCGGGAGCCATGGGACTGGAGACATTTAAGGTGAGTTTCTGTTCACTCCCCAAGGCTAGAGAAGCTGGGGCGTGAACTCTCACACCCCAAGAAGTAACGATGATCATTGTTATTTTATTCTTATGCTCTGACAAGGCACTCTAGCCCTGGAAGTCAATGGTCCCAGTACTTTGTCATAAACCGAGGCTGCAGGCAACTGTGCTGAAATAATTTCCGTAGAGATGGATGCACCTGACGATTGGAATGAGGAGTAACTTCCCCTTCCTCTTTTGAACAGTGCATCCTGAAACAAACAAAGCGGAAAACCAGCTTCCCTACCAGAACGAGCTTCTGTTAAGCCATTCTAAAGAAAGTAACTAGGTTATCAGAAGTTTTCATTTAATGCACTTGTGTATTGAGCCAGGGACTCAATACACAAAGGAAGGGTGACTCAAACACACTAAGGAAGGCAAGAGTCCTGGGTCTTTCCTGAAATCCCAGAATTCAGGTTACAGTGAGTCATGAGTTCCTGGTTAGCCTGAGCTACAGAGTGATTTCCAGGTCAGCCTGCAGATTGGAATTCTTTCTCAAAATTGGGCATGGTGGTACACACCTTAATCTCAGCATTCCAAACTCTGTGAGTTTGAGTCCAGCCTGGCCTACACAGTGGCTTCAGGACAGCCAGGACTACATAGACACTCTCTCTCTCTCTCTCTCTCTCTCTCTCTCTCTCTCTCTCTCTCATCTCTCACTCTCTCTCAATCTCTCTCTCTCTCTTTCTCTCCCTCTCTCTCTCTCTCCCACACACACACACATGCTCAAACTCAAAAAACTAAAAACCACCAACTACAAAGAAAAGAATACCACTAGAGGGCAGAAATTGAATTTATTTGTAGCTCGGGGGATACAGAGGTTATGTATACATATTACACAGGTGTACACACTGACTTTGCTGACTTTTAAAGACCAAGCATCAGATCTGGAGAGTCCTTGGGAGTGGGATGGGGAGGCTACTGGCAGCTCTCCATGTGGCAAGAATGTCTAGCAAGGAAATTTCGAGCTTTGGCGGGGTGGGAAGACACATTTCAGGTCTACTGTTGACCTGCAGGCACCCTGGAGACGGTCTGCAGGTTCTGAACACAGGCTAAGGTAGTCCATATCCAGTGGGAACAAGCAGGGAGAGTCCCCTGAATGGATGGAGAGCCTGGATGGGGTGTGCCCGGCGCTCCTGTCACCTCCATAGACAGCACACTGCCGGCCATGCTAGTCCTTCCCAGTGCTCGTCCTCATCTTCTTTGGACATTGTGATGTATACACGTAACCCATGCCTCTTGTCTCTCTCTTCCCAGGGCTCCATACAGCAACTTACCATCTATGCGGACCCCAGGACCCCTGAGGAGCTGTGTGAAGCCCAAGAGTCCTCGGTGAGCCTCCACTTACCTCTCCCCCTCCCCTGGCACGCTGTACCCTCGTCCCCCAGTCAGCCAGGGGAAGGCTGGTTGCACAGCCTTTCTCCCCACTCAGCGTCAGGCAGCCTAGAAGTCTCTCATCATGGCCAGCACTGCCCCAAGTCCTATTTTGGGCTTTTGGCTTTCCTTCATCCTTTAAAGCTCTTTAGCCGTCTCCTTGGAGTGGGGGCTGTGCGTCTTATGAGATGTTCCTGTGGCTGTGGCAGTCAATGGCCTGGTTTCCAGCCTTCCTGCCAAGAAGGGTGTCAGGATTCTAAAATCAGAGTTTAAAATGCTAAGATATTCTGGGCGTAAAGTCCTATAAAAATGAACCTAAATTTAGGTTCATTTTATGCTTGGCAAGTGAATTGATTCCTAAGTTGGGGGTGGGGTGGGGGCCAGGGAGGAAAGATGGCTCCTTTCTTCCTTCCTTCTTTCCTTCCTCCAGGGCTTGCTGGTTATGACGGTCCTGGGTGTAGGCTGGGGATAAGGGGACCGACTTCAGGAGCTGTCCCCTCCTCCATCACCTGACACACACCTGTAGACACAACTAAGTGGCAGAGCCTCAGACCCCACTCAGCCGGTCAGAGAGCAGGATGGAGGAGCAGGGGGAGGAGCCGGAAGCCAGGCAGGCAGAGGCGCTGTCTGAAGAGCCTTCCAGGCAGACAGGAGCATCATGCCAAAGCCAGATGCAGGCAAAGTGGTGTTTCCTGCGACTGTTGCTCTTTAAGTGATGTCAGCCCCTGAACAAATTGGAAGCCGGTTTCATTAATTTGGTGTTAAAAAAAAATCTGTCCACCAGAGATAGCATTTGGGCCAGTTTGAATGTCTGAACTCTTGAGTCTGTGGTGTTCCCGGGGAGCTAGCGGAGGGGATAAGGGTGTTGTCATGTAATTGTCTCTGCTCTGCATTCATGTTGAAGTATAAACAATCCAGGGCACAGCACGCACTGCAGAGCCACAGCACAGACTCCTGGGCTGACATAGGGCGACCCTAGAAAACTACCTTGGATGAGTGCTCCCTGAGTGGGTTCCCGTGAGCACTTTGCACAAAGTGGGAACAAAGGGAGCCTGGGCACAGTTGGAAGGTGAATTAACACAGACTGCAGCAATAATAGTGTGGATAGAAATAGAATAAACAACCGTGCATACAGCATTTTCCACCCTGTCCCTGATGCCCATGTTATATATACATACATGCACATACACATATACACAGGTTCAAATACTGCATATAATGTATTAATGTGCACAACCATGTATGCATGTATACCGCACAAACATGTATACACATGCATACATGTGTTTACATACATATACACATGCATGCATACCATACATATGCATGCACACAGATGCATACCCATGCATATACATATATGCAACTGTACACATACATGCACATGCAAATGTACACACATGCACACACAGTTCCCCTATAGGAGTCTGTTGGTCAGTCTCTGGCCTTCCCAAGTACCCCAATGCTGTATAACCTGCTTTCCTGCTTTGTGTGTTGTTGTGGGATATTTGTACACTGTGTGAAAATTGCTGTGATTGGTATAATAAAAACATTCAACAGCCAATAGCTAGGCAGGAGGTATAGGCGGGACTTCCAGAGACAGAGAGAACTCTGGGAAGAAGGCAGAGTCACCAGTCAGACACAGAGGAAGTAGCATGAGCAGTACAGAGAGATAAAGTAACAAGCAAGGAAACAGAACGTAGATTGAAATAAATGGGTTAATTCAAGTTAGAAGAGCTAGTGGAACAAACCTAAGTTAAGGTTGAGCTTTCATAATTAATCAGTCTCTGTGTCATTATTTGGGGGCTGGCGGAACAGAGAAAAACTCCTTACAGTGTGTGGCATGATGTATCTCCTCACAGGCATCTGGAGAAGCCAGTGGACTTCAGGAGATGGATGAAGTCGCTGAGATCATGGAAGCTGTCACCTACACTCAGGCCCCGGTGAGCATGGGCACCACCCCTGTGGGTGGGTTAACTGTCCTAGGCTGTTGTCAGATGTGTGAGGTTAAGTACAAGATCCTCTGGGGGAGTCAAGAGGGTTCTTCACAACCTCACACCCATACCCGAGCAAACATACCAATTACCCAGGGCCACCGGCATGGATGGCTATGAAAACTGGGCAGAGGCAGCCGTGTTCAGGGCCTTGGAGAGCTTGCTCAGTCCCTCTGAACTTCAGAGGTCTTCTACACTACAGAGCGATGATAACATCTCTTGTATCTTAGGTCACTGGAGATTTAGATGAGGCGGCTTGGGGTGAGTCTGAGAAAGTGCCTGGCATGAGGGAAACAGCCCTGAAAGATACTCAGTGCTGCTTTGGACCCAAGCAAAAGCAACCTTCACCTTGGTGTTTACGCTCTCCCTCATGGGGACGTGCTCTGCAGCTAAGAGGGAAGGGTTTGCAAAGTCTCAAGTCAGTCCATGGGGTTAGCAAGGAACACACACACATGCAGAGAAAGAGAGGTGTGTGTGTGTATGTGTGTGTGTGTGTGTGAGAGAGAGACAGAGAGAGAGAGAGAGAGAGAAAGAGACAGAGAGAGGTGTGTAATAATGCATGTATTAGACTATCAAGGAGCATCTGAGCTGCAAGCAAAGAAAGCCCCCAGATTGGGCTCATCACTCCATGAAGGCACTTCTGATAGAAAGCAGAGAGACAGTAATAAGGCTTATAAGTTATAGTTATAAGTTATAGACCTCAGGGATCAGGGATGCGGGCATGGCAGAACAGAACCATAGTCCGCTAAAGCTAGAAGGACCTAGAAAGACATGTGTAGCAAACTGCCTATATTACAGATGGGCAGACAGATCCAGAGAGGCAAGCTAGGCTGGTGCACAGATCTTCTGACATCTACCACTGGGTGTATGGTCTGGGTGGGAGTGTGGAAGTGTGCCCCCAAAACCTTGGCCAATCTTGGCTGAGATAAGAATGTCAAGGAGTCCATGTACTACTGCTCAGGCAGTGCTGGAGTCTTGTGTGCCTGTCAGGCCTAGCCACATGGGCACGTCCTGGGCACAGGTCAATGGGCCACACGCTCAGCGCTCTGAGCACAACGCTGCTTTGTGCTGTACATCCAGGCCCATACTGTAGAGGTAGACTGACTCAGATAGAGGTGCTAATGACCCGTGGCAGTCCCCAGAGAGGGTCTTAAAGGTGAGACTGGAACAACAGTTTAGGAGGGAAGGATGGAGACAGACAACTTGGGAGTAGAGGGAGAAGCAGAAGAGGAAGAGGGTTAGTGCTTCTGGAAATACGATGTCACTTCTTCCTTCAAACCCCTGCAAGGAAGGTGGCATCATTCACTGTGCAGATGTAGAAGTGGGTGCCCAGGGGGATGAGCAGATCTTCAGGGTCAGACAGTAACAGAGCCAGGAATCAAACCTCCTGAGCCTCTTCCCATGTGTCTTAGCTAGAGTTTCTGTTGCTGCAAAGAAACACCATGACCAAAAAGCAAGTTGGGGAGGAAAGGGTTTGTTTGGTTTACACTTCCATATAGCTGTTCATCATCGAAGGAAGTCAGGACAGGAACACAAATGGCAGGAACCTGGAAGTAGGACCTGATGCAGAAGCCGTGGAGGGGTGCTGCTTACTGGCTTACACTTCATGCCTTGCTCAGTCTGCTTTCTTAAAGAAGCCAGGAACGCCAACCTAGGAATGGTACCACCCACAATGGGCTGGCCCCTCCTCCATCAATCACTAACTAAGAAAATGCCCTACAGCTGGATCTTATGGAGGCATCTTCTCAACTGAGTTTCCCTCCTTTGAAACAACTCTTGTTTGTGTGTCAAGTTGACATAAGACTAGCTAGCACACCATGACATCAGGTACCGGGACTGATGGCCAACATCAGCCCAGAGAGGGTGTAATGGATCTCTGAGGACCTGGAGAAGTGACAAAGAAAAGTGTCTGGTGGTAGGGTGCCCTTGGAGTCTCTGGGGGCAGCTCATTCCTTCCTTTTCCAAGTTCTTAGGCACTTGGGAGAAGAGCTGTATGTCCAATCCTACCCAGAATAGGTCTTAGTCTTGGTGTCCCTGCCTACTGGCTTTAGCAAGAGACCTACCCTTTCCAAGACAGCTAGCATGGAACATGCCTACTCCATGGGTTAGTATGGCAGGTGGGCAAACCGCCTTGGCACATAGCAGTGATGGGTGAAAGCTGGTGGTGCCAATTGGCCGGCGATATTCCAAGAGGCCAGGGAGCTCAGGGCCAGACTTGAAGCAGCACACTATGAGTTCCCTGTTCCTTTGGGACCCCCTCCTGCTTCTTCTGGCATCTTGTTATGCCAACCCCCCGCGGCTGCCTTTTGCTCTAAGAGGATTCCCCTAGGCCCAGCATTGATGGCCCCAACACTCACATGCGAGATGCCATCCTCAGAGTTCTTGTGTCCTTCTGAAGGTGTCCCACTACCTACACAGGTGGCTGACTCACTCTCGAGACTCTACTGCTCGGCCTTCAGTGGCATTTCAGACAGGGCTCCTGAGGTCTATTCTGTAGGAGCATGCCTGGAACAATCATGTTGTTGAGGCCACCCAGCCTGAAGGTGATGGAACCAGATGTTGGTTGTGAATCCAGCATGTTCTCAGTCACTCCACCCTGAGGGCTTTATGGCTTTTCTGGCAGTTACCCTTCTAGCACAGGGAATTCCCACCACCCCCTGGTCCCAGACAGTCCTTCCTTTTTCTGTCTGGCTTCTTTCTTAGTCAGAATCCCACTTCCCCATGCCCAGCCTTTATAGCTTGCCACTCTTCAGGACACGGAGCCGAATGGGCAAACTAACTGGACTAGAGGCGGCCTCCCTCTTCCCACTTCCCATTTAGGGTCAGCGCCTTCACTGTTCTGTGCCTGTCTCTCCGGCCATGTCTGCTGCTGCTCACATACCTTGGCATTTATGGAAACCTCATCTCTGACTGAGTTAGGATTGACATGGCTGTGCCCGTGAGTCCCCTGTGCCCAGCTGTGCGGGACTGGCAGAGGCCTTTAATAAGGAGTCTCCTGGGCGGCTTCCCTGGATGTTCAGCGTGTCTGGAGCGAAGAATAAGAATGCACATTGGCGCCGGGCGGTGGTGGCGCACGCCTTTAATCCCAGCACTTGGGAGGCAGAGGTAGGCGGATCTCTGTGAGTTCGAGACCAGCCTGGTCTACAAGAGCTAGTTCCAGGACAGGCTCCAAAGCCACAGAGAAACCCTGTCTCGAAAAACCAAAAAAAAAAAAAAATGCACATTGGCAGAGAGCTACAGGCGGGTGATTCCCAGTCCCAGCCAGGCCTCCTTCCAGTCACACCTAAGGGCTCTTGGCTTCCCAGACATACCATCTGGGACTTCCTCCCAACAGCCCCATGCAGTTCTATTTGCCTGGAACCCCCCACTCCACCCCCACTCTTCCTTCCTTCTGGCAAATTCCTACCCACTTCAGGATCCAGGCCAAATCCTCCCAGTGAGGCCTCTCCTGCCATGCCCCCTCCCAGCTTGGCCCTTGCTTCTGCTGTTCTGTGTCCCATGAATAGGCTGCTGGGGTCTGATCTGTGCCCCTCTGAGCTCTAGGAACCGTGTATTCTTTATTTCTTTCTCAAGCCCCAGGGTTCAGTTACCAACCTGGCACTCAATGGGTTCATAGAAACCTGTCTGCGGAATGAGGACATCGCATTGTGACCATGAGGGTGGTCAAAAAGACAAACAAAACGAAAACACCTCCTTAATACCCTGAAGATGTACTAAAGTCTTTAAATATCTCTACATTGTCACAGCCCACGCTTGGTTCCTTGTGCATGTCATCTCTGAAGCTATTGGTTATGTGCTCAAGATGAGATACTTCACTCTCTCCCCAGCAGCTTCTGGGAGTCTCAGCTTTCCCCAGAGCCAGGGCCCAGGTGGCTATGGCTGCCGGGATACGATTCACTGTTAGCTTTTGGCTGAAAGGCAACCCAAGAACTCACCTGAGATCTCTTTGAGTAACAGCCCAGGCTGTTTCAGGCTTGTCCTCTTGTTGGCCCAGCCTCAGCCTCTCCAGGTGTCTGTCCAAGGCCCACGTGTCTTACAAAGTACTCTTGTTTCCAGCTATTGGCTCCCCTGGAGGCTACATTTGCACTTCCATGGGCTTTCCTAGCTCCATCAGGGACCCATGGGAAACAGCTTCTTCCTGAGCCCCTCACAGAAGAAGGTGTCTATCCCAGGATGGGTCAATCCTAGCTGGGTTTTGCTGCTTTTCCTTGGGGATTCCCACTATTACAGCACCCCTGTGTAGCTCCTGCCCTTTGGGCTTTTTCAGTGTCCCACCCAGACCTCCTGGGCTGGACCTCAGCATCCCTACTCTGGACTCTTTTGGCCACTCCCACCCTCAGCACCATCCTTGTGCCTACATCCAAGCCCACCTCTCCTTTCATTCACCCTCCACTGTGCTGCTTCCACAGGCTCTAGCCCAGCTCAGGTACCTGAGACCAGATGTCTCAAACACTCCCTCTATGCTGCGTTTTGCTGCCCACCTTCCAGGTCTAGTCCGTACAGCCTTCCTTCACACCTTTGCCGTGGACAAGACACTGCAGTAAATCATTGGCAGTGTCTTAGGCTTGGGGCTCAGAGTCATTGTTTCACGACTTCATTTATTTCAATTACAGCTTTCTAGTAATATAGAATATTTCACTACTAAAACACAGAAATAATCTTATGCATTTATAAAACATCTCTTTTCCTTTTTACAGACCTGTTCATTTTTTATTTTATGTGTATGGATGTTTTGCCTACATGAATGCATGTGCACCATATGTGTGTGGTACCCACAGAGGCCAGAAGAGGGCATCGGCTCTTCTGGAGCAACAGCCATTTGTTAGGTACCAAATGGGTTCTAGGAATTGAACCTGGGTCCTCTGGAAGAGCAGCCAGTGCTCTTAACCACTGAACCATCTCTCCATTCTCTGTGGAGCATTTCTTATTGTTACATTGCATAGAGGAGAAAACTTAGGCCCAGTGAGGCTGTATGATTTATCCAAAATAGGTCAGTCAACTAAATACAAAGCAGGCATTTGACCCAAGTCTGACTGTAAGGTCTGCACCACAAACTCTGAAGTCACAGGGCTCCTGACAGTCCTCCCGGTTATGAGGGACCAAAGATCCACTGTTTGCACAGTAGAGTCTAATGTTAAGAAAGGAGCTTGTTCTTGCTAGGATGCACACAGAGTGCTGCAGTAACAAACAAGCCCTGAAACCATAGCGTTGTAATACAGCAGAGATGTGATCCTTTTCTGCAGTCAAGTTCAACACTAGGTGGTTCCACTCAACGCCCCATTCTCCTCAGCAATCTGGAGCTTAGAAAAATTTTTTGAAGAGACCAAATGCTGACAACCCTGGGTCTCACAAACTGCTCTCAGCATCCAGGGCATTTAGGACCGGCGTTGAGTTTCCTGCCTGGATTTCCAATCTCCTTTATTTCCAGGTGTTGGGTTTTGTATCCACCCCCTCCTCAGCTGGTAAGACTGGTTAAGACCTCGCATGGCTGTCAGAGCCTCGTCCTCCGTGCTGCTCTGGGCTGGATTTACAGGGTGTTACCCGTGCAGCCCGACTCACTGACACAACGGCCCACACATTCCTGAACCCAGCATCTGCTCTGTGCTCTCTGGGACTCAGGCATTACAGAAGTGTGGTCTCTGAGCTTAGAGACCTTAGTCTGAGATCAACAATATCTCCCTGGACAGTGAGTGGAGATGGAATTACACTCAGTGTGTACCTCTTTCAGGCCTGGGAGGTGTGACGCTGCCCAGAGACACAGCCAGCATAGGCATTCGGGATTATTCAGGATTCTATGGATAAATCACTTTCTATGTTTTTTTCAGTGCTTCACTGTTAGGTAAATCCCTTTTTACTTAAAAGATTCTTTTTAAAGTAAATTTCATTTTTCTCTCTTCAGCCTAAAGAAGCGCACGCCAATCCCATAAGCATGCCTCCTACTTTATCCTCTCCTGCTGAGGACCCGGAGCTTTCTGGTGAACCTGTGCCAGAGGGAACCCCAGAAACCAACTTGAGCATCATTGGACATAGCAGCCCCGAGCAAGGCAAGTCCTGACACACGCATGAGAGCAGTGGTCTACCACGGCGTGGTCACCATGTGTGCAACATACAGGGCTCCCCTCACCATCTCTTCACCCCTCAAGGGAAGAATGACACTCACACCCCTTAAACACAGGACAGGGAAACCGAGTCACAGAGAAACTGGGTCACCTAGCCGAGACCATGCAACCTGAGAGGGGCAGAGTTAGCACTTGCTCTCCAATGTCTGGGCCTTTAACTTTCAGATTCCACCTCTGTTCTCCTGACAGGAAAGTTTATAATAATCATTACTGCTAATTGAGTACCTAGTCGGTGGCAATACCTTTCCATACCTCTCCAGTCCCACCGGCGTGCCTTCTAGTCAGTACGGCTAGCTGCAGTTTTACAGGTGGGAAGAGCCTGCCCTTGCAAAGGGGGCAAGCAGCATGCCTATAAGCTCATAGCCTCATCTCAGAATCTTCCCTTGACTTTGGCTACAAGCTGTCTGGGTCTCAGGGATCAGCTACCTGATGGCCAGAGACTGGCATGGTTACCCAGCAGGCCAACGGAAGCCTAAAGAGAGTGTGACTCCCCCAAGCAGCAGACTGACATGTACCCCAGGCCCGAGAATACCACTTCCCAGAGGTGGTGACCTTTGCTTCAGCCAAGGCCAGAGCTCTGAGATGTAGGGGTAAGGTCACCTCCAGAAGCAATGTTCACCCAAAGTGCCCATAGTAAGGATGGGTTGAGCCAACTTGACGTCATTCATCCACGTGATGGGAGGACCTAACGAGTTATGCCATGCTAATGGAGTCTTCACCGTAGGAGCAGATTTCAAACCTGCCTCGGCCACTGCTTTGAATACATGTTATTTGTATGTGTGGGAAATACATTACCAATTCAGTCCAACATACAGCGTGTGGTAGGACTGCAGGTGGTTTTGATTCTGTTAAATTTCTGTGTCTCCAGTGTCGTTTACAGTAATAGTCACCCTTGTTCTCTTTGCTTTTGCCATTGGCTGACGAGAGTTATTTTAACAACAGAGCTTGGGGAGTCTGTGGACAAGGCGTAGAGAATACTAGACTGGAAAATTATAAATAATTTAATAGAGTTACAATGGAAATACGGAGTTGTGGTAATGTGGCAGAGGGAAGCTTGGGAGGGGGAGTAGGAGGAGCTTGACACAGCTTTGAAGACGCCCTACTTGGCTGTCTATTTGCTGTGGGCCTGGGGCATGGCTGACATTGCAAGCCTTCTTAACCCTCCTTGGGTACTGAAACCGTCCTTGCCTCCTGATGAGTGAGAGGGTGGGGTGCCCTGTATTTTCTCTGTTCTTGGCGATATAGAAGCATTATCAATTGTGTTTACTGGTGGATGAATTGGGGCCTTTGCGTAGGGCAAGGGGTTCTTCCAGTCTAAGAAGGCAAGAGCCGAGTGAAGGCCGAGCCTCCCACCTGAGCCTCTCATCTGTACCAAAAACAGCTCTGCTCCGCATCTAGGAGAAAGAAGGCCATAGGGAAACCCTAGAACTTGTTTAGTGTTCCTTTTCTTGGTGAATAGATATTCCATTCCAGATGATAGAGAGAAGGTTAACCAGTGCCCTAAGTGCCGTTCTGCATGGGGAAAGCTCTCCATTATTGGAAGCATGTGTATGCTATACTTTCTGACAGCACCTGACCCATCTCTCTCCAGGGTGACCCTGGGGGCCAGTAGCTGCTTGCACAGCACCCCCTGGTGGTCAGAGCAGGGAGGACTCAGGCACAGGCCAAAGTCAGACAGACCACTCCTGGAGTTCCATGGATCCCACCTGAGGCCACATAGGATCAGCCGGAAAAATAGGGCATGTGTGACTGCTACATGCATGGAGAAACTTTGGTCTAGAGACAAGCCTGCCTGACTTACAAGCCCTTTGTAGCCACTACTCTCACAGTGACTTCACTTGTCTGGTGAGAAGGTACTTTGTAGCCGGTGTAAGATCCTAGGCTCAGTCTTCAACACTGCTAATAATAGTACTAATAATTATTAATTATTATTATTATCCTAAAGTTGTGATTAGGACAAAATACCTGCCTCAGGGTGTTATGGAGGAGGCTGAGAATGTGAAATTTTGGTCTTCTGAGAGAAGAGACAGCTTGGCTCACAGGATAACGGGCATGCATTTATTTTAGTGCCATCTCTTCTTTGTTTTAGGATTCGATTTGTCTTTTGATGCCCTCCCCACAGGTGTGCATGTGGTAACATTTCAGTCAATGTAGAGTTGTAGGAATAGCAATGACAACAGAAAATAATAATCTCCCCTCTCTTTCCGCTCCTATAATCTTGAAGAAGCCTAAATTCAGCACTGTGATTTAGCTGTGTATACATAAATATGCAGATGCCTACACAAGTAATACGTATGCTAGGTAATAATGACTTCATAGCATAAATATCTAATAGAATAGTCACATGTGTACTTGTAAGGAGTCGCTTGTTTGTTCCCAGCTGCCTGGTAGCTCAGACCCGAAATAATCACACACTCTATATTATTTAAAACTCTATTATTTAAAAACCTGCTTGGCCCATTAGCTCTAGTTTCTTATTGGCTAACACATAATTTAACCGATTTCTAGTAATCTGTGTATGCTACATGGCTGTGGCTTACTGGGTAAAGTTCCCAGTGTCTGTCTTTGGTGGGGCTACATGGCTTCTCCTTGACTCTGCCTTCTTTCTCCCAGCATTCAGCTTAGTTTTCTCTGCCTAGCTCTGTTCTACCCTACCGGGCCAAGCCAATTTCTTTATTAACCAATGGTATTCCCAGCATACAGAGGGGACTCCCACATCATGTACTCATATGTAGTCCTTTCTTCTGTTCATTGACTACAGAGCTCAAATGATAACAAATGTTTGTGAGTAGCTTGCTCTGTGCCAGGTGCTGTCCCCAGTATTTCTCCCATATCAGCTAGGTAGAATGATGCATGATCCTCAGAATAATTTCTACTCAGTGAGCTAGGAATCATGATCTCCTTGCAGATGAAGGAACCTGAGGCATAGGTTAAGCATTTGCCCTGAGTCCTATTCTGGGAAGGGGCAAAGCAGGATTCCAGACAGCAGGCAGTGCCAGAGTCCATAATGGCACCAGATCCTAGGGTCTTTCCCTGTCCTCTAGGCTGGCTCTTCCCTCTTAACACTGTATAATGGAATCATGGACACCTCCCCAAGTTACTAGGAAAAGAGTGGCCTCATTCTCTTCTAAGACTGCAAAATGTAGCTGTTGATATCACAATTTTTGCTTCCTGTAGGGTCTGGTGAGATTCTAAATGACACCCTGGAGGTTCATGCTGTGGATAGGGACCCCAGTACTGATGGTGGTTCAGGGGATGGAGCCCTGCTGAATGTCACCGATGGTCAGGTGAGTGAGTGGTAAGTTTGATATGATGGCCTAATAGGAGACTTGTTTGCTTATTTCAATTTGATGATGCTGAATGCCATCAGGACCAATGTCCCCAGGGTATAGAGGAAGCACAGTGGCCAAGCTTCAAGGGCACACCAGCATAGGTGGAGGAGAATCAACCCCAGCTTGCTTTCACCCATGCTTGGTGATGAATACTGGGTCCTCACCATGGTGACCCCTGGCACTGGACCCTTAAGATGACACAGTCTCCTCAGAACATTATTAACTGTGGCCATGTCCACACTGTTCTTAGCAGGTGTCTTTCAAATCTACAAAGCCAGTTTGAGAAATGCTTGGCTTGATAGGGTCACAGCTTCTCAACTCCAGCGTTTGTGCACAAGTGTGAAGAGCCAAGTGTGAAGACCCTAGCACGCCCATGTAAAACCTAGGTGCAGTGATAAATACCTGTAACCCCAGTATGGATGGCAGGGGGACAGATAAGAGGATCCTAGGGGCTTGGTAGTCATCCAGCCTAGATGAAATGGCAAGTTCCAGATGTAGTGAGATACCCTGTCTCAAAAATAAAGTGGAGAGCCGTGGGGGAAGACAACAAGTATGATCTCCACAGATTCATGTGTGTGTGAATGCACCCATATCACATGTGCATCCATACCCACCCCACCACACTGACACACACACTCACACATACATACTCACATACACACACACTCACATACATACTCACACACTCACACATACATACACACACTCACACACATGTCACACACATACTGTCTCTCTCACACATACCAACACACACATACACACACTCACACACACTCACACTTTCACACTTACTGTCTCACACATACTGTCACACAATTCACATATACACAGACACTCACACACATACTGTCACACATACACACACACTCACACACATATACACACACGTCACACACACTGACACATACACACACACACATGAAACCCTAGAAAACAAAAATAAACATGCCCTCCCCACCCCTTTGTTTTGAAACAGAATCTGATCTCGTAACTGGCTGGTCTAAAACTCACTATATAGACCAAGCTGGCTTCAGACTTAGAGAAATCTGCCTGCTTCTGCCTCCCGAGTGTTGGGGTTAAAGGTGTGCACTGTCATTTCCGGAAAGTTTGTCTCTTTCTGTGACAGCTGCAATCACAGCTGCTCTATTTCCCCATTCATTGTGGGACTTATCGCAATCTTTTCATTACTCAGAGGAAGCTATTCTACAAACCAAGAAAGAAAGGCATGTTAGGGCTGCAGTGGGCTGAGGAGGGCAGAGTGCTGCCTGCATGTGGCTGAAGCACCATGGAGAGAATGTCATTGTCCTTCTGTCCAGATGGGTGTACAGGGGTGATCACAGGAGTGATCACAGGAGATCTGTGTATCTAGACCCAAGGCACAGAGCTGCAGCCAGCTGACCTAGGAGGCAATTGCCTATGGCCACAGGGTCTGCTGACAGATGTTAGCATGAAATGCAAGACATCTGTGCCTCAGAGATGTTTCTTATCTCCTGACTTTTGCAAGCCTGGAACTGGTCTAAGACTGGGATGAAGTCACAAATATGGAGGTGCCTACAGTCGGGAAGCTGGTGGGATGTCAGATGCCAGGGGCCATGTAGTGATCCAGATACTCAGTTCTCTGCAGCCATTGGCTTGTTGATCAGAGCTAAGGGACCTGTTGCGGGGTCTCTCACTGGGCCCTTGTTTCTAGGTGTTATCAGCAACAGCAGCCGGGGAGGCCAAGGTGCCTGTCACCACTACCCTGGAAACAGAGATTAGCAGTGTACCTACTGGGAGCCCCAACCTGGCCATGACCACCCAGAACTCCAGGGAAGTGGCTACTTCGGTGAGTAACTTAGACACACATTTCAGTTCTGTTAGGAGCAGTTCCTAGCCTCCTGTTTGAAAATGCACGCAGGGGCAGCACTATGCAGAGTCCAGGTGGGCAAGAGCAACGGGCTGCAAGGGTATTCATTCACTGGGAAAGGTTTGCAGAGAGCCATGCCACACCAGGCTCTGGTTCTGCTTGCCAGAGCTGATTGTCATTAGGATAGGCTATGTTCCCAAGACACAGTGGTCAAGGGACAAAGGACTCCCAAAATACTCTGGGAGTGATCTTCCAGGTCAGAGAGGTAGAAGGTCAGCCTGGGGGTTTGAGAAAAGTAGTCAAGCAGATGGGCTAGATGGATGTTACAGGTGGGGCCCAGAGACGACACAGGAAGTGAAGAAGTACGGGGTATCATGGGGTCAGCAGGGGACCCTGGTGTCAGCTGTAAGCTGGAGAGTTCGGGAGCATGGCGGTTTCTGCTGGGTAGCTTGGCAGCATCCAGTGAAGAGGCGGCTACTGAAGCATAGGAGAGGGTGAACGGATCTTCTTAGGATTCAGATTCTAGAAAGATCACTCTGGCTTCTAGGTAGAGAAAGGATGGAGGAAGCTGGCAGGCTGGATCCAGGTCCAGATGAGCAGGGGTGGCCATGAACATGTCAGAGCTTTTCAAAAGCTCCAGCGAGTGATTCTGAGTGACAGTGGTGAGGGCCACTAAATGTGGGAGTTACTGATGTAGGGGAGCAGGAGGCAAGAAGCAGTCAGGTGATTGGCAGGTGTAGACCAGTGAGAGCAGAGGCAAAGGACAGGTCTTAGCTGTGCCTGTGCTTTGAAGGTGAGGGAGGGACAGGACACAGGTACATGAGGGGCTTTGACTGTCTATCCCCTAAAGCCACGGACATGGACCAAACTGGTGGTTCACTAACCTGGACCTTTGGGATGTCTTTCCATTCAGGATCCAGAGAATGAGGAAAATCTGGTATCAGCAGCATCAGGGGACGGCGAAGTGCCCACCAGCACTGCTGGGGAGGCAGAGGCTGACACCATGCCTACTGCAGGGCCAACTCTGTCAATGCTTACCCAGAAACCAAGAGGAGAGGCCACTCTGGTAAGTAGTATGATGAGTTAGAATAACCCTCTCAGCCTTACACTCAGCAAGCCCAGATACCCTGGCCTGGGGTGTGTGCGAGCACCTCTGACCAATGCTCATTCAGAGGTGGGACTTGTCGGCCAGGAGTGCTGCTTATGTAGCTCAGACCGTGTGGTCCAGCAGGGCCTGAAGAGAGATGGGGATACCCTGTGTGGTCAGAGGAGTAGGGAGGAGTCTTGGGGCCATGTGCAGAGTCTCTTGTCCCCACCAGCAGGGCCAAGGGACCAGGGTTGGAAGGCGTGGCCTGTGTGTGAGGAAAAGAGGTTCTGGTGTTGTTGTGGGTTGTCAGGAGAAGGGAGGCAGGGTACAGACAGGCAGGCCAGACAGGGTAGAGGGAAAGATCAATCTGCCTGTAGTATAGAGAAGGCTGGACACACACACCCCAGCTGGACACTGACTGACCCTGTCCCTGGGATAGCCCATGAAAGTCCTTTACACAGCAGATTCAAACCCCATGGCCACCCCTGTGTTCCCACCCCATGTGAATGGGACGGTCCCTTCCCAGCTGCCTCAAGTAGAATGACCTTCCCTCTTCCTCCGTCCCATATCCCAAGAGAATGAGGTCCTGTTGCTTTTCAACCTAAATCTGTCATTCAGCAGCATAGGCCCTGAGCGGCCTCCTTTCCCAGCCAGGCCTTGCTCACACCCCGTTGGAGCCTCTCTCTCGCAAAACCTGCCTGGCTGCTCCCCCTCTTCTGGGATGGTTTGCTAACCTTGACCTACTGACCTAGCTCCCCTGAGAAGCCAAGCAGGGTCTGGTCACTGGCCTTCTTGGCTGCACCTGGGGCTTCTGTGTTCCTCACCTGAGCCACAGCTTCCTACCTCAAGATTTTCTGAGTTTTTTTCCTGCCCTGTGGTCTTCCCACACCTCCTCTCTGCAGAAAGCCTTCCCCCTCCCCTTCCTTCACTTTCCTGCTTGTCCTTCACAGTCAATCAAACATCGTTTCTGTAGGAACACACCAGTGTAGACTGTGAAGGCTCCTAGGCCTTGTCCTTGGGAGACTTCATCCTAATTGTATTGGTAAAAAGCTCCTAGGGCATGCCTGACTTTCCTAGCGGATCAGGAGCCTGGTGGAGACAGGGCTTAGCAGCCCCCGCTTCCCAGATCTGCTTTGCTCCTTCCAAGTGGTAGGTGCTGGATGAATCGGCTGAGCAAAAGCATGAAGGCAGCAGGGCCCACCAAAGTCAACAACCTCCAAGTCCCTCCCCATGCTCGCTCTCCTGTCTGTAGTGAACAGTGCAGGCAGCCTGTGGTCTGTTCTCGTATCCACACAGCCTAGAGACAGAATTCTCCAGGTCACCTGACTGTCACACAGATGATTTCAAAGACCAAAATGTTTCCTTTTCCTTCCCTTTCCTTTTCTTCTTAAAGACAAAGTATGTGTCACAGCAGGAGAAAACCGGGGACCAGACTCCAGTTCTAAAAGTCCTAGTGTGACAGAGGCTGGAGCTTGGCCCTCAGAACAGGATAAAAGGGGGGGCTGCCTGCAGAGGAGATGAGCTCCCCATGGCCGGAAGGATGTGAACTAAGCCCAGATACTGACTGAACAGAGATATACAGGCAGATGGATTCCAGAGGTGGGCTGACGATGCCTGGAGGCCTGTACACTCAGTTGTAGCTTCCCATTGAGAGAGAACTCAGGCAAGGCCGCAATAGAGCTGATGAGATCTGGGGGTCCCAGTGGTTTCCTGTCTGTAGCATGTGCATAGCCCCCAAAGGAAAAAAATGGGGGGTGGGGTGGAGATCCTATGGCATAATCTGATGTCAGTTCTATTTCAGGGTCCAAATGGTGAAGAATTGTTAACCCCAGCTGTGTCCAAGGTACCACTCGGTGCTTTTGAGGAAGAGGAAGCCAGCGGGACTGCCATCGACAGCCTAGATGCCTTCACACCCACAGCGGCCCTTGAGCAAGCCAGCGAGATCCTTACAGACATCCAGAATGTTCCCACACCCACAGCAGCCCTTGAGCAAGCCAGCGAGATCCCTACAGACGTCCAGAATGCTCCCACACCCACAGTGGTCCTTGAGCAAGCCAGTCAGAGTCCTACAGATACCCAGGCCACTCTCACACCCACTGTGGTCCCTGAGCAAGTGTTCACTCCTGTAAGTCCCAACTGGCATCCTCTCTGACTCATGGGGGACAGAAAGCTCAGCACTCTGAACCAGGAGCCCTTAAGGTTCTCCGCAGAGGCACACACAGCTTCGTCTCTGTTGTGAGACCTCGGGAAACGCCAACTGAACAGAGACAAAAGACGGTGACAGAAGGAGTCAGGTGTTGGGTTTTATCCCAGTTGGCTACCTCCTAGCTGTGACTGAGAACTTTCCTAAAGATCAGGGTCCCAAAGATGGGAGGGGTTTTTAGCATGACAGAGCTGGGTGTGAGGTTGCCGGTAGTTAGGTGAGTGTTTTGACATTGGGTTGCCATCACAGACATGACACCCGCAATCCTACAGCCTTGTGGGCTGGGACCATGATGACCCCTCCTGTTGACCTCCTTTTCAGGCACCTGCTGGTGGAGAAGACTTGGTGGCCTCCACAGAGGACACTGAAGAGGAGGGGTCTGGCAGCATACTCCCCAGTGGGCCTCCGCTCCCCACACCCACAGTGACTCCCGAGAGGCAGATCACTCTGGTGAGTGTTGGGGCAGAGGGGTGGACTCAGCTGGAAGATCTTTCAGTGTGGAGAAAGGCCACCCTGACCTTCTCAGGGTTGATTCTCATCTTGATTTGTAATGATGAGATATTTGAGGGCCTTTGGCCTGAGGAACCCTAGATAGAAGACTGCAGGTTGGGTAGGAAAAGGCAAGAAAGAAATGTGGAGGGACCTTTCCGAGGCCTTCAGTTGCCTTTGTAATCACATCAAGGTTAGCAACGTCTCAGGACATAAACAGTGAGTGTGGAACTCAGCAGGGTCTATAGAGACAGAACATGAATGGTGTGTGGACCTGCCGGGGCCTCTCAGCTGAGGGTCTGAGGCTGTCTGTGGTCCGCTACTCCGAACCGTCAGCCATCCTTTGGTTTCTTCAGGCAGGCTTCTGGTCTGCACAGGACGGCTGGGGAGTCAGTTGAGAAGATGTTCACAATCATCTATGCACACGGTGCGGTCACCAGCTGAGGGGTGGCCCTTTGTCTCAGAGAAGCAGGCAACTCAGAGTCAGGCCTGTGTGAATCAGGGAGCAAACTGCAAGCCTGCATCAGGATGAAGATGGTTCTCAAGGAGAACCTCCTGTAGGTCACCCATCTCAGTGTGTCAGTGCCTAGAGTGGCTCTCTGAAAGTCATGATTCAAGGTTCAAGGTTCAGCCATGTGACCCTTCAGATGCAACGCTCCAGTGGCCTGCACTAGGGGTTCAGAGACAGAGAATAGAAAAAACATAATGAGAGAGAGAAAGAGAGAAAAGAGAGAGAGAGACAGAGACAGAGAGAGATGAGAGAGAGAAGAGAGAGAAAGAAGAGAGAAAGACAGAGAGAGGAGAGGAGAGAGAGAGAAGACAGAGAGAGACAGAGAGAGAAGAAAGAGAGAGAGAGAGAGAGAGAGAGAGAGAGAGAGAGAGAGAGAGAGAGAGAACATATAAAGAATAGCAGGGTTATAAGGAGAATGAGTAGCTGTGGTGTGGGAAGGGAAGCCCATGAGCTGGAGGGAGTTTAGGGTAGAGGAGGCACTGAGAAAGACCAGGATGATAGCGTGGACTGTGAAATGTGTAACAAGTACATGTGATGCTGAGGGAGCCTGAAAGCAGCAAGCACTTTGATATGTTAACAGGCGCCACAGTTAGCCATGTGTCCCTTCTGTCCAAGGTAAGGAAAATGGCTTCTTTTGTTAGAGGTGAACCAGCTTCACAAGTTCCTGAGGCTTTTTATCTAGCCACCAGAAGTCCTCCTACAGTCTAGGTGGGCTGCCTTTTGGAGTCTGGGGAATTGGAGTCTCCTTTGGACCTAACAATCATCTCTCAAGTTGTTGTTTTTTTGTTTTTGTTTTTGTTTGTTTTTTTTTTTTCTGTCTCTGCCTCCCACCTTTTTCTGTTTGGTGTTTTGGAGAAACTGGACCACCCACCCTTATATCCTTGAGTTTTCTGTCCTAAGAAGTTAGATTGGTGGGGTTAGTCACCCTGGTGGTGGGGAGTAGGGGTTGTGGTCGGGGAGCTGGATGTACTTGCTGCTTCTGGGAAACTCCGTCCACATATATTAGCGACCCTAAAGCTGCATATTAACAACTAGAAGTTAACCACCACACAATTGCAACCAGGAATTTGGTTCTAAGAATCCTCCTCAATGGAGATAACTTGATAAGTAACAACGGATTTTGTTTACTAGGATGTTAGCCTTAATATCTGCCCATAGTAGAAGAATTGGGTATGATTTAATTAACCAACAAAAGAAAGCTAAGTAAAGTCTATTCAAATAATGGAACATTCGACATTATTAAAATTATTCTTATTTGTACTCAATGTTGGAGAAAATGCTAACCATATCATGCTAAGTGAAAGAAGATGGCTATAAGTTCCTGTGTATTGTGTGGTCTTAACTGTTAGGAAATACAGACTCTGGAAGGAAGCGCCCTTCCTAAATGTTAGCAGCGTTGTTTCGAAGTGGTGGGACTGTGGGTGCTGTCAGGTTCTTCGTGCACTTTGTTGCTTTTGCTATGGGACTGATAACTTCTACAGTAGGTTGTGTTTTATACTGGTGTTTGTTTTGTGTTTATAGTGCTAGAGGTTGAACATAAATCTCCTCCATCAGAAAAGCAGCAACCTGATTGGGTCTCCTTACATCTACTACTATCCCTGTCTTATATACTGTTCTAAGACCAAGGCAACTTATAAAGGAAGGCATTTAATTTAACTGGGTGCCTGCTAACAGTTTCAGGGGTTTAGCCTATTATCAGTATGGTGAGAAGCAGGCAGGCAGGCAGGCAGGCAGGCAGGCATGGTCCTGGAGAAGAAGGTGACAGTTTGCTTACATAAGAGTCTCGACTTATGGATCAAGGGAGATGGAGACTGGACCTGGCATAGGCTTTTGAAATCCCAAATCCAATGGCACATCTCCAACGAAGCCACACCTCCCAATCCTTCCCAAATGGTTCCACTAACTGGGGAGCTAGTATTCAACATATGAGCCTATGGAGAACGTTCTCATTCAAACCACCACGCCTCCCTCTGATAGCCACAGGACAGTGACCTTCCTGCCCCAGCTCTAACTTGCAACCCTGATCCTCCTGGGACCTCTTAGTGGGGACTCAGGATATACATTCTCAGTGATCAAATAAAGCCTTATCCAAACCTCACCTTCAGGGTGGTTTCACACTGGAGGCCACCTAGGAACTAAGGAGTTCCCTGGAGAAGAAACGGGAGGGATTAACAGGATGCTGAGACCAGGCCACCTGCAGGCCGAATGATGGGGAGGCTGAGGCCGGACTCCCGCTGGAAAGGGGAATAGAGGTGAGGCCAGAAGTTGGCCACAGACATTTTAAGACTGCCGAATATGGGAGCACTTGAAACGGCATGGCCGTCTGTGGAGACTGGTCCCTGAACCTCCTTGTGGGAATTTCTCTTTTTCTGCAGGTAGGAGTGGAGACCGAAGGCTCTGGCCCTGTTTTGGACTCAGATGTGGGCTCTGGAGACTTTGTGGGCAATGAGGATCTGTTGAGAGTGAGTATTAGGGGTGCTGGGGGCTGGTGTTGGGGACCTGGGAGGGAACGTCATGGGGTCAGGCAACCGATGAAAGTAGATGGGCCCTTAGGGACTGTTTCCTGGAGTCTGTGGGGATCATCATACATTTCTCCTTTATTTTCACGTTTGACATTTCCGTCTCATTTTAGTCAAGTGCAAGCCTAATTTTCATTGAGATCTCTCTTCTCCACCCTTCTCCTTTCTCTGGAAGCTGCTCCTATCTCTTCATAGCAAGTTTGTTCATTTCTACCCATAACTCCCACCCTACCCTTTACCTATGAAAGAATTACCCTGGTCCCTTCTCTGTTTGGATAGCATTTCATGGTAAGTTTCCAGTATGAAACCCTCCCTGCTCTTAGCCCCCAGTCTGCTCTTAGCCCATTCTTGGTGCCTATGATACGTCTGGCATGCCCAAGGCTGGTTTTACTGGTCCTCTCTAAATTACCCACAGGGGAGTGTGGCTGGTTCTCCATGTAGCTGTTGCTCCATCCTTGGGCCCAGGCCTCTCTCCAGCCCTTCCCCTGAGCCGCCATGCTGCTCCAGCTTGATGCTCCACTTAGCTGCCCCCACTGGTCTCCGTGGTGTGAAAGCCCAGTGGATCTACCAGGAACAGTCTGGGCTGGTGAGACCCAACAGCCAGCAGGAGGCTGGGGAAACAACAAGTCCACTTTGGAAAGTGTTTCAGGACGAGGTCAAACACAGGCTGTTTGGCTGATCTTACAGTCAATTAGAAAGCAGAATTATCTGGGGTTCCTCTGGGACTCCAGCTCATTGGTTCTTTATCGTATAAGCCACTGGGGAGAAAGCCTGGTGTGAGCTGCTTGGAAAACCTTACATTCAAATGCCAACTCCGCTGCTTTTCAGCCGTGTGTGTATGATTCCCTGAGTTGTGTTACCTCATTGAGCCCCAGTTGCTGCCACTGCAAGGTGGGAACCCCACTCTTTCCTTATGGGAGTGTTAGGAGGATTGGAAAGGAGGTTAAACGAAAAAAAATACTTGGTATATTCACCCTCCTTCATTACTTTCGACACACTGTTTTTCAGGGTCCTCCGGGCCCCCCAGGCCCACCTGGATCACCTGGGATTCCAGGAAAACCAGGAACGGATGTTTTCATGGGACCCCCTGGCTCTCCTGGAGAGGATGGAGCTACTGGTGAGCCAGGACCTCCGGTGAGCAACCAAAGCCTCATCCTTCGCTCTGTGCTCATGGGGCTTCCTTTCACAGACAGATTACAGACCCAGCACCACTCAAGGCTAGGGACCAAAATCTTCCCCTTCTGGGTCATTTCTGAGGCTCCACGGGAGGACAACCAAGAACATACCAGATGCACCGCTTTCCTGATTCATATGGGGCGGGGTAGGAGTGCAGGCTCATGGAGATTTTGGAACCTGCCACAGGATCCAGAGTTAGACCTGGTGTGGGAAAGCCTTGGAGGCCATCTGGTCCTATGCTGCTCCTGATGTCCTCCTCCTCCGAGGAGACTCAGGGAGCCGAGGATGCTTGTCTTGGGGCATCAGCAGCTAGCCCTGTGCTCACTGGCCTCCTGTCCGCTCAACCTTCCCTCCTTCCTAGGTAGGGTTTTGTGTGGTCTTTAGCAACCATGCTGTGAGCTGATTGTCATATGTTCCGCAGGGCCCTGAGGGACAGCCTGGACTTGATGGAGCCTCTGGCAAGCCTGGGATGAAAGGAGAGAAGGTATGGAGATGGTATGAGTTCCCAACACAGGGAACCAGCCTGGCCACTCTCCGACCTCTACCCTGAGTTTGTTCTCTGTTATTCTCTTCGGTCATCTCTATTGGATGTCCGTCCCATCATTGGGTTGGGTTCACAGTTTTCTCGTCTGTTTCTCCTTCCCACTCCTGTATGCCCTAGCACCAGTGAATGGCAGTGCCGCCATCCACCCTGGGGCCTATCTTCCCAGGCTCCGTCTTCTGGTCCCTTCCCTGTCATCACTGGTCAGTTGCCAAGAGTGACTTGCACACCTGTGACTGTTCTGTGCATCCCAACCAGACATCTCTTTCTGCCTACCGTGTAGCATTAGGACCCTCACTGATGTCCTTTCTACCCACAGTCACCCCCCTATGACTGCCCACGTTCATGTAGTGGGCACTCCCTGGCTCCTGAGAAAATGCTAATGGCACTCTGTTACCACTAAAGCCCTAATGCCCATCTTCATTAGCACCAGCTGTCTCCACAGCGCAGAACCCCCTGCTCACTGCTCCAGCTCAGAGCAACAAGCCAGTTGCTGCGTGCTTCTCTTTGCCAGCTTCTAAATCTGCATGTGTTATTCGCCTCGTCTGGAATGCCATGTCTCTTTGTCATCAAGGCCCAGTTCAGATGCAGTGACTCTCCTTTATCCTAAGTGTTGTGTTGCAAGACTCCTCCCCACACATACAGATTATGATCTTTGTGCATTCATATCCATTTAATTTCTAGATTAAACACAACAAAAATTAGCTGCAATAACCAATGATACAGTCGAACAATCGTAACAATATAACAAAATCGCTAGCATCACTACTCTTCACTTTGGAGTCATTATTAAGTAAAAGAAAGGTTAAGGAACGGGTGGATGATTCCATACTTGGTTTGATAACAAGGTGGCAGCTAAGTTACTGGTGGGTGGGTAGTGTACACAGCGCGATATGCTAGACCAGGGAATTGCTCGTGTCCCAGGATGGATGGAGGAGGAAGCTGAAGGATTCCATTACGCTCTTCAAAATGGTGTGTAATATCAACCTTGTGACTTGCTCATTTCTGGAATTTTCCATTTAATAATTTCAACCTGTGGCTAACTGAAACCACAGAATAGAACTGTGGATAAGGTGAGGGGGACCCTGAATGTCTTCCTCCTCGTTCTTTCATTTGGGGTTAGTATTTTGTTTGAGGTCTGTTGAGGCAGGGGCTTGCTACACAGCTGGGGTTTGCCTCAAACTTGTGATTCCTCTGCTGAATGTCTAGTGCTAGGGTTATAGATATCACCTAATGCCCGACTTCTCTCAATTCCTCCAGCACCCGTCTCCTTCCTCTTTCTGTGAACACATGGTAAATGTCACTGAGAACTAACCAGTGACACAGAAGATGCTAGCCAGCCTGTGTACCCTACATCCTATCCTGCCATAGAGTGGAAACAGCCTTTCAACCAGCACAGGCCTCTATTAGTCTTTTATGAAGAAGTGGGCTATTCTTCAAACACCATTTTAAGCTATCGTTTCTAGTTAGTCTGCCTTCAGTCTTTGTTGGCAGGTCTGTCTGCCTACTGTCTGTGCTAGTGCTCCTGGAAGAAGGCAATTCCTGCCCCTGCAGCCTTCCCAGCCAAAATGAGGACAAGTCTCTTTCTGCAAAGAGAGATAATAAATGTTTTTAAAAGGCAGTTTGCACTAGGGATGCGCTAATAGGGTGAATGAGGGTTCAAGGCACCCACTGGATAGGAGGCTGGGCCCTAGGCATCACCTCTATGAACATTGTTTGAAACGCTTCCTTCCAGGACACCCCGA